>NC_092372.1:111916712-112600311 GCF_030028105.1 Mobula birostris
TATTTAAAATATTAAAAGCAGTTAAAATTAGTAAATATTAAAAATTTAAATTATATATCATAAATAGAAAAATGTGAAGTAAGGTAGTGCAAAAAAACCGAGAGGCAGGTCTGGATATTTGGAGGGTACGGCCCAGATCCAGGTCAGGATCCGTTCAGCAGTCTTATCACAGTTGGAAAGAAGCTGTTCCCAAATCTGGCCGTACGAGTCTTCAAGCTCCTGAACCTTCTCCCGGAGGGAAGAGGGACGAAAAGTGTGTTGGCTGTGTGGGTCGTGTCTTTGATTATCCTGGCAGCACCGTTCCGACAGCGTGCGGTGTAAAGTGAGTCCATGGATGGAAGATTGGTTTGTGTGATGTGCTGCACCGAGTTCACGATCTTCTGCAGCTTCTTTCGGTCTTGGACAGGACAACTTCCATACCAGGTTGTGGTGCACCCTAGAAGAATGCTAGTAAAATGTAAAAAAAAGAGAGAAAGAAATGTTCTGGTTTCAGCAAACCGACAAGTGCCCTCCAGTGCAATAGAATTCTGTAAAAGACAAAACAGTGCAGCACACCACCAGACCCTTTGGCCCGCAATGTTCTGCTGAACCATTTAAATGCATCCCCTCTGGTATTAGATCCTGGGGAAAAGATACTGTCTATTTTTGCCACTCATAATTTTATAAACCTTTCAGATCTTCCCTCAACCTCTGTCGCTCCAGAGAAAACAGCCCAATTGTGTGCAACCTCTCATTATAGCACAAGCTCTGTAATCCAGGCAGTATCATCTGCACCCTTGCAAAGCTTCAACATTCTTTCGATAATGGAGCAACCAGAACTATATGCAATATATACTCCAGATGTGGTCTAATTGGAATTTTATAGAGCTGCAATGTAACTTTTTGACCTTTGAACTCAATGCCTCGTTTAATAAAATCATGCATGCCACATGCCTTCATAACCACTCTACCTTTGTTGCCACTTTCACTTTGTTGAACTTGGACCCTAATATCTCATTAACACTGTAAAGGATCTTGCCCTTAACTGTCTCATTACATTTGACCCACAAAAGTGAAACACTTCAAATTTGGCTGGGTTAAACAAAGACTTGCAACGAGAAACTCAGTCCCTATAAAAGAGAGGTACCACCTAGCGGTGCGGTCATCAGAATAGTCTGAGGCGGAGTAGTAAGGTTTTGGCTCAACAAGCCTTTGGTGAGAACAGGCGAAAGCAAGGTACGTAGGTGAATTCATTCCTTATTTCCTATTTAAATATGGAGAGAATAGGGATATCTGCAGAGCCAGTTTTCTGTTCTGGGTGTCAGATGTGGGATTTCCAGGAGACTCCCAGCCTCCCTGATTGTCACATCTGCACTAGGGGCATCAAGATGCATCTCCTGAGGACTTCTGGTGAGGTACGAGGCAAGATGGCAGCACAGCACTGAGCGCTGACATACAACCCTCCTTTTTCAAGTTATTCAGGGCTCATAGACGGTCTTAATACAAGGTTGAGTTGTAGAAAGATCTAACTAAAGACATGGCTTCAAAAAAAGATCCAAGTTCAACCAGGAAACGAGATACCAGCAGACGACACCAAGCTAGCGATTCATTCAAAGAAATAGCTATGCTAATTAAACAAACTCAATGGCAACGGATATGAAATCGCTTCAAGAAACGGTAGCCCACATGCTAAAGGAGTTGATGGAAAAGGCTCTTGTCCCCATACAGAAGCATATGGCAACATTCTCCGGTTGTTGAAGGAGCAAGCGGACATTCATGCTAAAAAAATTAACACGGTCTTCAATAAAATAGACAACATTCAGGTTTGCTTACGCAAGAATGAGGAAGTTACTAACTCCTGTCTCGCGGAGGTGACTAAGATATGGAAGAAGCTAAACGGCTTGGAGGACAGATCCAGGAGAAATGATGTGTGGCTGGTCAACTTACCGACAGGCGCTGAGGGTGACGATCCAAGAGGTTACCTCCAGAAGATGCTGCCTAATTGAATTCCAGCGCTCAAGAATTCCCACTACACTCCATTGGAGATCGATAGAGCACATAGGGTCTTTTCCAACAACACCTCAAGACCGTGGACCATGATTTTTAAGCTTCTATGGTACACTGACCAGCAGGCTGTCCTGGAGGGCACGAGGAAGGCAAACCCACTCTCCCTGATGGCACCCAGCTACAGTTCTTCTCTGACTACATCCCCCGCACGATGCAGGAACGGCAGGGATACAAGGAGATCTGCGCTGAACTTCGACAGACGGGGATCGACTCGTTCCTCATATACCCAGCGATTTTGAAATTGAATATCAAGGGCATGAAGATGTCGTTTAACTCGGCAGAGGAAGCGAAAGAAGCTCTGAAATCATCGGTGCTGGGAGATACGGAAGAAGACCCTGGGCAAAGTCCACACGCCCCTCGGAAGGAGATGGAACGGCATTAAGAGCTCGGACTAGCCTGTATGCGCAATCTAACAGGCATGGGCAAGTTAACATTCTAGGTGTTAAGTTTTCAGGCTATTCTTTTATCGGAAAGTCATTTGTTGCACCTTTGTATTTAGTTAAGGGGCCAATTTGTTTCTGACTATTGCAGGTCAGAGTTTTAGGGTAATATTCAATATACCCAAATATAATGCTTTATCAAGAAAGAAGCTGAAAAACAGCAGGTTGTTCTGACTAACGTTAGAATGTTATGTCTCCAGTAGACTTGTTTACATTTATGGGCACCAAATAAGACGTCCTTGGCGCTATCGCTAAGCGACGGTCTATTGAAGCGACAGTTTCTTGCAAGATAGCTGTTGAGATCTTGATTATGTGTTATATGATATTTGAGACAGAAACGGTTTCGCTTATATAGTTTAACAGGTTTGTCCAGGTTTCTTTTTTCTTGTCTCATTGATATGATCGTCCATGAGAACTGCTTTGCCTTTCTAATTTGTTGGTGCTGGAAGGGGGGCGGTTGATGTCAGTGTTCGGTGTCTGATATTGCTAAGTGACACTCACAGATGTTACAAAGTAAAGGGTTGAATGGGAGGGGTGATGGGGGGGTGGGAAGGAGGTAACTCAGGGCTCCACCACCAGCTTACAACAACAGATCCAGGGAAGATGAACAACACAGATAAATTAGAAAATCTTACTATTGTATCATTTAATGTTAGAGGATTAAACTCTCC
The DNA here is from genome assembly GCF_030028105.1 of Mobula birostris. NCBI lineage: Eukaryota > Metazoa > Chordata > Chondrichthyes > Myliobatiformes > Myliobatidae > Mobula > Mobula birostris. The sequence goes on from NC_092372.1 coordinate 111,919,870, forward strand.
CTACAAGCGTTCAAAGGTTTTAGATTTCTTACGCAGAAAGAGATATTGATCTATTACAGGAAACACATCTTAAACCTGATTACATTCCCAGGGTTCAAAACCGTTTTTATAAACCCGTTGTGGCATCAGCTGATGGTCCTCATACGAAAGGAGTTATGATAGTAATGAGACGTAACATTAATGTATCAATTGAAAGGACGAGCGCCGACAATAAAGGACGTCTAGCTTTTTTCTGCACATCCATTCAGGGTAAAAAAGTTGCATTCGTTAGCCTATATGCCCCAACTATATCCGAGGTTGAATTTTTTCCCTCAATTACCTCACAATTACTGAAGTTAAGTGACTACCAACTATATGTTGGTTTGGACATGAACGCTTTGGTAAACATTAACCTCGATAAATCTTCCTCAACTATATCAAGCTCTCAAGAATCTGCTTCCAAAGCACTTAACCTTTTTCCAACAGATTTAAATTTAACGGATGTTTGGAGGGTGCATAATCCAACTGCTAAAGACTATACCTTTTTCTCCACAAGACATAAAACTTTCTCTCGGATAGATTACATTCTTATATCCTCCGGTCTGCTGCCTTTAGTACACTCAATAGAATTTTTGCCCAGACATCTATCTGATCACAACCCAGTCATATCTACTTTTAATAGAGGCAAAATTAAAAATAAGGCTACTAGGTGGAGGTTTAACTCCACCCTTCTAAAAAACGACGAATTTCTATCACAACTGAGAACAAAACTGACAGAATTTATAAATTTAAATAAAAATAGTGTCTCAGATGTGACAGTGATTTGGACCTCCATCAAGGGTTTCTTACGAAATAATGCCATATGGTTCAGTTCTCACCCACATAAAAGCCGGCTTCAAAAGATGTCCACCTTAGAAGAAGAATGTAAGGTTTTGGAGAATGATCTCAAAAGGATATACACCATAACAAAAGAAAACGAGCTCAAAAGATAACAAGCAGAATTAAATGATTTATTAAGAAGCAGGTCAGAATATATGATCCATATAACCAAACATAAGTATTACGCAGAAGGCAGTAGACCGAGCCATCGTTTAGCTCTAACGCTCAAACAGGAAACTAACAGGTCTATACCAGCGATTAGATGTGCTAAACGTGGACTAGTATCTTCAACAGAGGAAATAAACGAGACATTCAAGAATTACTTTAAAGAATTGTATACAAGTGGCTCAGTTCCTTCTGAGAATAACTTCACAGATTTTTTTAGTGGATTAGACCTCCCTATGTTGTCATTAGAGGACACCAAAACTCTAAACTCTCCTACTACACTGGACAAGCTAGCCAAAGCAGTTAGAGCTACAAATAAGGGCAGTATGCCAGGCATAGATGGCATACCTGTGGAACTTTACCAGGCACTTTGGGATTTTCTTGGACCAGTAAGGTTAGAAACATTAAATTATGCTTTTGGAAATGGCGCTTTCCATAGAGATCTAAACACAGCCCTGATCACACTTATACCCGAGCCCGGTAAGGACCCCTTGGAGTGTGCCAATTATCGTCCAATCTCCTTGATAGATGCCGACCTCAAGATATTTTCCAAAGTCTTAGCCAGTAGACTTGAGACAGTAGTTGGGAAAATAATTAGCCGTAGATCAAACGGGCTTTATCAAGGGGCGTCTCGCATCTGATAATATTCGCCGGCTCTTACATGTACTGAGTGCAACACATAAAATCCCGCCTGCCTGTGGCCTGCTATTTCTAGATGCTGAAAAAGCGTTCGATCGCCTTGAATGGCCATATCTTTGGGGAGTTCTAAAAAAATTTAAGTTCGGTGATAAGTTTATCAATATGATTCAAACACTGTATGCTAATCCTTCAGCCCGGGTATGTGTGGGAGGAGGTTTCTCAGAGTTATTTGACATAGGACGGGGCACATGACAAGGGAACCCTTTGTCTCCTTTAATTTTTACTATATCTATTGAATCGCTTGCACATTTAATTGGAAACTCTCCTCAGATCTCCCCTATTACAATAGGTACAACATCGCATTCAATATCACTTTACGCGGACGACACGCTAGTTTATATGGCAAATGTTCAACAAACTCAACCCTATGTTTTAAAAACACTGGAGCAATTTAGATTTCTTTCAGGATACAAAGTTAATTTGTTAAAATCAGCACTGATGCTGATTAATACGGATAAAAGTAAGGTGTCTCTTCCTCCCCATTTTAAAGTTACAAATGAAGTCCTCTACTTGGATATAAAAGTTAATAATTCTCTGTCATCTGTGGCGAAAACAAATTACTCTTTAATTCTGAAAAAAATAGAAGAAGATATTAATAGATGGAGACACCTGCCAGCATCAATCCCGGCCTGTATATCAGTCATTAAAATGAACATCTTACCCCGCATTAATTTTATCAGATCAGTGATCCCACTTGCACCTCCAGCAGGATATTGGCAAAGACTGGACTCCTTACTACAATACTATGTTTGGAATGGTAAAAGACCCAATATAAAATGGTCAGCTCTACAATACAAAAAGTCGAATGGGGGATTGGCATGTCCAAATTTTAAATTGTATCACTGGGCATTTGTTTTAAAAAGTCTTCGCTATTGGATGGAGGAGGATAAGGTTTTGTCCTGGAAAAATATAGAACAAGAGCTGATAGCACCAATAAGGTTGAAGGACTTTCTCCGTATAGGTGTGTCTACCGAAAAATGTGATTTGTATTACGGTCCGATTTTAACCCATATACTACAAGTGTTTAGAGCAGCAGAAAAATTCTGAAAATTTAAAAGCGTATGGTGCAAATCATCTCCATTATGAAACAATAATCGTTTTCTATTTGGGGGGAAACCATTTATTAACAGAACTTGGGAGGATAAAGGTATTACTACTCTTCAGGATGTTAATGGGGCAAGTAGTATCCTTAGCTTTCAAGAACTGATATCTTGATAGAATGTTCAGAAACATTCTCTTTTCTTCTACTTTTGAGTAAGATCAGCTTGTAAAGCCTCTGACATTCCCTCAGGGTCAGATTTAAAGGACCATCCCATTTTAAGTTGGATACAGAGTGCTCCAGGACAGATAGTGTCATATATCTATGATAAATTAAACTCCCAGAATTATATGCCCACATCGGGAATGAAAGCTTGGGTTAAGGACATATCTGAATTGGGACAAGACTTAGACTGGGATGCGATTTGGGATAATGCTGCCGGTGCTTTGAAAAACTCAAAATCATTGGTAAATACACTTGAAATTTTGTCATAGAGCATATTTAACACCGGGAATTAGACATCAAATGGGACTGGTTCCTGACCCTTATTGCTCATTTTGCCCCCATGGAACCGTTGGCTCTTTTATACATGTTGTATGGGAATGTCCAGGGGTTTTTGGTTTGTGGGGGAAGGTTATCAGTACTCTTACAGAACTAACAGGGGTACAATTACCAATGGACCCCACTGTACATCTTCTAAATGATGACTCCCACCTTTCCCTTACGGAAAAAACACACAAAATCTGGCTGGCAGGCCTGACTGCAGCTAAGAAGATTGTAGTCCAGCGTTGGAAACCTCCCCATGATATTTCAAATACTCACTGGCTTCGGAGCTTTTTGGACATTTCTTACCTGGAACTTTCATCAGCAAGAGTAAATGATGCACGACCAAACACAATCTTAATGTGGACAAATTTGATATCTAATTTAAAAGATCTTTTGTTAAAATAGGAATGCTTTGTCTGTGTATGTACTACTATTCAGTTGATTGGTGGAGGGGAGAGGGATGGGGGAGAGAGGGGTGGAGGGGGGATGGTGATGAAGGTTGGGGGGTGGCTGGGTTAAACAGTCAAAATGTAATTGGCAGCTGGTTGTATTGAATGTAATTTGTTGGTGTTGCAATAAAAAAATTAATAATTAAAAACAAAATGCAGCTCCTTAGAGACTTTGTGAGGGAACTGGAGGTGCAGCTCGATGATTTTCAGCTTGTCAGGGAAAGTGAAGCAGTGATAGACAGGAGCTACAGGAAGGTAGTCACCCCAAGGCTACAGGAGACAGATAGATGGATGACTGTCAGGAGAGAGAAATGGGGAACATCAGATAGTGAAGAACACGTTGTGGCTGTCCCCCTCAACAATATGTACTCTATTTTGAGCACTGTTGGGGGGGAATGGGAACGACCTACCTGCGGGAAGCAACAGTGGCTGTGCCTCTGGCACTGAGTCTGGCCCTGTGGCTCAGAAGGGTAGGGAACTGAAGAGGATTGCAGCAAGAGTAGGGGACTCTATAGTTAGGGGAACAGACAGTCAATTCTGTGGACACAAAAAGGAAACATAGCTGGTAGTTTGTCTCCCTGGTGTCAGGGTCCAAAATGTTTGTGAATGCATACATGATATCCTGAAAAGGGAGGGTGCCAGAAGTCTTGGTACATACTCGTGTAAGGGGGTTTCGTATTTTATGTTACTGTGTAGGCAAATTAAAATGGCTTCTTTGTTATGTTATACTTGGGAATGCTTCTTTGTTATGTTAAACACTGAGAAAGTCCTTCCCGCTAGCAGTTTGTTTTGTATTATCTATTGATGAGCTGTCAGAGCGGGCAGTGGAGTGAGTGGTAGCAGAGTGTAGTGTTTTGGCTTCAACGGGCTTCGGCAGTAAACGGACGAGGCGAGAGCGAAGCACCAACTCTTTTTTCTCCCCCCCCGCTTCACGAATTGACCCGGACAGACAGGAACAGCAGGGCTCTCACAGCTAACAGTACGAGCTAACAGTTTAAAGTTCATCTGTTTGGCGAGGTAAGTGGGTGAGTAGACGTGTTTCATTCCTGTAGAATTAGATAGCATGCCTGCAGGGTTAGTGCTTTGTTCAGGGTGTCAGATGTGGGAATCCTGGGAGACCTCCAGCCTCCCTGATGGCCACATCTGCGCCAGGTGCACCGAGATACAGCTCCTCAGAGACCGTGTTAGGGATCTGGAGCTGCAGCTTGATGACCTACTGCTTATCAGGGAAAGTGAAGAGGTGATAGACAGGAGCTACAGGGAGGTAGTCATCCCTAGGCTACAGGGGTCAGAAAACTGGGTCACTGTCAAGAGAGGGAAGGGAAATACCCGGATAGTGGAGAGCACCCCTGTGGCTGTCCCCCTCAGCAACAAATATCTTGTTCTGGATGCTGTTGAGGGTGATGACCTGACAGGGGACGCCCACGGTGACTGGGTCTCTGGCACTGAGCCTGACGCTGTCGTGCAGGAGAGAAGGAGGGAGAAGAAGAATGCGGTAGTCGTAGGGGATTCCATAGTCAGGGGAACAGACAGGAGATTCTGTGACAGAGATACCCGCATGGTGTGTTGCCTCCCAGGTGCCAGGGTACGGGATATCTCGGATCGGGTCCTGAATATTCTGAAGGGGGAGGATGAGCAGCCAGTTGTCTTGGTACATGTTGGTACCAATGACATAGATAGGACAGAGGAGGAGGTCCTGAAGAGAGATTTCCAGGAGTTAGGAAGGAAGCTGAGAAGCAGGACCTCCAGGGTAGTAATCTCGGGATTGCTACCTGTGCCACGTGCTAGCGAGGGCAAGAGTAGTCAGATCAGGCAGATGCATTCGTGGCTGAGAGACAGGTGCAGGGGGCAGGGCTTCAGATTCTTGGATAATTGGGATCTCTTCTGGGATAAGTATGACCTGTTCAAAAAGGACAGGTTACACCTGAAGCCGAAGGGGACCAATATCCTGGCAGGAAAGTTTAATAGAGCTGTTAGAGAGGGTTTAAACTAAATTGGCAGGGGGATGGGAACCGGAATGACAGAGCAGAGGAAGGGGAAAACAGAAATAAATCTAAGATAGTGAGCAGTAAAGATGTCAGGAAAGACAGGCAGGTGATGGGGCAAAATTGTAGCCATTGGGATGAGTTGCAGTGCAATAAAGTTGCAGTGAAATAAAAGCCAAAAGTACCAAATACTGGTCTTAAGGTGTTATACTTAAATGCACGCAGCATAAGGAATAAGGTGGATGATCTTGTCGTACAGCTACAGATTGGCAGGTATGATATTATGGCCATCACTGGGACCTAGCTAAAGGATGCATGTCTCTGGGAGCTGAACATCCAAGGATACACAGTGTATCGGAAGGATAGGAAGGTAGGCAGAGGGGGAGGCGTGGCTTTATTGGTAAGAAATGATATTAAATCATTAGAAAGAGGTCATATAAGATCGGAAGGTGCAGAATCTTTATGGGTTGAGCTAAGAAATTGCGGGGTAAAAGGACCCTGATGGCAGTTATTTATAGGCCTCCAAACAGCTTCAGGGATGTGGACTACAAATTACAACTGGAAATAGAAAAGTCTTATCAGAAGGGCAGTGTTATGATAATTGTGGGGGATTTTAACATGTGAGTGGATTGGGAAAATCAGGTCGGCACTGGATCTCAAGAGAGAGAACTTGTAGAATGTCTGCGTGATGGCTCTTTAGAACAGCTTGTTGTTGAGCCCACTAGGGGATCGGCTGTACTGGATTGGGTATTGTGTAATGAACCGGAGGTGATTAGAGAGATTGAGGTGAAGGAACCCTTTAGAGGCAGTGATCATAACATGTTTGAGTTCACTGTGAAATTTGAAAAAGAGAAGCCGAAATCTGATGTGTCGGTATTTCAGTGGAGTAAAGGAAATTACAGTGGCATGAGAGAGGGACTGGCCAAAATTGACTGGAAAGGGATACTGGCGGGAAAGACGGCAGAGCAGCAGTGGCTGGAGTTTATGTGAGAAGTGAGGAAGGTGCAAGACAGGTATATTCCACAAAAGAAGAAATTTTCGAATGGAAAAAGGATGCAACCGTGGTTGACAAGAGAAGTCAAAGCCAAAGTTAAAGCAAAGGAGAGGGCATACAAGGAAGCAAAAATTAGTGGGAAGACAGAGGATTGGGACATTTTTAAAACCTTACAAAAGGAAACTAAGAAGGTCATTAAGAGGGAAAAGATTAACTATGAAAGGAAGCTAGCAAATAATATCAAAGAGGATACTAAAAGCTTTTTCAAGTATATAAAGAGTAAAAGACAGGTGAGAGTAGATATAGGACCAATAGAAAATGATGCTGGAGAAATTGTAATGGGAGATAAGGAGATGGCGGAGGAACTGAACGAGTATTTCGCATCAGTCTTCACTGAGGAAGACATCAGCAGTATACCAGACACTCAAGGGTGGCAGGGAAAAGAAGTGTGCGCAGTGTTACGTACCCCGTAACTGGGTTGCCAAACCAGCAGAAATGGATCACTCAGTTGGAGTCTGGATTACTAGAACTAAGAAAGTTTTATTAGAGAAACAAGCAACACAGTAATCGAAAGGATAATAAATGCACCAGTTCAGCAATGATAACCACACATGTGCACAGAATTAAGATAACAGCATCAATCAAGCTCTATCGTTGTCTAGGGATAAATGACCAATTTCAAAGTGACACAAAGTTCAGTCCAATTTAGTAGTTCAGTTCGCAGTGATCGTTGCCATGGCGATGGACAACGTGGGGGAGGGAGAGAGAGAACGGGAACGACTGATCATTCAGACATGGCTTTCACTCACAGACCGGCGATATTGCTCACAAGCAGCTTTAGGGCAGGTCCTTGGTGATGTCACCTGAGGTCACCGACTGTGACCTCTCCTCCAGATGCGGTCGATCCTCTGCAGTGAACCCGGCACCCAAGCGAGGGTGGACACACACCGGGTTCCCGCTGATCGTACCTGTCCACCCTGTGCGTTGTCCGGTACTTCCCACCGACTCGTGAGAGGCGCACCGCTTCCAGAGTCTCGTTACCTCGGGTGTCGTGTGTGTCCTGCCTCAGCGAACCTGTCCCTTTTTATCCCCCTGCTGGGGTATCGCCTGTCCATCACTTCAAACAGTTCAGGGTTCAAAGGGGGAGCCGCTCCAGACAGCTCTCTCACCCGTCCCTTCATTACACATCTCCAGATCGCCTGTCCCTTATCTCTCCTTCCCCTGAGGACAGGTGGCAGACCAACTGCTGATCTCACAGGACAGCTAACATCTATGTATATTCTCGTCACACTTCCCCCCTTTAAGGATTTTTACCGGGAGGTAAAAATTACAAACATGAATACATTATTTGATACACGCAAATATACATCGTTATCAGCTATTTGGCTAATACAGAGAATTTGAAGTTGTCAACACCTTGACAGACAGTCATCACATTTTCTGTTCCTTTTATATGTGTTATTAATAAACCCTTAGACCAGGCTCCAACTCAGCAAACTTCATAGTGGCCAAAAACACTGATGAATTGCGATCAATGTAACCTTTCATTTGGTTTTGTCCCGGACCACAATAACAAGGGTCGTCCCATTCCGACTCAGTTTTCTCTCGCAAGGGCTTAGTAGGAGGGGGAGGGGTAGTGACCGCAGAGTTATTGCAAAACTTCCTACAGTACCCCACCATCTCCAAGAGCCTTCTGAGGGCCCTCTTGTCTGTCGGGGTTGGGAGGTCAGCGATAGCCTGCACTGCAGCTTGCATCGCTGCCAGCTGCCCCTGTGTCACCACAATTCCCAGGTAAGTGACCCTCGTGTGGCCGAATTCATTTTTTTCAAGGTTCACTATCAAGCTGGCTTCAGACAGCCGTATTAAATTGCCAATACACACCTCTGTGTTCATCAGCCCTTTAGTCACTGAATTACTCATTATCTATGATGGTTGTTTGCTAGGCTGACCTATTGTAACAGACATCACCCAACGTCCCAGTTCTTTGCATCGCCTCGGGACAATCAACCACACGGGTGCGAGTCGCTTCGTTCGGGGATAAAGGGAGAGACCTTATCAGTGGACCTGGCCAAAACAATAGCCTTCTCCCATCTGATCGATCCCATACTAATCTTTTCAAAATGTTTTTTTTCTCTTATCAGGGGGCCCCTAGCTTCATTGATTTCCACGCTAACACCGACTAGGTTTGTTAGCATATCAAAAGCCTGTGACCGTCTCAGTTCGCGTCGGTCATGATCAATAACATCCTTCCTCCTGGGCAGTCGGTAAACCTCTTTCATGATTCCACCAACTGTTTCCTCCAGCACCGCAAAATGTCCACCGGGGGGTACCTCGTGGGCCATGTTAAAAACCTCATCCCCATAACCCTTTTGCACCACCCCTCACTCCTCATCTGCGGGCACTGTACTTGATTTCCCTTTTTTCCTTAGCACTTCCTCCTCCACACAATAGCCTACGAGTTCCCTTGTTAAAGCTGTGTCAGAGAGAGCTGTCTCTGCCAAAACCATCAGTCCCTCGTCTCGCTCCTGCGCCTGCACAAATTCTTTCCTGGCTACTGCTACGTCTGTCCCAGCTCCCTCACTATCTCTTGTCTCACTACACTTCTTTTCATTTTCTACCCCCTTCTTGTACAAGGTTGGCAGAAACGTTTCAGCTAAATTTACCACCGCAGCTAAATTTACTACCGCGGTCCCATGATGAACCTGTGAGTCCATGGGCGGGGCCTCACTGCTGGCAGGCTGACCTGTCAATCTCACGACTGGGAACACGATTCCCCCGGCGATGTCATTACCGAGCAAGACTTCCACGCCTTTCATCGGTAATTCGGACCTCACCCCGATCGTGACTAGTCCAGAGACCAGGTTGCTTTGTAAGTGTATCTGGTACAAAGGGACTGACTCTGTCCCTTCCCCAACACCTTTGATCTCTACCTCCCCAGTCTGGGTCTCTGAGCTAAACTCTAATACACTCTTCAGTATTAGTGACTGACACGCTCCCGTGTCTCTCCAGATCCGCACTGGAACTGGTTTTAACCCCTCTTTCACTGACACCAATCCGGCCGAGATAAACCTCTCGCGCCCTTCCTGAACTTTGGCAGACCTGACCGTCCCTAGTGGTTCGCTTAACAGCTCGATACAGCCATTCAAAATTTCCGCTTTTCCTTTCCCCGTCTCCTTCCTTGGGGCAAAGCACCTGGACGCAAAGTGTCCGGCTTTCCCACAATTATAACAGACGACCCCAGGAGACTTCCTACCAGACTGCTCCCGGTCTACCTCATCCTTCTCACTAGTCCCCGGCTTACTTTCTGACTTTTCCGGTGGACTCTCCCCGCCGTCCTGACTACCCTTCTGGTAGCCTTTACTCGGGGCAAACTTCATTTTATGCGTCAACGCATACTCATCCGCTAACTTAGCAGTTGCGGCTAACGTGGCTGCCACTTTCTCATTGAGGTAGGGCCTCAGGGACATAACCTTTAAACTGCTCAATCAGGATCAGCTGTAGCAGTCTGTCATAATCCCCCTCTACCCCCTTTGAGGCGCACCAACGCTCACAATATGTCTGCATCTCACGGGCAAACTCCAAATACGTGCGGTCCCACTGCTTCCTCGCATTCCGGAACCTCTGCCGGTATGCCTCCGGGACCAACTCATAAATCCTGAAGATGGCCTCTTTTACCACCTCATACCTCTGGGCATCTTCCGCGGACAAAGCGGAGTAAGCTTCTTGGGCTTTCCCTTTCAGTACACTCTGAAGTAACACAGCCCACTTATCCCTCGGCCATTCCTGACTTATAGCCACTTTTTCGAAATGGAGAAAGTACCGATCCACGTCGGTATCGTCAAATGGGGGAACCAGCCTAACCTCCTGGGTCGCCCTGAACCCTCCACCTTGGTTCGGCACGAGCCCCTGCTCGGCCCTTATCTTTAACTTCTCCAGCTCAAATTCCCTTTCCCTCTGTTTCCCTCTCTCTTCTCACTCCCATTGCCTCTCTTTCTCCTCTCTCTCCAACTGTCTCTCTCTCTCTCTTGCCTTTCTACCTCTTTCTCTTTCTCCCGCCTTTCTAACTCTCTCTCCTGCCTTTCTAACTGCTTCTCTTTGTGTTCTAACTGCCGTACCCGGAACTCATGCTCGAGTCTCAGTTTTTCAAGCTGTACCTGTACCGCGTCTCCAGCAGGTTTTTCAGTAGACACCACCCCCAGCTCGCCTTGGGGAAACACACCTTTAGATACATAGTGCTCCACAATAGCTCTGTGTATCTCCTCTCTCCTCATTGTCGACTTCACCTTAGCAAGATTCAACCGTTTGGCCACAGCTACCAATTCCAATTTTCTGGCATCCTCTAATGCCTCCAAGGTCGGCACCTTTAGAAATCCCTCAATCTCCATTTCTGCTGTTTGCCTTTTCTTTCTTTCGGGAATTTTAACCCAATCAATTTACTCCGTCCCAAATTTAGCGTTCAAAATCGCGGACGAGAACCCCACTTATGTTACGTACCCCGTAACTGGGTTGCCAAACCAGCAGAAATGGATCACTCAGTTGGAGTCTGGATTACTAGAACTAAGAAAGTTTTATTAAAGAAACAAGCAACACAGTAGTCGAAAGGATAATAAATGCAACAGTTCAGCAATGATAAACACACATGTGCACAGAATTAAGATAACAGCATCAATCAAGCTCTATCGTTGTCTAGGAATAAATGACCAATTTCAAAGTGACACAAAGTTCAGTCCAATTTAGTAGTTCAGTTCGCAGTAATCGTTGCCATGGCGATGGACAACGTGGGAGGAGAGAGAGAGAGAACGGGAACGACTGATCATTCAGACATGGCTTTCACTCACAGACCGGCGATATTGCTCACAAGCAGCTTTAGGGCAGGTCCTTGGTGATGTCACCTGAGGTCACCGACTGTGACCCCTCCTCCAGATGCGGTTGATCCTCTGCAGTGAACCCGGCACCCAAGCGAGGGTGGACACACACCGGGTTCTCGCTGATCGTACCTGTCCACCCTGTGCGTTGTCCGGTACTTCCCACCGACTCGTGAGAAGCGCACCGCTTCCAGGGTCTCGTTACCTCGGGTGTCGTGTGTGTCCTGCCTTAGCGAACCTGTCCCTTTTTATCCCCCTGCTGGGGTATCGCCTGTCCATCACTTCAAACAGTTCAGGGTTCAAAGGGGGAGCCGCTCCAGACAGCTCTCTCACCCGTCCCTTCATTACACATCTCCAGATCGCCTGTCCCTTATCTCTCCTTCCCCTGAGGACAGGTGGCAGACCAACTGCTGATCTCACAGGACAGCTAACATCTATGTGTATTCTCGTCACAGCAGTCACAATTACGACAGAAGAAGTACTCAGGAAGTTGAATAGTCTAAAGGTAGATAAATCTCCGAGACCAGATGGAATGCACCCGCGTGTTCTGAAGGAAGTAGCTGTGGAGATTGCGGAGGCATTAGCGATGATCTTTCAAATGTCGATAGATTCTGGCATGGTTCCAGAGGACTGGAAGATTGCAAATGTCACTCCGCTATTTAAGAAGAGGGCAAAGAAGCAAAAAGGAAATTATAGACCTGTTAGCTTGACATCGGTGGTTGGAAGATGTTGGAGTCGATTGTCAAGGATGAGGTTACAGAATACCTGGAGGCGTATGACAAGATAGGCAAAACTCAGTATGGATTCCTTAAAAGAAAATCCGGCCTGACAATCCTATTACAATTTTTTGAGGAAATTACCAGTAGGCTAGACAAGGGAGATGCAGTGGAGGTTGTATATTTGGATTTTCAGAAGGCCTTTGACAAGGTGCCACACATGAGGCTACTTAACAAGATAAGAGCACATGGAATTACGGGAAAGTTACATAGGTGGATAGAGCATTGGCTGATTGGCAGGAAACAAAGAGTGGGAATAAAGGGATCCTATTCTAGTTGGCTGCCGGTTACCAGTGGTTTTCCACAGGCGTCCGTGTTGGGGCCGCTTCTTTTTACATTGTACATCAACGATTTGGATTATGGAATAGATGGCTTTGTGGCTAAATTTGCTGACGATACAAAGATAGGTGGAGGGGCCGGTAGTACTGAGGAAATGGAGAGTCTGCAGAGAGACTTGGATAGATTGGAAGAATGGGCAAAGAAGTGGCAAATGAAGTACAATGTTGGAAAGTGTATGGTTATGCACTTTGGCAGAAGTAATAAACAGGCAGTCTATTATTTAAATGGGGAAAGAATTCAAAGTTCTGAGATGCAACGGGACTTGGGAGTCCTTGTACAGGATACCCTTAAGGTTAACCTCCAGGTTGAGTCGGTAGTGAAGAAGGCAAATGTAATGTTGGCATTCATTTCTAGAGGAATAGAGTATAGGAGCAGGGATGCTCTATAAGGCGCTGGTGAGACCTCACTTGGAGTACTGTGGGCAGATTTGGTCTCCTTATTTAAGAAAGGATGTGCTGACGTTGGAGAGGGTACAGAGAAGATTCACTAGAATGATTCCGGGAATGAGAGGGTTAACATATGAGGAACGTTTGTCCGCTCTTGGATTGTATTCCTTGGAGTTTCAAAGAATGGGGGGAGACCTTATAGAAACATTTCGAATGTTGAAAGGCATGGACAGAGTGGATGTGGCAAAGTTGTTTCCCATGATGGAGGAGTCTAGTACGAGAGGGCATGACTTAAGGATTGAAGGGCGCCCATTCGGAACAGAAATGCGAAGGAATTTTTTTAGTCAGAGGGTGGTGAATCTATGGAATTTGTTGCCACGGGCAGCAGTGGAAGCCAAGTCATTGGGTGTATTTAAGGCAGAGATTGATAGGTATCTGAGTAGCCAGGGCATCAAAGGTTATGGTGAGAAGGTGGGGGAGTGGGACTAAATGGGAGAATGGATCAGCTCATGATAAAATGGCGGAGCAGACTCGATGGGCCGAATGGCCGACTTCTGCTCCTTTGTCTTTTGTCTATGATATGAGGACGAATGAACAAATTGCGATAGTTGTTATACTTTGGTGTGTCTGAAGATATTGTATGCGCGGGGTTTTGGGGCAGAAGGCGGGAGAGAATTGGAGCAGGGGGCAGGGATTCAGATTTCTGGATCATTGGGACCTCTTCTGGGTCAGGTGGAACCTGTACAAAAGGGACTGAATCCAAGGGGGACCAATATTCTTCCGGACAGACTTACTAGAGCTATTGGGAGTTGTTTCAACTAATATGGCAGGAGGATGGAAACCAGGATAATGGAGCTGAGGATGAGCCAGCAGGTTTACAAGTGGATGACGGGTGTAACATAAATGTGAGGATGGACAAGCCAATGATTGGGTATAAATGCAGACAGAGCAAGGAGTTATATTATACCATAGAAGCAAAATTCAAAAGGGCGAAGAATGCAGGACTAAAGGTGCAATATTTAATGTGCGTAGCATTTGAAATAAGGTGGACGAACTTGTGGCGCAATTAGAGGTTGGTCAGTATGATGTTGTCTGCATCATTGAGTCATGGCTGAAAGAAGGCCATAGCTGAGAGCTTAATATCAAAGGATGTACTTTGTATCAAAAGGAGAGGCAGGAAGGAATAGGTGGTGGTGTAGTTCTATTGGTAAGAGATGGAATTACATCTTTAGAAAGAGGTGACATAGGGTTCAAGAATGTGGATTTAGGAAATTGTAAGGGTAAAAAAAATTATAGGATTCATATAGGCCTCCAAATAGTAGCCAAGATGTGGGGTTAAGATTGCAAAGGGAACTGGAAAAGGCATGTAATAAGGGTTTTGACACAATTGCACTGGGATACTTCAATGTGCAAGGGGATTGGGAAAATCAGGCTGATGTTGGATCGCAAGAAAGGGAATTTGTTGAATGCCTACGAGATGGTTTTTTAGAGCTGCTTGTGCTTGAGCCTACTCAGGGAAAGGCTATCTTAGATTGGGTGTTGTGTAATTACCTTTATCCTTGAGTGTTTCTACCACTTTGCCTGACGCCGGCCCCCTAGGCCTGAGTCGACGTAGTAGTAGTAGTAGTAGTAGTAGTAGTAGTAGTAGTTTCTACCACCTCCCTAATTATCCTCTTAGGGCTCTAACTGCCTTGGGATTCTCTTTAATCCTACATTCCAAGGTCTTAGCATCAGAATTAGTTGGATCATTGTGGATAGAGCTAAGGAACTGCAAGAGTAAAAAGACCCTGATGGACCCTCAAACAGTAGTAAGGATGTGTTCTACAAATTACAATGAGAGATAGAAAATACATGCCATAAAGACAATGTTACAATAGTCATGGGAGATTTCATTATACAGGTAGATTGGGAAGATCAGGATAGTACAGCATTTCAGGAGGGGGATTTCTAGAGTGCCTATGAGACTGCTTTTAGAACAGCTCGTGGTTGAGCCCACTAGGGGATCAGCTATTCTGGATTGGGTGTTGTGCAATGAACCAGAATTGATTAGTGAGTTTAAGGTAAAAGAACCCTTAGGGGCAGTGATCATAATATGATCAAATTCAGCCTGAAATTTAAGAAGGAGTAGCTAAAGTCAATGTATCAGTACTACAGTGGAGTAAGGGGAATTACAGAGGCACGAGAGAGGAGTTGGCCAGAATTGATTGGAAAACAGCGCTGGCAGGGATCGTGGCAGAGCAGCAATGGCTGAAATTTCTGGAAGCAATTCAGAAGGCATGGGATATGTACCTCCCAAAGAAGAAGTAGTATTCTAAAGACAAGATGATGCAACCGTGGCTAACAAAAGAAGTCAAAGCCAACATAAAAGCCAAAGAGAGGGCACAGAATTGAGCAAAAATTAGTGGGAAGTTAGAGAATTGGGAAGCTATTAAAAAGCAACAGAAGGCAACTAAAAAGTCATTGAGAGGATAAAGATGGAATATGAAAGTAAGCTAGCCAATAATATTCAAGAGGATACCAGAAGTTTCTTCAGATACATGAAGTGTAAGGGAGAGGCGAGAGTGGATATTAGGTCACTGGAAAACAATGCTGGGGAGGTGGTATTGGGGCACAAGGAAATGGTGCATGAACTGAATAAGTATTTTGCATCAGTCTTCATTGTGGAAGTGTAAGCCTCAAGCTTGGCCAGCACGTGTTCATCTCGGGGAAGACAACTTCTGGCCCTGCCAAACTGAGAAATCAATTTGGATGCTGCATGGTGTGTTATCCAGTTACAAATCCGCACCCCAAAATATCAGACAGTACACAAAAAACAGGAATTCTGCAGATGCTGGAAATTCAAGCAACACACATCAAAGTTGCTGGTGAACACAGCAGGCCAGGCAGCCTCTCTAGGAAGAGGTGCAGTCGACGTTTCAGGCCGACACAATATATGATTAAATGATTGAACTTCATAAATCTTAATCTGAATAAAGGGTTAGTAAAGAAAATGGGCCCATTTTAAGGAAAAAAGTTCATTGAGCGTTGTTGAAGCTCACTGATATGGCTATTCATCAACCATCGACCTCCGAGCGTTGCCAGCCCTCGGACCCTTGCTCCTCAGTCCTCTCCTTCCGGTTGTCCTCCGACTCTCTCCATCGCTCCCTGACGAAAGACCGCGAGAAACTCGGCTTCCAGACACACAAGAAAGCACAATATTTCTCCCATTGGATAACATACATTCCAAAATCCCATTATCTCTAGCCATAACCCAAAAATTGCTGCTACAGAGAAACCATTACCTTAACAGTGAAACATTACATAGAAGCCATTACATTAGCCTCAGCAGTGAAACCTTACAGTGTGTTACAGAAGACACTAGCAGTATGATGGAAGTTCCAGGTGTCAAGGGTCATGAAGTGTGTCAAGTTACCATTAGTAGGGGGAAGGCTATTGGGAAGCTGAAAGATTTAAAGATATACAAGTCACCTGGACAGGATGGTGTACACCCCAGGGTTCCTAAAGAGGTGGCTGAAGAGATTGTGGAGGTATTACTAATGATCTTTCAAGAATCACTAGATGGTTCCAGAAGAATAAAAAATTGTAAATGTTACTCCACTCTTCAAGAAGGGAGAGAGGCAGAAGAAAGAAAACCGTAGTAACTTACACAAAATGCTGGAAGAACTCAGTAGACCAGGCAGCTTCTATAGAAAAGAGTACAGTGGACATTTCTGGCTGAGATCCTTCATCGGGACTAGAAAAAAAGATGAGGAGTCTGAGTAAGAAAGTGGAGGGAGGGGAGGAAGAACCACCCAGGTGATTGGTGAAACTGGGGGGGAGGGGTAGGGTGCAAGGGATGAAGTAAAGAGCTGGGAAATTGATTGGTGAAAGAGATACTAGAGAAGGAGGAATCTGATAGGAGAGGACAGAGGCCGTAGAAGAAAGAAAAGGGGGAGGAGCACCAGAGGGAGGTGATCAGCAGGCAAGGAGATAAGGCGAAAGAGGGAAAAGGGAATGTGGAATGGTAAAGGTTGTGGAGGGGGGCATTACTGGATGTCCGAGAAATTTTTGAAAGTGAAACAAGTGCTTCACCTACCCCTACACCTCTTCCCTCGCTACCATTCAGGGCCCCAAACAGTCCTTTCAGGTGAAGCGACACTTCACTTGTGAGTCTGCTGGGGTTATATACTGTGTGCAGTGCTCCAGGTGTGACCTCCTGTATATCGGTGAGATCCAATGTAGATTGGAAGACCGCTTCGCTGAGCACCTATGGCCAGAAAAAGCGGGATATCCCAGTGGCCACCCATTTTAGTTCCACCTCTCTTTCCCATTATGACATGTCAGTCCACAGCCTCCTCTACTGTTCTGATGAGGCTGCAGTCAGGTTGAAGGAGCAACACCTGGGTAGCCTCCAACCTGATGGTATGAACATTGACTTCTCAAACAGCCAGTAATGGCCCCTCCCCTTTACCATTCCCCATTCCCATTTCCCTCTCTCATCTTATCTCCTCCCTCTGGTGTTCCTCCCTCTTTTCTTTCTTCCATGGCCTCTATCCTCTCCTATCAGATTCCCCCTCTCCAGCCCTGTATCTCTTGCACCAATCAACTTTCCAGCTCTTTACTTCACTGCTCTCCCTCCCGGTTTCACCTATCACCTTGTGGTTCTTCCTCCCTTCTCCCCAATTTCTTACTCTGATTCCTCATTTTTTTTTCCAGTCCTGATGAAGGGTCTTGGCCTGAAATCTCAACTGTACTCTTTTCCATAGAAGCTGGTTGGCCTGCTGAGTTCCTCCAGTATTTTGCTTGTGTAACGAGCTGGAAGGTTTCACTGCTAATGTAATGGTCTCTCTGTAATGTTCCATTGCTTAGGTAATGGTTTCTCTGTAGCAGCAATGTTTGGGTTATGACTAGAAATAATGGGGTTTGGAATGTTGGGGCTATCCAATGAGAGAGATGTTGTTCTTTCTTGTGAGTCTGGAAAAGAGATTTTCACAGTCTTTTGCCAGGGAGAGATGAGGAGAGATGATGCAAATGAAGAGAGTTGGTAGACTGCCAGATGGAGTGGACTGGAGCAAGGGTTGATGGTGGATGACTGGCTTATCAGTGATCTCCAACATTGTGCAATAGACTGTTTCATGAGAATGGGCCCTTTTTCTTTTTGTTTGATTTTCTTTACTAACCATATAGTCAAATTAAGAATTACAAAGCTCAATCGTTTAATTGCATATTGTGTACTGTTTGTTATTTCGGGGTACAGGGAACATATTCCACAGTACCCACCCAAATGAGATTTCTCAAGTTTGGCCGGGCTGGGGCTATCACCCCCAATACTAAGCCACTAGCCGAAGCGAGAGTTACAGTTGTGATACTTGGATTCCAGCATCTACAGCTTTTCTCTTGTTTGTGACCAGTTCATCTGACGTCAGTGGTTGGGAAGATATTGAAGTCGATTATGAAGAATGAGGTCTCAGGATAATTGGAGGCAGATGATAAAATAGGCAAAGTCAGTATAGTTTCCTCAAGGGAAAATCTTGCCTGACAAATCTGTTGAAATTTTTTGAAGAAATAACAAGCAGAATAGACAAAGGAGAATTTGTTCCCCCCGCCATCTACAGGTTCCCCCCGCCATCCAAAGGTAAAGCGTTCCTATGAAATGGTTCGTAAGCCGGAATGCCGTAAAGTGAAGAAGCAATTACCATTTATTTATATGGGAAAATTTTATGAGTGTTCACAGACCCAAAAATAACCTACCAAATCATGCCAAATAACACATAAAACCTAAAATAACAGTAACATATAGTAAAAGCAGGAATGATATGATAAATATACAGCTTATATAAAGTAGAAATACTTTTCCACACTCATTGCCTGAACTGTTCTCCGTAGCGAAAATCTCACGCAAGCACCGTCGGCAAAAGCACAGCACAAGCGCTCTCCAATAACCTTTAAGCTATGAAGCTGCCAAATCATACCAAATAACACGTAAAGATACATAGCCGATATAAAGTAGAAATAATATATGTACAGTGTAGTATCACTTACCGGAATTGGGACAGCGTTGAACACACTGATGATGTTGTATTAGGCTGAGTCGGAGGTTGGGGTGGTGCAGTGGCCCCCACCCTCTGGGCAGCGACCCGATACATTGTGCGAAGCATGCAGGGATCCAGTGGTAGCCGGGAGGCACACAGCACATCTTTAAGAAAAAAGCTGAAATAAACAAGCTAATTAATTAGGTGCCGCCCAGCACTTAATTGTCAGCCCAGATCAGAGGCTATTGCCGATTGCATCGCTGCTGATCTGGGCCAACAATTACGTGCCGGGCGGTATCTAATTAATTAGCATGTTTATTTCGGCTTTTTTCTTAAAGATGTGCTGTGTGTCTCCCGGCTACCGCTGCATTCTCTGCGAATTGGTATCTGTGGCCTGGGGTTGGGGTGGTGGGACACTGGGGTGTCATCTCATCGTCGTCTGTTGCCATTAGAGCAGGCAGCTCATCTTCTTCTATCTCTGCCTGCCTTGATGTCGAAGGTCGAGGTTCATCGTCTGCTGTGGCTGATGTGGAAGGCTTGCTTGACTGCTGAGCCTTGTGCATTTTTCTATCATACAATTCTTTGTAAGCACTCAAACCATCCTGCAAATATCCCCTAAACCTACGTACCCTTTCAAAATTAAAGTCATACTTTATCATTACTCATTCGATTTCGATTATTATCCTTTCCTCTTCCAATCGCATCAGCTCTTCATCTATCAGTTCTTGGTCATGGGACGCCAAAACTTCTTCAACATCATCTTTGTCAGCTTCCACTAGCCAAACTCACTTAGTCCTTACTTCGTTCACCACGATCAAAACGCTTAATTATGTCTAGTTTTACGCTAAATGTAACACCCTTACGAGCTCTTTCAGGCTTTTCCGATACCTTAGAACTCATTTTGCAAACGGCTGCTCACAGGCAGGTGTTTAAGCAATGCCGGCGAGAATGCAATTCCGAATCCGGGGGAAGAGCGGCTGCTCGGGGCCTTTTATCACGTGCTGATTTTTTTTTTTTGTGTGCTGCTTTTTTCGTGACAGTGAAAGCACCTTCTGTTAGTGAAAACAGGGTATTAATGTAGGTCCTTTGTAACAGTGAGGTTTTGTAAAGTGAACGTTCGAAAAGTGGGGGACACCTGTACTTGGATTTTCAGAAGGCCTTTGACAAGGTGCCACACATGAGGCTGCTGAACAAGTTACAAACCAATGGTATTTCAAAAAAGATTCTAGCATGGATAAAACAGTGGTGATTGGCAGAAGGCAAAGAGTGGAAATAAAGGGAACCTTTTCTGCCAGATTCTCTATTCTGGTGACTAGCGGTGTTGCATATTGGTCTTTGTTGGGAACAATTCTTTTTTGACGTTATATGTCAATGATTGGGATGATGGAATTGATGGCTTGTTGCACAGTTTGCAGGCGATATGAAGATAGATGGGGGAGCAGGTAGTTTTGAGGAAGTAGAGAGACTACAGAAGGACTTAGTCAGATCAAGAGAATGGGCAAAGAAATGGCAGATATCAGGAAGTGTATGGTTTTACACTTTGGTAGAAGAAATGAAACCGTTGACTGTTTTCTAAATAGTGAGAAAATACATTCTTCATTTTCCACTTTGGCTTCTTATCTCTTCTTCACCTGCCTATAACTGCCCCCTGGTGACCCTCTTCCTTCCCTTTCTCCCATGATCCACTCTCCATTCTATCGGATTTCAACTTCTCAGCCCTTTGCCTTTTCCAATTATCACTTCACGGCTTTTTACTTTATCCCCCATATACCCGTCATCTTGTAGATTGTCTTCCTTCCTCTCCTCCCAACGTTTTATTCTGGCATCTTCCCTGTACCTTTCCAGTTCTGATCAGGGGTCTTTTATTCATTTCCATAGATGCTGCCTGAACTGCTGAGGTCCTTCTGAATTATGTGCATGTTGCAGATAAGCTGCACCCCAGAGTTCTGAAAGAGATAGCTGAAGAGATTGTGGAGGCATTCACAGTGATCTTCCAAGAATCAATTGATTCTGGAATGGTTCTGGAGGACTGGAAAATGGTAACTATTACTCCACTCTTGAAGAAAGGAAGGAGGCAGAAGAAATGAAATTATAGGCCAGTTAGCCTGACTTCAATGATTGGGAGTCCATTATTAAGAATGAGGCTTTGGGGTACTTGGAGACACATGATAAAAAAAGGCAAGCATGGTTTCCTCAAGAGGAAATCTTGCCTGTCAAATCTGTTGGAATTCTTGAGGAAACAGAATACAGGATAGACAAAAGAAAGTCAATGGATCTTCAGGCCTTTGACAATATACCACACATAAAACTGCTTAACAAGATCACGTGTAAAGAAGATGTCTCAACTGTGACCCCTGTGGGTCATCGCTAGTCACCAGCAGACAACAAGAAAAGGATCCCTTTATTCTCACTCTTTGTGTCCTGCCAATCAGCCAATGCCTTATCCATGCTAGTATATTTCCTGTAATACCAATAGCCTAGATTTAGTGGATGTAAAGAGACTGTTTCCTGTTATGGGAAGTTTAGGGATGGGGCATAGTGTCAGAATAGAGGGATGTCCATTCAGAACGGAGATGAGGAGGAATATTTTTAGCCAGAGAGTGGTGAATCTGTGGAATTCATTACCTCAGTTGACTGTGGTGGCCAAGTCATTTGGTATGTTTAAAGCAGAGGTTGGAAGGTTCATGAGGTGACAAAGTTACGTGGAGAAGGCAGGAGAATTGGGTTGAGCAGGATAATAAACCAGCCATGATGGAATAGTGGAGCAGAGTCAAAGGGTTGAATGACATAATTTTGCTCCTATGTGTATGGTCTCATGGACTTCATTAGTTGGGAGAGTTGAGTTCAAGAGCAACGATAATGTTGCAGCTCTATAAAAGCCTGGTTAGAGCACACTTGGTATATTATGTTATGCTTATCTCATTATAGAAAGGTTGTGGAGGCTTTAAGGAATGTGCAGAAGAGATTTTATCAGAACGTTGCCTGGACTAGAGGACATGTCTTGTGAAGATAGGTTGAAATAAACTGGGTTTTTCTCTTTGGAGCAACGGAAGATGAGAGGAAACGATAGAGATGTAAAGTGAACAGCCTGTGTGGCTAAGCATAGCTCAAATACCATCTACAAATTTGCTGACAATATTACCAGTGTTGGTAGAATCTCAGGTAGTAACGAGAGGGCATACAGGAGTGAGATATGCCATCTAGTGGAATGGTGCCGCAGCAACCATCTGGCACTCAACATCAGTAAGACGAAAGAGCTGATTGTGAACTTTGGGAAGGGTAAGACGATGGAGCACATACCAAGCTCATAGAGGGATCAGAGGTGGAGAGAGTGAGCAGCTTCAAGTTCTTCAGTGTCAAGATCTCAGAGGATCTAACCTGGTTCTAACATATCAATGTAGTCATAAAGAAAGCAAGACAGTAGCTATAATTTATTAGGAGTTTGAAGAGATTTGGCATGTCAACAAATACACTCAAAAACTTCTATAGTTGTACCGTGGAGAGGATTCTGACAGGCTGCATCATTGTCTGGTATGGAGGGTCTACTGCACAGGACCGAAAGAAGCTACCAAAGGTTGTAAATCTAGTCAGCTCCATCTTGGGCACTAGCCTACAAAGTACCCAGGACATCTTTAGGGGGTGGTGTCTCAGAAAGGCAACATCCATTATTAAGGACCTCCAGCACCCAGGGCATGCCCTTTTCTCACTGCTACCATCAGATAGGAGATACAGAAGCCTGAAGGCACACACTCAGTGATTCAGGAACAGCTTCTTCCCCTCTGCCAACTGATTCCTAAATGGACATTGAAGCTTTGGACACTACCTCACTTTTTAATATACAGTATTTCTGTTTTTGCACATTTTAAAAAATCTATTCAATATATGTAATTGATTTACTTGTTTATTTATTATTATGTTCTATTTTATTTATGATTATTATTTTTCTCTCTCTGCTAGATTATGTATTGCATGGAACTGCTGTTGCTATGTTAACAAATTTTGCGTCACATGCCGGTGATAATAAACCTGATTCTGATTCTGATTATCATTGTCTTTGTCCAAGAAAGAGTGTCACGTACCCCATGACGGGTTAAAGATCCAGTAGAAATGGAAAACACTTTGAAGTCTGGTATTGCTATTAACTGATGGTATTTATTAGTAACTACGCAATACAGTAATATAAATGCAGATATATCAAACAGGTTAGCAGTGATTATATATATATATATATATATATATGTGTGTGTGTGTGGAAATATTTAAAAACCAAGCTTCTTCAAACCTAGGGGTAAATGGATACAGTCTTACGGATGATGAGTGAAGTTCAGTTTAGTTCAGTTTGTGGTATTGAGTTGAGTAGTGATGGAGAGAGAGAGGTGATTAGTTCTTCGGGTGAGCTGATGCCGCTGATCTTCCTGTTGTCCTCCGAAATCCTTTAGAAGTCACTGAATGTGACCACAACCAAGGGGACTGTTCTTCTGTGGTGGAATTACCAACCCAGGCGAGGGTTGGACACATGAACAACTCCCTACTGGCCACCTCTTTTTCCACACTGCAAGAGCCACTGATCGATTCTCCTGATCCATCCTCTAAAACCCACCTTTCTCTGGGCACAACAAAGCTCATCCATGTGTCTCTGAGTCTATCATCTGACCTTCTATTTATTTCACCATGCTGAACACCAGCTGTCCATCAAGTAGCTCCTCTCTTCTCTCTCTGCAAGAACTTAGAAGCTGCCAGTGTCCTTGCAGAAGTGTAAACAGGCTGTAGAGAAACTATAACACAATTTCCAAGCAGTCTTTCCTAACATCTGGATAAACAATCAGCTATAATGTTGTCAGTGCCTTTCACATGTGTTATTTTCAGGTCATATTCTTGTGATATCAGAATCCAGTTTAATAACCTTCTATTCTTATCCTTCATCTTAGTTAGAAACACCAATGGGTTATGGTCCTTGTAAACCACAAGTGGTTTCTGGGCAGTACAGACATAGACTTCAAAATATTGTAAAGCCAGAATAAGTGATAGCAACTCCTTTTCAACAGTAGAATAATTTTTCTGGTGCACATTAAATTTCTTTGAGAAATAAGCTACTGGATGTTCAATGTCATCCACACCCTTCTGTAACAATACTGCCCCAGCAGCCTCGTCACTAGCGTCTGTTGCTATAAAGAATGGTTTATTAAAATCAGATGCTTTGAGCACAGGATGGTTTTCAGGTGTTCAAATGCCTCCTGGCAAAGGTCATTCCATACAAATCTTTCACTCTTCCCTCGGAGTTTCATTAGGTGGAGAGCGATATCTGCAAAGTTCTTACAAAACTTTCGGTAATACTGCACCATTCATAAAAACCTTCTTAAAGCTTTCTTGCCCATTGGAACAGGAAGCTCAGCAATAGCTTGAACCTTGGTCTGTACAGGAGCCAGTTGGCCCTGGCCTACTACATAGCCCAGATATGTAACTATGGCATGACCAAACTCACTTATAGCGAGGTTCACAGTAAGATTGGCCTTGGAAAGTCTGTCAAATAGTTTTTCTACTGCAGCAGTACACTCTTCCCACATCATTCCAGACCACTAAATTATCAATATAAGCACCTGTGTTTTCTAGACTTCTATTCACAGAATTGGTCATTCTTTGAAATGTCCCTGGAGCATTTTTCATCCCGAAGGGTAAAACATTATATTCATACAGCCCAGAAGGTGTGACAAATGCTGAGATTTCTCTTGCCCTTTTGGTCAAAGGAACACACCAATATCCTTTCAGCAAATCGATTTTTGTGAGGTACTTAGCCTTTCCCACTTTATCAATGCAGTCATCTACTCTCGGGATAGGGTAAGCATCTGTCTTGGTTATTGCATTGATTTTCCTGTAGTCAGTACAGAATCTCATGCTACCGTCCATTTTAGGCACAAGAACACATGGCGCCGCCCAGTCTGAGGTAGATTGCCTAATGATACCGGTTGCTAGCATGTAGCCAATTTCTTTTTCAACCATTTTGCTTTTCTCTAAGTTCATTCTGTAAGGATACTGTTTAATGGGCTGGGCTAAATTTTCAATGATGTCATGCACTGCAGCTGTGCACCGTCTTGGAATGTCAGGAAATAAATCTTTATGCTTGCTAATTAATTCTTTCAATTGTTTTCGCGGTGCAGGCTCCAATTGATGGACCTTGTCCATAATATTTTTCAAAACAATGGTGTTTCCGAGCTTTGTGGAGACTACACTGAGTACATTGAAATTATCTGGTATCTCAGTACCAGCTTTCACGACTCCATGTGCTTTCATAACAGTACTCACAGGTGCCATCCTATCAAACCAATGTTCCATTTTAATTTGAACATTCTGCAAATTTTCCTTTGCAAGGTCACAAGCCGTATTAAGTCTCTCTTGGAATTTCAAAACATAATCTAACACACTGACACCCACCTTCAGATCAGACCACTGTTCTCTGAGTAGAGTCAAAGGTCCTTTGGGCCTGTGACTGAAAACAAGTTCAATAGACCACACACCAATGATTTTTGAATCGAATCTCCAATCGCAAATAAAAGTAGGGGAACCTCCTCATCCCAGTTTTTCCCATTTTCTGCACAATTTGTTTTAATTATGGTCTTAAGAGTGGAGTTGAACCATTCCAAGGCTCCCTCGGACTCTGGGTGATATGCAGATGACACAGTGTGCTTAGCTCCCAATTCTTCAACTGTTCCTTGGAATGTTCTCGAAGGAAAGTTACTACGCTGGTCAAATTGAATTTCTTTGGGCAGACCTACCAGTGTGAAAAACTTACTGAGTGCCTTTACCACAGTTTTGGCCTGCTTGTTTCCGAGAGGCACAGCTTCAGGGAACCTAGACACAGCACACATAATTGTTAACAAGTACCGATGACCAGCTGCAGTCTTTGGCAATGGGCCTACACAATCCACTATGACCTTAGAAAAAGGTTCACCAAAAGCAGGTATCGGTTTAAGTGGTGCTACTTGAATAACCTGATTAGGTTTCCCCACAACCGGGCAGGTATGGCAAGTCCTGCAAAAATTCACAATATCCTTCCTTAAATTAGGCCAGTAGAATTCCTTCATAATCCTGTTCACTGTCTTTCTCACTCCAAAATGTACACCTAAAAGCATCTTGTGGGTTAGGTTTAAAATTTCAGCCCTGTAAATGTTTGGAACCATTACTTGATGTTCATTGGCCTAATCCTCACTGACAGGCACCGTAGTGGGTCTCCACTTCCTCATTAACACCCCATCTTTAAGGTAATATCCCACTGACTCATTTTGAATTTCATCATCAGAGAGAGCTGTCTCTTTTAAAGCCACAATTTCAGGATCTTTATTCTGTTCCTCTATAAATTCCTTCCTCGATAAGGACAAGTCTTTCTCATACACCTTACACTCCTCAGCCTTACTACCCTCCAAGTCCTGTTGATATAGGGATGGTAGGAAAGTCTCGGACAAATCATCATGGGCATCTGCAGACTTCTTTGACATGCTTCTAGTCACCGCACATGCGGGTACACATCAGTATCTATGGGCGGGTCCTCAGTAGCAGCAGACTTACTCATTAGCTGAACTGCTGGATAAACATCCCCACCTGCAAGGTCATTACCGAGCAAGACATCAACATTGTCTATCGGTAGTTCAGATCGCACTCCTATTGTGACTGGTCTGGATACCAACTCACATTTCAAAACTATCTTATGCCTCAGCCTTTTCCAATACCCTTGATAATATTCAACTATTTTTCTTTGAATTTCTACCTTAGTCATACCCTTCTTTACCATCTTAAGTTCCAGTTCCTCAACAGTTTTCCTCAACTTATCCTTTTTAGCTCTCTTCAAAACCACAGGGTTTGGCGATGCCAGAAATTTCCTAACATCCATTTCTGCTGTTTTTCCACACAACCAAATCAAAAAGGGATTTTGCCCAATCAATCCAAACAAGCCCCCACACAATTTGTTCATATCCCGGACACAGGCCCCAATTTTGTCACGTACCCCGTGACGGGTTAAAGATCCAGCAGAAATGGAAAACACTTTGGAGTCTGGTATTACTATTAACTAATGGTATTTATTAGTAACTAAGCAATACAGTTATATAAATGCTGTAAATGCAGATATATATATAAACCAAGCTTCTTCAAGCCTAGGGGTAAATGGATACAGTCTTACGGATGATGAGTGAAGTGAAGTGAAGTTCGTGGTATTGAGTTGAGTAGTGATGGAGAGGGACAGGTGTTTAGTTCTTCAGGTGAGCTGATGCCGTCGATCTTCCCGTTGTCCTCCGAAATCCTTTAGAATTCACCGAATGTGACCACAACCAAGGGGACCGTTCTTCTGTTGTGGAATTATCAACTCAGGCGAGGGTTGGACACATGAATAACTCCCCACCAGTCACCTCTTTTTCCACACTGCAAGAGCCACTGATCGATTCTCCTGATCAATCCTCCAAAACCCACCTTTCTCTGGGCACAACAAAGCTCATCCAGTGTCCAAAACCATGTGTCTCTGAGTCTATCATCTGACCTTCTATCTTCAAGTAGCTCCTCCTTCTCTCTCTGTAAGAACTTAGAAACTGCCAGTGTCTTTGCAGAAGTGTAAGCATGCTGCGGAGAAACCATAACACCATCTCCAAGCAGTCTTCGCCTCTCTCTCTCAATAACAAGGTGTCTGTGTTGGACACCTCTCTCTCTCCCTCTCTCTCTCTCTTTTAAAAGCACAGTTCATAGGGATAATTCAGGATCCTGTTACAAGAGGAAGATTATTTTGACAGATGTTGTAAAGGAGCAGTATTCATTTAGTATTTAGTTATTACTTGCAGCCATAGGGTTGGCGTTAATTTTCAGAATCAAATCAGGTTCATTATCACCGGCATATGTCATAAAATTTGTTAACTTAGCAGCAGTAGTACAGTGCAACACATAATATAGAAAGAAAAATATATCAGTAAATCAAATACAGTAAGTATTAAATAGGTAGATTAAAAATAGTGCAAAAAAGAAACGATATTTTAAAATATGTGGTTGTGTTCATGGATTCAAGGGGAAGAAGCTGTTCCTGAATCATTGAGTGCGTGCCTTCACACACTGAAGTACCTCCTTCCTGATTGTAATAATGAAAAGAGGGCATGTCAATGGCTGGGAAGTTTAATGCTACTCAGGACAGATTAAACAAGTTTTGCAAGGGACTGGGAACCAAAGCACTAGGTCAGTAATTGAATGACTGGAAGGTATTGAAAGGAAAAATTGAAATAACGGGTATGATAGGCCAGATTGTTTCAAATGTATGTATTTTAATGCTAAGAGTATTGTAGGTAAAAGTGATGAACTTAGAACATGGATCAGTACATGGAACTACGATGTTGTGGCCATTACTGAAACTTGATTGAGAGAGGGGCAGGAATGGATGATTAATGCACCAGGTTGTCAAAGTGTGAGCACGTGACCAAGTGGTTAAGGCATTGGACTAGCTATCTGAAGGTCGTGAGTTCGAGCCCCAGCCAAGGGAACGTGTTGTGTCCTTGAACAAGGCACTTAATCACACATTGCTCTGTGACGACACTGGTGCCAAGCTGTATGGGTCCTAATGCCCTTCCCTTGGACAACATTTGTGTTGTAGAGAGGGGAGACTTGCAGCATGGGCAACTGCTGGTCTTCCATACAACCTTGCCCAGGCCTGCGCCCTGGAGAGTGAAGACTTTCCAGGCGCAGATCCATGGTCTCACAAGACTAATGGATGTCAAAGTTTTAGAAAAGATAGAGAAGGATGTAAAAGTGTGGTGGGGTGAAGTTGCACTACTAATCATAGAACATAGAAATTTACAGCACATTACAAGCCCTTCAGCCCACAATGTTGTACCAACCATGTAACCTATTCTAGAAACTGCCAAGAACTTCCCTCGTACATAGCCCTCTATTTTTCTAAGCTCCATGTACCTATCTTGTATCTGCTTCCATCATCGCTGCTGGCAGTTCATTCCACACACCCACCACTGTAAAAAACTTACCCCTGACATCCCCTCAGTACCTGTTTGCAGGCACCTTAAAACTATGTCCCCTCGTGTTAGCCATTTCAGCCCTGGCAAAAAGCCTCTGGCTATCCACACGATCAATGCCCCTCATCCTCTTAAACACTTCTATCAGGTCATCTCTCATCCTCCTTCACTCCATGGAGAGAAGGCCAAGTACACTCAACCTATTTTCATAAAGTATGCTATCCAATTCAGGCAACATCCTTTTAAATCTCCTCTGTACTCTTTCTATAGTATCCACATCCTCTCTGTAGTGAGGTGACCAGAACTGAATACAATACTCCAAGGAGGTTCGGACCATGGTCTTATATAGCCATAATATTACCTCATGGTTCTTGAACTCAGTCCCATGGTTGATGAATGCCAACACACCATTTGCCTTCTTAAAAATGCCGTCAACCTGTGCAGCGGGTTTGAGTGTCCTATCGAAACGGACCCCAAGGTCTCTCAGATCCTCCACACTGCCAAGAGTCTTACCATTTATAGTATATTCTGTCTTCAAATTGGACCTATTAAAATGAACAACTGTTGTTTGCGTTTTTAAACTTCACATTTAACTGGGTTGAAGTCCATCTGCCACTTCTCAGCCCAGTTCTGCATCCTATCGATATCCCGCTGTAACTTCTGACAATCTTCCACAACACTCCCAACTTCTATATCATCAGCAAACTTACTAACCCACCCTTCTACTTCTTCATCCAGGTCATTTATAAAAATCACAAAATGGAGGGGTCCTAGAACAGATCCCTACAGAACGCTACTGGTCACTGGTGTTACGTACCCCGTAACTGGATTGCCAAACCAGCAGAAATGGATCACTCAGTTGGAGTCTGGATTACTAGAACTAAGAAAGCTTTATTAAAGAAACAAGCAACACAGTACTCTAATCAAAAGGATAATGAATGCAACAGTTCAGCAATGATAAACATACATGTACACAGAATTAAGATACCAGGATCGATCAAGCTCTATCGTTGTCTAGGGATAAATGACCAGTTTCAAAGTGACGCAAAGTTCAGTTCAATTTAGTTCAGTTCAGTTCGCAGTAATCGCTGCCGTGGCGATGGACAGTGGGGGGAAGGAGAGAGAGAGCGAAAGCGAATGAATATTCAAGGCTTCCACACAGACCTTCGCAGTCAGCTTTTGGGCGAGTCCTTCGTGATGTCATCTGAGGTCACCGACCGTGACCCCTCCGTTTCCAGATACGATCGTTTCCCTGCGCTGAACCTGGCACCCAGGCAAGGGTGGACACACACCAGGTTCCCGCCGATCGTGCCTTTCCACCCTGTGCGTTTATGGCCTGGTACTTCTCACCGACTTGTGAGAGACGCACCGCTTCCAGGGTCTTGTTACCTCGGGTGTCGTGTGTGTCCTGCCTTAGCAAACCTGTCCCTTTTTATCCCCCTGCTGGGGTATCGCCTGTCCATCACTTCAAACAGTTCAGGGTTCAAAGGGGGAGCCGCTCTTGACAGCTCTCCTTCCTTCAATAACATCTCCAAATGCTGCTCCATTGTTTTCCTTATCTCTCTCTCTCCTGAAGACAGGTGGCAGACCAACTGCTGATTCCACTGGTGCCAGCACAGGACAGCTACATCGTAATCTATGTGTATTCTTGTCACACTGGACAACTATGAGACACCTCCTCTTACTTACCCCTCGAACAGGATCCCACTAAGACCAGACCATTGTCTCTCACACCATCACTGGCCTTATTAGCTCTGGGGACCTCCCATCCACTGTCACCAACCTCACAGCATCCACACTCCACACCTCCCATTTCTACCTTCTACCAAAGATCCAGAAACCCAGTTGTCCAGGTTTTCAGCTTGTTCGTGCCCCACAGAACTCATATCTGCAAACCTCAACTCTATTCAGTCTCTTCCTACCTGCATCCATGACACTTCACACACTCTGGATCTTTTCAATGATTTCAAATTTTCTGGCCCCCATCATATTTTCACTATGGATATCCAGTCCCTATACACCTCCAACCCCCACCAGGAAGGCCTCAAAGCTCTCCGTTTCTTTCTGGACACCAGACCCAACCAGTTTCCCACCATCTCTCTCCTCCACCTAGCTGAACTGGTCCTCACTCTTAATAATTTCTCCTTTGGCTCCTCCCACTTCCTTTAAATAAAAGGTGTAGCCATGAGCATTTGCATGGGTTTCTGCCTGTTTGTCGGCTCCATGGAACAGTCTATATTCCAAGCCTCCACTGGTGACCATCCGCACTTTTCCTTTGCTACATCGACGACTATGTTGGTGCTGCTTCCTGCACCCATGCGGAGCTCATTGACTTCATTAATTTTGCTTCCAACTTCCATCCTGCCCTCAAATCTACTTGGTCCATTTCTGACACCTCCCTCCCCTTTCTTGATCTCACTGCCTCTATCTTGGGAAACAGCTTATCTACTGAAGTATATTATAAACCCACAGATTCTCGCAGCTACCTGGAATATACCTTTTCCCACCCTTACTTGTGAAAACACCATCCCCTCCTCTCACAAACAAGATAAAATCTGCAGATGCTGGAAAAAAGTACAGTCAAGGCACCAGAGGAAGGTAATGGGCAGGCAAGGAGACATGGCCTCCTCTACTCATCATGCAGGAGAGGAGGCCATGGATTGACATATCGGAATAGGAATGGGAAGCGGAATTAAAATGGGTGGCCACTGGGTGATCGCACTTCTTCTGGTGATATCGCTTCTTCCTCTATTATTGCAATGAGGCTACGTTCAGGTTGGAGAAACAACACCTTATATTCCATGTGGATAGCCTCTAACCTGATGGCAAGAACGTCAATTTCTCAAACTTCTGGTAATGGCCACTGCCCTCTGTTTCAGCAGTCCCCATCCCCTTGTTCTTCTCTCACCCTATTTCCTTGTCTGTCTACCCTATTTCCTTTCCTTTTCTTTTCTCCGAATCCCCTTTTCTTTCTTCCATGCCTTCTAACCCCATCTATCAGACTTCCCCTTCTCTAGCCCTGTATATCTTTCACCAATCAACTTCCCAGCTCTTTACTTCATCTCTCCCCCTCCCAGTTTCACCTATCACCTTGTATTTCTCTCTCCCCTCCCCCCACCTTGTAAATCTACTCCTTATCTTTTTTTCTCCAGTCCTGCTGAAGGGTCTCGGCCCAAAACCTCGACTGTACTCTTTTTATAGATGCTGCCTGGCCTGCTGAGATCCTCCAGCATTTTGTGTGTGTCCCCATCTCTAAATTCCTCTATTTCCACCGCATCTGATCTCAGGAAGAGGCTTTTCATTTTAGAACAAAGGATGTCCTCCTTTTTCAATGAAAGGGACCTCACTTCCTCCAACATCAATGCTGCTCTCAACCACATCTCTTCCGAATGGTATGCTGGCATTTATAGCAAGAGGATTCGAGTACAGGAGCAGGGAGGTACTACTGCAGTTGTACACGGCCTTGGTGAGACCACACCTGGAGTATTGTATGCAGTTTTGGTCCGCTAATCTGAGGAAAGACATCCTTGCCATAGAGGGAGTACAAAGAAGGTTCACCAGATTGATTCCTGGGATGGCAGGACTTTCATATGATGAAAGACTGGATGAACTGGGCTTATACTCTTTGGAATTTAGAAGATTGAGGGGGGATCTGATTGAAATGTATAAAATCCTAAAGGGATTGGACAGGCTAGATGCAGGAAGATTGTTCCTGATGTTGGGGAAGTCCAGAATGAGGGGTCACAGTTTGAGGATAAAGGGGAAGCCTTTTAGGACCGAGATTAGGAAAAACTTCTTCACACAGAGAGTGGTGAATCTGTGGAATTCTCTGCCACAGGAAACAGTTGAGGCCAGTTCATTGGCTATATTTAAGAGGGAGTTAGATATGGCCCTTGTGGCTAAAGGGATCGGGGGTATGGAGGGAAGGCTGGTACAGGGTTCTGAGCTGGATGATCAGCCATGATCATACTGAATGGCGGTGCAGGCTTGAAGGGCCGAATGGCCTACTCCTGCACCTATTTTCTATGTTTTCTATTTCACACACGTCTGCTCTTACCCCATCCTCCCACTACGTAACCAGAGATAGGGTTCCTCTAACCTACCACCCCACTGGCCTTCGCATCCAGCAAATAATTCTCTGAAACTTCCGCCACTTCTAACGGGATCCCACACCAAGCACATCTTTCCCTCACTTTCTGTTTTTTCCACAGGAATCACTCCCTATACAATTCCCTTGTCCATTCATCCCTCCCCACTGAACTCCCTCCTGGCACTTATCCTTGCAAGCAGAACAAGTGCTGCACCTGCCCCTATGCCTTCTCCCTCACTACCATGCAGGGCCCTAAACAGCTCTTCCAGATGAAACACTTCACCTGGTGGCCTTGTGTATTTCGATAAGACCCGACGTAGATTGGGAGACTGTTTCGCTAAGCACTTATGCTCTGTCCACCAGAAGAAGCGGGATCTCCCAGTGGCCACCCATTTTAATTCCACTTCCCATTCCCATTCTAATATGACAATCCACGGCCTCCTCTACGTGAGGCCACACTCAGGCTGGAGGAACAACACCTTATATTCTGTCTGGGCAGCCTCCAACCTGATGGCATGAACATCTGTTTATCAAACTTCTGGCAATGACCCCCCCCTTCTCCATTTCCCATCCCCTTTTCCCTCTCTCACCTCATGTCCTTGCCTGCCCATCACCTCTCTCTGGTGCTCCTTCCCACTTTTATTTCTTCCATGCCTCTTCTGTCCTCTTCTATCAGATTCCCCCCCTTATCCAGCCCTGTATCTCTTCCACCAATCAACTTCCCAGCTTTTTTTACTTCATCCCTCCCCTTCTCGGTTTCACTATCACCTTGTGTTACCTCTCCCCTCCCCCCACCTTTTACATCTACTCCTCTTCTTTTTTTCCCCAGGCCTGCTGAAGGGTCTCAGCCCGAAATGTTGACTGTACTTTTTTCTGTGGATGCTGCTATTGGAAAATGTAAACGCATACATTGTATTTTCTATGTATTACCGTATTTACAATATTTACTCAACAGTATTTCAGTATTTACTCAAATGCACACATTATATTTTCTATATTTACTATGTAACCACTGCTAGCTGAATAAAGGGTATTCACTATGTAGCCATGACTTTTGACCTAATCGCTATTAATTCATGAAGAGAACTAGAATGAAACCAAGTAGAAAGATAACGGTGGCGAGTGAGGTAATGAAATATGTGGCAGTATGTCAAAATAAGACTAATTAAGAAATAACTGTGGTTAGGGATGAGGAGACACCTGGTCTAAAATGTAAACTAGGACATAATTAAATTGGGGAGTAAAACAATAGTGGAAAGTCAAGAGCGGATATATTGATGATATGTAATCACAGGCTGACTAGATATGATAATGTATCTATGATAGGAAATTGCTATAAAAAATGCTGTATACAAGCCTCAAGGGTCAGTCAGCAACTACCTTTCTGATTGTCTCAGCTTTGATTTGCAAATTAAAGTTTAAAACTTCTTGAAAGATTTTCTGCGTCTCCTTGTCGTTTGTGAGAAACGAGAAACCACAACACTGCCTGGCCTGCTGATTTCCTCCAGCATTTTGTGTGTTGTAAAGAAATGTTGTCATGGGGGATTTCAACTTCCTTCATATAAACTGAGGCCTTCAAGGATGGGGCAGATTTTGTTAAGTGTGTCCAGAAGAGTTTCTTAAATCAATATGTGGACAGTCCAACGAGAGGAGGGGCTGTACAGTTACTGGAGTTGAGTAACGTGCCCGGCCAGGTGACTGACCTTTCAATGGGTGAGCAGTTAGGGAACAATGACTACAACTCCTGAACTTTCAGGATAGCTATAGATAAACTGGATGGTCCTTGCAGGAGATTTTTAAATTGGACTTGGGCAATTACAAGGGCATTAGGCATGAACTAAGGAGAGTTAATCAGGAGCATCTTTTTTTCTGGTAAGTCTACATCAAACATGAGGAGTGTGTTGAAAGATCAATTGCACAGAGTAAAGGAAAAGTATGTTCTTGTTTGAAGGCAGTGATGGAAAGATAAAAAAACTTTGGATTCCAGAGAGATGATGAATTTAGTCAAGAAGGAAAAGGAGAAGTATGTAAAGCTTCAAAAGTTAGGATCAAACGGAGCACATGAGGAGTATATAGAAGTTAGAAATGAACTAAAGAAGGAAATTAGGAAAGCCAAGAGGGGTCATGAAAAGTCCTTGACAAGTAGGAATAAGATGAATCCCAAGGCATTCTATACATACACCGAGTATATGGATAACTAGGGAGCAAGTAGGACCACTCAAGGATAAAGGGGGGAACACTTGCTTGGATGTGGAGAATGTGAATGAGGTACTTAATGGGTACTTTGCTTCAGTGTTTACCAAAGAAAAGGACATAGAAGAGCAGGAGATAAGTGTGTAAATATGTTAGGGTGTTTAGAGATCAAGAACCAGGAATTGTTGGGTCGACAGTTTATTTCCCTTCATAGAGTCTGCCTAACCTGCTACAGAGTTCTTCCTGCATTGTGTGTGTTGATCCAGATTCCCAGCATCTTCCGTTTCTCAAGCAACACACACAAAACACTGGAGGAACTCATCAGGCAGCATCACTGGAAAAGAGTACAGTCGGGCCAAGACCTGTGGGAGGTGGCATGCGAGGGAATGGGAGGTGAGAGGTGGCGTGGGGGGAATGGGAGGTGAGAGGTTGGGGGAGGGATTGGGAGGTGGGAGGTGGGGGGGCGGTGTGGGGGTTGCAACGGGAGGTGGAGATGGGGTGGAATGTGAGGTGGGGGGGAATGGGAGATAGGAGATGGCGTGGGGGAATGGAAGGTGGGGTGGGGGATGGGAGGTGGGAGGTGGGGGATGGGAATGGGAGGTGGGAGGTGGGGGGATGGGAATGGAAGGTGGTTGGTGGGAATGGGAGGTGGGTGGTGGGGGGGTGGAAATGGGATGTGGGGGTGGGTGGAATGTGAGGTGGGGAGAATGGGAGATAGGAGGTGGCGTGGGGGGAATGGGAGGTGGGGGTGGGAATGGGAGGTGGGAGGTGGGGGGTGGTGTGGGGGTTGGAATGGGAGGTGGGGGGGTGGGAATGGGAGCTGGTGGGGTGGGAATGGGATGTGGGGGTGGGGGGAATGGGAGGTGGGGGGTGGGAATGGGAGGTGGGAGGTGGGGGGTGGTGTGGGGGTTGGAATGGGAGGTGAGGGGTGGGAATGGGAGCTGGTGGGGTGGGAATGGGATGTGGGGGTGGGGGGAATGGGAGGTGGGGGGTGGGAATGGGAGCTGGTGGGGTGGGAATGGGATGTGGGGGTGGGGGGTGGGGGGTGGTGTGGGGGTTGGAATGGGAGGTGGGGGGTGGGAATGGGAGCTGGTGGGGTGGGAATGGGATGTGGGGGTGGGGGGAATGGGAGGTGGCGCGCAGGAAATGGGAGGACGAGGGCGCTGCAGATGGAGTACATCGTGAGCCCAACTGCGGCTCTTTCACGGCGCCAGCTTTTGTTTCGTTTCTCGTTCCCTAGTTACCCAAGAGGCGCAACCCGATTTGTGTTGGTGAAATTGATGTGTTGTGAAGGAGAGGGGTTGATTCATTTATTGTGTGCGTTGATATGAGGGAAAAACATTTCGCCGTGGATTACTGCTACTGGTAGACCCTTAGATTCTCCATATCTAAAGGAAAAACAGGACATTGGGGCTTACTGTTCTAATGTAAACACACCGGAGGTAAGTACGTGCGATCAGAATACTGTTTTAAAGAAAGAAAATGCGGGCTTTATAAACTAATAGATTTAGCTGGGATTTGGCTCCTCTTCTTCCGTAGGAGTCCTTGGAGATTCGGCATGACATATAGAACTTTGACAGATGTCTATAGATGTGTAATGGAGAGTATATTGACTGGCTGCATCACAGTCTGATGTGGGAACACCAATGCCCTTGAACGGAAAATCCCACAAAAGGTAGTGGATTCGGCCCGTTACATCGCAAGTAACACACTCCCAGCGCATGAAAACATTGTCAGATCCCCACCACCAAAACCATTCTCTGGTCTCGCTGCTCCCACCAGGTAGAAGGTACAAGAGCCTCGGGACTCACAACTCCAGGTTCAAAAACAGTTACTACCCCACAACCATCAGGCTCTTGAACAAAGGGGATAATTATATTTTCTTGCCCATCCAGACGTTGTTACAACCAATGAACGCACACAAAGTGCTGGAGGAACTCAGCAGGCCAGGCAGCATCACTGGAAAAGAATACAATCGACATTTCGGGCTGAGGCCCTTCGGCAGGTCTGGGGAAAAATGATGAGGAGGAGAGTTAAAAGGTTGGGGGAGGGGTGAAGTAACAAGCTGGAAAGTTGATTGGTGAACGATACAGAGCTGGAGAAGGGGTTTGAAGGCCATGGGAGATAGAAAAGGGGGGAGGAACACCAGAGGGAGGTGACGGGCAGGTAAGGAGATAAGGTGAGAGAGGGAAAAGAGGATTGGAGAATGGTGGGGAGTGGGTGAATTACCGGAAGTTTGAGAAATTGATGTTCATGCCATCAGATTGGAATATAAGGTGTTGTTCCTCCAACCTGAGTGGCTATCTCCCACTTTTCCTATACTACATCGACGACTGCATTGGTGCTGTTTCCCGCACCCATGCGGAACTCGTTGACTTCATCCTCTTGACCTCCAACTTCCACCCTGCCTTCAAATTTATCTGGTCCATTTCTGACACCTCCTTCCCCTTTCTTGATCTTTCTGTCTCTATTTCTGGAGACAGCTTATCTATTGATGACTGTTATAAACACATGCAGTCTCACAGCTACCTGGACTATACCTCTTCCCACCCTGTCACTTGTAAAAACACCATCCCCTTCTCTCAATTCCTCCATCTCCACCTCATCTGCTCACAGGATGAGGTTTTTCATTCCAGAACAAAGGAGATGTTCTCCTTGAAAGAAAGCAGCTTTTCTTCCTCCACCATCAACACTGACTTCAACCGCATATCTTCCATTTCACGCTCATCTGCTCTCATCCCATCCTCCCGCCCGAAACTTCGACTGTACTCTTTTCCATAGATGCTGCCTGGCTTGCTGAGTTCCTCCAGTATTTTGTGTGTGTTGCTTGGATTTCCAGCTTCTGCAGATATTTTCTCTTGTTTGTGATTAGCCCACAACCAATGATCTCACTTTGATCTTTATCGTGTTTCATGTTCTCGTTATTTATTACTATCTATTTATATTTTCATTTGCACAGTTTCTTGCCTTTTGTACTGTAGTTGATCTTTCATTCATCCTTTTATAGTTACTCTTCTATAGATTTGCTGAGTTTGCCCACAACGTTGTTTAGATTAGCTTTGTTTTGTCACTTGTTAATCAAAACATACAGTGAAATGTGACATTTTAATCAAATCAGTGAGGATTGTCTCCATGCTTCTGGTGCCAACATAGCATACCCACAATTCACTAACCCTAACCCAACCCAAACGTCTTTGGAAAGTGGGAGGGAACCAGAGCGCTCGGAGGAAACTCACAGCCGGAAAGAGTGCAGAAAAGATATGAGATGTTACCGGGATTGGAAGGCTTAAGTTTTAAGGAGAAAGTAGATGAGCTGGGGTTTTTGCTCCGGGACATGGAAGCTGAGGGCTGGCTTTACAGAGATTTATCAAATAATGAGAGTTTATAGTTTTTCTCCCATGGTAAGAGGGTCCAAAAAGATTTGAAAGGATTTGAGAGGCAGCTTCTGCCAGATATATGGAAGTGGTTGATGTGTGTATAATCACCATATTTAAAAGACATTTAGTCATTTTCATGGATAGAGAAGGTTTTTAGGGATATGGACCAAAGGGCTGTATTTGATAATTTGGTTAGCATGAACAAGTTGGGCTGAAGAGTCATCTTCCATGCTGTATAGCTTGGAAAATCAATTACCTCTGTAGATGGCCATAGATTTATTGAGTTATGCAGTACAGAGACCAGAGCTAGAAAAACCCGTAATGTAGCAGGATCCTTTTTTGAGTCAATACGGGTGGAGGTCAGGAACAGTAAGGGAGCAGTTACTCCGTTGGGGGTATTCTATAGGCCCCCTGGTAGCAGCAGAGATACAGAGGAGCAGATTGGGAGGCAGATTTTGGAAAGGTGCAAAAATAACAGGGTTGTTATCATGGGTGACTTTAACTTCCCTAATATTGATTGGCACCTGATTAGTGCCAAGGGTTTAGATGGGGCAGAGTTTGTAAAGTGTGTCCAGGACGGATTCCTGTCACAGTATGTGGACAGGCCGACCAGGGGGAATGCCATACTAGATCTAGTACTAGGTAATGAACCAGGTCAGGTCACAGATTTCTCAGTGGGTGAGCATCTGGGGGATAGTGATCACTGCTCCCTGGCCTTTAGCATTATCATGGAAAAGGATAGAATCAAAGAGGACAGGAAAATTTTTAATTGGGGAAAGGCAAATTATGAGGCTATAAGGCTAGAACTTGCGGGTGTGAATTGGGATGATGTTTTTGCAGGGAAATGTACTATGGACATGTGGTCGATGTTTAGAGATCTCTTGCCGGATGTTACGGATAAATTT
Organism: Mobula birostris; assembly: GCF_030028105.1. Taxonomy (NCBI): domain Eukaryota; kingdom Metazoa; phylum Chordata; class Chondrichthyes; order Myliobatiformes; family Myliobatidae; genus Mobula; species Mobula birostris. The sequence goes on from NC_092372.1 coordinate 111,959,539, forward strand.
GTCCCAGTGAGGAAGATAAAGAATGGTAGGATGAAGGAACCATGGGTGATAAGTGAGGTGGAAAATCTAGTCAGGTGGAAGAAGGCAGCATACATGAGGTTTAGGAAGCAAGGATCAGATGGGTCTATTGAGGAATATAGGGAAGCAAGAAAGGAGCTTAAGAAGGGGCAGAGAAGAGCAAGAAGGGGGCATGAGAAGGCCTTGGCGAGTAGGGTAAAGGAAATCCCCAAGGCATTCTTCAAGTATGTGAAGAAAGAAAGGATGACAGGAGTGAAGGTAGGACCGATTAGAGATAAAGGTGGGAAGATGTACCTGGAGGCTGTGGAAGTGAGTGAGGTTCTCAATGAATACTTCTCTTCGGTATTCACCAATGAGAGGGAACTTGATGATGGTGAGGACAATATGAGTGAGGTTGATGTTCTGGAGCATGTTGATATTAAGGGAGAGGAGGTGTTGGAGTTGTTAAGATACACTAGGACGGTTAAGTCCCCGGGGACTGACGGAATATTCCACAGGCTGCTCCACGAGGCGAGAGAAGAGATTGCTGAGCCTCTGGCTAGGATCTTTATGTCCTCGTTGTCCACGGGAATGGTACTGGAGGACTGGAGGGAGGCAAATGTTGTCCCCTCGTTCAAAAAAGATAGTAGGGATAGTCCGGATAATTGTAGACCAGTGAGCCTTACGTCTGTGGTGGGAAAGCTGTTGGAAAAGATTCTTAGAGATAGGACCTATAGGCATTTAGAGAATTATGGTCTGATCAGGGACAGCCAGCATGGCTTTGTGAAGGGCAGATTGTGTCTAACAAGCCTGATAGAGTTCTTTGAGGAGGTGACCAGGCATATAGATGAGGGTAGTGCAGTGGATGTGATCTGTATGGATTTTAGTAAGGTATTTGACAAGGTTCCACACGGTAGGCTTATTCAGAACGTTAGAAGGCATGGGATCCAGGGAAGTTTGGCCAGGTGGATTCAGAATTGGCTTGCCTGCAGAAGGCAGAGGGTGGTGGTGGAGGGAGTACATTCAAATTGGAGGATTGTGACTAGTGGTGTCCCACAAGGATCTGTTCTGGGACCTCTACTTTTCGTGATTTTTATTAATGACCTGGATGTGGGGGTAGAAGGGTGGGTTGGCAAGTTTGCAGATGACACAAATGTTGGTGGTGTTGTAGTGTTGTCGAAGATTGCAGAGAGATATTGATAGGATGCAGGAGTGGGCTGAGAAGTGGCAGATGGAGTTCAACCCGGAGAAGTGTGAGGTGGTACACTTTGGAAGGACAAACTCCAAGGCAGAGTACAAAGTAAATGGCAGGATACTTCGTAGTGTGGAGGAGCAGAGGGATCTGGGGGTACATGTCCACAGATCCCTGAAAGTTGCCTCACAGGTAGATAGGGTAGTTAAGAAAGCTTATGGGGTGTTAGCTTTCATAAGTCGAGGGATAGAGTTTAAGAGTCACAATGTAATGATGCAGCTCTATAAAACTCTGGTTAGGCCACACTTGGAGTACTGTGTCCAGTTCTGGTCACCTCACTATAGGAAGGATGTGGAAGCATTGGAAAGGGTACAGAGGAGATTTACCAGGACGCTGCCTGGTTTAGAAAGTATGCATTATGATCAGAGATTAAGGGAGTGAGGGCTTTACTCTTTGGAGAGAAGGAGGATGAGAGGAGACATGATAGAGGTGTACAAGATAATAAGAGGAATAGATAGAGTGGATAGCCAGCGCCTCTTCCCCAGGACACCACTGCTCAATACAAGAGGACATGGCTTTAAGGTAAGGGATGGGAAGTTCAAGGGGGATATTAGAGGAAGGTTTTTTACTCAGAGAGTGGTTGGTGTGTGGAATGCACTGCCTGAGTCAGTGGTGGAGGCAGATACACTAGTGAAGTTTAAGAGACTACTAGACAGGTATATGGAGGAATTTAAGGTGGGGGCTTATATGGGAGGCAGGGTTTGAGGGTCGGCACAACATTGTGGGCCGAAGGGCCTGTACTGTGTTCTATGTTCTATAAGGAGATCAAAACTTCATGGAAATCTCCAAATTGAATTTCACCTAAGCCCTATTTTGCTAAAGGGCTTTTGCTCCTATACTCAAGGAAGTTTGGAGCTCCATCTTCAAACGTGCATAATTGGAAGAACCATCAGCATATTTCAGTTTAACTGCTAAATATTTGAGTAGCTGCCGTCTTGGCAAATATTTTAGACCATAATATATAGGAACAGAATTAGGCCATTTGGCCCATCAAATCTGCTTCGCCATTTCTTCATGGCTGATAGAATTTTCCTCTCAGCCCCTATCCCCTGCCTTCTCTCTATATCCCTTCATGCTCTGACCAATCAAGAATCTATCAACTTTTGCCTTAAATATACATACAAACTTGGTCTCCTCAGCTGCCTGTGGCAAAGAATTCCGCAGATTCACCACTCTCTGGTTAAAGAAATTCCTCCTTGCCTCCATTCTAAAAGAGCACCCCTGTATTCCGAGGCTCTGTCCTCTGGTCTTTGACTCTCCCATCATAGGAAATATCCTCTCCTCATCTATCCTACTCAAGGTTTTTTGCCATTCAATTGGTTTCAAATGAGGTCACCCCTCATTCTTCTGAATTCTAGTGAATACAGCCCCAGAGCCACCAAAGGCTCTTCATAAACATCTTTGGCATAAGCAGCACCGAGGATCTCACGTGGTCTGTACTTACCGGCTGTGTGGTGGAAAAGGCACAATAGTGCCTTTTTCACCTCAGACGGTTGAAGAAGTTTGGTATGGGCCCCTAAATCCTAAGAACTTTCTATAGGGGCACAATTGAGAGCATCCTGACTGGCTGCATCACTGCCTGGTATGGGAACTGTACTTCCCTTATTCGCAGGACTTTGCAGAGGGTGGTGCGGACAGCCCAGCGCGTCCGTAGATGTGAACTTCCCACTATTGAGGACATTTACAAAGACAGGTGTGTAAAAGAAAGGCCCAGAGGATCATTGGGGACCTGAGTCACCCCAGCCACAAATTGTTCCAGCTGCTACCATCTAGGAAATGGTACCGCAGCATAAAGGCCAGGACCAACAGGCTCCAGGACAGCTTCTTCCACCAGGCCATCAGACTGATTAATTCACGCTGATACAATTGTATTTCTATGTTACATTGATTGTCCTGTTGTACATACTATTTATTATAAACTACTATACATTGCACATTTAGGCGGAGATGTAACGTAAAGATTTTACTCATGTATACGAAGGATGTAAGTAATAAACTCAGTTCAATTCATATGACAAGCCATTCAATCCTGGAATCATTACCATGAACTTCCCTTGAACCCTCTCCAGATTCAGAACATCCTTTCTAAGATCAGGGGCCCAAACCTACTCACAATACTCCAAATGAGGCCTCACCAGTGTAAAATCTCAACTTTACATCCTTGTTTTAATATTCTAGTGTTCTTTATATGAATGCTAACATCACATTTGCCTTCCTCACCACAGACACAACCTGCAAGTTATCCTTTAGGGAATCCTGTACAAGGATTTTCAGGTCCCTTTCTCTCTATTTAGAAAATAGTCAACCCTTTCCTTTCATCTACCAAAGTGCATACAGTTCCCAGCATTTGTTGGAGTTGAGGTGGAGCAATGCAACATGAAAGACTGAACAGAGACAATATTTGTTACTGGCCTTCATAAATAATGGTTTTGTTTTACATTCGTTATGAAGCAAATGCAAGTTGAGGACAAACTGGATCAGATGTTCCACAATCCCTTAAGGTTGATGGAATCAAAAGTTCATAGAGGGTTGTAACTCTCACATAGCATCACTTCAGTTAGAACTGCAACAGCTTACCTGCTCAAGTGTCCAGGACTGGACAGGATATATCCCAAGTTACTATGGAAGCAAGGGCAGACATTGCTGGGGTATTGACAATGATCCTCCGTCCTCCCAAGCTGCAGGAGGATAGAGGATTAGAGAATGGCAAAAGCTATTCTGTTGTTCAGGAAAGATAATAGGAATAATCCTGGGAATTATAGACCAGTGTGTGTTATTTCAGTTGTTGGCAACTAATGAAGAGGCTGCTTAGGGACAGCTTTCACAAGCATTTGGAGTAACATTTGGGATAATCAGCATGGCATTGTAAGGAACAGGTTGTGCTTCACTGAGTTTTTCAAGGACATGGCGAATCAAACTGACGAAGTTAGAACAGAATGTGGTGTGTACGTATTTTCATAAGGCATTTGACACAGTTCCCTGCAGTAGACTCTGCCAGAAAGTCTTTAAGCATGGTATCCATGGAAACTTTGCTGTATGGGTTCAGAATTGGCTTACAAGGAAGAGGATGATAGTAGGTGGAGCATATTCTGTCAAGAGTTCGGTGACTAATGGTGTTCTCCAGGGATCTGATAGGACTCTTGCTCTTTGTGATTTTTATAAATGAGTTAGCTGAGGAAGTGGAAGGGTTGGTTGGTAAGTTTGCAGATGACACGAGGATTGGGGGTGCTGTGGAAAGTGTAGAAGGGTAGAAGATTTTCGCAGGTTACGTTAGACTAATAGACACAATGCAGAGCTGGGCAGAGAAATGGCAGATGGAGTTCAGTTTGGAAAAATGCGAAGAGATGCTTTTTGGAAGAACAAACTTCAAGATGGAGCACATGGTAGGATTCTTAGCAGTGTGGAGAATCAAGGACATCTTGGGTCCAAAGTCCTTGAGGTCGCCATGCAAGTTGATGGACCATAACACCATAAGATATAGGAGCAGAATTAGGTTATTTGGCCCATCGAGTCTTCCCTACAATCATCACGTCTAATCCATTTCCCTCTCAGCCCCAATCTCTTGGTGATAAGGTAGTTAACAAAGCCTAACAAATCTCTATAAAACTGTGGTTGCACCATACTTGGAGTATTGTGTTCCGTTCTGATCACCTCATTACCGAAAGGATATGGAGGTTTTAGCGAGGGTGCAGGGATTTAGCTGGATGCTGCCTGGATTGGAAAATCTGTCTCATGAGGAAAGGTTGAGTGAGCTAGGAATGAAGGAGGATGAGAGGCAACTTGATAGAGGTGTATAACATTAGAGTCATAGACAGTAGGTAGCCAGCACTGTTATCCCAGGGCAGCAATGGCCAATGCCAGAGCACATCTGTTTAAGATAAATGGATGAAAGTTTAGGGGAGGTGTCAAAGATACAGTAACACACACAAAATGCTGGAGTAACTCAGCAAGTCAGGCTTTCTTTTGTCTCTTTCTGGTGATCAAAATTTCCCCCTACCCTTCCTCTATTCTTCACTCTGACCTTTTATTATATCTCATTTACCTGTTACTTCCCCCTGGGTCCCCTCATCCTTCCCTTTCTCCTATTGTCCACTCTCCTATCTGATTCTTTCTTCTCCAGCCCTTGACTTTTCCCACTCAACTGGCTTCACCTATCACTTTACTGCTAGTCTCTTTCTCCTCTCCCCAACTTTTAATTCAGGCATCTCCTCACTTCCATCACAGTCCTGAAGAAGAATCTCAGCTTAAAATGTTGACTGTTTATTCTTTTCCATTAGATGCTGCTCGATTTGCTGAGTTCCTCCGGCAGTTTTTGTGTATTACTTTGGATTTCCCGCATCTGCAGTTTCTCGTATATGAGATATCAAAGGTAGTTTGTTTTTTAACACATTGCCAGGGACAATGGTAGAGACTGATACAGCAGGGGCATTGAAGAGAGTTATGGGTAGTGCAGGAGGGAAGGGTTAGATTGATCGTGGAGTTGGTTTATATAGGTTGGCAAAAAATCGGGCTGGGCAGTGCTGTGGGGACATCATTGAATCCATATTTAATGCATACAGATGCATGCATGACATAACAGTGAGTGATTTTTTAAAAATGTATCAATTTATCGGAATTTAGGGGGAAACTGAGCAACTTTGATCTAAGGATGGGGAAAACTTTAGCAACAGAATCAATTGTACAGGATGAAACAGGCAATCCAGCCCAACTTAAGCATGCCGGCCAAACTGTATTCCTGAAATAGACCTTCTAACTTGCATTTGGCACATATCCTTTAACGTTTCCTGTACATGTGTAAGGAGAACAAAATAATTGTTACTCTGGATCCAATACAGCACAAAAGATTAAAAAAAAACACAATAGTAATAAAAAAGCACAATAAATATAAACATATAAGTAGGCTTGTGGACGTAGATTCATTGGGCATAAGGTGAATGACAGGAAACGGAGTTTGTGAGTGGAGGTGTTGATCAGCCTTACTTGGGACAAGTAACTGTTTTCAGGTCTGATAGCCCTGGTGTGGAGCCTACATAGCCTTCTCTCTAATGGGAGTGGGACAAACAGTTCATATTGCAGTCTAATTGCCATTTTCAAGATTGTGAAAAATCTTGCTCAGAAAAATAAAGGGCTATATGGTAGGGAAATTCTAGGCAGTTTCTAGAGTTTCATGGTTGGCACAACATTATGAGACGAAGGGCCAATAATGTTCTGTAGACTTCTATGTTTCTATGTTTTACCCATCTTTACCACTCTTTGATATTTGAGGCATCAAACTTGTATTTTGCATTTACTGTATTTCCTGCAGGTTTGGGAAATACAAAAAATCTGAAGAATCAAAATATCTGAAGAGGATGATCTCAGGATCACTTCACCTTGTGCAAAAGAGCTGAACAAAATATGTTTCAGGTAAGGGTACTGGGTAGGCCTAAAATAGACACATTTTGTTGATTACGATTAAATCTTTCCTTATTCTCTCCTAAAGGGAGACTCCTTCCTTAGTCTGAGCTTCTATTTTGAGTTTATTTCCATGATGTAACCTGGAGAGCTCAGAAGACCAAAGGAATGTAAGAAATATTATTAAAAATAAGGCAAGTAGAGTCTGTTGCGCCAGTGAATTCTTGCTTGATCTGGATTTGGTCATGGCTCCAGTTTCCTGTCTATTCCTCACATCCTTATACTTCCCAGAAGGCAAGAAATCTGCATTGGCTGTGAGTATATTCAGTGAGTCAGCTATAGAATTTTATTTATCATTTTGAATGTTCAAAGTGAATTTATTATCAAAGTAGTATATGTCACCAAATACTATGCTGAGATTTGTTTTCTTGTAGGTATTCACACTAGAACAAAAAAATCTACACCCAATTAAAGACTGACAAGCAACCAATGTACAAAAGAAAACAAACTGTAAATACTACTATATGACTACTACTAATAATAAATAAGTGAATATATAATGCTGAGAACATGATTTGTAGAGTCCTTGAAAGTGAGTCCATAGGTTGTGTTCAGTGCTGTGGTGAGTGAAGATGTCCATGATTGTTCAGGAGCCTGATGATTGAAGGGTAATAACTGTTCCTGAACCTGCTGATAGAGGATCTAAAGCTCCTGTGTGCCTTCCTGATGGTAGCTACGAGAAGATAGCATGGCCTGGATGGTGGGGCCCTTGATGGTGGATGCTGCTTTCTTATGGTAGTGCTCTTTGTCGATGTGCTCAATGATGGGGTGGGCGTTTCCTGTGGTGAACTGGGCTGTGTCCACTATCTTTTTGTAGGTCTTTCCGTTCTTGGGCTCTGAGCTTCCATACTAAGCCATGAGGCAACCAGTCAGACTACTCTTCACTGTGCATCTATATTTCAAAGTTCAAAGTACATTTATTATCAACTATATATGGGAGGAGGAGAGAAGATGGCGGTGCAACAGCGCGCAGCGGCCACTCTGGTGAATGATATCTGTAATCTGTCAAGTAGGGTGCCGTGCACAATCCTGATTTGATGGAGACAGACATGAGAGAACGGAGGAACATCTGGAGAAACTTCTGAAGTGCCCTTTTCGCTGCCGCTGCCACTGCTACTGTGTGATCCAGAATCTCCGGAGGAGAAGGCCCCGAGTCCTCGGCTTTGCTTGTTGCTCGACAGCCGGAGCAGGGTCAAAGCACTCGGCAGAGATGGTGCTCGGTGTTGGAGGGCTGGTCAGAGGCTGGAAGTTTTCAGACGGACTCAGAGTCGGCTGTGGTCAGATGCTTCCAATGCATCGGCAGTTGTCGGCGCCTGGAGGTTTATGGCAAGGAGGTTTTCTCCCTTTTGCCGCCTGCTATCGGGACTATCGGGAGTTGATCGGAACTTTGAGTCTTTTTTTTACCGTGCTTATGGACTGCTCTTTATCAAATTATGGTATTGCTTTGCACCGCTGTAACTATATGTTATAATTATGTGGTCTTGTCCGTGTCAGTCTTTGGTTTGTCCTGTTTTTTTTTGTGATATCACTCTGGAGGAACATTGTGTCATTTCTTAATGCATGCATTTCTAATTGACAATAAATGAGGACTAATCTAAATATCTAAATATACATTACTCAACCTGAGATTTGTCTCCTAACAGGCAGCCCTGAAACAAAGAACCAAAAAACCCATGTATAAAAAAAGGCCGGAAAAAAAACCCATCATGGCCATAAAAAAGAACCCATAAAAAAAAAAGAACCCATATACAATGGCATGCAAAAGTTTGGTGACCCCTGGTCAAAATTTCTGTTACTGTGAATAGTTAAGTGAGTAGAAGATGAACTGATCTCCAAAAGTCATAAAGTTAAAGATGAAACATTCTTTTCAACATTTTAAGCAAGATTAGTGTTTTATTTTTGTTTTGTACAATTTTAGGGTGTGAGAAAAGGAAAGGAACACCATGCAAAAATTTGGAAACCCCAAGAGATGTGAGCTCTCAGATAACTTTTACTGAGGTCTCAGACCTTAAATACCTTGTTAGGGCTATAGCTTGTTCATAATCATCGTTAGGAAAGGCCAGGTGATGCAAATTTCAAAGATTTATAAATACCCTGACTCCTCAAATCTTCTCCCAACAATCAGCAGCCATTGGCTCCTCCAAGCAGCTGCTTAGCTCTCTGAAAATTAAAATACTTAAAAATTGCCCACAAAGCAGAAGAAGGCTATAAGAAGATAGCAAAGTGTTTTCAGGTAGCTGTTTCCTCAGTTCGTAATGTAATTAAGAAATAGCACTTAACAGGAACGGTGGAGGCCAAGTTGAGGTCTAGAAGATCAAGGAAACTTTCCAAGAGAACTGCTCGTAGGATTGCTAGAAAGGCAAATGAAAACTCCTGTTTGACTGCAAAAGACCTTTAGGAAGATTCCAAAGTTGCTGGTAAACGCAGCATCTCTAGGAAGAGGTACAGTCGACGTTTTGGGCCGAGACCCTTCGTCAGGACTAACTGAAGGAAGGGATATGATCCTCTCATATCCCTTTTGCCAATCAACTGTCCAGCTCTTGGCTCCATCCCTCCCCCTCCTGTCTTCTCCTATCATTTTGGATCTCCCCCTCCCCCTCCCACTTTCAAATCTCTTACTAGCTCTTCCTTCAGTTAGACATCAGAAGAAAACCTTTCCTGTGTCCGCACCACAAAATTCAGCTTCAGAAGTTTGCAGAGGGACATCTAAACAAGCCTGATGCATTTTGGAAACAAGTCCTGTGGACTGATGAAGTTAAAATAGAACTGAGCAAAAGTATGTTTGGTGAAAAAAGGGTGCAAAATTTCATGAAATGAACACCTCTTCAACTGTTAAGCACGGGGGTGGATCGATCATGCTGTGGGCTTGCGTTGCAGCCAGTGGCACGAGGAACATTTCACTGGTAGAGGGAAGAATGAATTCAATTAAATACCAGCAAATTCTAGAAGCAAACATCACACCATCTGTAAAAAAGCTGAAGATGAAAAGAGGATGGTTTCTACAACAGGAAAATGATCCTAAACACACTTCAAATTCCACAATAGACTGCCTCGAGGCGCAAGCTGAAGGTTTTGCCATGGTTCTCACAGTCCCCCGACCTAAACATCATCGAAAATCTGTGGAGAGACCTCAAAAAAGCAGTGCGTGCAAGACGGCCCAAGAATCTCACAGAACTAGAAGCCTTTTGCAAGGAAGAATGGGTAAAAATCACCCAAACAAGAATTGAAAGACTCTTAGCTGGTTCCAGAAAGTGTTTACAAACTGTGGTACTTGCCAAAGGGGGTGTTACTAAGTAACACACAAACAATGCAAGGTGCCCAAACTTTTGTTTCGGTCCCTTTTCCTTTTTTGTTATTTTTTTTTGTAATTTATTTTTTATTGAAGTTCATCATCAAACAAAACTTTCCATAAGATGTATATACTGTACATACATATCATATAGTCATATTTGTCACAGATCGCCACATAACATTTATCTGAGACACTTATAGATAGGAGAAGAAAGAAAGAACAATCAAAAGAAGAAAGAAAACTATGTACAAAGTAGGGAGTGATCTGTTTTTTTTTACAACATGTTCATTCACTTGTGAGAATAAAATCAGGCCTATAAGGTGTTATGTAGTTAAACCATTTTTCCCAGTATGAATCAAATTGTTCCAACTTATGTTTAACGGATGCTGTTATCTTCACAAAAATTGCTGGTGAACGTAGCAGGCCAGGCAGCATCTATAGGAAGAGGTACAGTTGACATTCCAGGCCGGGACCCTTCATCAGGACTAACTGAAAGAAGAGATAGTAAAAGATTGGAAAGTGGGAGGGGTAAGGGGACATCCAAAATGATAGGAGAAGACAGAAGGAGAGGGATGGATCTAAGAGCTGGAAAGTTGATTGGCAAAAGGGGTACAAGGCTGGAGAAGGGAGAGGATCATGGGACGGGAAGCGTGGGGAGAAACAGAAGGGGAATGGGGAACCTGGAGGGTGGAGAGCAGGCAAGGAGTTACAGTGAGAGGGACAGAGGGAGAAAAAAGAGAAAAAAGGAGGGAAACAAATATATATAAATATATTAAATAAATAAATAAGGGATAAGGTGTGAAGGGCAGGATTGACTTCTTTAACTTCCGTTAATGCCCCACCTCCCCTTCATACCCCATCCCTTATTTATTTATTTAATATATTTTTGAAATATATTTTTCATTTTTCCCCCTATTTTCTCTCTTTTCTCCCTCTGAAGAACTATGTAGAACTCTGTAAAAAAAATTCCAATTAACGGAATCAAATGCCTTTTCAGCATCTACACTTAACACTATTGCTTCAGTTTCTTTTTTTTTATATGATCCATAATGTGAAGTGACCTTCATATATTGGCGTTGGCGATGTTGTGTAAAACCTGTCTGATCATTATGTATCAGTGTGGTTAGAAACTCTTCTAATCGTTTGGCCATGATGGAGGTAAATAATCTATAATCCACATTAAGAACAGATATTGGTCTAAATGACCCACATTCCATTTTATCCTTGCCTTCATTCAGTATGCCTGAGATTATCACCTCCTTCCAGCTGGGTGGCAGTTGCGCCTTTCTTACAGCCCAGTTCAGTGTGAGGAGCAAAACAGGAATTAACTCATTTCTAAATTCCTTATACCACTCTGCTGTATATCCATCTGATCCTGGTGACTTGCTTAATTTAAGCCTACTAATTGCAGTTTTTTGTTCAGGTTCAGTTATGTCTGCAGTCATCGTTCTATTTTGTTCTTTTAAAGTGGGTAACTCTAAAACGTCCTGACTCATCCTTGTGCCGAAGACGCCGCGCCCCAGCGGCCTCAATGACTACAGACCAGTGGCATTGACCTCCCACATCATGAAGACCCTGGAGAGACTTGTTCTGGAGCTGCTCTGGCCTATGGTCAGGCCACACTTAGATCCACTCCAGTTCGCCTATCAGCCCCGACTAGGAGTTGAGGATGCCATCGTCTTCCTGCTGAACCGTGTCTACGCCCAACTGGACAAGCCAGCGAGCACTGTGAGGGTCATGTTTTTTGACTTCTCCAGTGCGTTCAACACCATCTGCCCTGCTCTGCTGGGGGAGAAGCTGACAGCGATGCAGGTGGATGCTTCCCTGGTATCATGGATTCTTGATTACCTGACTGGCAGACTTGAGTACGTGTGCTTGCAACACTGTGTGTACGACAGAGTGATCAGCAGCACTGGGGCTCCACAGGGGACTGTCTTGTCTCCCTTTCTCTTCACCATTTACACCTCGGACTTCAACTACTGCACAGAGTCTTGTCATCTTCAGAAGTTTTCAGATGACTCTGCCATAGTTGGATGCATTAGTAAGGGAGATGAGGCTGAGTACTGGGCTATGGTAGGAAACTTTGTCACATGGTGTGAGCAGAATTATCTGCAGCTTAATGTGAAAAAGACTAAGGAGCTGGTGGTAGACCTGAGGAGAGCTAAGGTACCGGTGACCCCTGTTTCCATCCAGGGGGTCAGTGTGAACATGGTGGAGGATTACAAATACCTGGGGATACGAATTGACAATAAACTGGACTGGTCAAAGAACACTGAGGCTGTCTACAAGAAGGGTCAGAGCCGTCTCTATTTCCTGAGGAGACTAAGGTCCTTTAACATCTGCCGGGAGATGCTGAGGATGTTCTACGAGTCTGTGGTGGCCAGTGCTTTCATGGTTGCTATTGTGTGCTGGGGCAGCTGGCTGAGGGTAGCAGACACCAACAGAATCAACAAACTCTTTCGTAAGGCCAGTGATGTTGTTGGGATGGAACTGGACTCTCTCACGGTGGTGTCTGAAAAGAGGATGCTGTCTAAGTTGCATGCCATCTTGGTCAATGTCTCCCATCCACTACATAATGGACTGGTTGGGCACAGGAGTACATTCAGCCAGAGAATCATTCCACCAAGATGCAGCACAGAGCGTCATAGGAAGTCATTCCTGCCTGTGGCCATCAAACTTTACAACTCCTCCCTTGGAGGGTCAGATACCCTAAGCCAATAGGCTGGTCCTGGACTTATTTCATAATTTACTGGCATAATTTACATATTACTATTTAACTATTTATAGTTCTATTACTATTTAGTATTTATGGTGCAACTGTAATGAAAACCAATTTCCCCCAGGATTAATAAAGTATGACTATGACTATGAGGTATGTAACACCCTTCTTGGCTGTGCAGAACCATTTTCTGCCTAGTCCCACTGACCTGCACATGGACCATATCCCTCCATACACCTCTCATCCAGGTATCTGTCCAATTTATTCTTAAATGTTAAAAAAGAACCCACATTTACCACCTCTTCTGGCAGCTCATTCCACACTCCCACCACTCTCTGTGTGAAGAAGCCCCCCCTAATGTTCCCTTTAAACTTTTTCCCCCTCACCCTTAACCCATGTCCTCTGGTTTTTTTCTCCCCTTGCCTCAGTGGAAAAAGCCTGCTTGCATTCACTCTATCTATACCCATCATAATTTTATATACCTCTATCAAATCTCCCCTCATTCTTCTACGCTCCAGGGAATTAAGTCCTAACCTATTCAACCTTTCTCTGTAACTGAGTTTCTCAAGTCCCGGCAACATCCTTGTAAACCTTCTCTGCACTCTTTCAACCTTATTTATATCCTTCCTGTAATTTGGTGACCAAAACTGAACACAATACTCCAGATTCAGCCTCACCAATGCCTTATACAACCTCATCATAACATTCCAGCTGTTATACTCAAACTTTGATTTATAAAGGCCAATGTACCAAAAGCTCTCTTTACGACCCTATCTACCTATGATGCCACTTTTAGGGAATTTTGTATATGTATTCCCAGATCCCTCTGTTCTACTGCACTTCTCAGTGCCTTACCATTTACCCTGTATGTCTTACCTTGGTTTGTCCTTCCAAAGTGCAATACCTCACACTTGTCTGTATTAAACTCCATCTGCCATTTTTCAGCCTGTTTTTCCAGCTGGTCCAGTCCCTCTGCAAGCTTTGAAAACCTTCCTCACTGTCCACTACACCTCCAATCTTTGTATCATCAGCAAATTTGCTGATCCAATTTACCACATTATCAACCAGATCATTGATATAGATGACAAATAACAATGGACCCGGCACTGATCCCTGTGGCACACCACTAGTCACAGGCCTCCACTCAGAGAAGCAATTTTCTACTACCACTCTTTGGCTTCTTCCATTGAGCCAATGTCTAATCCAATTTACCACCTCTCCATGTATATCTAGCGACTGAATTTTCCTAACTAACCTCCCATGCGGGACCTTGTTAAAGGCCTTACTGAAGTCCATGTAGACAGTATCCACTGCCTTCCCTTCATCAACTTTCCTGGTAACCTCCTTGAAAAACTCCAATAGATTGGTCAAACATGACCTACCACGCACAAAGCCATGTTGACTCTCCCTAATAAGTCTCTGTCTATCCAAATGCTTGTAGATTCTGTCTTTTAGTACTCCCTCCAATAACTTACTCACTACCGACATCAAATTTACTGGCCTATAATTTCCCAGATTACTTTTTGATCCTTTTTTAAACAATGGAACAACATGAGCCATTCTCCAATCCTCTGACACCTCACCCGTAGTCACTGACATTTTAAATATATCTACCAGGGCCCCTGCAATTTCAACACTAGTGTCCTTCAAGGTCCGAGGGAACACTCTGTCAGGTCCCGGGGATTTATCCACTTTAATTTGCCTCAAGATGGCAAGCACCTCCTCCTTTTCAATCTGTACAGTTTCCATGATCTCACTACTTGTTTCCCTTAATTCCATAGACTTCATGCCAGTTTCCCTAGTAAATACAGACGCAAAAAACCCATTTAAGATCTCCCCCATTTCTTTTGGTTCCGCACATAGCCAACCACTCTGATCTTCAAGAGGACCAATTTTATCCCTTTCAATCCTTTTACTCTTAATATACCTGTAAAAGCTCTTTGGATTATCCTTCACTTTGACTGCCAAGGCAACCTCATGTCTTCTTTTAGCCCTCCTGATTTCCTTCTTAAGTATTTTCTTGCACTTTTTATACTCTTTGGGCACCTTATTTACTCCCTTCTTCTTTATCAGAGTTGCAATATCCCTTGAGAACCAAGGTTCCTTATTCCTATTCACTTTGCCTTTAATCCTGGCAGGAACATACAAGTTCTGCACTCTCAAAATTTCTCCTTTGAAGGCTTCCCACATACCGATCACATCTTTGCCAGAGAACAACCTGTCCCAATCCACACTTTTTAGATCCTTTCTCATTTCTTCAAATTTGGCCTTCTTCCAGTTCAGAACCTCAACCCTATGAGCAGATCTATCCTATATACGGCCTATAATTGTTGCGTCATCAGCAAACTCATATATTGAGTTTGATGGAAACTTGGGTACACAATCATGGGTGTACAGTAAGTACAGCATGTAGCTGAGTACACAGCCTTATGGGGAACCGGTGCTCAGAGTGATTGTAGAGGAGAGCCTGTCCCCTATTTTTACAGCCTGGGTCCTGTCTGTGAGGAAGTTGGAGATCCAGCTGCAGATCTGAGTCCTAAGGCCCAGGTTCCGGAGCTTAGGAATCAGTTTATTTGGAATGATGGTATTAAAGGCAGAGCTGTAGTCAATGAAAAGGAACCATATGTATGTGTCTTTATTCACCAGGTGTTCTAAGAAGGAATGTAGGGCCAGAGAGATGGCATCTGCCATTGACTTGTTGCTCTGGTAGGCGAATTGCAAAGAGTCGAGGTTGACTGGTAGGCTGTGGTTGATTTGTGCCATAACCAATCTCTTGAAGCACTTCATAACAATTGATGTCAGAGCCACAGGTCGATAGTCATTCAGGCATGTCACCTTGCTCTTCTTTGGCACTGGGATTATTGATGCCTTCTTAAAACACAAGGGGATCTTAGGTTCAAGCAAGGAGCAGCTGAAGGTGTCAGCAAACACTCCAGCTAGCTCACTTGCACAGGCCCGCAGAACCCATCCTGGGACGCCATCTGGGCCTGTCACCTTCCTTGGTTTTATCTTCAGGAAGGCCCTTCTAGTTCATCTTTCCGCATGATGTGTCCTAGGAATCTGAGTTGTCTTTCTCTTATTATTGGTATGAGTGATTGAACTGCTTGGGCTCTTCTGAGAACTTCTTCATTTGATGTGTGTGTGGTCCATGATATTTTTAACATTCTCCTGTAGAACCATAATTCAGCTGCTTCTAGTCTCTTTTCAATTGCTGGAGAAATGGTCCAGCATTCACTTTCATAAGTCAAGATAGCACTGCAGTATTCTGTTTTTAGTGTGCGTGCTCATCTTTCTGTCTGTTAATATGGTCTTCATTTTTTGGAAAGCTTCTTTCGCCATTGCTATTTTGTATTCGATATCTGTGTCGCACCTGCCATTACTTATCATTAGGCTGCCAAGATATTTGAATTTGTTGACTTGTTTGATGTTTGTATTTCCAATCTTGCTCACACAATGTGGGATGTTTGTCTTTCTGGAGATGGCCATGCTTTCTCTCTTCTTGGTGTTGACTGAGAGGCCTCTGTGATTACTTTCTTGAAGTAGTTCTTGAAGTTTTGTTTCTGAGTCATCTATTAGTACAATGTCATCAGCATATCTGATGTTATTTATATTATGGCCTCCAATTGTTACTACAGTGCCTATAAAAGATATTCACATGCAGTTTTCATGCTTTATTGTTTTACAATAAAATCACGGAGGATCGAGGATTGATCGTGTTGATCAGTGTCAAAACAGACAAATGAACTCCACTGTGATTCAATGTTGTAAGACAATAAAACATGAAAGCTTCCAAGGGGTGAATATTTTTATAGCCACTGTATATGCATACAGTGGCATGCAAAAGTTTGGGTACCCCTGATCAAAATTTCTGTTACTGTGAATAGTTAAGTGAGTAGAAGATGACCTAATCTCCAAAAGTCACAAAGTTAAAGATGAAACATTCTTTTCAACAGTTTAAGCAAAATTAGTGTATTATTTTTGTTTTGTACAATTTTAGAGTGAAAAAAAGGAAAGGAGCACCCTGCAAAAGTTTGGGCACCCCAAGAGATTTGAGCTCTCAGATAACTTTTACCAAGGTCTCAGACCTTAAATACCTTGTTAGGGCTATGGCTTGTTCACAATCATCGTGAGGAAAGGCCAGGTGATGCAAATTTCAAAGCTTTATAAATACCCTGATTCCTTAAACCTTGTCCCAACAATCAGCAGCCATGGGCTTCTCTAAGCAACTGCCTAGCACTCTGAAAATTAAAAATAATTGAGCCCACAAAGCAGGAGAAGGCTATAAGAAGATAGCAAAATATTTTCAGGTTGCCGTTTCCTCAGTTCGTAATGTAATTAAGAAATGGCAGTTAACAGGAACGGTGGAGGCCAAGTTGAAGTCTGGAAGACCAAGAAATCTTTCTGAGAGAACTGCTCATAGGATTGCTACAAAGGCAAACGAAAACTCCCGTTTGACTGCAAAAGACCTTCAGGAGGATTTAGTAGACTCTGGAGTGATGGTGCACTGTTCTACTGTGCAGCGACACCTGCACAAATATGGCCTTCAAGGAAGAATCATCAGAAGAAAACCTTCCCTGCATCCTCACCACAAAATTCAGCATCAGAGGTTTACAAAGGAACATCTGTACAAGCCTGATGCATCTTGGAAATAAGTCCTGTGGACTGATGAAGTTAAAAGAGAACTTTTTGGCCGCAATGAGCAAAGGTGTGTTTGGAGAAAAAAGGGTGTGGAATTTCATGAAAAGAACACCTCTCCAACTGTTTAGCACAGGGGTGGATCGATCATGCTTTGGGTTTGTGTTGCAGCCAGTGGCACAGGGAACATTTCATTGGTAGAGGGAAGAATGAATTCAATTAAATACCAGTAAATTCTGGAAGCAAACATCACACTGTCTGTAATAAAGCTGAAGATGAAAAGAGGATGGCTTCTACAACAGGATAATGATCCTAAACACACCTCAAAATCCACAATGGACTACCTCGAGAGGCGGAAGCTGAAGGTTTTGCCATGGCCCTCACAGTCCCCCAACCTAAACATCATCGAAAATCTGTGGATAAGTTCTGGTGATGTCATCGTCCAGAATGGCAGCTTAAATCAACAGCTCCTCTGGAAAAATGCATATTTTGCCCCACTATTCCATCAAATATGAGATCTTTTGAAAATATCTGAATTGCTAAGGGGAGCAAGAATGGGGAAAAAGAACGGAGATAATTGATGTTAAGAGTTCAAAAATGAATGATGTTAAGAGTTCAAGCAAATCCGCTGATAGAAAGGTTGTGAGTGGTGGTAAAAATCTTCTGAGGTGTATATATTTCAATGCTAGGAGTATTGCGGGGAAGGCAGATGAGTTGAGGGCGTGGATTGACACGTAGAATTGTGACGTTATAGCAATTAGTGAAACTTGGCTACAGGAGGGGCAGGACTGGCAACTTAATATTCCAGGGTTCCGATGTTTCAGATGTGATCGAGGCAGAGGAATGAAAGGTGGGGGAGTAGTATTGCTTGTTAGGGAAAATATTATAGCAGCGCTCAGGCAGGACAGATTAGGGGGCTTGTCTACTGAATCCTTATGGGTGGAGCTGAGAAACAGGAAAGGTATGGCCACATTAGTGGGATTGTATTACAGACCACCCAATAGTCAACGAGACTTGGAAGAGCAAATCTGCAGAGAGATAGCAGGCAACTGCAGGAAACATAAAGTTGTGGTGGTAGGGGATTTTAATTTTCCATACATTGATTGGGACTCCCATACTGTTAGGGGTCTAGGTGGTTTAGAGTTTGTAAAATGTGTTCAGGAAAGTTTTCTAAATCAATATATAGAGGGACCAACTAGAGGGGATGCAATATTGGATCTCCTGTTAGGAAACGAGTTAGGACAAGTGACAGAAGTCTGTGTAGGGGAGCACTTTGGTTCCAGTGATCATAACACCATTAGCTTCAATTTGATTATGGACAAGGATAGATCTGGTCCTAGGGTTGAGGTTCTGAACTGGAAGAAGGCCAAATTTGAAGAAATGAGAAAGGATCTAAAAAATGTGAATTGGGACAGGTTGTTCTCTGGCAAAGATGTGATTGGTAAGTGGGAAGCCTTCAAAGGGGAAATTTTGAGAGTACAGAGTTTGTATATTCCTGTCAGGATTAAAGGCAAATTGAATAGGAATAAGGAACCTTGGTCCTCAAGGGATATTGCAACTCTGATAAAGAAGAGGAGGGAGTTGTATGAAATGTATAGGAAACAGGGAGTAAATCAGAGGCTTGAGGAGTATAAGAAGTGCAAGAAAATACTTAAGAAAGTAATCAGGAGGGCTAAAAGAAGGCATGAGGTTGCCTTGGCACTCAAAGTGAAGGATAATCCAAAGAGCTTTTACAAGTATATTAAGAGCAAAAGGATTGTAAGGGATAACATTGGTCCTCTTGAAGATCAGAGTGGTCGGCTATGTGCAGAATCAAAGGAAATGGGGGAGATCTTAAATAGGTTTTTTGCGTCGTATTTACTAAGGAAACTGGCATGAAATCTATGGAATTGAGGGAATCAAGTAGTGAGGTCATGGAAACTGTACAGATTGAAAAGGAGGAGGTGCTTGCTGTCTTGAGGAAAATTAAAGTGGATAAATCCCCGGGACCTGACAGTGTTCCCTTGGACCTCGAAGGAGATTAGTGTTGAAATTGCGGGGGCCCTGGCAGAAATATTTAAAATGTCGTTGTCCACGGGTGAGGTGCCGGAGGATTGGAGAGTGGCTCATGTTGTTCCGTTGTTTAAAAAAGGATCGAAAAGTAATCCGGGAAATTATAGGACGGTGAGTTTAACGTCGGTAGTAGGTAAGTTATTGGAGGGAGTACTAAGAGACAGAACCTACAAGCATTTGGATAGACCGGGACTTATTAGGGAGAGTCAGCATGGCTTTGTTTTGGTAGCTCATGTTTGACCAATTTATTGGAGTTTTTTGAGGAGGTTACCAGGAAAGTTGATGAAGGGAAGGCAGTGGATATTGTCTACATGGATTTCAGTAAGGCCTTTGACAAGGTCCCGCATGGGAGGTTAGTTAGGAAAATTCAGTCGCTAGGTATACATGGAGAGGTGGTAAATTGGATTAGACATTGGCTCAATGGAAGAAGCCAAAGAGTGGTAGTAGAAAATTGCTCCTCAGAGTGGAGGCCTGTGACTAGTGGTGTGCCACAGGGATTAGTGCTGAGTCCATTATTATTTGTCATCTATATCAATGATCTGGATGATAATGTGGTAAATTAGATCAGCAAATTTGCTGATGATACAAAGATTGGAGGTGTAGTAGACAGTGAGGAAGGTTTTCAGAGCCTGCAGAGGGACTTGGACCAGCTGGAAAAATGGGCTGAAAAATGGCAGATGGAGTTTAATACAGACAAGTGTGAGGTATTGCATGTTGGAAGGACAAACCAACGTAGAACATACAGGGTTAATGGTAAGGCACTGAGGAGTGCAGTACAACAGAGGGATCTGGGAATACAGATACAAAATTCTGTAAAAGTGGCGCCACAAGTAGATAGGGTCATAAAGAGAGCTTTTGGTACATTGGCCTTTATTAATCAAAGTATTGAGTATAAGAGCTGGAATGTTATGATGAGGTTGTATAAGGCATTGGTGAGGCCGGATCTGGAGTATTGTGTTCAGTTTTGGTCACCAAATTACAGGGAGGATATAAATAAGGTTGAAAGAGTGCAGAGAAGGTTTACAAGGATGTTGCCAGGACTTGAGAAACTCAGTTACAGAGAAAGGTTGAATAGGTTAGGACTTTATTCCCTGGAGCGTAGAAGATTGAGGGAAGATTTGATAGAGATATATAAAATTATGATGGGTGTAGATAGAGTGAATGCAAGCAGGTTTTTTCCACTGAGGCAAGGGGAGAAAAAAACCAGAGGACATGGGTTAAGGGTGAGGGGGGAAAAGTTTAAAGGGAACATTAGTGGGGGCTTCTTCACACAGAGAGTGGTGGGAGTATGGAATGAGCTGCCAGATGAGGTGGTAAATGCAGGTTGTTTATTAACATTTAAGAATAAATTGGACAGATACATGGATGGGAGGTGTATGGAGGGATATGGTCCATGTGCAGGTCAGTGGGACTAGGCAGAAAATGGTTCGGCACAGCCAAGAAGGGCCAAAAGGCCTGTTTCTGTGCTGTAGTTTCTATGGTTTCTATAAAAAAGCATCACTGCGGAGCCTATGGAAGAGAGAGGTTCAATGAGCGGCTCTCCTACATGTGCACGTGGTGGCGAAGCTGACGCTGGGTCTTGTTCAGGCAAAGCAGCAAATATGATAAAAATTCTGGAAGAGATAAGGGAGGTCCAAAAAGATATAAAACAGCAACTCAGTGATATAAAGTCAGAGCTCACCAACGTCAATCAGAAAATAGCAGTGACAGAGACTCGAATTGAGAAGGTGGAAGATCGCGTTCAAAATGTGGAATGGATACTAAGTAAGATGATAAAAATATTAAATTAATAGGGAAGTAAATTGCTTGACCAGGAGAGTAGATCGCGACGGATAAATATCAGGATATACAATGTTCCCGAAGGAGCGGAGGGGTTGTCGATGATGGAGTTTGGAGAAAGGTTGCTGTGGGAAGCACTGGATATTCCTCCGACTACGGAGACTGAAATTGAGAGGGTGCATTGTTCGCTCGTCCCGAGGCTTTCTGGAGAAAGTAAGCTGTGCTCAATAGTACTCAATAGATTCCTTCGATTCAAGAGCAAGGCAGAGATTCTACGAAGATCCTGGGGAAAGAAGAGGGTGATTTGGAACAGGAAGTTAATGTACTTCGATCAAGGTTATCCCCCCCGGCGGTCCTACAGAAACAGAAGGAATAACCGAAGTGAAGCGAATATTAAAGCAAGAAAAGATTAAATTCCAATCCCCGTACCCTGCTAAACTGAGGGTGTTTTATGAAGGAGGGATACAACTATATCAGACAGTGGAAGGGGTGGCTACAGACATGAATAACAGAGGACTGCCCATTAGCGTGGTCAGACCGAGGGAAAGTCTGGCTGAGCAGTTATCCCGATCTGCTTGGAAAATAATAAGAGAACCGAGAAAGCAGGGGACAGGAGGAGGATGAGAGAATAATATTTGGAAGAGACTGTGAGTTCTCCGAAGACAGCCTTCACCTCCTCCAGAAGAGCCATAAGGTTTGGCTAACTTTAAAAGTGCTGATAAACTAAACGGTAGCAAAATTAGACGGCGATATACCTATCTTGAGAAATACGTATTATAATGTGGATTTTAGATTACTCAATTTTTAAAACTTCATTCATTCATTCCTTTTTGCCCACCTAAATGAGAATATATACATGGGGGGAATACACAGGGAAATCATTTCTGTGTAATGGACATAGATTTTTTTACTTACTTTTATAGGTACTGCAGCGAGGGCCCTCAACTCACAGGGAGGAGGGGCTATCCCCCACGGCTAGGCGTTTCTTCTAGCTCAACCCAGTGTCATCTAGAGACCCCAGCCTTGGAATCTCACTTTCGTTACCTTTTGTTTTCTTATTTGCGTTTCTTTGCTCTTATTTGTTCCGGAAGTCGACCAATTAAGTTATATACTGCAAATTTCAATGATATACTAAACAGCGGACCCCAACCACCAGTAGCAAAGCATGTGCTACTGGGCCTTGAGGAAATGGTATAGGTCAGCTGCACCTTTCCTCATTCCCTGTTACGCACTGTTGAACTT
Source organism: Mobula birostris (assembly GCF_030028105.1). NCBI lineage: Eukaryota > Metazoa > Chordata > Chondrichthyes > Myliobatiformes > Myliobatidae > Mobula > Mobula birostris. The sequence goes on from NC_092372.1 coordinate 111,981,961, forward strand.
GAACATAGGGTTCCCAAGTGTCCCGTATTTGCCGGGACATCCGGTATATTGGGCTAAATTGGTCTGTCCAGTATTTCCTCCGTTAAGGTAGAGCATTCCTATGAAACCTTTCGTGCTGAAATGGCGTGAAGCGAAGAAGCAATTATCATTAATTTATGTGGGAAAAATTTTTGAGCGTTCCCAGACCCAAAAAATAACCTAACAAATCATACCAAATTACACGTAAAACCGAAAATAAATAACACTAACATATAGTAAAAGCAGGAATGATATGATAAGTACACAGCCTATATAAGGTAGAAATAATGAATGTACAGTATAGTCGGGAAGATGAAGGCAAAACTGATCGGTGGGGAAAAAATCGGCACATACGCGCATGTGCACATCACATGCACATGTCATGCATGCGCACACAGGTGTCCGCGCAACGCTTCATGGTCATTGTAGTCTTTCCTGGGCGGTAAAGTGTCCCAGGATTTGACTGCAAGCAACAGGAATTCTGCAGATGCTGGAAATTCAAACAACACACATCAAAGTTGCTGGTGAACGCAGCAGGCCAGGCAGCATCACTCACTCTTCCTTCAGTTAGTCCTGACGAAGGGTCTCGGCCTGAAATGTCGACTGAACCTCTTCCTACAGATGCTGCCTGGCCTGCTGTGTTCACCAGCAACTTTGATGTGTGTTGCCAGGATTTGACTGCTACTTTTGTCCCTTATTTGGGAGTGAGGAAGTTGGCAACCCTAACTGTAAAAGACATGTTGAGGTGAGTTTAACCCTACTTGAATACCTTCCCCCCCCCCGCCCCCGGTACGCCGGTCCACAAGAATATTGTCAATATTAAACCGGTCTGCGGTGCAGAAAAGGTTGGGGACAGATAAATACACATGGCAAGGACAAAGTAAAATTCATTTCTTTTAATGTCAATGGGCTGTTAAATCCAATCAAACGCAGTAAAATTCAATCAAAAATTAAAAAAGAACAAGCCCATGTAGTATATTTACAGGAAACTTGCTTAAGTGATAATGAGCATGGAAAATTAAAGAGAATGGGCTTCACTAATTTGTTTTTCTCCTCATATAAGAGAACATAGAAGAGGAGTTGCTATTCTCATCTCAAGCAAGCTAAATTTTGTAAATGTATTCGAAATGAGAGATGAGGAAGGCAGACATATTCTGGTAAGGGGAAATATAGATGGAAATCCAGTTACTTTATTGAATATATTTGCACCCCCAGGAAGTGATATTAGTTTCTTCCAGAAAATTACTAATACTATGGTACCGGAAACAGAAGGTCTCTTGATATGTGAGGGAGACTTAAAGTTAAAATTATAACCAAAGTTAGACTCTTCCAATAGAAAAATTTATGAAACGAAGTCCTTACATAGCAAAGTTAAAAATCTTTTTGAGGATGTTGGTCCAATTGATAGATGGAGGGATCTTTTCCCCGACAAAGGGATTACACTCATTATTCTGCCCCCCATTCCGTATATACAAGAATAGACTATTTCATAACATTTGGAAAAGATGACAAAATAATCACCTGTGGAATTGGGACAATAGATGTAAGTGACCATGCACCTATATATTTATCTGTTGATTTTGACTACAACCAAAGAATACTATTTGGAAACTAAATGCAAGACTACTCAATGATCCCTATTTTAAGGAACAAATTAAAAAAGAAATTGGTCTTTACTTAGAATTTAATGATAATGGAGAGTTTTCTATGGGATACCCTGAAGGCTGTCTTAAGAGGGAAAATTATAGCGATATCTTCATATAAGAAAAAAATAAGGAATAAAACTTTAGAGGAATTACAAAATATACTGAAAGAACTAGAAAAAAACACAAATTGAGTTTGGCACGGGATACACTAGAGGAAATTTAAAAAATTAGGAATGAAATTAATAGTTTGGCTACACTAGAAGAAAGTTACTGTTTCTGAAATAGAGACACTATGAAAGTGGATCTAAATCTATGAAAATACTGGCGTGGAAACTGAAAAAAAAGGTAGCAGAAAATACAATTCATAGAATTAGGGATCCAGGAACAAAAGTGATAAAAAATAAGCTAAGTGAATTTCAAGAAGCTTTTGAAATGAATTACAAAACTCTATATTCCAAAGTTCTAGAGGGAGGCATAGCTCAGATTGACACCTTTCTGAATTCTTTACCCACTTTAAGCAAAGAACAAAATAGAATGATGACTGCTAATATAACGGAAGCTGAACTAAAAACTGCAATTACTAGGCTTAAATTAAGCAAGTCACCAGGATCCGATGAATATACAGCAGAGTGGTATAAAGAATTTAAAAATCAGTTAATTCCTGTCTTACTCCCCACACTGAACTGGGCTCTAAAAAAGGCGCAAATGCCACCCAGCTGGAAGGAAGCGATAATCTCAGCTATACCAAAAGAAGGCAAGGATAAAATGGAATGTGGGTCATTTAGATCAATATTTGTTCTTGATGTAGATTATGGAATATTTACCTCTATCATGGCCAAATGATTAGAAGAGTTTCTACCTACACTGATAGATAATGATCAGACAGGTTTTATACAACAACACCAAACACAAGACAATATACCAAGGACACTTCACATTATGGATCATATAAATTTCTTCGGCAGTTTGAACGGGGCACGACTGCGCAAGCGCATGAAAGTCAGCCCGTGAAACAGCGGGAGAGTTTAAAAAGCGAACAGATTGAGAAGGGGCGGTCATTTCTTCGGCAGTTTGAACGGGGCATGACTGTGCAAGTGCATGAAAGTCAGCCCATGAGACATTGGGAGAGCTTAAAAAGCGAGCAGATTGAGAAGGGGCGGTTATTTCTTCAGCAGTTTGAACGGGGTACGACTGCGCAAGTGCGTGAAAGTTGGCCTGTGAGACAGTGGGAGAGCTTAAAAAGCGAGCAGATTAACAGAGCGGGTGACGGAGTAGGAAGGCTTTGGCTCGAGAGGCTTCAGCGAGCAGAGGCTGAAGACGAGCCTGCTCCCAGTGAGATAAGGCCGAGTGAGTTCCTTTAATTACTCTAATTAACTTAGGAGTAGGTAATGGAGGCAGCAGTTAGGGCAGTCGAGTGCTCTGTTTACAGTATGTGGGAAGTCAGGGTGAGCACAATTGTCCCTGATGTCTACACCTGTAAAAGGTGCATCCAGCTGCAGCTCCTGACAAACCAAGTTAGGGAACTGGAGCTGGAGCTGGATGAACTTCGGATCATTTGTGAAGCAGAGGCAGAAACAGAAAGGAGTTACAGGGAGATAGTCACCCCTAAAGGTCAGGAGGCAGGTAGCTGGGTGACTGTCAGGAGAGGGAAGGGGAATAGACAGAATGAGCAGAGCACCCCCGTGGCCGTTCCTATCAACAATAAATATACCGTGTTGGGTACTGTTGGTGGGGATGACCTACCCGAGACAAGTTGCAGTGGTTGCGTCTCTGGCACTGAGACTGGACCCTCAGCTCAGAAGGGAAGGAGGGAAAAGAGGAGAGCAGTAGTGATAGGGGATTTGATTGTTAGGGGGACAGATAAGAGGTTCTGTGGAAGAGATCGAGAATCCCGGATGGTGTGTTGCCTCCCTGGTGCCAGGGTTCACAATATCTCAGATCGAGTTCTCGGTATTCTCAAGAGGGAGGGTGAGCAACCAGATGTCGTGATCCATGTAGGAACCAATGACGTGGATAGGAAGAAGGAGGAGGTCCTGCAAAGAGAATTTAGGGAGTTAGGTGCAAAGTTGAAGGACAGGACCTCCAGGGTTGCAATCTTAGGATTGCTATCTGTGCCACGTGCTAGTGAGGCTAGAAATAGGAAGATAATGTAGCTAAATACGTGGCTAAGGAATTGGTACAGGAGGGAGATTTTCATGTTTCTGGACAATTGGGCCTTCTTCCAGGGAAGGTGGGACCTGTTCCGATGGGATGGGTTGCACCTCAACTGGAGGAGGACTAACATCCTTGAGGGAAGGTTTGCTAGTACTACTCCGAGGGGTTTAAACTAGATTTGCAGGGAGAGGAGAACCAGAGTGTTACAGCAGATAGTGAGATGGAGGAGAATAAAGATAATGAGAGAACTGCAAGTATAGTACATGGAGTAAAGCCAGAACTAACATAACAAGAGGCTTTGAGGAAAAGGAAGCAGAATAAAGGGTGTAAAGGTAATAAGGTAGAAGGGCTAAAGTGTGTGTACTTCAATGCAAGAAGCATCAGGAACAAAGATGATGAACTGAGAGCTTGGATACATACATGGAATTATGATGTAGTGGCCATTGTAGAGACTTGGCTGGCAACAGGCAGGAATGGATTCTCAATATTCCTGGATTTCAAAAGGGATAGAGAGGGGGGAAAGGGGGAGGAGGGGTGGCATTACTGGTCAGGGATACTATTACAGCTACAGAAAAGGTGGGTAATGTAGCAGGATCCTCTTTTCAGTCAGTATGGGTAGAAGTCAGGAACAGTAAGGGAGCAGTTACTCCGTTGGGAGTATTCTATAGGCCCCCTGGTAGCAGCAGAGATACCGAGGAGCAGATTGGAAGGCAGATTTTGGAAAGGTGCAAAAATAACTGGGTTATTATCATGGGTGACTTTAACTTTCCTAATATTGACTGGCACCTGATTAGTTCCAATGGATTAGTTAGGGCAGAGTTTGTTAAGTGTGTCCAGGACGGATTCCTGTCACAGTATGTTGACAGGCTGACTAGGGGGAATGCCATTATAGATCTAGTATTAGGTAACGAACTGGGTCAGGCCACAGATCTCTCAGTGGGTGAGCATCTGGGGGACAGTGACCACCGCTCCCTGGCCTTTACCATTATCATTGAAAAGGATAGAATCAGAGAGGACGGGAAAGTTTTTAATTGGGGAAAGGCAGATTATGAGGCTATAAGGTTAGAATTTGCGGGTGTGAATTGGGATGATGTTTTTGCAGGGAAATGTACTATGAACATGTGGTCGATGCTTAGGGATCTCTTGCAGGATGTTAGGGATAAATTTGTCCCGGTGAGGAAGATAAAGAATGCTAAGGTGAAGAAACAGTGGGTGACAAGTGAGGTGGAGAATCTAGTCAAGTGGAAGAGGGCAGCATACATGAGGTTTAGGAAGCAAGGATCAGATGAGTCTATTGAGGAATATAGGGTAGCAAGAAAGGAGCTTAAGAAGGGGCTGAGGAGAGCAAGAAGGGGGCATGAGAAGGTCTTGGAGAATAGGGTAAAGGAAAATCCCAAGGCATTCTTCAAGTATGTGAAGAACAACAGGATGACAGGAGTGAAGATAGGACCGATGAGAGATAAAGATGGGAAGATGTGCCTGGAGACTGTGGAAGTGAGCGAGGTCCTCAATGAATACTTCTCTTCAGTATTCACCAGTGAGAGGGAACTTGATGATGGTGAGGACAATATGAGTGAGGTTGATGTTCTGGAGCATGCTGATATTAAGGGAGAGGAGGTGTTGGAGTTGTTAAAATACATTAGGACGGATAAGTCCCCGGGACCTGAGGGAATATTCCCCAGGCTGCTCCACGAGGCGAGGGAAGAGATTGCTGAGCCTCTGGCTAGGATCTCTATGTCTTCTTTGTCCACGGGAATGGTACTGGAGGACTGGAGGGAGGTGAATGTTTTCCCTTTGTTCAAAAAAGGTAGTAGGGATAGTCCAGATAATTATAGACCAGTGAGCCTTACGTCTGTGGTGGGAAAGCTGTTGGAAAAGAATTTTAGAGATAGGATCTCTGGGCATTTAGAGAATCATGGTCTGATCAGGGACAGTCAGCATGGCTTTGTGAAGGGCAGATCGTGTCTAACAAGTCTGATAGGGTTCTTTGAGGAGGTGACCAGGCATATAGATGAGGGTAATGCAGTGGATGTGATCTACATGGATTTTAGTAAGGCATTTGACAAGGTTCCACATGGTAGGCTTATTCAGAAAGTCAGAAGGCATGGGATCCAGGGAAGTTTGGCCAGGTGGATTCAGAATTGGCTTGCCTGCAGAAAGCAGAGGGTCATGGTGGAGCGAGCCCTTTCGGATTGGAGGGTTGTGTCCCACAAGGATCGGTTCTGGGACCTCTATTTTTCGTGATTTTTATCAACGACCTGGATGTGGGGGTAGAAGGGTGGATTGGCAAGTTTGCAGACGACGCAATGGTTGGTGGTGTTGTTGATAGTGTAGAGGATTGTCAAAGATTGCAGAGAGACATTGAGAAGATGCAGAAGTGAGCTGAGAAGTGGCAGATGGAGTTCAACCCGGAGAACTGTGAGGTGGTACACTTTGGAAGGACAAACTTCAGCGCGGAGTACAAAGTAAATGGCAGGATACTTGGAAGTGTGGAGGAGCAGAGAGATCTCGGGGTACATGTTCACAGATCCCTGAAAGTTGCCTCACAGGTAGATAGGGTAGTTAAGAAAGCTTATGGAGTGTTAGCTTTCATAAGCCGAGGGATAGAGTTTAAGAGTCGCAGGATAATGATGCAGCTCTATAAAATTCTGGTTAGGCCATACTTGGAATACTGTGTCCAGTTCTGGTCGCCTCACCAGAAGGATGTGGAAGCATTGGAAAGGGTACAGAGGAGATTTGCCAGAATGCTGCCTGGTTTAGAGAGTATGCATTATGATCAGAGATTAAGGGACCTAGGGTTTTACTCTCTGGAGGGAAGGAGGATGAGAGGAGACATGATAGAGGTATACAAGATACTAAGAGGAATAGATAGGGTGGACAGCCAGCGCCTCTTCCCCAGGGCACCACTGCTGAATACAAGAGGACATGGCTTTAAGGTAATGGCTGGGAAGTTCAAGGGGGATATTAGAGGAAGGTTTTTTACTCAGAGAGTGGTTGGTGCGTGGAATGCACTGCCTGAGTCAGTGGTGGAGGCAGATACACTAGTGAAATTTAAGAGACTACTAGACAGGTATTTGGAGGAATTTAAGGTTGGGGGGTGTTGTATGGGAGGCAGAGTTTATGGGTCGGCACAATATTGTGGGCCGAAGTGCCTGAACTGTGCCGTATTGTTCTATGTTCCATGTTCTATAAATGAAATTGAGGCAACAGTGATAAGCGTGGACACTGAAAAGGCATTTGATTTGGTTAATTGGAATTTTCTTTACAGAGTTTTACATAGATTTGTTCTACATGACACAATTATTAAAACTATACAGGCACTTTATGACAATCCTACTGCCAGGATTAAAATCAATGGATATTTATCTTATAGCTTTACCCTAGAAAGGGGCATGAGGTAGGGTTGTGCATGGTCACCACTATTCTTCACATTATATCTGGAACCATTAGCTCAATAACCATATAACCATATAACAATTACAGCACAGTAAAAGGCCATCTCGGCCCTTCTAGTCCGTGCCGAACTCTTACCCTCACCTAGTTCCACCGACCTGCACTCAGCCCATAACCCTCCATTCCTTTCCTGTCTATATATTTATCCAATTTAACTTTAAACGATAACATCGAACTTGCCTCAACCACTTCTGCTGGAAGCTCGTTCTACACAGCTACCACTCTCTGAGTAAAGGAGTTCCTCCTCATGTTACCCCTAAACTTTTGCCCTTCAACTCTCAACTCATGTCCTCTTGTTTGAATCTCCCCCATTGTCAATGGAAAAAGCTTATCCACGTCAACAATACATCAGACAAAATGAAGATATCAGGGGAATTACTATTAAAGGGACAGAGCATGTTACGCTCTGTCATCTGCCTGTTATGCAGATGACATTTTGATCTATCTAGGGCAACCAACAGACTCTTTACCTAAATTGATGCAATCCTTTGAAGAATATGGCCAATTATCAGGATACAAGATCAGCATAAATAAAACCCAACTACTTTCATATAACTATAGCCCACCAAGAGAAATTGAAAGTAGATATCCTTGGGCATGGCAAACAGAGTCCGTCAAATATTTGGGCATCATTATGCCAAAAGATTTAGCAAAATTATCAGAATGCAATCATCAGTCTATATATAAAAAATTAAGAAAGATATAACAAGATGGAACCTAATCCTCTTCTTGGTCTCAGTTCAAGGATTGAATCTATTAAAATGAATATACTGCCCAGACTACTATATCTCTTTCAGACCCTACCAATAGAGATTAACCAAAATCAATTCAATGAATGGAACAAGATGCTATCAAGATACATATGGCAAGGTAAAAGGCCTAGAGTTTGTCTCAAAACTTTGTAATTAGCCAAGGTAAAGGGGGGATGGGCCTACCTTCTCTTAGAGATTATTTTGCAGCACAGTTGAGAACTGTGATATATTGGTGCAACCCATCATATGACGTTCAATGGAAAAACATTGAGGAAAGGATACTTTCCATCCCCATACAGGCAACTTTGGCTGATAATAACCTACAAAGTTGCATAAATAATACTGACAACCCGTGCGAGAAATGGACTCTTAAAATATGGAAAACTATTATAAAAGAATATAAACTAGAGAGAGACATTGCAATTATTAAATGGTGTGCATATGACTCGGATTTTACGCCGAATAAACTGGATGCTAGATTTAAGGACTGGACAGCTAAAGGAATAACAGCTATTTGCAATATAATGAAAGAAGGAACACTGTTTTGAAATGTTCAAAGAGGAACACTTATTAGAAAAACAAGACTTTTATCGGTATTTACAGATGCGACAGTATGTTAATAGGACAGTTAAAAATGTAACCAAGGCAAGTGAATAGCATAGAATTCAGACAACGGTAGTAGAATCATTTCAACAATGTATAACAGTTTGTCAAATCTTAAAATACATTCGACTTCATACATTAAAACAAAATGGGAGAAGGAAGGAGTGATAGTAATATCTGAGGAAGACTGGACAATAATATGGAAGTGTACCAGTTCACAGAAATGGAGAGAGTTCGGGTGGAAAAACTTGATAAGATATTTTATTACACCCTCACAGAAATCCCATTATGATAGTAACCTCCTTGTTTGCTGGAGAAATTGTGGAAATGAAAGTGCAAACCATTATCATATTTTCTGGGAATGCCCCATTATCAAGACTGTTGGAGTGGGATATATAATGCCCTACAAGACATCTTTAGATGTGAAATACCTGTAGAGAGTAAGACCATATATTTTGGGTATATACCTCAAGAATGGTGGAAAAGAGATAAATATTTCATAAATATACTGCTGGTGGCTGGTAAAAAGACCCTTATCAGGAAATGGTTATCACTGGAGAGCCCAACTATAAACAGAATGGACATTTACAAAACAGAGAAGATAGCAGCATCTGTTAATCATAAGTTGGAACAATTTGATTCATAGTGGGAAAAATGGTTTAACTACATAACACCTCATAGGCCTGATTTTATTCTCATAAGTCAATGAATATGTTGTAAACAAAAAGATCACTCCCTACTTACACGTAGTTTTCTTCTTTTGATTGTTCTTTCTTTCCTCTCCTTTCTATAAGTGTATACCTCAGATAAATATTATGTGGAGATTTGTGACAAATATAATTATATGATATACATGTACAGTGTCTGAAATACATCTTGTGGAAATGTTTGTTTGATGATGAACTTCAATAAAAAATAAATTACAAAAAAAAGGAAATCTGTGGATAGACCTCAAAAGAGCAATGCATGCAAGACGGCCCAAGAATCTCACAGAACGAGAAGCCTTCTGCAAGGAAGAATGAGCGAAAATCCCCCAAACAAGAATTGAAGGACTCTTAGCTGGCTATAGAAAGTGCTTACAAGCTGTAATACTTGCCAAAGGGGGTGTTAATAAGTACTGACCATGCAGGGTGCCCAAACGTTTGCTTTGGGCTCTTTTCCTTTTTTGTTATTTTGAAACTGTAAAAGATGGAAATAAAAAAGTAACCTTGCTTAAAATATTAAAGAAATGTGTTATCTTTAAGTTTATGCCTTTTGGAAATCAGGCCATCTTTTACTCACTTAGCTATTCACAGTAACAGAAATTTTGACCAGGGGTTCCCAAACGTTGGAATGCCACTGTATGTGTATGTACAAACCCCATTTCCAGAAAAGTTGGGATATTTTCCAAAATGCAATAAAAACAAAAATCTGTGATATGTTAGTTCACGTGAACCTTTATTTAACTGACAAAAGTACAAAGAAAAAATTTTCAATAGTTTTACTGACCAACTTGATTGTATTTTGTAAACATACACAAATTTAGAACTTGATGGCTGCAACACACTCAACAAAAATTGGGACAGAGTTAAATTAAGATTGAAAAGTGCACAGAATAGTCAAGTAACACCGGTTTGGAAGACTCCACATTAAGCAGGCTAATTGGTAGCAGGTGAGGTATCATGACTGGGTATAAAAGTAGAGTCCATCAAAGGCTCAGTCTTTGCAAGCAAGGATGGGCCGTGGCTCACCCCTTTGTGCCAAAATTCGTGAGAGAATTGTTAGTCAGTTCAAAAGGAACATTTCTCAACGCAAGATTGTAGAGAATTTAGGTCTTTCAACATCTACAGTTCATAGTATTGTGAAAAGATTCGTAGAATTCAGAGATATCTCAGTGCGTAAAGGGCAAGGTCAGAAACCACTGTTGAATGCGCGTGATCTACGAGCCCTCTGGCGGCACTGCCTAAGAAATCGTCATGCTACTGTGACAATTATAGCCACCTGGGCTCGGGAGTACTTCGGAAAACCGTTGTCATTCAACACAGTACGTCGCTGAATCCAGAAATGCAACTTGAAACTGTATTACGCAAGGAGGAAGCCATATATCAACTCTATGCAGAAATGCCGGCGAGTTCTTTGGGCCCGAGCTCATCTCAGATGGACCGAAAGACTGTGGAACTGTGTGCTGTGGTCAGGTGAGTCCACATTTCAGCTAGTTTTTGGAAAAAACGGGCGTCAAGTTCTCCATTCCAAAGATGAAAACGACCATCCAGATTGTTATCAGCGAAAGGTGCAAAAGCCAGCATCTGTGATGGTATGTGGGTGTATCAGTGCCCACGGCATGGGTGAGTTGCATGTATGTGAAGGTACCATTGACTCTGAGGTGTATATTAGGATTTTAGAGAGACATATGTTGCCACCAAGGCGACGTCTCTTCCCGGGACGTCCATGCTTATTTCAGCAGGACAACGCCAGAGCACGTTCTGCACAGGCTACAACAGCGTGGCTTTGTAGACACAGAATGCGTTTGCTTGACTGGCCTGCTGCCTGTCCAGATCTATCTCCTATTGAAAACGTATGGTGCATCATGAAGAGGAGAATCAGACAACGGAGACCATGGACTGTTGAGCAGCTGAAGTCTTATATCAAGCAAGAATGGACAAAATTTCCAATTGCAAATCTACTATAATTAGTATCCTCAGTTCCAAAACGATCAAAAAGTGTTACTAAAAGGAAAGGTGATGTAACACAATGGTAAACATGCCTCTGTCCTAACTTTTGTTGAGTGTGTTGCAGCCATCAAATTCTAAATTTGTGTATGTTTACAAAATACAATTAAGTTGGTCAGTAGAACTATTCAAAATCTTTTCTTTGTACTTTTGTCAGTTAAATAAAGGTTCACGTGAATTAACATATCACAGATTTTTGTTTTTATTGCATTTTGGAAAATATCCCAACTTTTCTGGAAATGGGGTTTGTGTATATAGAAATACATATATATTTGTATATGTATAATATACACACATATATATATGTAAATACAAAATATATAAACACACAAAAATATTTGTGCATTTGTATGTATGTATATGATTGGCCCATTTCTTGATTTTGTTTCTTATAATTTAAATATTTTGTCAATACAATCTTAATCCAAGTTTTTACTGGTGGGAGCTAAATTATTGTTTCCTGGTGAATGGTAAATTTGCATGTGCGTGTCAGTATTCTTACAATAGTGTTATTTTCCCTTAAGGGAACATTCAAACTTGTATGTTTTTGCGTTTACTCAAATCATGTGTACCCTCGTCTGTTTGTTTATTAGAAATGGCCTTTTCATCGTTATCCCCATGCATTGTAAGATTATGTTGCTGTTAGTTTGCATTCACAGTAATAGCTAACTAGTTACCAGCCTAACATGTGAGCGTAACAATACCTTCGCATTCTTTGTAATTTCTAACTGATGCTATTTAAATACTGTTTGCCGTAAGCATGATGTAGTGTCCAATGGCCATGCAAGTATATGTGACAGATGCTAGATAGAAACTTTTCAGCAAGTATCCTGCCCCTATTTAAGTGGCAGAGTATCCCAATTAAATAAAGGAAATCTGGCTATTTTCTTGATTAGGTTTTGTTCTTATTTGTTGGTCCAAATAAGTGTCTGGCCTGATTAACTGATGGCCTAATTAATTGGAATCTACTGTAGTCTACAAGTGTTTAGTTTGATTTTATTTTCCTAAACCTTCCATCGCTTCATTTTCCTTTCGGAATAAATTTTATATCTCTTGGGTTATCCAAGGTTCCTTCATCCTTGTCCTCGCTCTTTTCCAGGAGATGCTAAACTTGAATTCTGATCAGTTGGTCTTTCATTAACTTGGATATGGACTTGTCTGATTGTAGCTGCTTCAAGCTCCTCCAACATCCCTTAGCTCCTATCTTATCCATTTGGCCTCTGCAAATTTAGTACTTTCTCACATATTGCCCTTACTCATAACTATCTTAAAGTATAATGAGTTGTGGTTACCATTCCCAAAATGTTAACCCACCATCAAGTCTGTCACCTCGCCTGCCTCATTTCCTAAAATCAATTCCAGTTTGTTATCTCCAAATGTTGTTGCCAGAATCTCTCTTGGCTGCACTGAAGATGTCCTCACCCCATCTAAGCCTTTTTTGAAGGAAATTCCAACCAATACTAGGGTGGTAGAAGCCCCCCACCATGATAAACCTGTTGTTTTTGTGCTTTTCTATAATCTGTTTACATATTTGTTCAAGCATGCCTTGCTAGCTGTTGGGTGGTCCATTATATAATCCCATCATTGTGATTGTACCTTCCTCTGTTTAGGGCTCCACCCATATTGCCTCAGTGTGTCCATATTGCCTCAGTGTGTCCTTAATGCCTCAGTGTGTCCTCTTAATTGTTGGTGTGACATTCTCCTTTATCAATAGTGCAAACCCTCCATCTATTGTGCCCCTCTCTATCACATCTAAAACACCAAAACCCAGGAATGTTGAGCTGCCAGTCCCTTTGTTTTGCATAGTAGGGGAATTATGGGTTATGGGGAAAAGGCAGGTAGGTGGAGATGATCTTATTAGATCAACCATGAGCTTATTGAATGGCAGAGCAGGCTCGATGGGACAGATGGCCTACTTCTGCTCTTATTTCTTATGTTCTAATGTTCCTGTCTCTCAGGCAGCAAGGACTCAAATCCATGAACTGATCCAGGCTCTAAGTTCATCTTCCTTATCCACTATAGTCCATCTGTTGAAATAAATATCTCAGTCTATTAGTCTCTTGATGTTTATTAGCCCCATGCTATTCTTTCTTTTCTTCTTACTTTTCATACTATCTTTCATACTGTCATCCTTATTACCTGTTGCTCTGCAGCTGTGGTTCTCATCTACCTACCCTCCCAAGTAACATAAGCAAACCTCCAAGGGAGGATATTGGTTTGTATGGGTCATACTGTACCTGCCCTGGAAGACAGCCCACTAATCCATAATTCTGAAGACTGCCCTCCTGCACCAGCTCCTTAACCACATATTGAACTCATCTCAATTTAAATTGGCACAGATAGTAATCCTGTGATTACAGCTTCTTACTCTTCTACCTAGTTCCCTAAAGTCATTTGTCAGGACCTCGTCCCTAGCCCGGCCTATGTCATTGGTGCAAATATGGTCCAAACTCATCTGTGGTATCCTCAGAATCCCGAGTTAATCAACTCCAGCTCCAATTCCTACACCCAGTCTGGTGAAGCTGCAGTTGAGTGTATTTCCCATAAATGTGGTCGTCAGAGAAACCACGAGTTTCCCTGACTTTACACATCTTGTAGGAGGAGCATTCCATTGTCCTGACTGCCACTTTGTCTGCACTGTGAAAAGGAAAATAAAAATGTTACATGCTACTCATGAGACAAACTTTGATATACGATGGAGGGTGTATTAACTGGCTGTATTACAGCCTGGTCTGGACACACCAATGTCCTTGAATGGAAAATCCTACAAAAAATAATAGGACTTACCTAGTTCATCATGGGTAAAGCCCTCCCTACCATTGATTACATCGATACGGGGTGCTGTTGCAGGAAAGCAGCATCCATCATCAAGGACACCCACTATGCAGGACATGCTCTCTATTCACTGCTGCCATCAGGAGGAAGGTACAGGACCCTCAGGACTCGACTCACACCTCCAGATTTAGTAACAGTTATTACCCCTCAACTGTTAGGTTCTTGAACTAAATGGAATAACTTCACTTGCTCTATTATTGAAATGTTTCCACAACCTATGGACGAGTTACAACTGAACCTGAGGGGGCAATATCCTTGCAGACAGGTTTGCTAGAGCTGTTTTGGAGGGCTTAAACTAATTTGGCAGGGGGATAGGAGCCAGAGCGATAAGGCTGAGGGTTGGGTAGTTGGTTTATGGACAGAGGCAGTGCGTAGTGAGACTGTGAGCAAGGAGAAGCTGATGATAGGGCAAAATTGCAATCAATGGGATGAGTTGCAATGTGAAAGAAGTCCAAAATCAAATAGGGTGATAAATACAGGACTAAAGGTGTTATATTTGAATGTACACAATATACGGAATAAGGTAGATGAACTAGTAACAGTTACAGACTGGCACATATGACATAGTGAGCATTATTGAATCGTGGTTGAAAGAACATTATACCTGGGAGCTTAACATACACATTGTATCGAATGGGCAGGCAGGTAGGCCAAAGGGGTGGGTGGCTTAGTTGGTAAAAAAAAATGAAATTAAAACAGTAGAAAGTGATGACATAGGTTGAGAGGTGCAGAATTGTGGGAAGAAACTGAAAGGGTAAAAAGACAGTGTTTGGAGTTATATGCAAACCTCCAAACAGCAGCAAAGATGTGGTCAATAAATGACGGGAGTTGGAAAATGCAAGTGAAAAAGGCAATGCCATGATAGTCATGGGGGATTTCAACATGCAGGAAGATTGGGAAAATCAAGTTTGTGCTGGATCGTAAGAGGAGGAATTTGCAGAATGCCTGCGTTGATGGCATTTTAGAGCAGCTCATGGTAGAGCCCAGAAGGGTATCAGCTATTCTGATTGGGTGTTGTGCAATGAACCAGAATTGGCAAGAGAACTTAAGGTAAAAGAACGCTTAGGGGACAGTGATTGTCATATGATAGAGCTCACTCTGCAATTTGAGAAGGAGAAGCTGAAGTCAGATGGTACATTATTAAAATGGAGTAAAGGGAATTACAAAGGCATAAGAGAGGAGCTAGCAAAAATTGACTAGCAGGGATGATGGCAGAGCAGCAATAGCTGGAATTTCTGGGAGTAATTGGGAAGGCGCAGGATAGATATATCCCAATAAAGAATCACAATTCATTTCAAAAGGTCTAGAATACAGGAGCAGGGATGTGATGCTGAGGTTTTATAAGGCACTGGTGAGGCCTCACCTTGACTATTGTGAACAGATTTGGGTTCACACCTAAGAAAAGATGCGCTGACATTGGAGAGGATTCAGAGGAGGTTCACAAGGATGATTCTGGGAATGAAAGGGACAAGGTACATTTGGTAGCTCTGGGTCTTTATTTGCTGGAATTTAGAAGGATGAGAAGGGGATCTCATTGAAACCTGTCGAACGTTGAAAGGACAAGACAGAGTAGATGTGGAAAGGATGTTTCCCATGGTGGGGGAGTCTAGGACAAGGGGGCACAGTCTCAGGTGTCCATTTAAAACAGAGATGTGGTGAAATTTCTTAAGCCAGAGGGTGATGAATTGTGGAACGTGCAGCTGTGGAGGCCAGATGGTTGGGTGTATTTAAGGCAGAGCTTGATAGGTTCTTGATTGGACACAGTATCAAAGGTTACAGGGAGAAGGCCAGAGATTGGGGCTGAGGAGGGGAAAAAAGGATCAGCCATGATTGAATGGCGGAGCACACTTGATGGGCCAAATGGCCTAATTCTGCTCCTTTGCCTTATAGTCTTATGGAAGAAAAAGGCAGGATGACGCAAGCATAGCTGACAAGAAAATTCAAAGTCAACATAAAAGCGTAAGGGATAGAACAAAAATTAAAAGAAAGGTAGAGGATTGGGAAGCTTTTAAAAATCAATAGAAGACAACTAAAGAGGTCATAAAGAAAGAAAAGATGAAATACAAAGGTAAGCAAACCAATAATATTAGGGTACCAAAACTTTCTTCAGATATATAATGTGTAAAAGAGAATGAGAGTAGATATCGCACCGCTGGAAAATAATGTTGGAGCAGTAGGAATAGTGGACAAGGAAATCTCGGATGAACTGAATAAGTATTTTGTATCAGTTTTCACTGTGGAAGACACCGGCAGTACTCCAGAAGTTTGAGAGTATCCGGGGGCAGAAGTGAGTGAGTTGTCATTACTAGGGAGAAAGTATTTTGGAAGCTGAAAGATTTGAAGGCAGATAAGTCACCTGAACCAGATAGTCTACACACCAGGCTTCTGAAAGAGGTGGCTGAAGAGATTGTGGAGGTACTAATAAAGATCTTTCAAGGAACGATATGGACATGGTTCTGGACGACTGGAGAATTACAAATGTCACTCCACTCTTCAAAAGTGAGAGAGGCAGAAGAAAGAAAACCATAGACCAAGTAGTCCAATCTTAGTGATTGGAAAGACTCCAAGTCAATTGTTAATGATGTTTTGGGGTACTTGGAAGGACATAATGAAATAGGCAAAGTCAGCATAGTTTCCTTAAGGGAAAATCTTGCCTGACAAATTTGTTGGAATTGTTTGAAGACAAAACAAAACAGAATAGACAACGGAAAATTGGTGGATGTTGTGTACTTGGATTTTTAGAAGGCCTTTAACAATGTCCCACACATGAGGCTACTTCACAAGTGAAGAGCCCATGGTATTACAGGAATAGAGCATTAGCTGATTGGCAAGAGACAAAGAGTGGGAATACAGGGAGCTTTTTCTGGTTGGCTGCTGATGACTAGTTGTGTTCCACAGGGATCTGTGTTGGGACTGCCACTTTCTGTTATATGTGAATGATCTGGATGACAAAATTGATGATCTTGTGGCCAGGTTTGCAGAACGGTACAAAGATAGGAGGAGGGATGAAATGGTGCAGCAGACTCAATGGGCCAAATGGCCTACTTCTACTCCTATATCTTATGACCTTATGGACTCACTTTCAAGGACTCTTCATCTCATGTTCTCGATATTTATTGCATATTTATTATTATTTCTTTCTTTTTGTATTTGCAGTTTGTTATCTTTTGCCAACTGAATGCCCAAGTGGGCATGTCCTTTCATCAATTCTATTATGGATTTATTGAGTATGCTCACAAGAAAATGTATCTCATGGTTGTGTTTTGTGACATATATGTAATGCTCTGGTTCACATCTTTACTGTTGTGCTGTCGATATTTCACTTAGTAGCACTGTAAGAGCTGTTTATTCTGCTTTCAGCCTGTTTGGGTTATTGTTGAAGGTAAGGGATGATGTGGAATTAGTGGGAGGTTCTTCTTGGTGAGGGATAATACGGTTGGTCTTGGCTTTTGTTTGAGAGGAGATGAAGAGGGAACCACTGGTGGGAGACCCGTTTGTTCGAGATGGATTACGAGCAAAGTTTGGAAGGTGGTGTGTGCTTTCACATTGACCGAGGGTCCAGCATGTAAGTGACGGAGAAGTTCAAGATGAGCTCTGATGTGTGCACATTTGACTGTTTAATTAGAACGGACCTTTTTTGTTATTCTTTAGTAACCCGTAAGTTAAGATTCATAAATATAACTCCTTTAATCGTATGCAGTGTAATGTCTGTTATTTTGTGGCATTAAGTTGCAAGAGGGTAGTGAATTACACAGCATCCACACAAATGGGGGTTTGTGGGGGTGGGGGGCTTGTGCCTCAATCTCACATGTTTGGCAAGGCCAGAGATTGTCTTCCCTAGATTTATGCAACCGAGGAAACCAGAGTGTTTCATATTCAATTGCAAGAAAAAGTTTGTGAATCCTTTGCAATTACCTGGCTTTCTGCCTTAATTACTCATAGAATGTGGTCTGATCTTCATCTAAGTTATAATAATAGACAAACACAATTTACCTAAACTAATAACATAGAAACAATTGTACTTTTCATGTCTTTATTGAACACATTGTTTAATCATATAGTGGTGTGCATTTCTGCCAAAAAGTTCACCTTTTGTCTCATCTGTCTGCAGAATATTGTCCCAGAGGTGTCGTGGATCATCTAGGTGGCCTTTTGCAAACTTGAGATGTGCAGCATTTTCTTTTGGAGAGCAGTGGTATCCTCTGTGTTGTCCTTCCATGAACACCATTTGTGTTTAGTGCTTTTCTTATAGTGGACACATGAACAGAGACTTCAGCAAGTTCCAGAGATTTCTGCAGGTCTTTTGCTGTTACTCTTGGGTTCTTTTTCACTTTCAGCATTGCACATTGTGTGGTTGGTGTGAACTTTGCAGGATGCCCTCTCCTGGGGTGGGGGCGGGGTGGAAGTAGCAACAGTACTAAATTTCCTTATTTGTAGACAATTTCTCTTACTGTAGACTGATGAACATTTAAGTTTTAACACCATCATTCCCACAATCCTGTTTGAGAAGTTACAGAAACTGGGCCTCTGTACCTCCCTCTGCAATTGGATCCTCAACTTCCTAACCAGAAGACTACAATCTGTGCGGATTGGTGATAATATCTCCTCCTAGTTGATGATGAACACTGGTGCACCTTAAGGGTGTGTGCTTAGCCCACTGCCCTACTCTCTCTATACCCATGACTGTGTGGCTGGGCAGAGCTCAAATACCTTCTATAATTTGCTGATGATACAGCCATTGGTGGTAGAATCTCAGACGGAGACGGGAGGGCGTACAGGAGCGAGATATGCCAACTAGTGGAGTGGTGTCGCAGCAACAATCTTCTACTCAACATCAGTAGGTCGAAAGAGCTGATTGTGGACTTCAGCAAGGGTAAGACGAAAGAACACACACTCATAGAGGGATCAGAAGAGGAGAGAGTGAGCAGTTTCAAGTTCCTGGATGTCAAGGTCTCTCAGGGCCTAACCTGCAGTTATAAAGAAGGCAAGACAACGACTAGACTTAATTAGGAGTTTGAAGAGATTTGGTATGTCAACAAGTACACTCAAAAACTTCTATGGATATACTGTGGAGAGCATTCTGACAGGCTGCATCACTGTCCGGTCGGTGGGGCAGGTGGTGGGCTGGCTACTGCACAGAACTGAAAGAAGCTGCAGAGGGCTTCAGGGAATGGTGTCTCAGAAAGGCAGCATCCATTATTAAGGACCTCAGCACCTAGGGCATGCCCTTTGCTCAATGTTACCATCAGATAGGAGGTGCCTGAAAGCACAGCAATTCAAGAACAGCTTTTTCCCCTCTGCCATCCGATTCCTAAATGGACATTGAACCCGTGAACACTACCTCACTTTTTAAATATAAATTATTTATGTGTTTTGCAGTATTTTTAATCTATTCAATATATGTATACTGTAATTATTTATTATTTCATTTAACTTTATTGTGTATTGCGTTGAACTGCTGCTGCTAATTTAACAAATTTCACAACACATGCTGGTGATATTAAACCTGATTGTGATTTTGATTCTTTACAAATGGTTTTGTAGCCTTTTCCAACTTCACGCATCTCCACAATTCTTCTTGGAAGGTCCTCTGAAAGTCGAAAGGCATGGAACACATAAACAGATCTTTCTTGTGAAGAGCAGGCTCTGTCAGTAACCTGACTGTGTGTCTTTTTTATAGGGTAGGGCACCTCTACAACCTTCAGCTCCAATCTCATCTCATTGTTTGGAACACCTGACTCCAAATAGCTTTTGTAGAAAGCATTACCCCAGAGGTTCACGTACTTTTTAAATCCGAGACTGTGATTGTTTAAATGATTTACTCAATATTGACAAGAAGTAGTTCGGTTGTTTGTGCGATATTAGCTTATGCAGTCTATTATTCTGTCTTAGATGAAGATCAGACCATATATTATGAGTAATTAATGCAGAAAACCAGGTAATTGCAAAGGGTTCACAAACTTCTCTTTGCAACTGTATGCACTTTGATAATAAATTTACTTTGAACTTTGAACGTGTGCCTTCTCACTAACACCTGTCCTCGCCACCAGCACTCACACACCATAATCACTGTCCCAAAATGGGGCACTTCACTTGATTCTATGTTTTTATTGGTAAAGTGTGTGGCAACTCAGCCAATTAAAAACAACTTATTCAAAGGTGCTGGCTCCTCCCCTCTGCTGTTTTCCCTTTAGCAGTCTGCCTGTTTTCCCCCAACATAGGAATCATTTTTAGAGAAGGTGCCACAAATTCACCAAATCATCTTCTAAGTCATTTCAGATTGCAACTATTCTATTATTTGCTCTGTGGCTTGGAAGAATGAGAACACTATAGCAACTGAACAGCATAGCAACGTACTAGATTTACAAAAGAATTGTAATTTCAGATCTCACATTTGTACATTGACTTTCATTGAGGATAATGAACTATACCACAAATGCACACCCAGTATTTTTGTGTGATTAATTAATTATTCCACATAATCCTGTGCAGAGACAATGAAACTTTTATTTATTCTTTTCAATTCAGGATGAATTACATAAGACAGTTGTTGCTGGAGTGATGAAGCAGTCCTCAGTTGATGAAAATGCCTGCAGTGATTTTGATTTTGGTGAGAACTTGCTACTATGTAGTATTAACTTAGAATAATTTAAAGTCAAAGTCAAGTTCATTGTCCTATGCACAAGTATATGTATGTATAGGTGCAATGAAAAACTTACTTGCAACAGCATCACAATCTTGTCAAGTAGCCAGATGGAAATGAATTAGTGCTCAAAATCTGTATTAACTCATCCCTTTTGCTTCAATAAACTTTGGAGTAGCCATTGCCAAGCATTGGAAGGACTAGCTATTTACAAAATAAAAATCCAGTACATAGTAGAACATAAGCCAGAGTCTAGAACAGTACAGCACTGGACAGGACATTCAGCCTGTGGGGTGCTGTGCTGATCTTCATGCCAATTTATACTAAATGACCTCTGGTATATCATCCATATCTCTCCATTCCCTTCATATTCATATGCCTGTACAAAAGCCCCTGAAATGCCACCAAACTGCCCCTGGTAACATATTCCAGGCCACTACCACTCTCTGTGTTTCAAGAAAAAACCAGCAAAACTTGCCACTCGCATCACCTTTAATCTAACCTTAAAAGCTTGTCCTTTAGTGCTTGACATTTCTACTCTGGGAGAGAGATTCTGACTGTCAACTAATCTGTGCCTCGCATAATTTTTAGATTTCTGTCAGGTCTCTGCTCAGCCTCCAATGCTTGAGGTTGAAGGGCCCAAGTTTGTCTAAGTTTTCCTTATAGCTTTTACCCTATGATCTAGGCAACATCCTCTGTAGCCTCTTCAGAGTATCCACATTTTTTGTATAATGGGCCAACCAGAACTGCATGCAATATTCCAAGTCAGTCAAATTTAAGTATTACACAAAATACTCTGCAGATGCTGGGGTCAAACAACACTCACGACACGCTGGAGGAACTCAGCAGGTCAGGCAGCATCTGTGGAAACGATGAGTCGACGTTTTGGGCCGGAACCCTTCGTCAGGACTGTAGAGGGAAGGGGCAGAGGCCCTATAAAGAAGGTGCGGATGCTGCCCGACCTGCTGAGTTCCTCCAGCGTGAAGTGAGTGAAATTTAAGTATTATATAGCTGCAGCATGACTTTATTGCTGTTAGTACTCCACCCGATTAAGGCAAGTATTCCATATGCCTTCTTTACCACTTGTGCAGCCACTTTCAGCGAACTTTGGACCTGGTCCTCAAGATCCCCTTGTACCTTAATACCATTACCAGATATCCTAATTTTCTTTCTCGAACAAAGGCACAACATTTGTTATTTTCCACTGGGACCTCACCTACTACTACTGAGGACATGAAGATCTTTTTCAAATCCTTAACAATTATTCTCATTTAATGCAAACACGAGGAAATCTGCAGATGCTGGAATTTCAAGCAACACACATAAAAGTTGCTGGTCAACGCAGCAGGCCAGGCAGCAACTCTAGGAAGAGGTAGAGTCGACATTTTGGGCCGAGACCCTTTGTCAGGACTAACTGAAAGAAGAGCTAGTAAGAGATATGAAAGTGGGAGGGGGAGGGGGAGATCTCCCCCATTTCACGCACACCTGCTGTCACTCCATCCTCCACCACCCCACTAGGAATACGGTTCCCCTTGTCCTCACCTACCACCCCACCAGCCTCTGGGTCCAAAATATAATTCTCCGTAACTTCCACCACCTCCAACGGGATCCCACCACTAAGCACATCTTTCCTCCCCCCGCCCCTGCTTTCCGCAGGGATCGCTCTCTACGTGACTCCCTTGTCCATTCGTCCCCCCCATCCCTTCCCACCGATCTCCCTCCTGGCACTTATTCTTGTAAGCAGAACAAGTGCTACACATGCCCTTACACTTCCTCCCTTACCACCACTCAGGGCCCCAGACAGTCCTTCCAGGTGAGGCGACACTTCACCTGTGAGTGAGCTGGGGTGATATACTGCATCCGGTGCTCCCGACGTGGCCTTCTATACATTGACAACAGGAATTCTGCAGATGCTGGAAATTCAAGCAACACACATCAAAGTTGCTGATGAACGCAGCAGGCCAGGCAGCATCTGTAGGAAGAGGTGCAGTCGACGTTTCAGGCCGAGACCCTTCGTCAGGACTAACTGAAGGAAGAGTGAGTAAGGGATTTGGAAGTTGGGGGGGGGGGAGATCCAAAATGATAGGAGAAGACAGGAGGGGGAGGGATGGAGCCAAGAGCTAGACAGGTGATTGGCAAAAGGGGATACGAGAGGATCATGGGACAGGAGGTCCGGGAAGAAAGACAAAGGGGGGGGGACCCAGAGGATGGGCAAGAGGTATATTCAGAGGGACAGAGGGAGAAAAAGGAGAGTGAGAGAAAGAATGTGTGCATAAAAATAAGTAACAGATGGGGTACGAGGGGGAGGTGGGGCCTAGTGGAAGTTAGAGAAGTCGATGTTCATGCCATCAGGTTGGAGGCTACCCAGACGGAATATAAGGTGTTGTTCCTTCAACCTGAGTGTGGCTTCATCTTTACAGTAGAGGAGGCCGTGGATAGACATGTCAGAATGGGAATGGGATGTGGAATTAAAATGTGTGGCCACTGGGAGATCCTGCTTTCTCTGGCGGACAGAGCGTAGATGCCCCACCGATCTCATTTCTGCATACCTCGACACCGTTTTATCACCCCTTGTTCAATCCCTTCCGACCTATGTTCGTGACACTTCTCACGCTCTTAAACTTTTCGATGATTTTAAGTTCCCTGGTCCTCACCGCTTTATTTTCACCATGGATGTCCAGTCCTTATATACTTCCATCCCCCATCAGGAAGGTCTCAAAGCTCTATGCTTCTTTTTGGATTCCAGACCTAATCAGTTCCCCTCTACCACCACTCTGCTCCGTCTAGCAGAATTAGTCCTTACTCTTAATAATTTCTCCTTTGGCTCCTCCCACTTCCTCCAAACTAAAGGTGTAGCTATGGGCACCCGTATGGGTCCTAGCTATGCCTGCCTTTTTGTTGGGTTTGTGGAACAATCTATGTTCCGTGCCTATTCTAGTATCTGTCCCCCACTTTTCCTTCGCTTCATCGACGACTGCATTGGTGCTGCTTCCTGCACGCACGCAGAACTCGTTGACTTTATTAACTTTGCCTCCAACTTTCACCCTGCCCTCAAGTTTACCTGGTCCATTACTGACACCTCCCTCCCCTTTCTAGATCTTTCTGTCTCTGTCTCTGGAGACAGCTTATCCACTGATGTCTACTATAAGCCTACTGACTCTCACAGCTATCTGGACTATTCCTCTTCTCACCCTGTCTCTTGCAAAAACGCCATCCCCTTCTCGCAATTCCTCCGTCTCCGCTGCATCTGCTCTCAGGATGAGGCTTTTCATTCTAGGACGAGGGAGATGTCTTCATTTTTTAAAGAAAGGGGCTTCCCTTCCTCCACTATCAACTCTGCTCTTAAACGCATCTCCCCCATTTCACGTACATCTGCTCTCACTCCATCCTCCCGCCACCTCACTAGGAATAGGGTTCTCCTGGTCCTCACCTACCACCCCACCAGCCTCCGGGTCCAACATATTATTCTCCGTAACTTCCGCCACCTCCAACGGGATCCCACCACTAAGCACATCTTTCCCTCCCCACCTCTCTCTGCATTCCGCAGGGATCGCTCCCTACACAACTCCCTTGTCCATTTGTCCCCCCCATCCCTCCCCACTGATCTCCCTCCTGGCACTTATCCGTGTAAGCGGAACAAGTGCTACACATGCCCTTACACTTCCTCCCTTACCACCATTCAGGGCCCCAAACAGTCCTTCCAGGTGAGGCAACACTTCACCTGTGAGTCGACTGGGGTGATATACTGCGTCCGGTGCTCCCGATGTGGCCTTTTATATATTGGCGAGACCCGACGCAGACTGGGAGACCGCTTTGCTGAACATCTACGCTCTGTCCGCCAGAGAAAGCAGGATCTCCCAGTGGCCACACATTTTAATTCCACATCCCATTCCCATTCTGACATGTCTATCCACGGCCTCCTCTACTGTAAAGATGAAGCCACACTCAAGTTGGAGGAACAACACCTTATATTCCGTCTGGGTAGCCTCCAACCTGATGGCATGAACATCGACTTCTCTAACTTCTGCTAGGCCCCACCTCCCCCTCATACCCCATCTGTTACTTATTTTAATGCACACATTCTTTCTCTCACTCTCCTTTTTCTCCTTCTGTCCCTCTGAATATACCCCTTGCCCATCCTCTGGGTTCCCCCCCCCCCTTGTCTTTCTTCCCAGACCTCCTGTCCCATGATCCTCTCGTATCCCCTTTTGCCAATCACCTGTCCAGCTCTTGGCTCCATCCCTCCCCCTCCTGTCTTCTCTTATCATTTTGGATCTCCCCCTCCCCCTCCAACTTTCAAATCCCTTACTCACTCTTCCTTCAGTTAGTCCTGACGAAGGGTCTCGGCCTGAAACGTCGACTGCACCTCTTCCTAGAGATGCTGCCTGGCCTGCTGCGTTCACCAGCAACCTTGATGTGTGTTGCTTCTATACATTGGCGAGACCCGATGCAGACTGGGAGATCGTTTTGCTGAACACCTATGCTCTGTCCGCCAGAGAAAGCAGGATCTCCCAGTGACCACACATTTTAATTCCATGTCCCATTCCCATTCTGATATGTCTATCCACAGCTTCCTCTACTGTAAAGATGAAGCCACACTCAGGTTGGAGGAACAACACCTTATATTCCATCTGGGTAGCCTCCAACCGGATGGCATGAACATCGACTTCTCTAACTTCCGCTAGGCCCCCCCCCCGTACCCCATCCGTTATTTATTTATATACACAAGTTCTTTTTCTCTCTCTCCTTTTTCCCCCTCTGTCCCTCTCACTATACCCCTTGCCCATCCTCTGGGCTTTTTCCCCCCCTCCCCCTTTTCTTTCTCCCTAGGCCTCCTGTCCCATGATCCTCTCATATCCCTTTTGCCAATCACCTGTCCAGCTCTTGGCTCCATCCCTCCCCCTCTTGTCTTCTCTTATCATTTTGGATCTCCCCCTCCCCCTCCCACTTTCATATCTCTTACTAGCTGTTCTTTCAGTTAGTCCCGACAAAGGGTCTTGGCCCGAAACGTCGACTCTACCTCTTCCTAGAGATGCTGCCTGGCCTGCTGCATTCACCAGCAACTTTGATGTGTGTTGCTTGATTCTCATTTAATATTTTTTAATATTCTGGGAAGTTCAGAATGCCATCAAGCCATGAGGATTTATCCACATTGATGTTTTTCGGAAGATTACCTCCTCCATAATCTCAAAATGCTCCAGCACATTAGCATATCTCACTGTACCTTCACTATGTACCAAATCTGGTTAGCATGACACTCCTACAGCTCAGGAGCGATCCGGAGTTTGTAGTTCTGCAAGAAGTGTCTGTATGTCCTCCCTGTGGGATGTGTGGGTTTCATCGGAGTCCATCAGAGTCCAAAGACTTATCAGTTAGGTTAATTGGTTATTGTAAATTAGGTTAATTAGGTTTGTCAGAGGTTGCTGAGGTGCCATGGCTCATAGGGGCCTACTCCATGCAGTATTATTAAATAAATAAACAAAGTTTCCACATTCTTCCTAGAATGAGGCCACAAAAATTTTATTTAATTTATGGGATGTGGGCATCACCAGCCAAGCCAGCAGTTATTGCCCATCCCTTGTTCCCCTTGAGAAGATGGTGATGAGCTGCCTTCTTGAACCGCTGCAGTCCCTGAGGTGTAGGTATACCCACGGTGCTCTTCGGGAGGGAATTCCGTGCTTTTGACCTGGTGACAATGAAAAGGTGATATGTTTCCAAGTCAGGATGGTGAGTGACTTGGAGGGGGATTTCCAAGTGGTGGTGTTCCCAAGAATCTGCTGTTCTTGTCCTTCTAGGTGGTAGTGGTCATGGGTCTGGAAGGGGCTGCTTTAGGTTCTTTGGTGTGTTGTTGCAGTGCATCTTGTAGATAGTACACACTGCTGCAACTGTTCGTCGATGGTAGAGGGATTGGATGTTTGTGGAAGGGGTACCAATCAAGTGGACAGCCCTGTACTGGATGGTCATTCAGGAGAGTGGCGAGTATTCCATTGCACTTCTGATCTGGGCCTTGCAGATGTTGCTTTGGGGAGTCAGGAGGTGAGTTACATGTCGCTGGATTCCTAGCCTTTGACCTACTCTGGTAGCCATAGTGTTCATGTGGCTAGACCAGTTTATTTTTCTGTCAATGGTAAACCCCGGGATGTTGATAGTAGGGGATTCAGTGACACAGTATTCCAAGTGTGGTCTAATCAGGGTTTTTTGAGCTGGAACATTACCTCGCGACTATTGAACTCAATCACCTGATTAAACAATATACCATATGCCTTCTTAACAGCCCTATAAACTTGCAAGGCAACTTTAAGTTAACAATGGATGTAGGTCTGATCATCCCTCTGTTCCTTTACATTGCTAAGAATCCTGTCATTAGCCATGTATTCTGCTTTCATATTCAACCTCTCACTGTTTTAGGTTGAACTCTATCTGCCATTTCCCTGCCCAGTTCTGCAGGCATAGACTGAGTGAATAGCCAGAGACATTTCCCCAGGGTAAAATTAGCTAATACAAAGTGGCCTAATTTTAAGGTGATTGGTGAAAAGTATAGAATGTCAGAAGTCAGTTTATTTAACAGAGAAAGTGTTGAATACGTGGAACACCCTACCAGAGGTAGTGATAGAGGTAGATACATTTAAGGAACTCTTAACAAATGCAGCCAATTTTCCCTGGATCCCATACCCCCTGACTTTCTGAAAGAGCCTACCATGGGGAACATTATCAAACCAATTACTAAAATCCATATACACTCCTCAACCTTCGTCCTTCTACCTTTGTCAGTGTGCTCCGTCACATCCTCAAAGAATTTAATCAGACTCATGAGGCATGACCTTACCCCTCACAAAGCTCTGCTGACAATCACTAATCAGATTATTCTTCTCCATGTGCTTGTAAATCCTGTCTGAAGTAAGATTCACTGGTCTATTTTTCCCATGGTTATCCCTACTCCCTTTCTTGAACAAAGGAATAACATTCGCCGCCATCCAGAATCAAAATCAAATTTACTATCAGTGGCATGTGTCGTGAAATTTGTTTGCTTAGCAGAGGCAGTTCAATGTAATATGTAATAAAGAAGAAAAAATATATAATAATAATAATAAATAAGTAAATCAATTACAGTATACGTATATTGAATAGACTAAAATTTGTACAATAAAGAGAAATAATTTATATTAAAAAAGTGAGGTACAGTTGTCCCCCACTTTTCGAACGTTCACTTTACGAAACCTCACTGTTATAAAAAGACCTACATTAGTACCCTATTTTCGCTTTTAAAGGTGTTTTCACTGTTATGAAAAAAAATTCAGCGCACGATACCCAAAAGCACGCAAAAAAATCAGCGCTCTCCCCTGGATTCGGAACTGCTTTGCTTTAACACGTGCCCGTGAGCAGCCGTTTGCAAGATGAGTTCTATGGTATCAGAAAAGCCTGAAAAAGAGCTCGTAAGGGTGTTACACTTACGGTAAAACTAGACATAATTAAGCATTTCGATCATGGTGAACGAAGCAAGGACAAAGTGAGTTTGGCTTGTGGAAGCTGAAGAACATGATGTTGAAGAGGTTTTGGCATCCCATCACTAAGAACTGATAGATGAAGAGCTGATGCAATTGGAAGAAAGAAGGATAACAATCGAAACCGAATGAATAATGATAAAGTACGACTTTAATTTTGAAAGGGTACGTCGGTTTAGGAGATATTTGCAGGATGGTTTGAGTCGTTATTAAAGAACTGTGTGATAGAAAAATGTGCGAGGCTCAGCAGGCAAGCAAGCCTTCCACATCAGCCACATCAGGTTCCCCTTATTGGTTTTTCACCTGGAACCTACCAGCCTTCTCCTTCCCACCCTCCCCCCACCTTCTTTATAGGGCCTCTGCCCCTTCCCTCTTCGGTCCTGACGAAGGGTTCCGGCCCGAAACGTTGACTGATCGTTTCCACAGATGCTGCCCGACCTGCTGAGTTCCTCCAGTGTGTTGTGACCCCAGCATCTGCAGAGTATTTTGTGTTTCCTATAGTTCCATGCCCAGACTGAGTTTTGGTAAATCTAATCTGTAGGCTGTCCTTCACCTACCTGCATACAGGCAGAGGCTAAGAGCAAAGCTCCAGAGATTAGGACATACAGAGGTGGTCATGGGAGGCAGATGGGTGGCTATGGGATTGTTTCAAGCCAGTGGACTGGGCCATGTTCAAGGACTCATCTGTGGATCTGAATGAATACACTATGGTTGTCACGGACTTTATAAAAACAGTCTTAAAAGGGTGTCCCCCCACAAAATCGTACTGGTCCCCAACCAGAAGCCTTGGATGAACCATGAGATCTGCTGAGGACCAGATCAGAGGCATTCAGGTCTGGTGACAAGAAAGTTACAAGATGTCCAGTTACAATATCTGGAAAGCCATCTTACAAGTGAAGTGTCAATTCCAGACTACCAGACTTACCTTGAATCAACAAAGGATACTCACCATTTGTGGCAGGGCTTGAATACTATCATGTAAAGTAAGATCTAGCAACATAGGCAACAATAGTCTTTGCTTCCAGATGAGATAAATGCCTTCTATGTTTACTTTGAGCTTCAAAACATGGAAGAACCATCATGAACTTCCACAGCTGCTGATGATCCTGTGATTTCAGTCTTTGAGAACAGCCTTCAGGAGGGTGATGAAAAGCATCCAGCCGAAGTGGGCTAGCTGGCCAAGTATTGATATCACGTGAAAGCACAGAGGAACATCTGGAGAAATTTCTGAAATGCAGGTTCACTGCTGTTGTTACTGTGCGATCGAGAATCTTCTGGAGGGAAGGCCTCAAAATCCCCGGCTTTACCTGCTGTTGGCAACCGAGATTGAGGTCGAATCGTTCGGATAGAGATGGTACTCGGTACTCAGTGTCGGAGAGCTGATCGGAGGCTCGAGGTCTTCAGATGATTCAGAGTTGGACTGTGGTCGGGCATGGCAGGGAGAGGTTTTCTTCCTTCTCTCATCTGCGTGAGATGTGAGACATTTGAGAGACTTTCTCATGGACTATTCTTCATCAAGTTATGGTATTGTTGCACTGTTGTAACTATATGTTATAATTATGTGGTTTTCTTAGTTTTTTCGGTCTTGGTCTGTCCTGTGTTTTGTGATATCACACCAGAGGAAATATTGTATAATTTCTTAATGCATGCATTACTAAATGACAATAAAAGAGGACTGCATGTCTTCATAATCTAAAAAAAGGGGAAGGAATTCTCTGTCTAGCCACCCTTGACAAAGCTTCATAATTGTATTCAAATGCTGTATTTACAGCTCAAATGCTATATTAAAGTATGCTATTTGCTGATGAGGGCTGGCTCCACCTCCGATCATTTGCTGAACACATTGAGCAACTTTAACCTGAAAAGTATTTCCTTTGAAAGCTTTGAAACTCCTGCACGGCCTCCCCTCTGATCTGGTGGTGAAAAGATGGAGAAGCACCTACAAGGATCTACCCATGAAAATTTGCTAATGGATCATAATTTCTAGATGAATGGAACTGAAAACAAAGTTTCATTGAATGAAACAACCTTACCTTGCAGTTGACAGAACGGGTTATAGAGGCATTGGAAGAGACACAAATGTTTAAGGATGTTGTAACTGTAAAGGAATACTGCGTAGGCTGCAACTCCTCTTTAAAAATGAATCCTGACTAAATTAAGATATTTGAAATTATGTGTATGTTTGGTAGGGAAACAGGTGTATGTGGATATCCAAAATATCAAGAACAAATGAAAAAACAGTATTCAAACCCCAAGAGCAAGAAGCTGATATTTTCTTCAATTTTCTTCTCTACTTAAACCCCATTTTCCAAAACCCTTGCATTGTATTGATATGAAATTACCTCATTGTCTGTCTCCATGCATGGTAGTGTTTGTTACACCTTTTAAAGGCGGTGAGGGCAATAATTTGTGCATTTGTGAGGCTGCATTACCCTGGAAACTCGGGCATGAATTGTAGATTGACCACATGGCAATAGGCCAATAAAACCAAAGCACCAGTTCTCATTGGATCCTCCCTCTCGTTCAGCAAATTTCTTCAAGAATTACTCTGATATTTTCCTGCATATACTTTCCTGTTCTACATGGCAATTCTGGAATTTAACACAGCGGTAAGTAATATTTTAATGCTGATAAAAGGGTGAATTTTGCAGAAGGATGAAAATCGGATCTATAACCTAACTTATATCAGATATATTGCTGCTTTTCAGAGCTGATGAAGGATTTCAGTTGCATAAAGAGAACTGCAAATTCTGAAGAAACAAAACAGTGAGCCATTTTATGTTTTCAGAAAACAAGAAACCAATAAATTTAATGAAGAACAGAAGAAATGATGATGATGATAATTTGACTGTCACAGAGAAGCTCATAGAGCACCATAATAGTAATGACCAATGGAGTCTGAGAGAAGATGAAGGAAAAGTCCCTGTTCCTAAACCAAGAGAAAAGAGACAATTACCATTTGAAGGTATCTATATACATGATATAAACAAAACATTGCACATTAAACATTGAAACTCTTGATAAGGTTTTCTCTCATTCTTTCATTAGAGCTATGGTTGAAAATGAACAGGAATATCTGAAATGAATTGTTTCATTGTTGATTGATAGTTCCAAAAGGTATCTTTCCATCCATGATGTTGCATAAAAAATAGAAAACCAGTGCAAAACATACTTCATTTGGTTAACTTGAGGTTGCAATATGTTCAACAACAAAGCAAAGACTATCATTGGTTCAGCCAGATGGCAGAAATCTTAGTTCAGCTTTAATGAAGATGAATCTCAGGCACGATGATCATTTGGATCCAATATTCTCTTGGTGATGGGAGGCTGATGATAGTTGTGGAGCACTGTTTTTCTGTCTGCAAGTCTGTGCTATGTGCTTTATCGGAAGGATTGGTGCTGGGGCCATAGTTCCTTGCAATGCATGTAACTGCTAATGCTCCTATAGTACTTTGGACGAGAATATAGGTACTCTGATTAGTAAATTTGCAAATCATACAAAATTCTGCCATTCTAGAATGTGAAGAGGCTGTTTAAGGATATAGTGGGACATAGGTTAACAGGAAAGTTATTTTCCTGCCTCAGTGGAACATACCTGTGCAGAATGACACGCAAGTATCCCCTGAACATTAGCCACATTTCTCCCTGAGGACATCTGCTCCCAAGTTCCTTCCTAATAGCATCATATTTCCCCCTATCCCAATTAAATATTTTCCCAGGTTGTCTGCTCCTATCCCTCTCCAGTGCTATGGTGAAGCAGTTAGAATTGTGATCACTACCTCCAAAATGCTCTCCCACCGAGAGATTTGACATCTGATCAGGTTCATTTCTCAATGCCAGATCAAGTACAACCTCTTATCTTGTTGGCTTATCTACATATTGCATCAGGAAACCTTCCTGAACACACCTAACAAACTCTACCCCATCTAACCTCTTGTGCTAAGGAAATGCCAATCAATATTAGGAAAGTTAAAATCTGCCGTTGCAACAACCCCATTATTATTGCGCCATTCCAGAATCTGCTGTTGGGAGGGAGGTCTATAAAAACACCCAGTAGAGTTATTGCCCCTTTCCTGTTTCTGTCTTCCACCCACAATGACTCAGTAGACAACCCCTCCAGGACTTCCTCCTTTTCTGCAGCTATGACATTATCCCTAATTAACAATGTCATGCCCCCACTTCTTTTGCCTCTCTCTCTGTTCTTTTGAAAACACCTAAAGCCTGGCACATTCAGCAGCCATTTCTGCTCCTGAGACAGCCAAGCCTCTGTAATGGTCACAACGTCATATTGATCCACGCTCTAAGTTCATCTACCTTGTTTATGATAATCCTTGCATTAAAATGGACACATCTCAAACCATCATGCTGAGTGTATCTTTACTCTAACATCTGTCTATCCTTCCTCACAAACTCCCTTCAAGCTTTCTCTACTTGTGCTCCAACCCTCCCCACCCTCTGCCTCTTCACTTTGGTTCCCACCCCCTTGCAAACCTAGTTTAAACCCTCCCCAGCAGCATTAGCAAACCTCCCTGCCAGGATATTGGTCCCCCTCAGATTCAAGTGCAACCTGTCCTTTTTTGTACAGGTCACACCTGTCCCAGAAGAGGTCCCAATGATCCAAAACTCTGAATTCCTGCCCCCTGTTTCAATCCTTCAGCCACACTTTTATCCTCCACTTCATTCTCTTCCTTTACTCACTGTTGCATGGCACAGGCAGCGATCCCGAGATTACTACCCTTGAGATACTGCTTCTCAGCTTCCTGCCTAACTCCCTGTATTCTGCTTTCAGGACCTCCACCCTTTTTCTGCCTATGTCATTGGTACCAATATGTACCACGACCTCTGGCTGATCACCCTCCCTATTCAGGATATTGTTGATGCGCTCAGGAACATCACGAACCCTGGCACCTGGGAGGCAAACGACCATCCTTGTTTCTTTTTCACGTCCACAGAATTGCCTATCTGTCCCTCTAACTATAAAGTCTGTTATTACCTCTGTCATCCTCTTCCATTCCCTACCCTTCTGAGCCACAGGGCCAGACTCAGTGCCACTGTTGCTTCCCCCAGGTAGGTTGTCCCCCCACCATCAGCACTCAAAATGGAGTACTTATTGTTAAGGGGTACAGCCACAGGCGTGCTCTGCACTACCTGACACCCTTCTTTCCCTTTCCTGACGGTCACCCACTTATCTGTGTCCTGTGACCTTGGGGTGACTACCTGCCTATAGCTCTTGTCTGTCACCTCCACCTTCTCCCTAACAAGCCAAAGGTCATTGGGCTGCAGCTCCAGTTCCCTAACTCGGTCTCTAAGGAGCTGCAGCTTGATGCACCTGCTGCAGTTGTGGCCATCAGGGAGGCCTGGACATCCCACATCTGACACGCAGAACAGAAAACTGGCCTCGCAGTCATACCTACCATTCTCATGCGCCAAGCCCCGCGAGACGCTCCTTTATTAAAACTCTTCTCTTCGACCTGTGCGAAGCTCTATCTCTCTACGAATCGATTGGTCCGCTGCTAATGAACTGTTGTATGTGCTTATTGCATATGGGAGGAAAGATTTTCTGTAACGATCCTTGTGACGAGGGAACTGAATGAGTCTGTTCAAAAGGGTGCTCTGCTGTTTATTCAGTAGGTCATGGAGAGGATGTGTCAGATTGTCCATCACGGATACCAGTTTGTTTAGTGACCTCCTGTCCACCACTAACTCAAGAGTCTAGTTTGTAGCCAAGGACGGATCCAGCCTTTTTGATGAGTTTATTTAGTCTTTTTGCATCACCAATGTTAGAGTGATTTTTTGGGTAGATGATTCATTTACACTTAAATGACTCTGGCCACCAGTCTTCTGTTTGACAAGTACTCCTCCCCCAAATCCCGTTGTCTCCAGGAAATCCAGCGACTTATTAAAGAAAGAAGAGGCCTGAGGAAGTTGTGGAAAAAATCAACAGCAGAAGAAAGGGAGGGCATCAACCTCCTTCAAGAGGACCTAAAACAGAGGCTCTCAAAGCTGCGCAGAACAGAGAACTTAAGGAAACAACGCAAAAAGAAGGAAAAAGCAAGAACAGACCTACAAAGATCCCTTTAAATATGTGAAAGGCATTTTCACAAAAGAGAAAAGCAGATACTTGAAAGTATCAAAAGAGGAGGTTGAAAGACATCTCAGAATCATCCACACTGATAAGCTAAAAGATGAACTGATACTTGTCCTAGCTGACATCCCACCAATCTCACCCCCACAACATCAATTTAACATCAGCCCTCTCAAGCTGAGCGAGGTGAAAGAGGCGGTAAAGAAGGCAAGATCAGCATCAGCGCCAGGCCCTAACGGTGTTCTGTATTGTGTCTAAAAGAACACCCTGGATATTGTGAAATGCTTTGGAAAAACATGAGGGTTGCGTGGGATAAGCAAGTTATCCCCAAAGCCTGGAGAAGAGCGGGGGGAGTTCTGACCTCAAAAGAAAAGAATTTGTCCCCCACTGAGCAATTTCGCCAAATAAACCTTCTGAACATAGAGGGCAAGATCTTTTTCAGCGTGTTGGCGCAAAGACTTACGAAGTATCTGAAACAAAACCATTTCATTGATACGTCAATCCAAAAGGTTTCTCGGGATGCCTTCAACATACCAGTGTCATATGGCATCAAATCCAAATGGCTAAGAAAGAAAGAAAGGATCTACATGTCTTGTTCCTCCACCTGGCCAACACCTATGGATCAGTTCCTCATTCCCTCCTGTGGACTGCTTTTGAATTCTTTCAGGTGCCTGCAACAACAACAAATCTGGTAAAACACTACTTCCAGGAACTGCAAGTTTGTCTTACATCATCAGACTTCACCACAGCGTGGCAATCACTGGAAATAGGCAGCATGGCGGGGTTCACCATCTCCCCATTGGCCTTTACTATGGCAATGGAGCTCATTATCAGAGCCTCAAAATTGGTTGCGGGAGGAAAATGGCTACAGTTTGGTCAAGGGTTACCACCGATATGAGCCTATATGGACGATATAACAATACTGACAACAACTGTCCCCTGCACCAAGAGACTTCTGGAAAAACTTCATCAAAACATCACATGGGCGAGGATGAAGATCAAGCCCAGCAAGTGCAGCAGCATCTCCATTGTCAAAGGTCAAGTCACGGATAAAAGATTTCAGATTGACGGGACACCTGTCCCAACTCTTTCAGAAATGCCAGTGAAGAGCTTGAGCCGATGGTACGATGCTAAGCTCAAGGACACTGAGCAGTTTAAACAACTCAAAAAGGATACCATCATGTACATAGCTCACATCAACAATACCTGGCTGCCAGGAAAACTCAAGCTGTGGTGCTTCCAGTTCGGCATACTCCCAAGGCTCATGTGGCCTTTAACAGTGTATGAAATCTCCATCAGCAAGGTTGAAAAGCTTGAAAGAATGATCAGCACACATGTAAAACAGTGGCTTGGACTTCCGCGATGCTTAAGTCCTGTTGGACTGTACAGGAACGGCAAATTGGAATTACCAATTGCAAGTCCTGTGGAAGAATTCAAATGCACCAAAGCAAGATTGGTCATGGCCCTCACTGAATCTGAAGATACTGTTAATCGAACAGTGGCCCCCCATGTGGCAACAGGGAGGAAGTGGACCCCATCTGAAGCTGTTCAGAATGCTAAGTCTGTTCTTCACTTCAGGGATGTGGTTGGGCTCAGGCTCATCCCAAAAGCTCCTCAATGGCACAAGGCAACATCAGTGCAGAAGAGACAGCTCATGGTGGAGGAGTTGAGAAGACAGGAGGAGGCAGATCGAAACGCCAGGGTTGTCTCAATGGCCAAGCAGGGCCAATGGACTAATTGGGAGATCCTGGAAAAGAGGAAGCTTAGCTAGCGTGGTATCTGGGAGGTGGAGGGATCTCAGCTAGTTTTGTCATCAGAGCCACTTATGACCTCCTACCCACACCCCAGAACCTGAACCAGTGGTTTCTTTGTCAAGCACCTGGATCACTAAGGCACATTTTAACAGGATGCACCACGCGCCTCACCCAGGGGCGGTACACTTGGCGGCATAACCAAGTTCTCAGACAGCTGGCATCAATCTTGGAACAGAAGCGAATCACCACAAATGCTCTCCCACAAACATTGGCAGGAAATGTCCACATCACACGATTTGTACCAGCAGGCCAACCTCCAGAGCACCATATAACATCAAAAGATGTAAGCATTCTGCAGGTTGCTGGGGATTGGAAAATGGACGTGGACTTGGAAAAAAAGCTTGTGTTTCCCCCAGACATTGTGGCTACAACACTCCGGCCAGACATGGTCCTGTGATCCACAACAGCCAAGCTGGCATATGTTGTGGAATTGACAGTACCATGGGAAGATGGTGTCAAAGAAGCGTATGAGAGGAAAAAGACCAAGTACTCTGAACTGGCAACTGAAGCTGCCCAGAATGGCTGGAAGACCAAGATTTTCCCTGTAGAAGTGGGATGCAGGGGATTCATTGCTCGATCTACGACCAGTCTATTGAAGAAGATGGGGATGAGGGGTTATTCACTCCAACAAGCAGTCAAGTCCTTGTCAAATGCAGCAGAAGAAAGCAGCAACTGGATTTGGATTAAAAGGAAAGACAACAACTGGGCTGCACAATGACGACAGGAGGGTATGGAACTGAGGGGGGCGTATCTGGGACACCAAGTAGCACCATTGAGCCCTCTGGAGACGTTGTGGGCTTATCAACGAAATGTCAAAGAAGGAGGGTGCCCACCTGATGACCCTGATGATGTACCTACCCTCCCTCCTTGTCACCACTCCAAGCCCACTGCCAACATCGAGAGTGCCGACTTACCATAAGGATTGAAACATCAAGTCCTGGTAGCTCTACTCTATTGTGGATTGAGTTCACTACAATGCATTTCCTAAAAGCTGTGAATATCGGAATACTAGCCAGATGCTGCGGATGGAAGTGTGAAGTTTACAGGTAGTTTCAAAGACAGCCTTATCCATACTTTATTAATATTAATTGTCCTCTATGTTAGCACGTAAAATACCAAATAAATGTATTGTGGATTTGACTTGCACTCCTAAAGGCTTTGAGTACCAATCCAGACATGTTGGCTTCAGGAGGAAAGGATGAAGTCAGAAGGTGTGATGTTTTGTATGTAGCTTCAAAAGGAAGCGTTGTCTATGCATTGTCTTTAACTTTGTAAATAGCGATTGCCCTTTGTGTTTAGCATATAAATATTGAGCCCACATTGGGCTAGCAGACCTTTCTACCGAAAGTGTCTCTGTCCGTATGATGCCTGCTGTACCTTGTTGTGTCAAATAAAGAAGCTGCTTTGTATCTACCAGTAACCCTGTGTCTCTGGTGACTTCATCCATGCCACAACAACCAACACTGATGCTTCTCCCCCAGCATAATAGATGTCCTTAAAATTATGGAAAGTTTTCTTGATGTAGAGAGACTATTTCCACTTGTGAGGAAAAATATAATGTAATGTAACAATAAGATATACAAATTCCAATACAAAATTCAAAGAGTGGTCTGGCATAGGGAGGGATTGAAGAAACTGAACAGAAAAGACTGGACAAGCCTATGAAGAGGATTAATGGATAGAAGCTTGAATGGATGGTAAATACCAACATGGAGATTTAACTAGATGTCCTATGTAATCCCCTCCTGGCTGACAAGGTATCTGTGAAAAAGAGTATAGTTGACATTTCTGGCCGAGACATTCAGCAGGACTCTTTTGTCCTGATGAAGGGTCTCAGCCTGAAATGCCGACTGTACTCTTTTCCATAGAAGCTGCCTAGCCTGCTGAGTTCCTCCAGCATTTTGTGTGTGTTGCTTGGATTTCCAGCATCTACAGATTTTCTCTTGTTTGTGATGAAGTATCGAGAATGATTTCCCATACCGTAGATCTTTGAAGTCAAGTAATACCATGTACAGCACTTAAGTAGAACTGAACCATTCAATCACAATCACAGTAAATTGTGTTTTTATATCATTTTCAAAGATTTCATGCTCAGTGTATTGCATCATATACAGTAACTCTGGTTGGTTATGCACTTCTTGATTTAACATGTGAAGCGGCTTGAATTGTTGGAATTACCAATGGACTCTACCTTAGTCTCTACCACCCCTCCCATTGGCTATACAACACCTCTAAGTCTTTAATATTGTATATTGCTAACATGTCTGTATCATAAGAAGAAAAGTCACTAATTGTACATTTTCCCTTTTCTGTTTCTGCTTTTGTGAAGAAAAGGAAGTGAAGAATTCTATTGGAGATGAATCTCCCAAACCAAAACCACGTTACAATTTTCTAAAAAGGGAAAGTAACCATGCATGGAGTAATGAATTGGAGAAGCAGGATGACAACCTTTTTAACACCCGTTGTTCAACTTCAGATTCAAAGCTTTCCAGAACAGTCAATGTATACAAAATGGACTCCGGCACCTTTTGTCCTGAGGTAATGCAAGCAAAATTTGGGTTGTTTACTTAATAGTACAGAATTATACTTTATACTTTATTGTTGCCAAACAATTGATGCTAGAACATACAATCATCACAGCGATATTTGATTCTGTGCTTTCCGCTCCCTGGATTACAAATAATAAATATTAAAAATAGTAAAAATTAGTACATATTAAAAATTTAAATTATAAATCATAAACAGAAAATAGAAAAATGGAAAGTAAGGTAGTGCAAAAAAACCGAGAGACAGGTCCAGATATTTGGAGGGTATGGCCCAGATCTGGGTCAGGATCGTTCAGCAGTCTTATCACAGTTGGAAAGAAGTTGTTCCCAAATCTGGCCGTACAATCCTGTGGCTGAGAATAACGATGATCTTGTCATGAATTATAATTTCTGTTTGAAGTTTGGGGTGTGGATAATCCTGCTAGTTCACAGTGTTATTGGAAAGTATTGCCAAATTGCAGTGCAAATCAAGCATTGTCCAACATGGTTTTCTAAGCTACTTATGGACAGAATTCATACTATATCCCACATACTATAGTCAGATCAGGAAGCGGATGATAGTACAGCTGAATGAGTGGCTGAGGAAGTGGTGCAGGGAACAGGGTTTCAGTTTTCTGGAGCATTGGGATCACTGTCTACGGGTGAAGTGCTGGAGGATTGGAGAGTGGCTCATGTTGTTCCGTTGTTTAAAAAAGGATCGAAAAGTAATCCGGGAAATTATAGGCCGGTGAGTTTAACGTCAGTAGTAGGTAAGTTATTGGAGGGAGTACTAAGAGACAGAATCTACAAGCATTTGGATAGACAGGGGCTTATTAGGGAGAGTCAACATGGCTTTGTGCGTGGTAGGTCATGTTTGACCAATCTGTTGGAGTTTTTCGAGGAGGTTACCAGGAAAGTGGATGAAGGGAAGGCAGTGGATATTGTCTACATGGACTTCAGTAAGGCCTTTGACAAGGTCCCGCATGGGAGGTTAGTTAGGAAAATTCAGTCGCTAGGTATACATGGAGAGGTGGTAAATTGGATTAGACATTGGCTCGATGGAAGAAGCCAGAGAGTGGTGGTAGAGAATTGCTTCTCTGAGTGGAGGCCTGTGACTAGTGGTGTGCCACAGGGATCAGTGCTGGGTCCATTGTTATTTGTCATCTATATCAATGATCTGGATGATAATGTGGTAAATTGGATCAGCAAGTTTGCTGATGATACAAAGATTGGAGGTGTAGTAGACAGTGAGGAAGGTTTTCAGAGCCTGCAGAGGGACTTGGACCAGCTGGAAAAATGGGCTGAAAAATGGCAGATGGAGTTTAATACTGACAAGTGTGAGGTATTGCACGTTGGAAGGACAAACCAAGGTAGAACATACAGGGTTAATGGTAAGGCACTGAGGAGTGCAGTGGAACAGAGGGATCTGGGAATACAGATACAAAATTCCCTAAAAGTGTTGTCACAGGTAGATAGGGTCGTAAAGAGAGCTTTTGGTACATTGGCCTTTATTAATCGAAGTATTGAGTATAAGAGCTGGAATGTTATGATGAGGTTGTATAAGGCATTGGTGAGGCTGAATCTGGAGTATTGTGTTTAGTTTTGGTCACCAAATTACAGGAAGGATATAAATAAGGTTGAAAGAGTGCAGAGAAGGTTTACAAGGATGTTGCCGGGACTTGAGAAACTCAGTTACAGAGAAAGGTTGAATAGGTTAGGACTTTATTCCCTAGAGCGTAGAAGAATGAGGGGAGATTTGATAGAGGTATATAAAATTATGATGGGTATAGATAGAGTGAATGCAAGCAGGCTTTTTCCACTGAGGCAAGGGGAGAAAAAAACCAGAGGACATGGGTTAAGGGTGAGGGGGGAACAGTTTAAAGGGAACATTAGGGGGGGCTTCTTCACACAGAGAGTGGTGGGAGTATGGAATGAGCTGCCAGACGAGGTGGTAAATGCAGGTTCTTTTTTAACATTTAAGAATAAATTGGACAGATACATGGATGGGAGGCATATGGAGGGATATGGTCCATGTGCAGGTCAGTGGGACTAGGCAGAAAATGGTTCGGCACAGCCAAGAAGGGCCAAAGGGCCTGTTTCTGTGCTGTAGTTTCTATGGTTTCTATGGTTTCTTCTGGGGAAGGTATGACCTGTACAAAAAGGACAGGTTTGATCTGAATATGAGGGGGAACCAATATCCTTGTGGGCAGGTTTGCGAAGGGGTTTGAACTATTTTGGCAGGCAGATAGGAACTGGAGTGCTAAGGCTGAAGGTGGGTCATGTGGTATACCTACAAGTCAATGCAGTGTATGGTGAGACTGTGAGAAAGGGGAAGGGGTGGCTCTGTTGGTAAAAAAATGAAATCAAATCCTTTGGTGACATAGAATTAGAAGATGTAGAATCCTCGTGGGTAGAAATATCCTAAATGGGAGTTATGTACAGGCCTCTGACAGTAACCAGAATGTGGGATATAGAAACATAGAAAACCGATAGCGCAATACAGGCCCTTCGGCCCACAGTGCTGTGCCGAACATGTGCAGTTGATGTCAGAAGTTTACATACACCTTAGCCAAATACATTTAAACTCAGTTTTTCACAATTCCTGACATTTAATCCGAGAAAACATTCCCTGTCTTAGGTTAATTAGGATCACTATTTTAAGAATGTGAAATGTCAGAATAATAGTGGAGAGAATGATTTATTTCAGCTTTTATTTCTTTCATCACATTCCCAGTGGGTTAGAAGTTTACATACACTTTGTTAGTATTTGGTAGCATTGCCTTTAAATTGATTAACTTGGGTCAAACGTTTTGGGTACCCTTCCACAAGCTTCTCACAATAAGTTGCTGGAATTTTGTTCCATTCCACCAGACAGAACTGGTGTAACTGAGTCAGGTTTGTAGGCCTCCTTGCTCGCGCACTCTTTTTCAGTTCTGCCCACAAATTTTCTATCGGATTGAGGTCAGGGCTTTGTGATGGCCAGTCCAATACCTTGCCTTTGCTGTCCTTAAGCAATTTTGCCACAACTTTGGAGGTATGCTTGGGGTCATTGTCCATTTGGAAGCCCCATTTGCGACTGAGCTTTAACTTCCTGGCTGAGGTCTTGAGATGCTGTTTCAATATATCCACATAATTTTCCTTCCTCATGATGCCATCTATTTTGTGAAGTGCACCAGTCCCTCCTGCAGCAAAGTACCCCCACAACATGATGCTGCCACCCCCATGCTTCACGGTTGGGATGGTGTTCTTCGGCTTGCAAGCCTCACCCTTTTTCCTCCAAACATAAGGACGGTCATTATGGCCAAACAGTTCAATTTTTGTTTCATCAGACCAGAGGACGTTTCTCCAAGAAATAGAATCTTTGTCCCCATGTGCACTTGCAAGCTGTAGTCTGGCTTTTTTATAGGGGTTTTGGAGCAGTGGCTTCTTCCTTCTGTGCAGGCTTTCAGGTTATGTCGATATAGGACTCATTTTACTCTGGATATAGATACTTGTCTACTTATTTCCTCCAGCATTTTCACAAGGTCCTTTGCTGTTGTTCTGGGATTGATTTGCACTTTTCGTGCCAAAGTACGTTCATCTCTAGGAGACAGAATGCGTCTCCTTCCTGAGCGGTATAGAAACATAGAAAATAGGTGCAGGAGTAGGCCATTCGGCCCTTCGAGCCTGCACCGCCATTCCGTATGATCATGGCTGATCATCCAACTCAGAACCCTGTACCAGCCTTCCCTCCATACCCCCGATCCCTTTAGCCACAAGGGCTATATCTAACTCCCTCTTAAATATAGCCAACTGTTTCCTGTGGCAGAGAATTCCACAGATTCACCACTCTCTGTGTGAAGAAGTTTTTCCTAATCTTGGTCCTAAAAGGCTTCCCCTTTATCCTCAAACTGTGACCCCTCGTTCTGGACTTCCCCAACATCGGGAACAATCTTCCTGCATCTAGTCTGTCCAATCCCTTTAGGATTTTATACGTTTCAGTAAGATCCCCCCTCAATCTTCTAAATTCCAACGAATATAAGCCTAGTCAATCCAGTCTTTCATCAGATGAAAGTCCTGCCATCCCAGAAATCAGTCTGGTGAACCTTCTTTGTACTCCCTCTATGGCAAAGATGTCTTTCCTCAGATTAGGAGACGAAAACTGCACACAATACTCCAGGTGTGGTCTCACCAAGGCCTTGTACAACTGCAGTGCAGTAGTACCTCCCTGCTCCTGTACTCAAATCCTCATGCTATGAATGCCAGCATACCATTCGCCTTTTTCACCGTCTGCTGTACCTGCATGCCGGCTTTCAATGACTGGTGTATAATGGCACCCAGGTCTCATTGCACTTCCCCTTTTCCTAATCGGCCACCATTCAAATAATAATCTCTTTTCCTGTTTTTGCCACCAAAGTGCATAACCACACATGATGGCTGCATGGTCCCATGGTGTTTATACTTGTGTATTATTGTTTGTACAGATGAACGTGGTACCTTCAGGCATTTGGAAATTGCTCCCAAGGATGAACCAGACTTGTGGAGGTCCACAATTTTTTTTATCTGAGGTCTTGGCTGATTTGTTTTGATTTTGTTTGTAAACTTCTGACCCACTGGAATTGTGATATAGTCAATTAAAAGTGAAATAATCTGTCTGTAAACAATTGTTGGAAAAATTACTCGTGTCATGCACAAGGTAGATGTCCTTAATGTCTTGCCAAAACTATAGTTTGCTAATATGAAATCTGTGGAGTGGTTAAACAATGAGTTATGACTTCAACCTAAGTGTATGTAAACTTCTGACTTCAACTGTACTTACTTCAGAAATTACCTAGGGTTACCCATAGCCTCTATTTTTCTAAGCTCCATGTACCTATTCAGGAGTCTCTTAAAAGACCCTATCGTATCCCCTCCACCACCGTCGCCAGCAGCCCATTCCATGCACTCACCGCTCTCTGTGTATTAAAAAAAAACCTACCCCTGACATCTCCTCTTCCAAGCACCTTAAAATGGTGCCCTCATGTGATAGCCATTTTAGCCCTGGGAAAAAGCCTCTGACTATGCACATGATCAATGCCTTTCATCATCTTATACACCTCTATCAGGTCACCTCTCATCCTCCGTCACTCCAAGGAGAAAAGGCCAAGTTCACTCAGCTGAGAGACTGAGGTCACAGCTTCAGAATAGAGCAGCATC
Source organism: Mobula birostris (assembly GCF_030028105.1). Classification (NCBI taxonomy): domain Eukaryota; kingdom Metazoa; phylum Chordata; class Chondrichthyes; order Myliobatiformes; family Myliobatidae; genus Mobula; species Mobula birostris. The sequence continues at coordinate 112,025,874 of NC_092372.1, forward strand.
CTTTAAGAACAGAGATGAGAAGGAATTTCTGTAGTCTTCTGGTCTTAGACTCCCCCAGCATAGGAAACATCCTCTCCACATCCACTCTATCGAGACCTTTCAACATTAGAGAGATTTCAATGAGGTCACTACTCATTCTTCGGAATTCCAGTGAGTAGAGGTCTAGAAAATTTAAGCATTCCTCATATGTCAAGACTTTCAATCCTGGAAACATTTTTGTGAACCTCCTTTGAACCCGTTCCAATACCAGCACATCTTGTGTATCATGGTGCACAAGATTGCTTACAATACTCCACATCCTCAAAAAATTCAATCAGACAGAAAGGTGGTGTTGTGTCAGCCAGTCAGGTTTGCCTTGGTATGTGTTGTAACTTTCTGCCCAGTGGGATGCTAAGAAGGATTCTAGAGCTGGGTGGGATCAGTTTTCTGTAGGACAGTAGTCTGGTTTGGGGTCTTTTGGCAGAGAGCTTTGAAGTGGGGCACAAGGGAAGATGCTGCAGAATGCTGTTCGAATAGGAGAACCCATTGTAAGAAGTGCTTTGTGCAGATGAGGGGGAAGTTCTAATTCTCCTGAGTTAGCCAATTCGTTTGTAATAGTCTTTGAGGAAAGTTCAAACTGTAGCTGCTGTCTTTCATACAGAATGTAGATTCAGCGGGTGAGTAAAGTGCTATAATTCCTCATGTTTAAAGTGCTATACTTGACTACTACAGATATGAGCTCCAACGTTAATATGCACATTGGATTGGTTTAACTGTAATGGGCTCTTTTTCTTTTCCTTTTTCTGTAACTTCATTAAAGTTCAGAATTTGGTAAATATATTTCCTTTTTAATTTTATGCCAGTGTATGATCTTATTTTTTTCCGAACAAAAACTTTGCACGTACTTACACAGCCGTCACTACAATCAATGTCCCTCTCTAGAACATCACAACTTTCCTGTATAGTTGAACACCAAATCATACTGACCCTAGGTGTATACTACTTATGAAAGGTGGTGTTCTTGCTGCTGTGTCACATGGCTTTTAGTAGAGTTAGGTAACGAGCCAAGTTTGTATACGAGCCCAGTGAGAGGGTTGCACATGCATTTTCTATCTCACATTATAATTTGTAGACCACATCTGTTACTACTGTTTTGGGGTCTGTCTATAACTCCCATCAGGGTCTTTTTTCCCCTTGCAGTTCCTTAGCACTACCCACAATGATTCAACACCTTCCAATCCTAAGTCATCTCTTTCAAATGATTTTATTTCATATTTAACCAACAGAGCCATGTCATTCTGTTGCCTAGCTGCCTGTCCTTTTGAAATAATGTGTGTCCTTGGATTAGATTATGAGGACACGCAGTCCTCTTTTATTGTCATTTAGTAATGCATGTGTTAAGAAATGATACAATATTCCTCCGGTGTGATATCACAGAAACGCAGGACAGACCAAGACTGAAAAACTAACAAAACCACATAATTATAACATATAGTTACAACAGTGCAACAAAACCATAACTTGATGAAGAACAGTCCATGGCACAGTAAAAAAGTTCAAGGTCTCTCGAAAGTCCCACATCTATGCAGACGGGAGAAGGAAGAAAACTCTCCCTGCCATGCCCGATCACAGTCCGACTCTGAGTTGTCGGAAAACTTCGAGCTCCGATCAGCCCTCCGACACCGAGTACCGAGCACCATCTCTATCCGAACGCTTTGACCTCAGCCTCAGTCGCCAGCAGCAGGCAAAGCCGGGGATTTTGGGGCCTTCCCTCCGGAGATTCTTGATCGCACAATAGCAACAGCAGCGAACCAGGCATTTCAGAAATTTCTCCAGATGTTTCTCTGCTTCTCACGTCTGTCTCCATCAAATCAGAATTGTCCACGGCCCCTATTTAACAGATATGATATCATTTCACCGGACAGCTGCGCGTGCTGCGTCGCGCTGCCATCTTCTCTTCCCGCCGAGGTGTTAAGCTCCCAGCTATCATCTTCTTTCAGCCATGATTCCAGGATGCTCACAATGTCATACTGTAACTGTGCTACAAGTTCATCTACCTTATTTTGTATACTGTGTACATTCAAATGATATCCAAAAAGAAGGAGAATACTAACTGCAGTCTGAGAATAAACAGGGAAGACATAAAACAAGTACAGAACTTTTGCTACTTAGGAAGCTGGGTGACATCAGATGGCAGGTGCGACATGGACATCAAAAGGAGAATAGGGATGGCAAGAGACACCTTTACGAGAATGAAGAGTATACTGACCAATACTAAACTAGGCATGACAACCTGCCTCAGAGTACTGAAATGTTACTTTTATCCAGTTATGTTACATGGCTCAGAATGTTGGACAATATCTAGTAACATGAGGAAACGAATTGAAGCAGCAGAGATGTGGTTTTTGAGGAGGATGCAAAGAATATCATGGATGAAACGAATATCTAACGAGGATGTCATGAACAGAGCAAACACAAAAAGAGAAATAATGTATGAGATCATGAAAAGGCAACGTAACTTCATTGGACATGTGATTAGGAAAGAGGAGTTAGAATGCATGATAATTATGGGAAAGATTGAAGGGAAGAAAGCAAGAGGAAGACAAAGACAAATGATGATGGAGACAGCAGCCAGAATGAATTGATCCACTTGACCCGAAACGGGAATGTGTGGGCCATGGCAGTCAAAGCTCAAACTGGGCACGGCACCTGATGTTGTTAGAAACATAGAAACGTAGAAACATAGAAAATAGTTGCAGGAGCAGGCCATTTGGCCCTTCGAGCCTGCACCGCCATTCAGTATGATCATGGCTGATCATCCAACTCAAAACCCTGTACCTGCCTTCCCTTCATACCCACTGATCCCTTTAGCCACAAGGGCCATATCTAACTCCCTCTTTTCATTGCAATACATCCTATTGATTGCAGCTTTTTCCCAACATCAGCCTCTCCTTGCTTGCAGTACCGCTGCACACTGCCTGTGTTTGTAAACCATCTACTTCAGAGTACCGTCACCCTGGTTCTCATCCTCCTGCCAAATTAGTTTAAACCCTTTAAAGAAAGCACAGCAGTGCCTCTATTTCCAAGGAGTTTGCGAAAATTTGGCATGGCATTTATAACTTTGACTAACTTCTATAGATGTGTGGTGGAGAGTATATTGAATGGCTGCATCACAGCCTGGTATGGAAATGCCAATGCCCTTGAACCGTAAATCCAACAAAAAGCTGTGGATACGGCCCAGTCTATCAACGGGCAAAGCCCCTCCACACCATTGATCACATCTACATGGAGCGTTGTCACAGGAAAGCAGCATTCATCATCAAGGACCCCCACCATCCAGGTCATGCTCTTTTCTTGCTAATTGGTTGTGATTAAGTTGTCCCTTGATTAAGCTTGGATTAAATTAGGGGATTGCTGGGCAGCATGGCTCAAAAGTCTGGAATGTCCTATTCTGTGCTATCTTTTGATAACTAAGTAAATACCTTGATATATACAGTACTTCTATAGACTCTGTGTCCATTTCCTGAGTAAATACAGATGCAGAAAAAATCCATTTAAGATCTCTTTCATCTCTCTTGGCACCGTGGATGGATTACCATTCTGATCTTCCAGAGGAACAATTTTATCCCTTGCAATCCTTTTGCTTTTAACATACCTGTAGAATCCCTTATGATTCTCCTTGACCTTGTCTGCTCGGTCAAACTCATGACACCTTTTAGCCCTCTTAGCTTCTCTCTTCAGTGTTCTCTTGGATTTTCTATACCCCATAAGCATTGGTTTAAGATGGCACTGCTAACTGGTTAAAGTGACAACGTGCTGATGGCCAGTGAAACAAAGAAAGCAACTAAATACTTTATTATTCATACTTGTCACTGCAAACAGTAACCTGTGGCTTCCCTATCCAAGTTGAGCTGAATCGCCTGTACGATCTAGCATTTTTGCAGTGTAACTAGAGTCTTTCTTGGGAAGGATGGTTGCAGCAGTTCCAGGAAGGAGTTGGAGACAATTCAGATAGACCTGAGGCAAGGCGAAGCAAGATGAGGGAAAATGCAAGGTTTGCTCAATCTAAGAGCCAAGCTGAATTGGAAAGGATCAGGTAATTAGACACAGCAGAGACAAGGCAAGGCAAGGAAAATTCCAAGGTTTGTTCGATTTAAGAGCTGAGGCGAATTGGAAAGGTCGGGTACTGGCCATATCAAGCCGGGGCCCATGGACAAGGAATGACCTGAGGTTTGGATGTGCAGATTGAAGTGGCTGGTGGGGGTGCCGGGATTGGATGTGAGAAACGGACTGATTCGGTTTGCTGTTCCACGGTGTTTGTTCGTTTCTGAGCTGGACTGAGGCTGTGGCCTGCTGGAACGACTGACTGCGGTGATTCCTGGCATTGGCAACTTCAGTTCTCAATGCTGTTTGCCTGCTTTTATTGTTTGCACGATTTGATTTTTTTTCTCTCTCTCCCTCACACTGGGTGTTTGGATGGTCTTTTGTTTTTCACAAACACGAGAAAATCTGCAGATGCTGGAAAAACAAAGCATCACTCACAAAATGCTGGAGGAACTCAGGAGGCCATGCAGCGTCTATAAAAAAGAGGTCTGTATATGATTCCTGTAATGATTTTTTTTTCCTTGCAGTTTCTTAACTCCATCCACAAAGATATGGCATTCTCTGACGTTATGTCAGCTCTTTCTAAGTATATAATTCTATCTCTTGCCAACAGAGCCACACTACCACCGATGTCTTCCTGTCTGTCCTTTCTATACAAAGTATATCCTTTGATGTTAACCTTCTAACTATGACTTTCTTTCAGCCATGACTCAGTGATGCCCACAACAGTATATAGAATTATCTCTAATTGCACAACGAGTTAGTCCTGCATGAGGGCTCCTAATTGCTTTTGCATCTCTGATTTCTGAACTTGCTCTCCATTTGGAAAATAGTTGACACTGTTATTCCTTCTATCAAAATACATGAACATACACTTGCCTACACTATATTCCATCTGCCACTTATTTGCACATTCTCCTAAATCTTTTTAAGTCATTCTGCTGACTCCCTGCTTCCTCAACACTACATGGCCCTCCACCTACCTTTGAATTGTCTGAAAACTTGGCAGGACCTCCAGTGAGGCACGAGGCAAGATGGCAGCACAGCACTGAGCGCTGACATACAACCCTCCTTTTTTCAAGTTCTTTAGGGCTCATAGACGGCCTTAGTACAAGGTTGAGTTGGAGAAAGATGTAACTAAAGATATGACCTCAAAAAAAGATTCAAATTCAACCAGGAAACAAGATGCCAGCAGCAGACGACACCAAGTTAGCGACACATCCGAGGAAATAGCTATGCTAATTAAGCAAACAATGGCAATGGAGGTGGAATCGCTGCAAGGAATGGTAGCCCACATGCTAAAGGAGTTGCTGGAAAAGGCTCTCGACCCCATACAGAAGCATATGGCAGAGAATGGCAACATTCTCCAGTCGTTAAAGGAGCAAACGGATATTCATGCTAAAAAATTTAGCACTGTCTTCAACAAAATAAACAACATTCAGGTTTACTTACGCAAGAATGAGAAAGTTACTAACTCCTGTCTCACGGGGGTGACTGAGATATGGAAGAAGCTAAACAGCTTAGAGGACAGATCCAGGAGAAACAATGTGCAGCTGGTCAACTTACCGACAGGCACTGAGGGTGACGATCCAAGATGCTGCCTTATTGGATTCCAGCGCTCAAGAATTCCCACAGCACTCCATTGGAGATCAATAGAGCCCATAGGATCTTTTCCAACAAGACCACGGACCATGGTTTTTAGGCTTCTACAGTACACTGACCGGCAGGCGAGGAAGCCAAACCTACTCTCCCTGATGGCACCCAGCTACAGTTCTTCTCTGACTACATCCCCTGCATGATGCAGGAACGGCAGGGATACAAGGAGATCCGTGCTAAGCTTCAACAGAAGGGGATCGACTCGTTCCTCATTTTCCCCAGCGATTTTGAGAGTGAATATCAAGGGCATGAAGATGGCGTTTAACTCGGCAGAGGAAGCGAAAGAAGCTCTGAAATCATCGGTGCTGGGAGATATGGAAGAAGACCCTGAGTAAAGTCCACATGCCCCTCAGGAGGAGATGGAACGACATTAAGAGCTCGGACTAGCCTGTATGCGCAATCTAACAGGCACGGGCAAGTTAACATTCTAGGTGTGAAGTTTTCTGGCTATTCTTTTATCGGAAAGTCATTCGTTGCACTTTTGGATTTAGTTAATTAGGGGGGCCAATTTGTTTCTGAGTACTGCAGGTCAGAGTTTTAAGATAATGCCTCAGTTAATTTGTTAGTACAAGGATAACATGGTAAGGTGATATAAGTCCGCCTAGATTTATACTTATCTTTTACTTTCTAAGGTGATATTCAATATACCCAAATGTCTTACTTCATCAAGAATGAAGCTGAAAAACAGCAGTTTGTTCTGAATAACTTTAGAATGTATGTTTCCAGTAGGCTTGTTTACGTTCCTGGGCACCAGATAGGACGTCACTGGTGCCATTACTAAGCGACGGTCTATTAAAGAGACAGTTTCTCTCAAGAGGCTGTTGGGGTCTTGATTATGTGTTATACTGTATTTGAGACGGGAATGGTTTCAATCATATAGGTTAACGGGTTTGTCCGGGTTTTTTTTCTTGTCTCTTTGATATGATTGTCTATGAGAACTGCTTTGCCTTTCTAATTTGTTGGTGCTAGAGGGGTGTGGTTAATGTCAGTGTTCAGTGTCTGATATTGCTAAGTGACACTCACAGATGTTACAAAGTAAAGGGTTGAATGTGAGGGGTGATGGGAGGTGGGGTGGGAAGGGGGTAACTCAAGGCTCCACCACCAACTTACAATAACAGATCCAGGGGAAGATGAGCAACACAGATAAATTAGAAAATCTTACTATTGTATCATTTAATGTTAGAGGATTAAACTCTCCCTACAAGTGTTCAAAGGTTTTAGATTTCTTACGTAGAAAGAAAATAGATATCGTGCTGTTACAGTAAACACATCTTAAACCTAATGACATTCCCAGGGTTCAAAACCCCTTGTGGCATCAGCTGATGGTACTCGTGTGAAAGGAGTTATGATATTAATGAGACGTAATATTAATGTATCAATTGAAAGGACTGGCCCCGACAATAAAGGACGTCTAGCTTTTTGCTGTAAAAAAGTAAAAAAGGTAAAAAAGTTGCATTCGTTAGCCTATATGCCCCAACTATATTCGAGGTTGAATTTTTTCCCTCAATTACCTCACAGTTACTGAAGTTAAGTGACTACCAACTATATGTTGGTTCGGACATGAACGCTTTGGTAAACATTAACCTCGATAAATCTTCCTCAACTATATCGAGCTGTCAAGAATCTGCTTCCAAAGCACTTAACCTTTTTCTAATGGATTTGAGTTTAACGGATGTGTGGAGGGTGCATAATCCATCTGCTAAAGACTATACCTTCTTCTCCACAAGACATAAAACTTTCTCTCAGATAGATTACATTCTTATATCCTCTGGTCTACTGCCTTTAGCACACTCAATAGAATTTTTGCCCAGACATCTATCTGATCACAACCCAGTCATATCTACTCTTAATAGAGGCAAAATTAAAAATAAGGCTACTAGGTGGAGGTTTAACACCACCCTTCTAAAAAATGACGAATTTCTATCACAACTGAGAACAAAACTGACAGAATTTATAAATTTAAATAAAAGTAATGTCTCAGATGTGACAGTGATTAGGGCCTCCATCAAGGGTTTCTTACGAAATAACGCTATATGGTTCAGTTCCCATCTACGTAAGAGCCGGCTTCAAAAGATTTCCACCCTAGAAGAAGAATGTAAGGTTTTGGAGAATGATCTCAAAAGGAGATACAGCATAACAAAAGAAAACAAGCAGAATTAAATGATTTATTAAGAAGCAGGGCAGAATATATGATCCATATAACCAAACATAAGTATTATGCAGAAGGCAGCAGACCGAGCCATTTTTTAGCACTAATGCTCAAACAACAGGAAGCTAAAAGGTCTATACCAGCTATCAGATGTGCTATACGTGGAGCAGTATCTTCAGCAGAGGAAATAAACGAGTTATTCAAGAATTACTTTAAAGAACTGTATACAAGTGGCTCAGTTCCTTCTGAGAATGACTTCACAGATTTTTTTAGTGGATTAGACCTCCCTACGTTGTCATTAGAGGACACCAAAACTCTAGATTCTCCTATTACACTGGATGAGCTACTTAAATCAGTCAAAGCTACAAATAAGGGCCATACACCAGGCATAGATGGCATACCTGTGGAACTTTACTAGGCACTTTGGGATTTTCTTGGACCAGTAAGGTTAGAAACATTAAATTATGCTTTGGAAATGGCACTTTCCATAGAGATCTAAACACAGCCCTGATCACAGTTATACCCAAGCCCGGTAAGGACCCCTTGGAGTGTGCCAATTATCGTCCAATCTCCTTGATAGATGCCGACCTCAAGATATTTTCCAAAGTCTTAGCCAGTAGACTTGAGACAGTAGTTGGGAAAATAATTAGCCCAGATCATACGGGTTTTATCAGGGGGTGTCTCACATCTGATAATATTTGCCGGCCCTTACACATACTGAGTGCAACACATAAAATCCCGCCTGCCTGTGGCCTGCTATTTCTAGATGCTGAAAAAGCGTTCGATCGCCTTGAATGGCCATATCTTTGGAGAGTTCTAAAAGAATTTAAATTCAGCGATAAATTTATCAATATGATTCAAACACTGTATGCTAATCCTTCAGCCTGGGAATGTGTGGGAGGAGGTTTCTCAGAGTTATTTGACATAGGACGGGGCACACGACAAGGGGACCCTTTGTCTCCTTTAATTTTTACTATATCTATTGAACCACTTGCACATTTAATTAGAAACTTTCCTCAGATCTCCCCTATTACAATAGGTACAATTCCCATTCGTTATCACTTTACGCGGACGACACGCTAGTTTATATGACAAATGTTCAACAAACTCTCCCCTATGTTTTAAAAACACTGGAGCAATTTGGATTTCTTTCAGGATACAAAGTTAATTTGTCAAAATCAGCACTGATGCTGCTGAATACAGATAAAAGTAAGGTGTCTCTTCCTCCCCAGATTAAGGTTGCAAATGAAGTCCTCTACTTAGGTATTAAAGTTAATACCTCCCTATCATCTGTGGCTAAAACAAATTACTCGTTAATTTTGAAAAAAAGAGAAGAAGATATTAATAGATGGAGACACCTGCCAGCATAAGTCCCGGCCCATATATCAGTCATTAAAATGAACGTCTTACCCCGCATTAATTTTATTAGCTCAATGATTCCTCTTGCACCTCCAGCAGGATTTTGGCAAAAACTGGACTCCTTACTACGATGCTATGTTTGGAATGGTAAACGGCCCAATATAAAGTGGTCAGCTCTACAATTCAAAAAGTCAGATGGGGGATTGGCATGTCCAAATTTTATACTGTATCACTGGGCATTTGTATTAAAAAGTCTTAGCTATTGGATGGAGGAGGATAAAGTTTTGTCATGGAAAAATATAGAACAAGAGCTAATAGCACCAATAAGGTTGAAAGATTTTCTCCTTATAGGTATGTCTACCAAAAGATGTGATTTGTATTACGGTCCAATTTTAACCCATATGCTACAAGTGTTCAGAGCAGCAGAAAAATTCCTAAAATTTAAAAGCTTATGGTGCAAATCATCTCCATTATGGAACAATAATCGTTTTCTATCTGGTGGGAAACCGCTACTTCATTTTTGCACCTATCACAATAATTATCTATATTAGGAAATATTCTGGATAGCCTCTCCTTTGTTAAATATGTAAGGGGGTTTCGATTTTTATGTTACTGCGGAGGCTAATTAAAATGGCGTCTTTGTTATGTTAATCTGGGGAATGCGGCTTTGTTGTGTTAAACACTGAGAAAGTTTGCGCTAACAGTTTGTTTTTGCTTTAGAGTCTGATAAGAGAGTGGTATTAACCAATTGGGATAGTTGTTATGGTTTTGGTGTATTTGAAGATACTGTATGCGCGGGGTTTTGGGGCAGAAGGCGGGAGAGCGAGACAGAGGATGGACGAGATGCTGTGTGTCCGCTCACGGGGTCGGACCCCGAGCGGGACGTTCGGCAAGGAGACGGAGACGGACTCGTGTGGAGCGTCTGGTCGACCACCGTTGTTGGTCCCAGGCGGCCGGTCGAGGTGGTCCGAGGGGGTCGCAGGGTGAAGAAGAAGGTCCTTGAGCTCCAATGGTTTTTGTGTACGAAGAGATTGAACTTTGATAAGTGTGGCGCCTTTTATTTTCCTTTTATATTTTATTCTCTTTTAATTTTATAGTTCCAGTCTGGGGAAGCACATTCCCAGCAATGTACCAATGAACTTCCGAAAGGAAAAGACCCTCTTCCTGAAGGCTTAGAGGGGCCACGCCCCAGGGTGTCGCTATGGATAGAGGGAAGCGATGCTAAAGCTATCCTCGACCCCGGGGCACAGATCAAGTTGTTGTACAGTTCGTTTTACAACCGGTGTCTGAAGCATTTATCCTTGACAACCGCAAGGGCACCGGAGACTTTGGGTACTAGTGGCAGTAGTTATCCAGAAGATGATGATTGGTTAATGACCCTGGAAGTCATGGAGGCATTTTCTGGGCACCCAGCGTGTCGAGTTGCTTCTGAGGACGTGTGTAGCAGCCTTGAGCCAGTACGGAATTTAAATGAGACCCAGCGGTGGTACGCCTTGCGGAAAGTAGCTAAGGGTGAGACCCTCTTAGTAGATGCTCCGAACTACCACGAGGGAGGGGAGTTGACCGCTGAAGACACCTCAGTGAGAGAGAGGTTGCGGCAACTGGACCCTAGCGGCATGGGAGATGAAGGCAGCGTGTGTGTGGATTATGCGATGTGGTTTAATGTGCTGCATCTGAGGGGTGGATGTTGCCAGATCCTGAGGAGTGCGGCTGTTGAGCTGAAGATGGCCTTTACTAGTTCCCTAGGGTTCTTCCGATCCGAAAAGATGCCCAAGGGCATATCCGGAGCCACTGCATCCTTCACGCGGGGCATGAGGAAGACCATGGGGGAATTGAAGGTGTGTGGAGTTTTGACGTATGTGGATGACCGCCTAGAGCTTGGATTCGCCTGGGGGGACTATGAGGCGAGGCGAGTTGCTGAGTCCGGACGACCGAAGCGAAGTGTCAAATGTGGAGGAGTTTTTGGCCGGAGGAGTTTGGTGCAATGTGAGGAAAATGACCCGACATACCAGTTGAACTTCCTGGTGTTGGAACAGATGGTGGCGGACCGGGGGATGGAAACCCAGGTCGTCAATCTGAATGAGACACAGGGAAGAGAGGGGATTTGCACCGCACTGCGGTCATGTACTGATGAATTAATCCAGCGAGAAGAAACAATGACCCACCTTGGAAGGGATCAGCAGAAACTCAAGACGTCCATTCAGAACAGATTGGAAGATTTACAAGTTGGGGAAGATCAAGGAAGTGTTCTGACTAAGTTCGATAGAAAACCGAGAGCCCAGGGAGGGGAGTTTGACTACACTCCCGAGGAGGTGAAGAAATGGAGGACAGATCTTGGAAAAGGGAGGCGGACGCTTGAAAGGAACCTGAAGGTGACTATCGCGAGTTTAAATGAAATGGAAAAACTGAAAGTTGACCTGGAAGACGCCCTGAGGAAGAAACAACCGGAGGCTGAATATTCTTTAACTGCTGCTTTTCAGGTCAAGGTGGAAGAAGCTGGTGGGGTAACTGCGTCCCAGATTGAGATGGCCAGGAACCCTGAGTCCAGAACTGCGGAGGCTGTGGCGAGAGTTCCCGAAGAAGCTGACGTCTCGACTGCAGGTGGCTGAAGGGGTAGCCCCGGCTAAATGTTTCAGTTTGGAGAAACTCAGACAGCAGCTACCGACCGAGGGAATGAGGAAGGATACGGGTTCGAAGGATGATGTGCTGCACATGTGGTACATGCTGTCTTTCGCTAACTTCCTCGTGATTGAGGAAGAGACTTTTGGCCCTTCTCCCACTGAGTCAGGTGTAGTGGGGAGGGCTAGCTGTGGGCAGTCTGGGTTACAGCAGGATCAGGAAGGAGGAGAGGCGGGGCCCCGGACACTGGATTGGGGGCTCCGAGCTGTAGTGGTGGCTAGAGGGAGAGAGGAGTTGGCAAGCAGGCCCGAGGTATCCCTAGTAGTGTCTGAGCCTTTTGGGTTTAGGTGAGGGGGTACGGAGGTCTCAGAGGGTTAAGAAGCTCCCAGATAGGTTGGCCTATGTAGCGCCCGTGGGATGGGAGTAAGGTCCACTGTTTGGGGAGCACTGTCACTGTGTGTATCTGTGTATGTGTGTGTTGTGTGTCTGTAGGACTGGGTGGCAAGTTATTTATAAGTCATGAGGACATGACTTTATTTGGTGGGGGGAGAGTGTAAGGGGGTTTCAATTTTTATGTTACTGCGGAGGCTAATTAAAATGGTGTCTTTGTTATGTTAATCTGGGGAATGCGGCTTTGTTGTGTTAAACACTGAGAAAGTTTGCGCTAACAGTTTGTTTTTGCTTTAGAGTCTGATAAGAGAGTGGTATTAACCAATTGGGATAGTTGTTATGGTTTTGGTGTATTTGAAGATACTGTATGCGCGGGGTTTTGGGGCAGAAGGCGGGAGAGCGAGACAGAGGATGGATGAGGTGCTGTGAGTCCGCTAACAGGGTCAGACCCCGAGCGGGACATTCGGCGAGGAGACGGAGACGGACTCGTGTGGAGCGTCTGGTCGACCACCGTTGCTGGTCCCAGGTGGCCGGTCGAGGTGGTCCGAGGGGGTCGCAGGGTGAAGAAGAAGGTCCTTGAGCTCCAATGGTTTTTGTGCACGAAGAGATTGAACTTTGATAAGTGTGGCGCCTTTTATTTTCCTTTTATATTTTATTCTCTTTTAATTATATAGTTCCAGTAATATCTATAAACTGTAAATCATTTAATTGCATCTGGTGTATTGTCTGTTATTTGGGCGGGGTGGGGTACCTCACACAGCATCCACACAAACGAATTATCCAGTTTGGCGGGGCCGAGGCTGTTTCCCTAGACGACAGTGAGCCGAGCGACCCTGAGGGTGGCCGGGGGGGGCGGGGGCTACAAATAATAACGGTGAACAATTTTAGCAACACACATCAAAGTTGCTGGTGAGCGCAGCAGGCCAGGCAGTATCTCTAGGAAGAGGTACAGTCGACGTTTCAGGCCGAGACCCTTCGTCAGGACTAACTGAAGGAAGAGTTAATAAGAGATTTGAAAGTGGGAGGGGGAGATCCAAAATGATAGGAGAAGACAGGAGGGGGAGGGATGGACAGGTGATTGGCAAAGGGGATATGAGAGGATCACGGGACAGGAGGCCCAGGGAGAAAGACGGGAGTGGAGGGGGTACCCAGAGGATGGGCAAGGGGTATAGTCAGAGGGACAGAGGGAGGAAAAGGAGAGTGAGAGAAAGAATGTGTGTATAAAAATAGATAACGGATGGGGTACGAGGGGGAGGTGGGGCATTAGCGGAAGTTAGAGAAGTCAATGTTCATGCCATCAGGTTGGAGGCTACCCAGACGGAATATAAGGTGTTGTTCCTCCAACCTGAGTGTGGCTTCATCTTTACAGTAGAGGAGGCCGTGGATAGACATGTCAGAATGGGCATGGGATGTGGAATTAAAATGTGTGGCCACTGGGAGATCCTGCTTTCTCTGGCGGACAGAGCATAGGTGTTCAGCAAAGCGGTCTCCCAGTCTGCATCGGGTCTCGCCAATATATAAAAGGCCACATCGGGAGCGCCGGACACAGTATATCACCCCAGCGGACTCACAGGTGAAGGGTTGCCTCACCTGGAAGGACTGTCTGGGGCCCTGAATGGTGGTAAGGGAGGAAGTGTAAGGGCATGTGTAGCACTTGTTCCGCTTACAAGGATAAGTGCCAGGAGGGAGATCAGTGGGGAGGGATGGGGGGGGATGAATGGATAAGGGAGTCGCGTAGAGAGCGATCCCTGCGGAATGCAGAGAGAGGGGGGGAGGGAAAGATGTGCTTAGTGGTGGGATCCCGTTGGAAGTGGCGGAAGTTATGGAGAATATTATGTTGGACCCGGAGGCTGGTGGGGTGATAGGTGAGGACCAGGGGAACCCTATTCCTAGTGGGGTGGCGGGAGGATGGAGTGAGAGCAGATGTGCGTGAAATGGGGGAGATGTGTTTGAGAGCAGAGTTGATGGTGGAGGAAGGGAAGCCCCTTTCTTTAAGAAAGGAGGACATCTCCCTCGTCAAGGAATGAAAAGCCTCATCCTGAGAGCAGATGTGGCAGAGACGGAGGAATTGCGAGAAAGGGATGGCATCCTGTCTCTTGCAAAAATGCCATCCCCTTCTCGCAATTCCTCCGTCTCTGCCGCATCTGCTCTCAGGATGAGGCTTTTCATTCCTTGACGAAGGAGGTGTCCTCCTTTTTTAAAGAAAGGGGCTTCCCTTCTTCCACCATCAACTCTGCTCTCAGTCGCATCTCCCCCATTTCACGCACATCTGCTCTCACTCCATCCTCCCGCCACCCCACTAGGAATAGGGTTCCCCTGGTCCTCACCTACCACCCCACCAGCCTCCGGGTCCAACATATTATTCTCCGTAACTTCTGCCACCTCCAATGGGATCCCACCACTAAACACATCTTTCCCTCCCCCCCCCGCTTTCCACAGGGATCACTCCCTATTCGACTCCCTTGTCCACTCGTCCCCCCCATCCCTCCCCACTGATCTCCCTCCTGGCACTTATCCTTGTAAGCGGAACAAGTGCTACACATGCCCTTACACTTCCTCCCTTACCACCATTCAGGGCCCCAGACAGTCCTTCCAGGTGAGGCGACACTTCACCTGTGAGTCGGTTGAGGTGATATACTGTGTCCGGTGCTCCCAATGTGGCCTTCTATATATTGGCAAGACCCGACGCAGACTGGGAGACTGCTTTGCTGAACACCTACGCTCTGTCCGCCAGAGAAAGCAGGATCTCCCAGTGGCCACACATTTTAATTCCACATCCCATTCCCATTCTGACATGTCTATCCACGGCCTCCTCCACTGTAAAGATGAAGCCACACTCAGGTTGGAGGAACAACACCTTATATTCCGTCTGGGTAGCCTTCAACCTGATGGCATGAACATTGACTTCTCTAACTTCCGCTAATGCCCCACCTCCCCCTCGTACCCCATCCACTATTATATTTATACACATGTTCTTTCTCTCACTCTCCTTTTTCTCCCTCTGTCCCTCTCACTGTACCCCTTGCCCATCCTCTGGGTTCCCCCCACCTTGTCTTTCTCCCTGGGCCTTCTGTCCCATGATCCTCTCATATCCCCTTTGCCAATCACCTGTCTAGCTCTTGGCTCCATCCCTCCCCCTCCTGTCTTCTCTTATCATTTTGGATCTCCCCCTCCCCCTCCCACTTTCAAATCTCTTACTAACTCTTCCTTCAGTTAGTCCTGACGATGGGTTTCGGCCTGAAATGTTGACTGTCCCTCTTCCTAGAGATGCTGCCTGGCCTGCTGCGTTCACCAGCAACTTTGATGTGTGTTGCTTGAATTTTCAGCATCTGCAGAATTCCTGTTGTTTGCGGTGAACAATTTTAAACTGAATTAAACAATAATTGGCACATATCGAAGAAGAATTAACCATTTTCAGAACTCGTGGCCAATCTTCATTAACAAAAGTCATATTAAGTTCTCTCTCCCAATCTTGTTTAATCTTTAGTGAGAGATTATCTTTTTGTAGTAAAAATAAATTATAAATTCTACCAGTGGAGCCTCTCGCTAAGGGATTCATATTCAAAATAGTGTCCAACAAATCAGATTCTTGCATATATGGAAACGTAGAAACATACTTTTGTAAAACAAGTCTAACCTGTAAATATTGCAAGAAATGTGTATGAGAGAGAGAATATTTACTAAATAACTCTTCAAAAGACTTCAATCGACCATCACTAAATAAATCTGCAAAAGAACAAATCTCCTTATTTCTCCATAAAAGAAAGATGGGATCAGTAATTGAAGGTTTAAATAGCAAATTTCAAAATACAGGACTGGACAATTTAAATAGTTTAAGATTAAAAGAGTTGCGAAACTGAAACCAAATCTGTAAGGACTGTTTAATAACAGGGTAGAAATTTAAATTGGAAATTTTAGCAATTTGTAAAGGTAATAGTGAAGATAAATAAAATTGATTAATATAATTTAAATTCCAAATCAATCCAAGCTGGTTTTTGGTTCTTATCAAGCCAATATAACCAGAAACATAATTGTTGAATATTAACAGCCCAATAATACAATCTTAAATTAGGTAGCGCGAGTCCACCATCTTTTTTAGATTTTTGTAAATGAAACGTATTAACTCTTGGTTTTTTATTATTCCAAATAAAGGACGAAATAGTAAAATCAATTTGATCAAAAAATTTTTTGGTTAGAAAGATAGGTATATTTTGAAAAATATATAAAAATCTAGGTAAAATCATCATTTCCACGGCATGAATACAACCTATTAAAGAAAGTGTAAGAGGATTCTATCTAGAAAATAATTGTTTCATAGAGTCCAATAAAGGAACTACATTAGCTTTATAAAGATCCTTATTTTTTTTGTAATGATAATACCCAAATATTTAAAAGAATTCACAATTCTAAATGGAATATATAAAAACAGGATCATTTCAAGGGAACAATTCACTTTTATTTAAATTAAGTTTATATCCTGAAAATTTTCCAAAATCATTTAATAATTCCAAAAAATTAGGAATAGATTCTTCAGGATTCGAGATATAAACCAAAAGATCTTCTGCATAAAGAGAAATCTTATGTATGGTCCTATTTATAGAAATACCATGAATATTTTTAGCTTCGCGAATTGTTATAGCCAAAGGCTCCAATGTGAGATTAAATAATAAAGGACTTAATGGACACCCTTGTCGAGTACCTCATGAAAGTGGAAAAAAAGGGAGACCTAAGATTATTAGTAATAACGGTAGCGATAGGGTTCTTCTAGATCATTTGAATCCACTTATTAAAATTACTACCAAAGCCAAATCTTCTAATATATTAAATAAATAAGTCCATTCAACTCTATGAAATGCCTTTTCTGCATCCAGAGAAAAAACACATTGGGGTGTTTTGGATGATGGTGAATATATAATATTCATCAATCTCTGAACATTAGAAAAAGAATAACGGCCTCTAATAAAGCCTGTTTGATCCACGGAGATAATTTTGGATAAAATGTTTTCCAAATGGTTAGTCATTATCTTGGAAAGAATTTTAGCATCCACATTTAATAGCGAAATAGGTCTATAAGATGAGCATTCAGTAGGATTTTTATCTTATTTAAGGATTAAAGAAGCAGAAGCTTCATAAAAAGAAGAGGGTAAATTACCTTTCTCAAAAGAAATATTTCCAAAAGGTATGGAGAAAGTAATTTTTCCATTTTTTTGTAAAATCCTACCAAATAACCATCGAGTCCAGGAGCTTTACCTGATTGCATTGACCATATAGCTTTCTGAATTTCATGCTCAACAATTGGAGCATCAAGGGTCTGTTGATCTTCAGCAGTAATTTGAGGAAATTTAATCTTATATAAAAAAGCTTTCATTTTAGAGGGATCTGCTGGAAACTGAGATTTATAAAGATTGGAATAAAAATCCTGAAAGATATTATTAATATCTTCATAATTAATTGCTTACTATATCTCCATTATCTCTACGAATCTTTAAAATTTGTCTTTTAGCTTTAGCAGGCCTTATCCGGGAAGCTAATAGCCTATTATTTTTATCCCCAAAAATATAAAACTGACTTTTTAATTTAAGCAAATATCCTTCAATAGGATAAGTTAATAATAAATTATATTGTTATTGTAGTTCCACTCTTCTTTTAAACAAATCAATGTTTGGAAAGATTGCGTTGATATTATCTAATTCTTTAATTTGTTTAGCAATTTTATCTAATTCTATTCTTGTCTGTTTCTTCAACTTAGCTAAATAAGAAATAATCTGACCACATAAATAAGCTTTTAAATTATCCCAAATTACTAACTTTGAGATGTTTCCTGTATTATTAAAGAGAAAAAACTCTTTTATCTGAGTTTCAATAAACTCAACAAAATCTGAACTCTGTAACAAATGTTTCTACAAGACCACCTTGGCGTTTTCCAGAACAACATCTTTCAAATCAAATATTATATTTAAAGGAGCATGATCAGAAATTACAATTGCATCATATTCACATTTCTGAACATTAAGTAAAAGTCGGCTATAAAATAGTCAATTTTCGAGTATTTATTATGAACATGTGAAAAAAAGGAATTTTCTCTATCAGTAGGATGCATATGGCTCCAGACTGTAATTGAACCATAATCAATTAAAAAGGAATTAATAAGTGATGCAGAACGATTAGGGAGTTGATGTCTAGATGATGATTTATCCAACAAGGGATTTAAGCAAGTATTAAAATCTCCACCCATATATGCATTTAAATCAGGTAATAGAGCAAAAATATCTTTAAAAAATGAAGTATTATGAATATTTGGTCCATATATATTAACCAAAACCATTTTCTTATTGTAAATTGTTCCTTTAACAATCAAAAATCTACCATTAATATCAGATATAATATCCTCCTGATTAAAGGGAATATTGGAATCAATAAAAATGGAAACACCCCTAATTTTACTTTGAGAGTTTGTGTGAATCTGAGAGTCCTTCCAAAATTTAAAACATTAGTTGTTATCACATAACCTGACATGTGTCTCCTGTGCAGAGATTATATCAGGTTGGAATCGATTAATAATTCTAAATGTTTTCTTATGCTTAATAGGATGATTCCAACCACAGGCATTCCAACTTAAAACATTTAACTGTTTAACTATCATCATGAAACTTTATATCTAAAGAAAACAATTAAACATATGTCAGGATAAGGACATTTTGACTGGCAGTGATAAAGAACAATGATAACAATTTGCGTATGCTCCGGAATTCCATAATGGGAATAAAAAATAGAAATAAAAAAAAAGAAAAAACCCACCCAACCTACAAAGCCCAGAAATAAGTCAATATTAATCGATGTAAGCCCCAAGAAATGCATAGAAGCAATTCTGAACTCCACCTGCCTAAGTAAAATGTACAAATAAAAAAAAAATAATCTGCCTTCCTCTCCTGGGTATACAACTCATTACAATTAAATTTTTAAAAAACAGTTAACAGAAACGGCCTTCAATTTAAAAAGTAACCTTCATAACATTATATAAGAAAAAAAACTTCCAAAACAAATTCTTGAAATATTTGCACAGAGAAAACATCGCCATCTTTAAATTTTTACATCTATCTATAAAACATAAAAAAAACAAATAGTAGTTAAAAGTTCTTAACAAAAACATACAAAGCAAAAAGAAACAAATAATTCATATATATAGCAAACAAAAAAAATTCTAAATGGTTTAAAATTTCTACAGTCTTCCAATAGATCCCATAAAATATCTTCTAAAGTTAAAACCGTCCAAACCAGTCTATTTCAAAGATAAAGGTACTTTTTAATACCAAGACTTTCTGTACTTCTTAATTCTTCCCATTTCATCATTCCTTACGATCGAATAATTGTAAGTCTTTTAAACTTCAGGATTCGGACTCATCCGGGAGAGAATTAATAAAACGCAGTGCATCGGCTGGATCCTCAAAGATATGAACCCGAGTCTTTAGCGAAAAGCCTTAATTTAGCTGGATAAAGAAGGAAGGGATACATCTGTTTTTGAAAGGCCATTGGCATTGCAGTCGCAAATCCAGAACATTGCTGAACAACTTCACATGGAAAATCTTGAAAGAAACGAATCTCAAAGCCTTGAAATTTAAACAGCCTTTGTTTTCTTGCCAGTTTAATAATACGGTCTTTGTCTCGAATACGGAGAAAACACACAATAATATGTCTGTTTTTACCTTGTCTCAGAGTTCCAACCTTATTGGCTATTTCGATGTTGGGTGATTGTGAAAATGCCTCAGGAAATAGAGATTGAAACATTTTAGCAAAATAGTCCAGTATGTCGGCAGATTCTGATTTCTCTTTCAATCCAACAATTTGAATATTATAACGACAAGAACGAGCTTCCAAATCAATAACTCGACATTGTGCTTTTTCCAAACGAGAAGAAATATCAGCCGCATTACAAGTTACTTCTTTAAGATCCAAGCTCAAAGAATCAATTTTTTCCTCCAAGGGAAGAAGACTTTCTTTTAGTTGAGTTAATTCAGTGATGATAGAGCTCATTTGAGCCTCTAATCTATTAACCCAGGCTGGCTCTTCAGAAGCTTCGTCAGTTTTTTTAGATTTACCATTACCTGTATTGGGATTTTTTTTAGTGCTCCTCAAGGTAGCCATAATTATAATTATCACTTTGAAAGATCCAACTGGATAAAGTTAAAATTTCAAAGTCTAGGTCGGGAAAGAGACATTAAAGGCAGACAGAAAGACAGTGTGTCTTCCATGTCCACAGGCGGAAGGCGGAGTCCTATAATATTGATAAACACTCTCTTTTCTTCTACTTTAGAGTAAGATCAGCTTGTAAAGCCTACGGCTTTCCCTGTGGGTCAGATTTAAAGGACCGCCCCATTTTACATTGGATACAGAGTGCTCCAGGACAGATAGTATCATATATCTATGATAAATTAAACTCCCAGAAATATATGCCCACATCAGGAATGAAAGCCTGGAATAGGGACATATCTGAATTTCAACAAGACTTAAACTGGGATGCGAATTGGGATAATACTGCTGGTGCTTCGAAAAACCCAAATCATCGGTATATACACTTGAAATTTTGCCTTTGAGCATATTTAACACCAAGAATTAGACATCAAATGGGACTGGTTCCTGACCCTTATTGCTCATTTTGCCCCTACGGAACCATTGGCTTTTATACTTGTTGTATGGGAATGTCCAGGGGTTTTTGGTTTGTGGGGGAAGGTTATCAGTACCCTTACAGAACTGACGGGGTTACAATTACCAATGGACCCCGCTGTACATCTTCTAAATGATGACTCCCACCTTTCCCTTATGGAAAAAGCACGCAAAGTCCGGCTAGCAGGCTTGACTGCAGCTAAGAAGATTGTAGTGCAGCATTGGAAACCTCCCCATGATATTTCAAATACTCACCGGCTTCGAAGCTTTTTGGACATTCCTTACCCGGAACTTCCATCAGCAAGAGTAAATGATGCACGACTAAACACAATCTTAATGTGGACAAATTTGATATCTAACTTAAAAGATCTTTTGTTAAAATAGGAATGCTTTGTCTGTGTATGCACTACTACTCGGTTGGTGGAGGGGGGATGGTGATGAAGGTTGGGGGATGGCTGGGTTAAACAGTCGAAATGTAATTGGCAATTGGTTGTATTGAATGTAATTTGTTGGTGTTGGAATAAAAAATTAGTAAAAAAAGACTTGGCCAATGACCCATCAATTCCGTCATCTGAAGTCATTGACATATAATGTGAAAAGAAACAGTCACAGCACTGACCCCTGCGGAACAGCAACCAAACAGAAAAGACCCCTTAATTTCTACCTTCTGTCTCCTGCCAATCAGCCAATCTTCAATCACAAGTAAGAGAAAATCTGCAAATATTGGAAATCCAAGCAACACATCATAGATGCTCCCTGGCCTGTTGAATTCCTCCAGCATTTTGTGTGTGTAGCCAATTTTCAATGCATGGTTGTCATCGACCAGTTGTGCCTGTTTCCATACGTGTTGGAAGGCATTATTTATAAGAGATTATTAGGGAATATTTCTCCTTAAGGAAACAATGCTGACTTTGGCCTAGTTTATCACGTGCCTTCAAGTATCCCAAAATCTTATACTTAATAATGGATACCGACAACTTTGCAGCCAACAAATAATTTGCTGTCTTTTACTTCCATCTCTTCTTAAGGAG
Organism: Mobula birostris; assembly: GCF_030028105.1. Lineage (NCBI taxonomy): Eukaryota > Metazoa > Chordata > Chondrichthyes > Myliobatiformes > Myliobatidae > Mobula > Mobula birostris. The sequence continues at coordinate 112,047,822 of NC_092372.1, forward strand.
TATAGTAACGTTTGCAATTTTCCAGTCATAGAAAGGTACAGCACAGAAACAGGCTCTTCTGCCCATCTAGTCCTTACCGAACTGTTCAAACTACCTACTCCCATCGACCTGGACCAGGACCATAGCCCTCTGTACCACTACATCCATGTTTCTAACCAAACTTAAATGTTGAAATCAATTTTGCATACATCACTTGCACTGGCAGCTCATTCCACACTCTCACAATTCTCCCTCACTACTATTCGGCCCCAAACATTCCTTCCAAGTGAGGCGAAACTTCACCTGTGAGTCTATTGGGGTCACCTACTGTATCTGATGCTCCCAGTGTGGCCTCCTGTATATCCGTGAGACCCAATACAGGTTGGGAAACTGCTTCACCGAGCACCAAGACTCCATCTTCCAGAAAAAGCGGGATCTTCCACTTCCCATTCCCATTCTGGCATGTCAGTCCACGGTCTCCTCTACTGTCGCGATGTGAGACCACACTCAGGTTGAAGGAGCAATACCTTATATTCTGTCTGAGTACCCTCCAACCTGGTGGCATGAACATTGATTTCTCAATCTTCTAGTAATGCTCCCACCCCCTTTCACCATTCCCCATTCCCATTTCTCTCTCTCACCTTATCTTATCTGCCTATCACCTCCCTCTGGTGCTCCTCCCACTTTTCTTTCTTCCATGGCTTCCTGTCCTATCAGAATCCTCCTTCTCCAGCCAGGTATCTCTTTCACCCATCAACTTCCCAGCTCCTTACTTCACCCCTACCTCCCCCACCCCACTGGTATGACTTATCACTTTGTGGTTCTTCCTCCCCTCCTCCCACTTTCTTACTCTGACTCCTCATCTTTTTTTTCCAGTCCTGATGAAGGGTCTCAGACTGAAACGTTGAAATGTTTACTCTTTTATATCGATGCTGCCTGCCCTGCTGAGTTCCTCCACCATTTTGTGTGCATTGCTTGCATGTACCCTATCTATATCCCTCAGAATTTTATATGCATCTATCAAATTTCCCCTCAACCTTCCACGATCCAAGGAATAAAATCATAACCTATTCAATATTTCCACATAACTCAGGTCCTCCAGTCCTGGCAACATCCTTGTAAATTTTCTCTGTACTCTTTTAACTTTATTTACATCCTTCTTGTAGGTAGGTGATCAAAACAGCACACGATGCTCCAAATTAGGCCTCACCAACATCTGATATAAATAACATAATATCCCATCTCCTGTACTCAGTGTTATGATTTATAAAGGCCAATGTGCCAAAGGTTTTCGTTTGTGACCCTATTTACCTCTGATGCCACTTTCAATGAATTATGGACCTGTATTTCCAGATCTCTTCGTTCTACCACGCTCCTCAGTTCATTGGGTAAGAACTACCCTATTTAGTGTGCAATGCTTCACACTTGTCTGCATTAAATTCCATCTGCCATTTTTCTAGATGGTCCAGATCCTTCTGCCAGCTTTGATAGTCTTCCTTGCTGTCCACTACACCTCCAATCTTGGTGTCATCTATAAATTTGCTGATCCAGTTAACCACATTATCATCCGGATCCTTGATATAGATGACAAGTAACCACGGACCCAGCATCGATCCCTGAGGTACTCCACTAGTCACAGGCCTCCAGTCAGAGAGGCAATCATCTACTACCATTCTTTTGTTTATCCCACAAGGCCAATATCTAATCCAATTTACTACTTCATGTTGAATGCTAAGGGAATGAACTTTCTTGACCAACCTCCCATGTGGGACTTTGTTAAATGCCTTGCTAAAGTCCATGAGACAACATCCACTATCTTACCTTTGTCAGCTTTCCTGGGGACTTCCTTGACAAGCTCTACAAGATCGGTTAGACATGACTTATCATGCACAAAGCCATGCTGACTATCGCTAATCAATCCATGTCAATCCAGATACTAATTTTTTGTCCTTTAGAATACCTTCCAATCACTTTCCCACTCATGTCAGGCTCAGTGGCCTGTAATTTCCAGGTTTACTTTAAGAGCCTTTCTTAAATAGTGGAACAACATTGGCTATCCTCCAATCCTCCAGTACTTCATTTGTCGCTAAGGATGATCTAAATATGTATCTCTGCACTTCCCTCTCACAGGGTCCAAAGGAACACCTTGTCAGGCCTTGGGGATTTATTCACCCTAATTTGCCTCAAGATGGCAAACACTTCCTCCTCTGTATTCTGTACAGAGACCTTGAAGTCGATTTTGCTTTGGTCACTTCTATAGACTCTGTGTCCATTTCCTGAGTAAATACAGATGCAAAGAATACATTTAAGATCTCCCCCATCTGTTTTGGCTCCACACATGGATTACCATTCTGGTCTTCCAGTGGTCCAATTTTGTCACTAGCAATCCTTTGTATTCTCCTTCACCTTGTCTGCTAGAGCAACTTCATGCCTTTTAGTCTTCCTAATTGCTTTCTTAAGTGTTCTCTTGCATTTATTGTACTCCATAAACACCTCATTTTTTCCTACTTGCACCTCCTTTTTTCGCTTAACCAGGGCCTCAATATCTCTTGAAAACCAGGGTTCCCTACACTTGTTATTTTGACCTTTTATCATTCTGAAACATTGATTCTCTTTCTGTCTCCACAGATACTTCCTAACTTTCTGAGTATTTCAAGCATTTTCTGTTTATATTTAAGGACAAAAAGTATTTGGAATGAATGCCCCAAAACCTCTAAAGTTAGGGAAAAAGCAGATAAATTAATCAAGAAGATACAGTATTGGGGAATTGCGCTGTAATGGCATTGAATGCAATGTCATGCCAAAACTGCATAACAAGTTTGAGGAATTATGGTTATAAGAGTGACTGTCTGGGGCACAGAACAAAGGTAACTGTGGGAAGGTTTTTGAAGTGCACAGAAATAATTAGAGGCTTGGAAAGAGTGAACAGAAATTATCCCTGTCCTTTTACAGATTTAAATGGTTCAGTCAGAAATACATTTGATGTTATATTTTCTATCATCTGCAATTTTTGTTTTTGTCATAAACATTTACAAATGAAAATGTTTACTTGTGCTTGACAGGAAAAAGTCCAAACAGGGATGAAGTTGATGGGAATCAAGAGTCAAAATCTGGAAACAAATGGAAAATCAAAAAGTAGAAGGTGATTCAAAAATATCATACTCATAGCTCTGCAGGACCTTTATTCTTTATGGCCACTCTATGACACTATTTGCTAATTCACATGAGCTTCATTTCCATGTTCTCTCAAAACTGTTGTTTTATTCATGTCAGGAAAGCTGTTGAATCATATTTTTACATCCCTATTCAAAATGAAAATGGTCACTGGGAGTAAATTGGATTAGACTGGAAAATGCATGCTTGAAAAATCTGGCCTCAGTGGAATGCAGCCTAGTTTACTGAGGGCAGTAAAGGAGGAAATTTCTGAGAAGCCAGTCCCAATCTTCTATGCATTCAGGGCCCAGAAACTATAAATTTTCTCTCATTAGATGTACTGACTGGAGAAGCTGAAATTGTTCTCCTTGGAAGGTGATGAAAGGATCTAATCAAATATATCAGACGAAGATCAAAATAGGAAGAACTGGATGGAATCTGACATTTCCAGAAGAGAAAACAGAGAAAACGGTGTAAATGTGAGATAAAATTTTGAGCTGAATATTGTCTGAAATTTCAGAGCTTCAGCCTTAAATTCTTACATCTAGTATCGGCCTTGGTAAAAATTATACATTTGTTCTGAAGCTTATGCTGAATTTAGTTAAGGTTCTGTATCGGGATTTCAGGGTTGCTGCCTGATCTCAGGATTGCTGCCTGTGCTATGTGCTAGTGAAGCCAAAACTAGGAAGATTATGCAGTTTAATAGGTGGCTAAGGAGCTGGTCTAGGAACCTTTAGAACTGGTTTGGCCCGTTTGATTAGTGGTTTGTATGCTGGAATTAGCATAACAGATAAGTGATCTGAGAGCCCATTATTGGGCCGGGAAACTGCTTTGTATGCACCTGGTATGTTAGTATAAACCAGTCTAGTATATTTTCACCTTTTGTAGCAAAATAACATACTGGTGGAATTTAGGCAGGACTGTTTTTAGGTTTGCATGTTTAAAATCACCAGCGACAGTGAAGATACCATCAGGTTGCTTGGTTTGAATGGCACTGATGGTGCTGTAGAGCTCATGCAATGCAATTAGCAGAGGTGAGTGGGGGGGGGTACATACAGCTACTAACACAATTGTTGTGAACTCACTCAGTGTATAAAATGGTATGTACGTCACAAAAATGAAGAATTGGCTCTTTGTGTCATGGTCCGGATCGGGGTCCCTTTAAATTTACTTTGTTTATGTTACGATCCAGACCGTTGACTCCCTGTTTCCCTTTGGTTCTCTGTTTTCCCGTGTCCCTCGGCCTTGGTGATTAGAGACAATTTACTCTCGGCTGAACCGGTAGTTTATAGTCTCCGGCTTTCAGCTGTTCAGCGCGAGAGCGTTTGCAAAGTCACCAAGGTACGGCGTGCCAATGTCATCTGGCTGGAGCAAGCCTAGTCTCCGCCCTAAGCGAGTGCCGGTAATTCGCCTTTCCTCACCGGAGCAACCCTGTCAAGTTACCTCGCCAAAGCGAGCCTGCAAAGTTTCCTCACTGAGGTGGGTCCGTCAGTTAACCCGCTGGAGGGAATCAAGAACTGCTGTCTACTGTTCCTGGGCCGAGTCGAGAGCTCGCCACTATCCAGAGGCTCCAAGTCAAGTCCTGGCTCTGGGGGCATCCAAGTTCTGAATCAAGTCCTGTCCCTGGCGGCATCCAAGTTCCGAGTCAAGTCCTGGTCTTGGTGGCATCCAAGTTCCGAGTCAAGTCCTGGCCCTGGTGGCATCCAAGTACTGAGTCAAGTCCTGGCCCTGGCAGTCTGTGATTCCTGTCCTACCCCCCTGTCTGAATCTCTTCTCTACCCCTCTCGCCTCTAGCCCTCATCTGCAGCCCTCGCCTGCACCTCGGTCTGGTTCTATCACCGGAGCTAGATAGGTACTGTCTGGTGTTCTTTCGTGTTGTCCTCACCTCCGTGGGGTAAGTCAGGCCGTCTTGCCATTGCTCCGCGGGGGGTCATGAGTCCTAGCCCTATGTCCTGTACCCAAGGAGGGGTCCCGACTCTGTGTTCTGTGTATGTATCCATGGTCCCATGTACCTGCTCTCCCGAGACCGAGGCTCTGTTTTTCCATGTTCCTTCTCTCCCTAGCCCATGTCATGTCCATGCCTGGTTCTGGGGTCTGAGCCCGAGGCAAGACCCAGGTACTGGGTCCTTGCCCAGTCCCTGGCTCCGAGTCCATACCGTAGCCTCTTCATTTCACCTCTAGTTCTGGGATCCGATTCCAAGTCCTAGCCCAGACGCTTGTCCCAGCCTAGTCGTAGTCCTGAGTCCTTGTCCAGTTCGCTATTCCTGCTTCTGCTTTGCTCTCCTGAATCAAACAATAAACTCAATTTAATTAACCTCACAAGATGTGTCTTGCATTTGGGTCCACCCTTGCCCCCCCCCATTGTGACACTTTGGTTTTGCTGACATTGTGTGAGAGGCTGTTGTGGCACCATTCAACCAGATTTCCAGTCTCACCAATTTGTCAATTTGTCACCATCTTTGACTCTGCCAACAACACTGGTGTCATCAGCAAAGTTAAATTTGGCATTGGAGCTGTACTTAGCCTCATGGTCATAAATCAAAGTGAGTAGAGCAAAGGGTTAAGCACACAACTTTTTCATGGTGACTGGGGTCTACGAGTGAAGAAATCAAGGACTCAGCTGCACAAGGAGGTGTTGACGCCTAGTTTTTCTTGGAGCTCATTGGTTAGTTTTGCCATTAGTTCATCAACTTTGTTCTTGATTACCTTAACATTAGATAGTAGTATGCTAGTAGTAGTTATTAGTATTCTTTGTAGTACTAGATTCTAAAATAGGTAAATAGGTGGTATTGTAGACAGTGTAGAAGGTTACAAAGAATTACAAGGGGTTCTTGATCAGTTCCATACGTGGGCTGAGGATCAACAAATAAGGTTTCAATGCAGAGAAATATGAGATATTGTATTTTGGGAGAGGAAACCAGGATAGGACTTCGACAGTGAATGATGGGACCCTGATTTACGAACGTGGTCAGCCAAATTAGTTATGCCCAAGACTATCATATTCTTAAATCATGATCATGGTATTCATGTAAGTAATTTTAAGATGATATATGGGGGGTATGACCATTGTGTACTCATGTCCCTTACAAGTTACATTGCCATCACAAGAGTGTTCAATGAAAAGGGAACATAATTGTTCTGCATTTGCAGGAATGCCTAGCATTGGTGAATACTTTGAGGTATGTGGTATATATTAAAATACCCAACAATTTGAATCATTAACAGCATCTGTAAGTATACATTATGTGTAATTTCAATTGACACACAATGAGAAGGGGAAGTGGGGAAACATAACAACAAACATCAAAATAAAATCTGCAATGTCCAGTAATTATATTCGTGCTTGAAGTCTTCATACAGCACTTGTCTTAATCTGGTGTCACTTTAGCTCGTGTGTAGTGGCTGGTGTGTATCCATTTCCTTTCTACCTTGACTACTTAGATGGTAATTAATAGTACTTGCTAAGGATAGTTGCTCCGAACTCCAAGTGGTTGGTTATGCGATTTCTTGACCAGGACCCACTTGTCAGGAATCAAGGTGTGTCTTACTTCCAATGGATCACTCCAAGCAGCAGACACCTGTTTGGAGACAGTGAACAGCCTGGGCTAGTTTCACATCATAATCAACTAAACTACCTGCCATAGGTCTGAGATCGAGAGCTCCCGTTAGTGATCTAGGTTGTCCTGTTACCACTTCAAATGGACTCGGTTTTGTTCTCTTGTTTGAGGTTGTTCTAATGCTCCATAAAACCCCAGGTAGAGTTGTAGGCCACAGTACTCCTTCCTTGTGATATATATTTAGCCTTTGTTTGATGATGCCTTTCATTCTTTCAACCTGTCTTGGTGACTCTGGATGATGTGGGCAATGAAAAGACCATTCAATGTTCATCAGTCAACAATTTTTGACAAACATTTCCAGTGAACTGTGTTCCTTGGTCAGAGTCAATGGTGGCACAGCAATCCCCACTCAGCAATATAGCCTTTAATCTGAGTTTTGGCTGTGTGTGGAAGTAGCTTTTCTTGCTGGGGTGGCTCTCACCCATCTTGAAACTTTGTCTGCTATTTCAAGGACATCTGAATATCCTGAGCAAAGTAACGTAGTCCGTTTGTAGATGTAAAAAAATGGACCATGGGGCAGGTGTACATAGTTGAGGTACAGTGCCTATAAAATGTATACACCCTCCTTGAAAATTTTCACGTTTTATTATTTTACCATGTCCAAGATGGCGCTGCATATGGCAGCCCAGTTGTGAGCTCTGTACCAATTTTACAGTGTACTGCTAATTTCTGCAATTTCCTTTGCATTTCTTGTTCAAGAAGCTGATAGTCACATCAGATATGGTCGACTGACTTTTCTGAACATTGGGAAGATGGCATTTACCCACAAGATGCCTTTTCTACACTAGGAACCCCTGCTTACACAATCCATGGGAGGCTCATTTATTACACCTTCGTTACCTTGGAAGCAGCACCAGAATTGAGGGAGAAAGGCCAGCGTCCTGGTGAGGTTGAGACAGTGAGCTAATCAGCCGCCGCTCCCTAGCCTACGCCTGGCTAAATTTCAGTCCCTGGACAATAAACTCTGCGAACTGAGAGGCAGAATCTTTTATCAGCAGGAAACAAAGGAATGTAACGTTTTGTGCTTCGTAGAGACCTGGCTGACAGAGGAGATACTGGATCATGCTCTGGGTTCTCCTTTCTCTTGGCGAACAGGTCAAAAAACCTCTCTGGGAAGAGTAAAGGAGGTGGGGTATGCTTCATGGTCAATAATGCTTGGTGTGACCCCCAGAATATGCATGCCCTCAAATCCTTTTTTTCCTGGATTTGGAGTCTGCTGTGTAGACCTTTCTGGCTGCCTAGGGAGTTCATGGCTGTTATTATCACAGCGATATATATTCCACTGCAGGCTAATACTGACCTGGCTCTCAATTAACTGTACAAGAGCCTCAGCATCCTGGAGACTGTACAGCCGAAGGCTGCCTTCATCATCACTGGAGCCTTCAATCCAATGTCACAGGCTAATGTCTCTCAGGCCACTGTTTCTCTCCCTTCTGCAACGCTTACAAAGTGCTCCTCCATCACCCACCTGAGAAGTCTGATCACACCTCCATCCTGCTTCTGCCCATGTACAGGCAAAAACTGAAACAAGTGATGGCCATAGTTAAAACCATTCACTGTTAGTTCAACCAATTAGTCTCCATGCTACAGGACTGCTTTGATCATGTCAACTGGAATGTTTTTCGTGATGAGGCTGTCTTCGAGTTCACGGAGGTGATCACAAGCTTCATCCAAAAGAGCATTGAGGACTTTGTCCCCTAAAAATCGGTCAGGGTCTATCCAAATCAGAAACCCTGGATCAACAATTCCGTGCGCGTTGCACTCACTGCACGAGACAGAGCCTTCGCCGACAGTAACCAACAGTAACTTAAGAAATGCAGCTACAATCTATGCAAAGACAACAAGGCAGTGAAATGACAATCTAGACACAACTCTCCACCAACACCCGCAGCTTATGGCAATGTCTGCACACCATCACAGACTTCAAACTAAGCACAGTGGTGCTGCCAACATCGCTGCCTGTCTCCCAGATGAGCAAAATCTTTTTTTGGTCAGCTCGATGTTGCCAAAACTGAGCCCGCAAGGAGAGCCAACGATGCGACCTGTGCCTTGGTCATCTCTGTAGCTGAAGTACACAGGTGTTTCCAACAAATGGACAGTCACAAGGCTGCAGCACCGGTCAGCATTCCAGGATGGGTACTCAGGATGTGTGCGACACAACTGGCAGATGTGTTTATAGACATTTTTATATTTCTCCCTCTCCCAGTGTAGAGTGCCTTCCTGTTTCAAAACATCTACTATTGTCCCTGTACCTAAAAAGACCAAGGTAACATGTTTGAACGACTGGTGTCCTGTCCCACCCACCTCAATAAGCAAATGCTTTGAGACGCTGGTCAAGGATTACATCTGCAACATGCTATCACCCACACTGGCCCCCTATAATTCACCTTCTGGCTCAACTGGTTGACAGAAGATGCAATAGCCACAGCTCTACACACTGCCCTTACACATCTGGAGAAGAAGGCTGCTTATGTGAGAATGTTGTTCTTGGACTACAGTTCAGCATTCAACACCATAATTCCCTCCAGGATTGACAAGAAGCTGAGAGACCTTGGCCTTCACCCTGCCTTGTATAGCTGGATCCTGGACTTCTTGTCAGATCACCGGAAGGTGGTAAGAGTGGGCTCCCTCACCTCTGCCCCTCTGACCCTCAACACAGGAGCGCCCCAAGGCTGTGCCCTAAGCCCCTTCCTTTACTCTCTGTATTTCCATGCCTGTGTCGCCACCCACAGCTCCAATCTGCTAATTAAATTTGCTGACAATACTACATTTTTTGGCCTTATCTCAAGTAATAAAGAGGCAGCCTAAACAGAGGAAATCATCTCTCTGACACATAGGTGTCGACCTCTCCCTCAATGTCACAAAAGCAAAGGAGCTTGTTGTGCACTACAGCAGGAATGGAGACAGGCTAACCTGTATTGACATCAAAGGATCTGGGATTGTGAGGGTGAACAGCTTCAAGTTCCTCGGCATCCACTTCACCAAGGACCTCAGTTGGTGTGTACATATCGGCTCTGTAGTGAAAAAGGCACAACAGCACCTCTTTCACCTCAGACAGCTGAAGAAGTTCGGCATGAGTCCCCAAATCCTTAAGGACTTTCTACAAGGGCACAATCCTGACTGGCTGCATGACTGCCTGGTATGGGAACTGTACTTCCCTCGATTGCAGGACTCTGCAGAGAGTGGTGCAGGCAGTGATGTGAACTTCCCACTATTCAAGACAGTTACAGTGACAGTTGCTCAAAAAGGTCCCGAAGGATCATTGGGGACCTGAGTCACCCCAACCACAAACTGTTCCAGCTGCTACCATCTAGGAAATGGTACTGCAGCATTAAAGCTAGGACCAACAGGCTCTGGGACAGCTTCTTCAACCAGGCCATCAAACTGATTAACTCATGCTGATACAACTGTATTTCTAAGCTATATTGACTGTCCTGTTGTATATCTTATTGTATTCTTACAAATACTATTCTATTTGCTATACTATTTATGACAAATTACTAATTTACACATTGCACATTCAGAAGGAGACATAATGTAAATCTTAAAACACATTCGACTTCATACATTAAAACAAAATTGAAGAAGGAAGGAGGGATAATAATATCTGTGGAAGACTGGACAATAATTTGGAGGTATTAATGGAAGTGTACCAGTTCACAGAAATGGAGGGAGTTTGGGTGAAAAAACTTGATAAGGTATTTTATTACACCCTCACAGAAATCCCATTATAATAGTAACTCCCCTGTTTGCTGGAGAAATTGTGGAAATCAAAATGCAAATCATTATCATATTTTCTGGGAATGCCCCGTTATCAAAGACTATTGGAGTGGGATACATAATGCCCTACAAGACATCTTTAAATGTGAAATACCATTAGAGAGTAAGACCATATATTTTGGGTATATACCTCAAGAATGGTTGAAAAGAGATAAATATTTAATGAGTGTTCTGCTGGTGGCTGGTAAAAAAACCAGGAAGTGGTTATCTCAGGAGAGCACAACTTTAATTGTATGGATAGAAATTACAATGGGCATTTACAAAATGGAAAAGATAACAGCATCTGTTAATCATAAGTTGGAACAATTTTATTCATACTGGAAAAATAGTTTAACTATATAACACCTCATAGGCCTGATTTTATTCTCTCAAGTCAATGAATATGTTGTAAAAAAAATCACTCCCTAATCTGTACATAGTTTTCTTCTTTTGATTGTTCTGTCTTTCCCCTTCTTTCTATAAGTGTATACATCAGATAAATATTATGTGGAGATTTGTGACAAATAGGATTATATGATATATATGTACAGTATCTGAAATACATTTTATGGAAACATTTGTTTGATGATGAAATTCAATAAAAACTAAATTACAAAGAAAAAAGAAGCTGCATCTTTGGCAGCATTTACAGCCTTCAGTCTGTGTGGATAGGTCTCTATCAGCCTTGCACATCTGGACACTACAATTTTTTCCCCATTCTTTTTTACAAAACTGCTCAAGCTCTGTCAGATTGCATGTGATTCATGAATGAACAGCCCTTTTCAAGTCCAACCACAACTTCTGAATTGGATTGAGGTTTGGACTCTGACTTGGCCACTCCAGGGTGTTAACTTTGTTAAGGCTGATTTATACTTATGTGTACCAGCTTGCACCGTAGCCTACACAAGTTGGCTACGCCGTTGTGAGCATTTATACTTGTGCGTTGGTGTGTCTGCATCGCTCTGCAATTCGCACATGGCACGCATGCGTACACATCTACCTGTTCAAGGCTTCATGGTCGTGGTAGTCTTTCTCAGGGTAAACAAGTTTAAAGCGAGGGACTTTTTTCGTAAAAGCGAGCGTCTTTTTTCGTAAAAGCAAAATGTGTCCTCCATAATTTCGGAGGTCTGTAAAGCTTTATGGAAAGCATTGCAGCCAGAGTTCCTTCCCTGCCCTTCAGTCGCCCAATCAGAAGCTATTGCAGTGTATGAGGAAATGCGATGCTACCAAGCGGACCAATCACAGTTGTGCGGTCTGTGTTGCTGCGATGCATAGTTACATTTTGGGAGAGGTGCGCGTCTGGCTACGGCGTAGGGTTCACAGCTACGCCGTACCTATGGCGTCGATTTGACACACATGTATAAATCAGACTTTATTTTTTAGCCATTCCTGTGTAGCTTTGACTTTACGCTTGGGGAGAACAAATCTTCTCCCAAGTTGCAGCTCTCCTGCAGGCTACATCAAGTTTTCCTCCGGGATTTCCCTGTATTTTGCTGCATTAATTTTACTCTCTACCTTCACAAGCCTTCTAGAGCCTGCTGCAGTGAAGCATCCCCACAGCATGATGCAGCCACCACCATGTTTCATAGTAGGGATGGTGTGTTTTTGATGATTTACACCAAACATAGTGTTTAGTCTCGCAAACAACAGGAATTCTGCAGATGCTGGAAATTCAAGCAACACACATAAAAGTTGCTGGTGAACGCAGCAGGCCAGGCAGCATCTCTAGGAAGAGGTGCAGTCGACGTTTCAGGCCGAAACCCTTCGTCAGGACTAACTGAAGGAAGAGTGTTGCTATTGTGACTCCCGTCTCCCCTTCCCCCACCAATACTCTGCAAACCCATCTCCTTCAGATCCCACCATCAGCTCCCGGGTCCTCAGAGGCTCCATCCTCCTCTCACCCCAACCTTCCCCTCTCCATTGACAACCCCAGCCTCCCCCCTCCCCCCTCTGATCCCAGCTCTCATTCGTGCCGGGTCTTTACCATCCCCTCTGACCTTCAACTGTCGGAGGCAGAGCGGTCTGTCCTCAGTAAGGGCCTCACCTTTGTCCCCCTTCGCCCACACCTCAGCGAGTTCCGTGTTCGCCATGATGTGGAACTTTTCTTCCGCCGTCTCCGTCTCCGAGCCTACTTCTTCGGCAAGAATTTTTCCACCCCCACCGATGACCCCTTCTCCCGTCTTCAACCCTCCTCTTCTTCATGGACACCCCGCTCTGGTCTTCTGCCTGCTCTGGATCTCTTTATCGCTAACTGCCGACGGGACATCAACCGTCTCGACTTCACTGCACCTTGTCCCCATTCCAACCTCACTCCTTCGGAACGCTCTGCTCTCCACTCCCTCCGCACTAATCCTAACCTTATTATTAAACCCGCCGATAAGGGGGGTGCTGTTGTAGTCTGGCGTACTGACCTATACCTTGCTGAGGCACAGCGACAACTCGCGGATACCTCCTCTTATTTACCCCCCGATCGTGACCCCACTAAGAAGCACCAGGCCATTGTCTCCCACACCATCACCGACTTTATCCGCTCAGGGGATCTCCCATCCACTGCTACCAACCTTATAGTTCCCACACCTCGCACTTCCCGTTTCTACCTCCTACCCAAGATCCACAAACCTGCCCGTCCTGGCCGACCTATTGTCTCAGCTTGCTCCTGCCCCACCGAACTCGTTTCTGCATACCTCAACACGGTTTTATCCCCCCTTGTTCAATCCCTTCCTACCTAACTCACTCTTCCTTCAGTTAGTCCTGATGAAGGGTCTCGGCCTGAAACGTCGACTGCACCTCTTCCTAGAGATGCTGCCTGGCCTGCTGCGTTCACCAGCAACTTTTATGTGTGTTGATAGTGTTTAGTCTGATGGCCAAAAAGTTCAATTTTGTTTTCATCGGACCATAGAACCTTCTTCCAGCTGACTTCAGAGCCTCCCACATACTCTCTGGCAGACTCTAGCCGAGATTTCATGTGAGTTTTTTTTCAGCAGTGGCTTTCTCTTTGCCACTCTCCCATAAAGCTGCAACTGGTGAAGCACCCGGGCAACAGTTGTTGTATTCCAGTCCCTCCCATGTCAGCCACTGAAGTTTGCAACTCCTCCAGAGTTGTCACAGATCTCTTGGTGGCCTTCCTCACTAGTCCCCTTCTTGCATGGTCACTCAGTTTTTGGGGATGGCCTGCTCTAGGCAGATTTACAGCTGTGCCATATTCTTTCCATTTCTTAATGATTGACTTAACTGTACTCCAAGGGATATTCAGTGACTTGGAAATTTTATTATATCCTTCTCCTGACTTGTGCTTTTCATTAACCTCTTTTGCAGAGTTGTTTGGAGTATTCTTTTGCCTTAATAGTGTAATTTTTGCCAGGATACTGACTCACCAGCAGTTAGACCTTCTAGATACAGGTGTATTTTTACTACAATCAATTGAAATATCTTGACTGCACACAGGTCTCCAAAAACAAATATCCACTTAACTACGTTTGTAATTATGTGACTCCCAAAAGCCGTTGGCTGCACCAATGATGATTTGGTGTGTCATGTTAAAGGGGATGATAACTTATGCAATCAATTATTTTGTGTTTTATATTTGTAATTAATTTAGATCACTTTGTAGAGATCTGTTTTGACTCTGACATGAGAGTCTTTTACGATAATGCCCCACTTCCCCCTTGTACCCCATCCATTATTTATATACACACATTCTTTTTTTCTCTCTCTCCTTTTTCTCCCTCTGTTCCTCCCTCACTATACCCCTTACCCATCCTCTGGTTTTCCCCCCTCCCCCTTTTCTTTCTCCCTAGGCCTCCTGTCCCATGATCCTCTCATCCCTTTTGCCAATTGACTGTCCAGCTCTTGGCTCCATCCCTCCCCCTCCTGTCTTCTCCTATCATTTCGGATCCCCCTTCCCCTCCCACTTTTAAATCTCTTACTAGTTCTTCTTTCAGTTAGTCCTGATGAAGGGTCTCGGCCTGAAACGTTGACTGTACCTCTTCCTAGAGATGCTGCCTGGCCTGCTGCGTTCACGAGCAACTTCTGTGTGTGTTGCCAGAGTCTTTTACTGTTGATCTGTGTCAAAAAAAAACAAATCAAATCCACTGTAATTCAATAAAACATCTGGGGAAACAGCATGAATACTTTTTGTAGGCACCGTAGCTTTTCTGCTGATCCAGGGTTTGTTTTCTGGCATGTCATACATCTCTCAGCTGTTAGTCAAGCTTGCAACCCGAACTTTGTATTCCACCACTGTTGGGAGGATCTGTCAGTCATCTTTTGCATGCCAATGTGTCCTAGGCAGTGTTTCTGCTATGCCAAGTAAGGAAGCAGTTCAGTTGATGCCATTTGTTTATGACTCATGCCATATCTCCATACTCTATCATAGTTTAACAACCCACTATTTCCATCCAGAATTACTTCTCTTGGATTGAGTATTTATCTTGCATTTCTCAAATATCTTGTTGTTCATCTGTAATGCAGAATTCAACATTGTTTCCATAGTTACAGTTATCAAGTTTCCTTATATTTTCTTTATTCCTCTTCTTTTTGCAGTTTAGTCTGTGAATGCGTTCTGATGGCTTTCCACTGTGGTAATTTTGGAGTGACCTTTACATTTTAAGACAGCAAATTCTGATGCTAGTTGTATGACTTTCAGAAGTTCTCATACTAGTTGGTCATTCTTGATTGGAGTTCCCATGGCTGTAAGAAATCCTCTTTGTCTCCATAAGTTTCCAATGTCATGAACATCTCCAAAAGGATATCAAGAGTCAGTGTAGATGTTAGCTGATCTTCCTTCTGCTAGCTTACAGGCTTCAGTCAAAGCTTTCAGTTCTACCTGTTGTGCTGTAGTACCAGGAGCCATGCTTCCCAAGGTCATCACTTAGTTTTCTGTGACAACAGCCCTACCAGCCATTCAAATTCTTCCCACAATGGTTGAGGAGCCATAAGTGTATAGAATCACATCTGGGTTTAATCAAGGCACTTCCTTATGGTAATTTGCATCTTCTTGGCATGTTAATATTCTTTCACAGTCACAGACATTATAGTCTTCCATATCCACAAGCAACCCTGCAGCTGCATTTGCTGGACTTGCTTGTTGAATGATATATTAAGTGCCTCAAGAACAGTGAACCACTTGAGTCACAAGGTCATCAGCGTGCTTGCTGCCTTTCAGCAGACTAGTGAGGGGTTGAGTACCATGCTCTTTTGAAGTTGCACAAAAGCAGAAATGATCAACGTTGCTGGACTGTTGTAGGTGGTTTTGCTGATGTAACAGCCTTTGTGCAATCTTCACTGATTTCTCGTTTTCCTTGGGAAATTTTCTTTCCCAAGTAAATCACTTCCTCTTTTTGCAGTCGTGCCTTGTCCAAATTTGCTTTGTGTTCCTTGAAGGCTAAATAATTGAGCGTATAAAGTGCATCACATTCATTCCCAAATAGTAAATTAACATATAGCTGTTGGTTAGCAAGTGTAGACAGTTGCTTCATCTGTACTGATCTTACTCAGACTTCAATATCTTGCTCCCCTTGTTTGGCAGTTTTTATCACCTCAATGTAGGAAATGACAATTACATTCCAATTTGCTTTTGTTAGCTTCACCATTTTGACAACATCTGGTTTAAAGCCATCCATGAAGGTTGACTTGAGAGGGCTATATGTGGATTCTTCCATTTTATCTTCAGTTATTCCTTGAACTCCTGAGTAGCTGATCCAAACTGTCCAATAGCGTTCTTCATATTCAGAAACATTCTTTGAAGCCTTTTGTTTGTAGGCAATCTGTGCTGGGGATTGTTGTTCCAACCATTTCTTAATTGCATCCCAACCACCTGGTAAATTCGCTTTATCATCTTCAACCCAATATTTCAACTGTCTTATTTGCTGGGAAGACAGCATGGTGGCTAAAATTTGGATGCTATTCTATGGATGCAATTTGTACATGTTCTTAATTCGTTGTAGTTCAGCCTAAATCTTTAAGCTTCCTTTTTTAGGTTCTGGAATTTCTTTGGACCATTTGTCAACTTTTTTCTGATTCTGGTTGTTGATGATAAACCTCCTGTCATCTTTCATAATTTCCATTGTCATTCTTGCATGCTTTCAGTCCCTTTGTTTTTATTGGGGCAAGTCATTAAGTTGCTGCCAGACCTTATCACTGTTTTCATCACTTAAGCCACCAGAGGTCTCTGTTGAGTCAAGTCAAGTCAAGTCAAATTTATTGAAATAGCACATTTAAAAACAACCCACATTGACCAAAGTGCTGTACAGATCAGAGCAAAATACAAGAAACACAGACATAACCAACAAGGCAAACAGTTTATACGCACAAAAGAAACAACACAAGGGCCTAGGCACAAGCCAAAAATCAGCTATATCAGGGGGTTTCAAATGCTAGTGAATAAAAGTAAATTTTGAGCCTGGATTTAAAAGAGTCGATGGAGGGGGGCAGATCTGATAGAGAGGGGAATGCTGTTCCACAGTCTAGGGGCTACAATAGCAAAGGCGTGGTCACCTCTGAGTTTAAGTTTAGATTGCGGGACAGCCAGGATCTCCAAGTGAGCTGACCTGAAGGACCTGGAAGTAGAATAAGGGGTTAGCAGGTCTGTGATATAGGGGCAGCCCATTTAGAGCTTTATAAACAAACAAGAGAATCTTAAAATCACTGTTATATCCATTTTGCAGTTCCTTGGAGTTCACAAGGTGTTGCTGTTTCTGGGGTCTATTCTGGGTTGACACAACCGCCCACTGAAGGTCACTGCTGTGCATTGTAATTGATCAAGGACATCATGCTATTTTGTCACTCGCTCAGTTAACAGATTCCTTTGTTGGGCTTTCTACTGTCTCTATCATACTTTTCCCTCAGCATTTCTTCCTTTTGATTATTGAATTGACTTTATTTCTTACATCCTTCACATACATGAGGAGTAAAAATCTTCACGTAACGTCTCTGTCTAAATGTGTGATCAAAGTACTGTAACTTATAATAAATAGAACAGTCAATGTAACATAGAAATACACTCAAATCAGCGTGAGTTAATCAGTCTGATCGCCTGGTAGAAGAAGCTGTCCCAGAGTCTATTGGCCCTGGCTTTTATGCTGTGGATGGTAGCAGCTGGAATAGATAGTGGTTGGGATGGCTCGGGTCCCCAATGATCCTTCAGGCCCTTTTTTCACACCGGTCTTTGTAAATGTCCTGAATCATGGGAAGTTCACAACTACAGATGCGTTGGGCTGTCCGCACCACTCTCTGCAGAATCCTGCAATTAAGGGAGGTGCAGTTCCCATACCAGGCAGTGATGCAGCTGGTCAGGATGCTCTCAATTGTGTCCCTGTAGAAAGTTCTTGGGATTTGGAGGCACATGCCAAACTTCCTCAACCACCTGAACTGAAAGAGGCGCTGTTGTGCCTTTTTCACCACACAGCTATTGTACAGACCATGTGAGATCCTTGGTGATGTGGATGCCGAGGAACTTAAAGCTGTTCACTCTCTCAACCCCAGATCCATTGATGTCAATAGATGCCTGTCTCCATTCCCCCTGTAATCCACAACCAGCTCCTTTGTTTTTGCGACATTATGGGAGAGGTTGTTTTCTTGACACCACTGTGTCAACGTGATGACTTCTTCTTTTTAGGCTGCCTCTTTATTTGTTTGAGATTAGGCCAATCAATGCAGTGTCGTCAGCAAATTTAATTAGCAGATTAGAGCTGTGGGTGGTGACACAGTCATGGGTTTACAGGGAGTAAAGGAGGGGGACTTAATACACAGCCCTGAGGGGCTCCTGTGTTGAGAGTCAGATGGGTGGAGGAGAGAGAGCCCATTCTTACCACCTGCCAGCAATCTGCCGGGAAGGCCAGGATCCAGCGGCACAAGGCAGAGTCAAGGCCAAGGTCTGTGAGCTTCCCATCAAGCCTGGGTAGAATTATGGTGTTGTATGTTGAACTGTAGTCCAAGAACAGCATTCTCACATAAGCATCCTTCTTCTCCAGATGTGTAACGACGTTATGTAGAGCAGTGGCTATTGCATTGTCTGTCAATTGGTGGTGTCGGTAGATGAATTGTAGGGGTCCAGTTTGGGTGATAGCAAGCTGCAGTTGCAATCTTTGACCAGCCTTTCAAATCCTTTGCTTATTATTGAGGTGAGTGCCACAGGATGCCAGTCATTCAAAGTTGACTATTTTGTCAACCACAGTGACAACATCTAGTCAAGAGGAAGTGAGAAGCTCTTGTCAACCATGGTTCTTTCTCCCTACCATCCGTTCCCTACCTCTGGCACAGACCTATCCAGAACCCCATGCAAGTGCTTTCTAAACAACTCCCACATCTCATAAACACAAAAGATCCTGCTGATGCTGGAAATCCAGAGCAACACACACAAAATGCTGGAGGAAGTCAGCGGGTCATCGACGGAGTGATCTGAGGCAGAGTGGTAGGGCTTTGGCTCATTCAGGCTTCGGCGATAACGATTCAAGATGAGGTCAGTTACCTGTGAGGAATAGAAACAGGAAGGATGTCTGTGAGGCTGGTGTTCTCTACTGGGTGTCAGATGTGGAAAGTCCGGGAGACTCCCAGCCTCCCAGACGGCCACATCTGCACCAGGTGCGTTGAGCTGAAGCTCCTTAGGGACCGGGTTAGGGAACTGGAGATGCAGCTCGATGACCTTCGTCTGGTCAGGGAAAGTGAGGAGGAGACAGAGAGGAGCTAAGGCAAGTAGTTACACCGGGGCTTCGGGAGACACATAAATGGGTAACAGTAAGAGAGGGAAGGGCCGGAGTCAGATGCTAGAGAGTATCCCTGTGGCTGTCCTCCTTAACAATAAGTACTCCTGCTTGAGTATCGTTGGGGGGGGGAGGGACGGCCTACCTGGGGGAAGCACAGAGGCTGGCCCTGTTCCTCAGACGGGTAGGGAAAGGAAGAAGTTCCCTATAGGGGACTCTATAGTTAGGGGGTCAGACAGACGATTTTGTGGATGCAGGAAAGAAATGTGGATGGTAGTTTGCCTCCCAGGTGCCAGGGTACGGGATGTTTCTGATTGCATCCACGATATCCTGAAGTGGGAAGGTGAACAGCCAGAGGTCATGGTACATATTGGTAACAACGACATAGCTAGGAAAAAGGAGGAGGTCCTGAAAACAGAGTACAGGGATTTAGGAAGGAAGTTGAGATGCAGGACCTCAAAGGTAGTAATCTCGGAATTACTGCTTGTGCTGCGTGACAGTGAATACAGGAATAGAGTGAGGTGGACGATAAATGCATGGCTGAGGGATTGGAGAGGGGGCAGGGACTCAGATTTCTAGATCATTGGGACTTCTTTTGGGGCAGGCATGACCTGCACAAAAAGGATGGGTTGCACTTGAATCCCAGGGGGACCAATACCCTAGCTAGGAGGTTTCCTAAGGCTATTGGGGAGAGTTTAAACTAGAATTGCTGGGGGGTGGGAACTGAACTGAATAGACTGCTGGCTCATATATAGAGAAAGCTTGGAGACAGTGCGAGAGGGAGGATAGGCAGGTGATAGAGAAGGGTTACGCTCAGACCAGTGGTTTGAGGTTATGTCTAAGAAGCATCATGAACAAAGTGGATGAGCTTAAAGCGTGGATCAGTGCTTGGAGCTATGATGTTATGGCCATTACAGAGATTTGGATGGCTCAGGGCAGGAATGGTTACTTAGAGTGCCAGGTTTTAGATGTTTCAGAAAGGACAGGGAGGGAGGCAAAAGAGGTGGGGGCGTGGCACTGCTGATCAGAGATAGCGTCACGGCTTCAGAAAAGGAGGAAGTTATGGAGGGATTCTCTACTGAGTGTGGGTGGAAGTTAGAAACAGGGAGGGAGGAGATTGCTGAGCCTCTGGCAATGGCCGTTGCATCATCAATGGGGATGGGGAAGGTTCTGGAGGATTGGAGGGTTGCAGATGTTGTTCCCTTATTGAAGAAAGTGAGTAGAGATAGCCTGATTGAATTTTTTGAGGATGTGACTGAACACGTTGATGAAGGAAGAGCATTCGATGTAGTGTGTATGGATTTCAGCAAGGCATTTGATAAGGTACCCCATGCAAGACTTATTGAGAAAATAGAAGGCATGGGATTGCAAAATTACATTCCACCTCTTCCACTCAATGCCTCATCAATGGAGGCAAGCATGCCAAATGCTTTCTTTACTACCCATCCACTTTCAGTGAGTTATGGATTTCAATGGTTCAATTTATTATCAGGGAATGTATACAATACACAACCTGAATCCTTACTCTTCGCAGACAAACACAAGAAAAACCCTAAAAAATGAATGACAGAGAAACAGAAACCCCAAAGCTCGCACCCTCCCCTCCCACGTACAAGCAGTAGCAAAGCATCAAGCTTCTCCTTTCTGCTCCCCCCACTTACTCCAGCAGAAAGCTTCAAACCCCTCTTCCATCCACCAGGCAAGCAATAGCAAAGCCCCTGAAGAGATGTTGATCTAGAGTCAATCAAAAAACACTGTTCACCCCGACAGTTCGACATTCCACAAGCTCTCTTACTCATGAGGGAGAGAAGGGTATCATTCCTGTCACAGCAAGAGGGGAGACCAACAGCTTGCTATTTCATTGTTACAGTCTACAGCGTCACTCTAGAGATCCCCTGACTTGAGAATCATCAACTTGCACACCTAATCCCTCCTAACCAATGCTCCCATCTTTGTAAACCTCATCTGATACTAAAGTATAGGCCACTGACAGCAGCGCACCGGAGTCCTCAGTTGTGGGCCAGTCTCAATTATTCCCAAGTGTAATCTATCTTTGAAGATCCTTCCTCTTCCAGGGTTCTGGTTTTTGGAGCTTCTGTTGGTGCTTCTGTAGCTCTGGGTTTTTACGGGATGGGGTTGCTAGCCTTATGCCCAATTCTCCTCCTGTCACATCTGGGCTTGGAACAGTCCACGGCGAAGTTTAATGCTCCTATGGTTCCTGTGATTTACTTCATCTGAACAATTCAAATTTTACATTGCAAATTGCATTAAATCACAATTGTCTGGATTAAATTCCATCTGCCACTGTTCTGCCCAAATTTACAGCTGATTGAAGAAACAAATGCAGAATGGTACGGCAACTTACAGTCCATTTGGCCCAAGATGTTGTGTCTCACATGATATCAGTTTATACCAAACATCTTCCTCGTAATTATCACCCATTGGTGATATTATTGGTGTCCCTTTGCTTCTTCAGAAAACTTTCATGTTCATCAAATCTCTTATATATAATAAACAATAAAGGTCTCAGCACTGAGCACTTGTTGCAGACTTCCAGTCAGAAAAATGCCACTTCTTTCTGCATCCTATCAGCAAGCTAATTTTGCCAACGAGCCTCTTATTCCCTTGTGCCTTAACCTTAGAGTCATAGAGAAGTACAGCACAGAAACAGACCATTTGGTCTATCTAGTTTGTGCTGAAACGATTTAGGCTACCTCCTCCCTCCATGTGCACTGGGATCACAGCCCTCCATATCCCTACCATACATGTACTGATCCAATCTTCTCAAACGTTGAAATTGAGCTCTCATGTACCACTTGTATTGACAGTTCATTCCACTCTCAGGACACTCTGAGTATAGAAGTTTCCCCTTATGTTCCCCTTAAACTTTTCACCTTTAACCCATGACCTCTGGTTGTAGTCCCACCCAATTTCAGTTGAAAAGGCCTGCTTGCATTTATCCTATCTATACCCCTCATAATTTTTAATACCTCTAATCATATTTCCTCTCAATCTTCTAGATTCTAAGGAATACATTCTGAATTTATTCAATCTTTCCTTAAAACTCAGTTCCTCCAGATCTGGCAACATCCATGTAAATTTTCTCTGTTTGTGTCTTTCCTGTAGGTAGGTGATCAAAACTGCACACAATACTCCAAAATAGGCCTCCCCAATGTCTTATACAACTTCAATATAACATCCCATCTCCTGTACTCAATATGTGGATTTATGAAGGCCAAATACATGAGATAATTTGTCAAACACCTTACCAAAGTCCATTTAAGCCACATTTCCTGTTCTGTTTTCATCAGTTTACCCCCTCTGAGACACAATTTACCTTGCACAAAATTGTGCTGAGTCTTCCTAATCAGTCTCTATCTTTCCAAGTGAACACAATCCTGTTAATTACTTTGGTTCCCATAATCCCATAATTACTTTGGGTCCTACGCCCTTGCCAGACAAGTTTAAAGCCTTCTGCATTGTGCCAGCAAATCCCCCTGCCTGTTTTGCTGAGCACCTTTGCTCCATCCGCCAAAAAATGTAGGATTCCCCCCAGTGTCCACCCATTTTAATTCTACTTCCCAATCTGACATGTCAGTCCATGGCCTCCTCTCCTGCCACGAGAGGCCACACTCAGTTTGGAGGAGCAACACCTTATATTCCATGTGGGTGGCCTCTAATCTGATGGCATGAATATTGACTTCTCAAACTGCTGGTGATGGTCTCCCCACTCCTTCATCCTTCCCCATTCCCATTCCCCTCTCTCACCTTATCTCCTTACCTGCCCACCAACTCCCTCTGGTGCTCCTCCCCCTTCCGTTTCTTCCATGGCCTTCTGTCCTCTCCTATCAGATCCCCCTTCTTCAGCCCTTTATCTCTTTTACTAATTGACTTCCCAGCTCTTTACTTCACCCCTCCCCCGGTTTCACCTATCACTTACTACCTTGTATTTTTTCCTTCCCTCCCCCCACCTTTTTACTCTGACTTCTCATCTTTTTTGTTCCAGTCCTGATGAAGGGTCTTGGCCTGAAACGTCGACTGTTTACTCTTTTCCATAGATGTTGCCTGGTCCTCTGAGTTCCTCCAGCATTTTGTGTGTGTTGCTTGGTTCATCTCCAGTTCAAGTATAATCCATCCCTTTTGTACAGCCATCTGCACCCCATTTGCCCAAGAACCCGAATCCCTCCCTCCTGCACTAGCTTTTCAGTCATGTATTTCTTTGCTGTTCCTACCTTCAGTAACATGTGGTTTATAGACCTTGAGTCTTGCCTTTTTAATCTCCCTACATTTACTCTTCCCTTACTCAACTTATCACATTTATACTATCATGTACATCTCTGGATCTGAATCATTGGTAACATTGTTAACCTTGCCACCAGGGAAGGAACATACTTGAGGGTTGTTTATGTCCACAGAGTCATGTTTGTGTCTGGCATCGATCCTCCTATCATATTTGACTTCACCTTGGCATTTTCATGTCTTCATTTGTTTAACATTGGGATCAAGAAATTAAGAAAATGTTCACAATTTTCACAGGTCTCTGAATTCACCAGTGGAGAGTCTGGAATGTTCTTCGATTGGAAAAAGCCCACAATCAAAAACAACTGAACCTCAGTATTTGGGAACATTAAAAATCTTGGACAGGAAGGCAAATGAAACTTATAACCTTGAAGCTACAGATACAATCAGAGCATCTATTTATCAGGTGATGAACTTGGAATTATGAATGTTTTTGTGTGTTTGCAATTCAAAGCCCTATCTTTGACTGCTATGATCTATAGATGGGGAGTCACTACAACATTACTACTAAACATGTAAGAGTAGATTTTACCATTATGATTTCTTTGTATATTCTGTACAGTTTTCAACAATGGGACTACCCTAAAATTTAAATATATGGTATTGTCTATGCTGGTCTTTGTGGATGCTAAATTGGATCAAATTTCTCAAGCAAAATTTTGCTCGACTCAACATTGTGGGCCAAAGGACCTATAATGTGCTGTGTTCAATATGCTGTAATGTTCTATGTTCAATATGCCCCTGGACATTTTTGACAGGATTTAAACCAATATCGTGGTGTAATCTTAAATCTCATTGGTTAGACCACAGCTGCAATTCTATATATTGTAATAGGGAAAGACATGATTGCACTGGACATAGTATAGGGAGTTTCATCAGTATGTTCCTGAGAAAGGATTGTTTAAGGTACAAGAGACTGGATTGGCTGGATTTGTTTTCTTCTGAGCGATGGGGCCAAAGAGCTAATAGCAGTATACAAAATTATGAGGGGGAAAAGATAGGATTGACAGTAAAAAGCCTTTTTCCCACGTGGAGGTGACGAAGCCCAGGTGGCATAGATTTAAGGTGGAGATAAAGAGGTTTAGAAGGGATTTGAGGATCTTATTTTCACCCAGAAGATGCTTGCAATTTGATATGCAGTGCCTGAGAAGGTGGCAGAGCCAGATATACTTAAACTGGATAAGGATTTGAATCACCAAGATATAAAAAGTTATTAACCTGCTGCTAGTAAATGGGAAGAAAAGAGATTCTGCAGATGCTGGTGATCCAGATTAACTCACACAAAATGCTGCAGGAACACAGCAGGTCAGGCAGCATCTATGGAAAAGAATAAACTGTTGAAGTTTTGGGCCAAGACCCTTCATCAGGACATAAAAGCAAGGGGGCTGAAGCCAGAAAAAGAAGGTGGGGGAGGAGTACAACCTAGAAAGTAATAGGTGAAGTATGTGATGGGAAAAGTAGATGAGTGGGGGAGAGGGTGAAGTGAGAAGTTGGGAGGTGATAGATGGAAAAGGTAATGGGCTGAAGAAGGAGGAATCCAGTGGGAGAGGAGTGTGGACCATGGAAGAAAGGGAAGGGGGAGGGAAACCAGAGGGAGGTGAAAGGCAGGTGAGGAGAAGAAAAAAGGTGAGAGTGGAGCCAGAATACAGAACTGAAGAAGAGCATTTTCTAACCCTAAATTAGAAAACTCGATGTTCATGTTGTCAGGTTGGTATAACTGAGTTTGAATATGGCCCAAGTGTGGAGCAAGAGACACTGAAGCACGTCAATAGTTCACAGACTTTAATCCATACAGTGTTAGAGGGAAAGGAAAACAATAAACGCTAGGCCAAACTGGGCCATTAACTAAAACTCTCAAATGGGAAATGAAGTCTACACTGCAGCTGAAAAAAATGACTAAATATAAATGAATACCACTGGTCTTCAGAGTCAGTTGGTTTGACAGTCCAATTTCTCAGGCAGGGTCGAATGCAACCAGGTAGTGAAACGTTGCTGTGCTGGGTTCAAGTCTTAACAAGCACTACGACAGAAAGAATGGAGTTAAATACTATCACAGTGAAATAATAATCAGTTGACACATGCATATTCATAAGCGCAATTGCCATATCTGCTGCGCTGCCGAATCCATGGTTGTGACAGGGCCCCCCTCCCTAGGTGCAGCTGCTGAGGCACCACAGACCTGTGTCTGCTGGAAGTCCGGATGAGGGACTTGTCCAAGATGTCCTTTGTTGGGATCCAAGTCCGTCCTTCTGGACCATACCCTTCCCAGCCCACAAGTACTGGACCCTACCACGCCAGGAGGCACTGCACCGTATAGACAAGGGAACCATCTACCAAGCAGGGAGGAGGGAGGGGTAGGGTGACTGGGGCCAGGGGAGCAGTAGTAACTGGCTTGAGCTGGGAAACATGGAATACTGGTTGGATCTTCAGTGATGCTGGTAGACACAATTTATACAACAGCTTGTTGACAGCCTTTTCCACTACAAACGGTCCCATATAAAGCAGTGCCAATCTGTGGCTCTCGACTTTAAGGGGAAGACCTCCTCTCCTAGCCTGAATGGCCTTACCAGTCAATGGAGCCGATCAGCCTGCCAGGAATGCTGTTTCTGGACGGGCAGCAGAGAAGCCCTGGCTCGTCTCCAGGTGCGCTGGTAGCGCTGGATCCGCTGTTCAGCAGCAGGAGCTCCTACGTCAATCTCCTGATCAGGGAAGAGCGGGGGCTGGAATCCCTTCTGGCATTCAAAGGGAGACATGCCCATGGAGGACGACTGGAGGTTATTGTGGGTGATCTCTGCCAAAACTGATTGGAAGCTCCAGGACGTGGGGTTGGAAGAGGCAAGACAGCGCAGGGTTGTCTCCAACTCCTGGTTAACTCTCTCAGTCTGGCCGTTGGATTGGGAGTGGACACCAGATGAGAGGCTGGCCGTGGCTCCTACAAGAGAGCAGAAAGCCTTTCAAAACTGTGGTCCACTATCAGACACTATGTCTTGAGGAAAGCAATGGATCCTGACACATGTTGAACCATGAATGTGGCAATCTCACGAGCCAATGGGAGCTTGGGGACCCACAACAACCAAAATGATGGCATTTCCATTAGACGGGGGCAGCCCAGTGATGAAATCTACTAAGAGGTGCGACCAGGGGCCGTGGGGCACAGGCAATGGACACAAAGGACTCGCAGGACGCTGGCGTGATGTCTTGTTCCGAGCGCAGGAGGGACAGGCAGATACAAGGGGGTCGTGGACATCTTTGACATAGATAGCCACCAAAATTATCTTTTTATAAACTCCTGGTTCCTTTGAATTCCCAAATGTCCAGACAGACGGGAGGAGTGACCCCATTCCAACATTTTGAAATGCAGGGACAAGCAACCGGTTGGGAGGTCCCCCATCTGGGCCTGGGTCTGACTGTTCGGCGGCCCTCAACTCTGCCTTGATTCCCCAGACCACTACAGTAGCAATACGTGAGTGAGGAAGAATGGGCTCTGGATCGGCATTGTTCTCAGATCCATTGAACTGCTGCGAGAGAGTGTCGGTCTTAGTATTCTTGCTGCCAGGACGATAGGTGAGGATGAAATGGAACTGTGTGAAGAGAGCCCACCAGGCTTGATGAGAGTTGAGACTCTTTGCATCTTGAATGTAAGAGAGGTTCCTTTGATCTGTGCAGGCCAAGAATGGATGCTCTGCCCCCTCCAGCCAATGTTGCCATTCCTCCAGGGCCTCCATGACAGCCAGAAGTTCCCGGTTCCCAACATTGTAAGTCCTCTCAGCCAGAGCCAAGTGACAGGAAAGGAAGGCACAAGGGTGCAGCCGACTATCCGCAGGCAAGCGCTGAGAGAGGACAGCTCCAATGCCTACATCGGATACATCCACCTCGACAATGGATGGTTGTGATGGGTCTGGGTGTTGCAGCACTGGGACAGTGGTGAAACGTCACTTTAACTCCGAAAATACTTGTTTGGCATCGTCTGTCCAATGCAATGCTGCAAAGGTCTTCCTGGTGAGTGCGTTCATAGGAGCCGCGGTAGAGCCGAAATTCCGGATGAAGCAGCGATAAGAGCTTGCAAACCCCATGAAGCACCGTGCCTGTTTGACTGTAGATGGTTTGGGCCACTCTGCAACTGTATGAATTTTACTAGGGTCCATTTGAACACTGGGTGGTGTAAGTATATAGCCCAACAACATCAACTGGAATTCACATTTTTTGGGCTTGGTGTTCAGGTTATTTTTAAGAAGCCTTCTGAGAACTCTCTGGACATGCTGGACGTGCTCCTTATGGAGTGGGAATAGATAAGGATGTCATCTAAATACACAAACACAAACTGGTTCAATATGTCCCTGAGCACGTCGTTAACCAAGGCCAGGCCAAAAAGCATCACCAGGTACTCAGTGGCCATTAGAGGAATTGAAAGCTGTCTTCCACTCATCCCCTTCTCTTATGCAAACCAAATTGTAAGCATTGTACAGATCAGTTTTGGAAAATAGGTTTGCTCCCTGGAGATGTTCAAACATAGATGCCAGCAGGGGGAAGAGGGTAGCGGTTGTTCACAGTGATTTTGTTCAGGGGCTGATAATCGATGCAGAGACAGAGCTTGCCATCTTTCTTGCTCACAAAAAAAGAAGCCTGCTCCTGCTGGCGAGGTTGACGGACGGATAAACCCCATGCTCAGTGCCTCTTTGATGTATTCCTTCATGGCCACCATTTCAGGATGAAACAGGGAAAAGAGTCGGCCCTGGGGAAGACTAGGGGCACAGTTGTATGGCCAGTGTGGAGGCACAGTGGTGGCCTTCCCTTTACTGAAAACCTCAAGGAGATCTGCATATTCAGCCAGGATCCCAGACAGGTCCATATCCTTAGCTGACACAGGAACGGAGCTTGAGCTAGACCTAGACGGGTAGACAGCTGTGCTGGTCTCCACTCTTGGAGTGCTTTCTGAGACCAATCAATCCATGAGTTATTTCGGGATAACCAGGGGAGACCAAATACCAGTGGCAGTTCAGACGAATCAACCAGATAGAAAGATTGCATTTTGGAGGGGTTAGGTGGAAAGGTGGATCTGGCCAGAGCCCAGAGTTCGACCGTCAAGCGCCTTAAGGTTGATTTTTTCTCTATATTCCTGAGTTGGCAGTACCCATCTTAGAGCAAGAGAGATGTCCATAAGAATCCCGGCAGCACCGGAGTCGATAAACACCTTAAGTTCATGGGTCTGAGACCTCCATGACAAGGATCACAGAATTAGGGGAAGCCGACTGTTGAGAGAACCGACCTGCCAGGATTCCCCTCCCTGCTGACGGATATTCTCTTTTACTGGACGCTTGGAACATGCTGCCCGGAAGTGTCCTGGATCGCCGCAATAGAGGCAGGAGCCTGTTCTGTGCTCTTCTTGTTCCTCCTGAGACAGGCGCAGGTGTCCTACTTGTATAGGCTCCTCCGTGGTCTGGGCTCTGGGTGATGAGGAAGGGAGAGTGGGCGAAGAGAAATGGTGATCATGTGAGAGAGAGGGAGAGGGTGAGGAAAGATGGTAGGAAGTTTGCAACATTCTTTCCCTGTGCCACTCAGTTATCTGGTCGTCAACACGAATAGCCAGATTAATCAGGTCATCCAGACTACCTTGCTCGTCCAGGACAGTGATATCATGCTGGACCCCTGCGTTCAGTCCACGCTGGAAGGCAGTGATGAGAGATCTCTCATTCCATACTGTCTCTACTGCAAGGGTACAGAATTTGACTGCATAGGCTCTGCCTTGGTGCAGATCCAAGAGTCGGTGGGCAGCCTCCTGACCCCGTAATGGAAGATCAAAAACCCTCCTTAACTCCGCCACAAAATGTTGGAACAACTGGGTTGTGGGGTGTCCTTGCTTCCGTAAAGTGTTGAACAGACTGAGTGGAGGTCCATCTTTAAGGTTGACCATGCGCACCAGTTTTCATGCATCATCACCAAAATGACCAGGCTGGGCTTGGAATGTCAGCTCACATTGGGTAATAAAATTCCTGCAGCCATTGGGATCACCAGAATATCTGTCTGGTGGTGGAATACTCAGTTCCTGTATGGACAGGGGGCGTCTGTGGGGGTCGGTTCTGGTTCGGGCGCGGACCAGATAGCAAAAGGGTCTCCAACTGTCTCGTAAGACGCGTCCCCCTCCCTCATTTGTTGCACTGATCAGAGAAGTATGAGACGAGGAGAATGCTTCGGAGGTGTGGGAGGCCTCAGTCAGCAGGGTAGTAGCCCCTTGTGTTGAAGTGACCACGGATAACCTACCGCAGGGAGTGGTAGAGGAGATTGTGGCCAAGTTGAGAACTGAGATGTCCCAGTTGTTATCAGTGGGTGTCACCCCTCCCTTCCCCATATGATAGAGCTGATGGGGGGAGCGGATCCCCCAAGGAGACGAACAATGTGGAGGGCTGCTAGCAGCCGGTGTCACACGAGAACAAGAGTGAGCCCCCTGGTACCTAAGCAGATAGAGGTACTTATGCTAAAGCTATACTCAACACCGGGTTGCAGGTCACGCTACTGTATCATTTGTTTTACAACCGGTATCTGATGCATTTACCCTTGACACCATTCAGTGCACTGGAGATCTGGGGTCTTAGATCTGGGCTATTATCCATCTGATGGTTATTTGTCAGTGAAACTGGAGTTCTTGGACTCCGATGTGGGAGTGTTTGAGGTCCTTGATACATTAGTGCTGGTTTGTCCGGAGCCTGCTGAGAAGGGTGGGGTTGGGGACCAACACTCCTCTGGTGAGGAGGCTCATGGGGGCCTGCAAGGAGAAGGCTGGGAGAGCTTTCTGGGAACATTGTCTGTGAACCCAGTGTTTCCTGCTGTTTTTGAGGAAGTGCGTGGCTGCATTGGGCCAGATACTGACTTTCAATGAGGGACTGTGTGGTTCACCCAGTTGAAGCCAATAGTGTTACGGCCCAGGGAAGTAGCAAGAGTGATGGGGACCCCCAAATTTCCTGGAATGCCTGAGGGCGAGCCCCTCTTAGTGAATGCTTTGGAAGACCATGAGGGTGAGTTGGGATTTCCTGCTGGGGTACTGGTGAGGCCTGAACTGCAGAAGCCCTCAGTTGTACAGGCAAGCAGGATGGCAATGATTGTCAGGAACACTATGAAGAGAGAGGTCACCTTCAAGCGGGGGATGCCCCTGGCGCATCTGTTCCCGGTGATGGCAATGTCTAGTGTCCCTGTGAGACAAGTCAGGGAGAAACTATTAGAAAAAGGGGGAAAGTTGAGCACTGAGTCATTCAACTTCGGGGACTCCCCGGTTTCTGCGGATTGGGAGAGGAGATTGGTAGAGAAGATGCTGAAGCTGGAAGGTGTCTTTACCATTGACGAGTCTGATGTGGGTTGTCCCAAGAGAACTTGTCACACTATCCAGGTGACGAAGGACACCCCATTCAGAG
This sequence comes from Mobula birostris, assembly GCF_030028105.1. NCBI lineage: Eukaryota > Metazoa > Chordata > Chondrichthyes > Myliobatiformes > Myliobatidae > Mobula > Mobula birostris. The sequence continues at coordinate 112,078,731 of NC_092372.1, forward strand.
AGAGGTCGCGGAGACTGGTAGAAGACATTCAGCAGCATTTGTGAAGGAAGCTGGGATTATCACTGAGTCCAGAAGCCCCTATGCATCTCCAATAGTAGTGGCCAGAAAGAAGGATGGGAAGGTACGGATGTGTGTGGACCATAGGACTCTGAACAGGTGTACCACCCTTGACCAGGAAACAGCCCTGGGAATCAAAGACATGCTAGCCTGTTTGAGTGGTACGAAGTGGTTCAGTATGCTGGGCTAGAGGAGTGGATATTACCAGATCCCCATCAGTGAAGCTGACAAAGAGAGATGGCATTTATATGTCCCCTGGGATTCTTCCAGTTTGAAAGGATGCCCCTTGGCATATCGGGAGCCCCTGCAACCTTCCAGCGGGTCATGGAGAAGACGGTGGGGGTATGAATTTGCTTGAGGTATTGGTGTACCTGGATGACCTCATAGTATTTGGGTCCACCTTGGAAGAACATGAAGCTAACCATATAGTCAAAGTAAGAATTATAAAGCTCTTTAAGGGTTTCTTCTTTTATGTTACTGCTAAGGTGAATAAAATGGCTTCTCTGTACTGTTAACTGCTGAGACAGTGGTTCTCTGTGCAGCATGTTTGGGTTATAATTAGTGATAACGGGACTTGTATTCGTTTGCTAACCAATTGGGATAGATGTTATTCTTTCTGTCTGTGTGAAAGCTGTTAGTTTGTGTGGGCTTGGGGGAGAAGGTGCGAGGAGGATGAAGAGAAAAGACGTGGCTTGAGGAGGCAGTTGCCGGACCTGCTGGGCCTGGGCTCGGGGTGGAAGCCCAGGGGCCGACTAGTGAAGGAGGATCAGCGAGAGGGAATCCGTGAGCTCCAACATTTGTGCACTGGACATGTTTATGAGATTATTGGCGCCTTCCTTTTCTTTTGTTTCTCTACTAACCCAATACTTAAATATAAAATCTTAATCGTTTAACCGCACATTGTGGACTGAATGTTATTTCGGGGTACTGATGTTACACAGGGAACACACCACGCAGCATCCACCCAAACAAGGGTGCTAAGGTTTGGTCGGGGAGGGGGCGTCACCCCCGAGATCATGCCACTAGGCAAAGAGAGTCTTACAATGTGGGGTTACTTGTCCGGGATATGGATTTTTGTACGGTGCTGCGTGTTTGCCCTGTTTAAATCAGTGCTGGTGTGTCTCTGTGGGATTGTGATTAGACACGTGTGCGTTGATAAACTGGCGGGCTCAGCCTTGCTTTAGCACGAGCTAGCGCTGACCTCACGGAGGTGGGATTGCCAGTGTGTAGTGGTGCCCTGGGTGAGGCGGGGCCATGGGCTGTCCCTACTGTCAGGAGGGAGGGGGCGGAGGCGTACGAGACGTGGGTGGAACGGATTCTCAGTTGCTAGATGAGTGGCAGTGCTCGGTTGAGGGAGAGCGGCAGGGATTGGTTGAAAATTTGAGTAGGCGGGCTGGTGACGGTGTTAGAACTGTCAGGGTCAATTACCCCGTAGTGACAGCTGCCAGTTATCTGAAAGCAGGGGAAAATGCGTTTGGTTTGACTGAAAGTAAAATGCAGCACCTGGGGGGCTTTCCATACCTGTGTCAGGAGATTAGGGGAAAGTTTTCAGGGTATCTTCTCTGGCTAGTGGGGCAGATAAATTGCTTGCAATGCCAGGGGGATCAGTTAAGCGTATCAGCCCCTCCCTCAGTTGATCAGCTGATCAGAGAGGTGTCGGGAAACTTAATGGAGGCCCAGCGGGTGGTTATTTTGGGGTACTGATGTTAAACAGGGGGCACAACACGCAGCATCCACCCAAACAAGAATGCTAAAGTTTGTTTGGGGAGGGGGCACCACCCCCGAGATCATGCCACTAGGCAAAGTGAGTCATACAGCTCAATCGTTTAATCACATACAGTATTGTGTACTGTTTGTTATTTCAGGGTATTGATTTGTAACATGGGACACTTCACGCAGCATCCACCCAAACGAGCTTTCTTAAGTTTGGCCGGGCTGGGGGCTATCACCCCCTATAGTAAGCCACTAGCCGAAGCAACAGTTACAATTGTGGGAGCTTGTCTGGGATTCATTCCTTTGGATGCTGTGTGATTACCCTGAGCAATGAACTAGTGGGGTAGATATTTGAACTCCAGATGAATTGTTAATTCACCTGTTAAGTACTGTTACAGTTGTGATTGTGGGCAGATGTTTGATAAAATGGCTGCCACAGCTCTCATTTTAATGCAGACCAGCGCTGAGGTAGCAGTAGCTGGGGGCAGAGATTTCAAAGACAGGGTTCTCTCGTTTCTGAGGAATGAGGGGAAAGAGTGGTCGGATTTGGAAAGTCTAATTAGTCCATGTCCCCGATGAGAGTGAGAATTCTGAGTTAGTATCTGTCCTTACTTCTCTGGCAAATAAATGAAGAACCAGATTCAAAGTCCCAGCTGTGGCAGGCTCTGCCTATTCTCTGGAATAACGCCCACCCCTAAAGGGGAGGAGGAGTATGAGACGTGGGTGGAACGGACCTCTCAGTTGTTAGATGAGTGGCAGTGTTCTGATGATGTAAAGCAACAGAAACTGGTTGAAAGTTTGAATGGGTGGGTGGCTGACGTTGTGAGAGCCGTCAGGTTGCAGTATCCCGTAGTGACAACTGTCAGGTTGCGGTATCCCGTAGCGACAGCTGTCAATTACACGCAAGCACTGGACAATGCTTTCGGCCCGACTGGAAGCCCAATGGAGCTCCTGGTGAGGTTTCAGAACATGCGTCTGGAGAAGGGGGAGAAGCTTTCTGCTTTTATTTTTCAGCTAGAGAGGCAGCTAAATTGCTTGCAGCGCGAGGGGTCATTCAGGTGGCTGAGGTGGATCAGATAGCCGGGGCACCCAGTCCCATGACCTGATTGCTTGGGGTCTTCGACCCTAACCCCTCCATCTTTTGTTGGGCTGATCAGAGAGGTACGGGAAGAGGAGAACATGGCGGAGATGCGGGAGAACTCCGTCAGCAGGGTATAGTCCTCAGTAATTGTCCCCCGTGGCGAAGTGGCCACGGATAACCTACCCCAGGGAGCGGTAGAGGAGATTGTGGCTGAGTTGAGAACGGAGCTATGTCGGCTGTGATCCATGGGTGTGACCCCCCCCCCCATATGATGGTGCTGATGGCGGGGGGGGGGGGAATTCCCCAAGGGGACAAATAATGTGGAGGGCTGCTGGCAGCAGGTGTCATGCCAGGAGGACGGTGAGCCCCTGGGTATCTAACCAGGGAGAGTCGTTGAGGAGACCCAGTGAGGGACAGCCTGGTGTCTCTGGGGGAACACGTTCCCAGCAATGTACCAAGGAACCCCCGAAAGCAAAAGGCCCAATTTCTGAAGGCTTAGTGGGTCCATGCTCCAGTGTGTTGCTATGAATAGAGGGTAATTATGTTAAAGCCATACTTGACACCGGATCGCAGGTCACGTTGTTGTACCATTCATTTTACAACCGGTATCTGAAGCACTTACCATTGACCCCATTCAGGCACTGGAAATCTGGGGGCTTAGTGCTTGTGGTTATCCATATGATGGTTATTTGTCAGTGAAGTTGGAGTTCTCGGAGGCCAATGTGGGAGTGTCTGAGGTGCTGGTTTGTCTGGACCCTGTTGAGAAGGGCGGCGTTTCAGTTCTGGTGGGGACCAACACCCCTCTTGTGAAGAGGCTCATGGGGGCCTGCAAGTAGAAGGCTGGCAAGAGCTTTCTGGGAACATTGATCGTGCACCCAGTGTTTCAAGCTGCTTTTGAGAAAGTGTGTGTCTGCATCAGGCCAGATTTAGACAAGGGACTGTGTGGTAGTACAGTCCGGGGAAGTAGTGAGAGTGATAGGGACACCCAAATTTCCCAGAGTGCCTGAGTGGACGCTGCGGAAGACCATGAGGGAGGGTCGGAATTTCCTGCTGAGGTACTGGTGAGGCCCGAATTGCAGAAGCCCTTGGTTGTACAGGCAAGCCAGATGGCCTTGGTTGTACAGGCAAGTCAGGAACACTACAAAGAGGGAGGTCACCTTCAAGCGGGGGATGCCCCTGGCGCATTTGTTCCCTGAGTCATTCAACTTCGGGGGCTCCCCGGTTCCTGCGGGTTGGAAGAGGAGGATGGTAGAGAAGATGTTGAAGTTGAAAGCTATCTTCTCCACTGATGAGTTTGATGTGGGTTGTTCTAAGAGCATGCGTCACACTATCCGGGTGACTGAGGATACCCCGTTCAGAATAAGGTCGCGGCAACTGGCCCCCTGCAGAGGTGGTGAACATTCAGCAGCATTTGGGTAAGTTGAAGGAAGCTGGGATCATCACAGAGTCCCGATGCACTTTTGTGTCCCCAATAGTAGTGGCCTGAAAGAAGAATGGGAAGGTATGGATGTGTGTGGACTATAGGACTCTGAACAGGTGCACGGTCCTGAGGATTGAAGATGCGCTGGCCTGTCTGAATGGTGCAAAGTGGTTCAGTGTGCTGGACTCGAGGAGTGGATATTACCAGATCCCCATGAGTGAGGCTGACAAAGAGAAGATGGAAATTATATGTCTCCTGGGATTTTTTCAGTTTGAAAGGATGCCCCAGGGCATATCGGAGCCCCTGCAACCTTCCAGCAGGTCATGGAGAAGATTGGGGGATATGAACTTGCTTGAGGTATTGGTGTATCTGGATGACCTCACAGTATTTGGATCCACATTGGAAGAACATGAAGCGAGGCTGCTGAAGGTCCTGGGCTGTGGGCCACCTGAAAGCTGAAGGGTTAAAACTTTCACTGGACAAGTTCCAGTTCTGCCAAATGTCTGTTAGCTATAGTCTCACGGGATGGGCTAGTTAAAAACCCAGCTAAGATCGAGGCAGTTACCACTTGGCCAAGACCCCAGACTGTGAGCGCTATGTGCTCATACCTCAGGTTCTGTGGTTACTATCGGAGGTTTGTGAAAGGCTACGCGAAAGTGAGTCACCCGTTGAATCAGCTTCTGTGCGATTACCCTCCCTTGGGGAAGAAATGGAGGGGGAAAAAAAGACAGGAGGGTGGAGAGTATCTTAACCCATCGGAGCCCTTTGGACTAAGGTAGTGTGCAAAATGTGAGGAGGCCTTGCAGTTGCTGAAGGAGCTGCTGGCTATTATGGACCCCCGATTACCATATGTACTGCACACGAATGCCAGCTGTGAGGGTTTAGGGGGCGTCCTGTATCAGGATCAGGGGTTCGGGGTGAAGCCCATTGCATTTGTCAGCCAGAGTCTGTGGCCCTCCGAGAAAAACTACCCCCACGCACGTTGGAATTTCTGGCGTTGAAATGGGTGGTGGTGGATAAGCTGAGTGACTACCTCTACGGGGCCAAGTTTGAGGTGAGGACGGACAACAACCCCCTAACTTATATCCTGACCTTGGCGAAACTGGATGCCACGGGTCATCGATGGTTGGTGGTGTTGTCTGCCTATGATTTCAGCCTGAAGTACCGGCCAGGGAGCTGGAACGTTGATGCTGATGCTTTGTCCCGATGGGCACATGAGGGACTGGTCAGGGACAGAGAGTGGGAAAGCGTTCCTGCCCTGGGGGTGAAGACCATGTGTCAGTTTACCATCACCGTGAAGGCAGAGGAAAAGGAGGAGCAGGATCGAGCGGTGGATCAATTGGGGGTTTCTGATGACACGATCCCCTAAGTTTATTGTAACCTGACTGCTCTGAAGACAAATCAGCTGCCGGAGTTGAGTTCTGGGGAATTGGCTGCAACATGATCCGGGCATTCATACCATTTGGGCAGCCAGTCGAAAGAGGAAACATGGCTCAGGCGGAGAAGACGAAACACATGTCGGTGCCTCCATTACTACGAGAATTGCCTTTGTTGGATTTGAAGAACCAGATCTTATACCGGATCACATCACTTCCAGATCGACCCCGGCGTTGCCAGCTGGTTCTGCCGAGAAGTATTGGAGGATGGCGTTGAAATCACTTCATGATGATTCTGGACATTTGGGGGTGGAAAAGACCTATGGTTTTACTGGCCCCGAATGAAGTCAGAGGTCGAAGAATACTGCAAGTCGTGACTTTGATGCATATCGCAGAATACACTGCCTAAGGTGGCAGCTTCCTTGTCCCACCTGCAGAGTGCCACCTGGTGTGTATGGATTTCCTGTCAATAGAACCCGGTACCAGCGAATGTCTTAGTCATCACAGACCACTACACCAGATATGCTCAGGCTTTTCCTATCAAGGAGCAGAGGGCGTCTATGGTGGCAAAAGTGTTATGGGAGAAGTATGTCATTTATTATAGCCTTCCCAGGCGAATACAGAGTGACCACGGATGGGATTTCGAGACCAGACTTATCCATGAGTTACTGGGCATGCTTGGAGTCAAGAAATTAAGGATCACGCCCTATCACCCTCAGGGTAACCCCAGCCAGAGAGGTTTAATCGGACCTTGCTAGACATGCTGGGGACCCTGGAGGTGGAGTCAACATATTGGGCATTTGGTTCACAGTTATAACTGTAGACGAAATGAAGCTACTGGGTAGCTCGCCATATTATCTGATGTTTGGGCGCGAGGCAAGGTTGCCCACTGACCTTTGTCTTGGGACCGACGAGGGTGACTTACCACCGAAGACTTATCTGAAGCATGTGTCTGACATGAGAAAAGGGATTGTGAATTAGCAGGGGTCGTGGCTGCTAAGCAGAATCAAGGGAATAAGAGGAGGTATGATCAAATGTAAACTTGCCTTGGCGTTTTCCAGAAAACTTATTACAAAGTTCAGACTTTGTCAAATTTATAGCGATTCAAATAAAAGATTTTTTTCTTTTTAATAATACGGGAGATGTGTCAAAATTGATTATATGGGATACATTTAAAGTGTATTTGTGAGGTCAGATAATCTATTTGGCTAAGCTTAAGAAACAGACAAAAATAGAGTTAGATAGGATTTTGTAACATATTTGGATAACACCTATGCAGTTTCTCCTAATATTGATTTATTTAAACAAAGGGTTGAACTTCAATCACAATATAATTTATTATTAACTTATCCTGTTGAAAGAAATTTGCTTAAATTAAAAAGCCAATTTTATGTGTTTGGAGATAAAAGTAATAAGCATCCCAACTAAAAGCAGTTAGAGCTAAAAGAGATATTTTAAAAATTCGTAAGGGAGATGGTAGTTTAGCTTGTAACTATGAAGATATTAATAAAAATTTTCAAGACTATTACAGTGAACTCTATAAATCTCAGTTTCCAGTTGATCCTTCTAAAATGAATGCCTTTTTACAAAAGATTGAATTTCCTAGAATATCTGTTGAGGTTGAACAAATTCTTGATACTCCTTTTACTGAAAGAGAAATTCAGAAAGCTATTTTTTCAATGTAATCTGGTAAAGCTCCTGGACTAGATGGTTTTACTGTAGGATTCTATAAAAAATTTGAAAATTTGCTTACTCTTTATATGTTGGAAATGCTTAAGGATTCTTTTTTGTTAGGAGAGTTACCTTCTACATTTTATGAAGCTTCTATTTCTTTAATTCTTAAGAAAGATAAAGGCCTTACGGATCGTGCTTCATATAGACCTATCTCATTATTAAATGTAGGTGCCAAAATTCTTTCAAAAATAATGGCTAATTGGTTGAAGAATATACTAGCTAAAATTATCTCTCAGGACCAAGCAGGTTTTATAAAAGGCCGTTATTCTTTTTCTAACACTTGGAGATTGTTAAATGTTATATACTCATCCCTCTCGAAAACTCCTCAATGTGTTGTTTCTCTTGATGCTGAAAAGGCATTTGATAGAGTTGAATAGAAATATTTATTTAATGCTTTAGAGAAATTTAGCTTTGGTACTAATTTTAATAAGTGGATTAGAATGAAAAAAGCCCTTTTGCCACTGCGATTACTAATAACTGTAGATCCCCCTTTTTTCGACTTTCGCAGGGTACGAGACAAGGATGTCCGTTAAGTCCTTTGTTAATTAATTTGGTGCTGGAACCTCTGGCTATTGCACTTCATGAAGCTAAGGATATTCAAGGAATTTCCATAAATGGGACTATTCAAAAGATTTCCCTTTATACTGATGATCTCTTAGTTTATGTTTCGAATCCTGAAGAGTCTCTTCCTAGTTTATTGAAATTATTAAATGAATTTGGAAAGTTTTCAGGATATAAATTAAACCTGCATAAAAGTGAATTATTTCCTTTAAATTATTCTGCTTTTATTATGTGAAGTTACGGATTCTTTTAAATATTTAGGTATTATCATCACTAAAAATTATGGAAACCTTTATAGAGCTAATTTAGTTCCCTTGGTGGATTTTATGAAGCAATTATTTTCTAGATGGTCTTGCTTTGCCTAATTTAAGAATGTATTATTGGGCGGTTAATATACGCTATACGTCTTCTTGGTTGTATTGGACCGATAAAAATGAACAACCACCATGGGTTGATCTGGAATTGAAAGCTGTGAAACAATTTTACTTAAGTTCGTTATTAGGAGCTTCTTTACCTATACAACTAGCCAAAATTTCTATTTTAAATATAAATCCTATGATTAAGCAGTCATTACGAATTTGGTACCAGTTTCATAAGTTTTTTAATCTTAAAAAATTTAACCTTCTTGGTTTAATTTATTGGAACTATTTATTTAAACCTTCACTTAGTGATCCTACCTTTTCTCTTTGGAGGAATAAAGTAATTTATTCCTTTATGGATTTGTTTCAAGAAGGCCGATGGATGTCCTTTGAGAAATTAGTAACTAAATACTCTCTTTCATACTCACACTTTTTGCAATATCTTCAGGTCAGACATTTTTAAGGAGACACTGTCTAAAATATTTCCTAATGTTAATAGTCAGTGTGACAGATGTAAAATTGAGATAGCTACATTGACACATATGTTTTGGTCGTGTTCTGTATTGAAACAGTTTTGGAAATCTATTTTTTCTACAATTTCTAAAGCTTTAAAAATTAATTTACCACCTAATAAATTGACAGTTTTGTTTGGTATAGTTCCTCAATATATTCATGGTATTTCTATATCAGACCAACATGCAATTGCATTTGTTACATTATTGGCTAGAAGGGCTATTTTATTAAAATGGAAAGATGCTTCTGCTCCCACTTTGATACAATGGTTCTGTCAGGGGATGCTATGTCTTAGTTTGGAAAAAATCAGAAGTCGAACTTTTGATCCTCGATTTGACTTTGAAAAAAAGTGGGGCTCTTTTGCCTGCTACTATCATTTGATTTGAGTTAATTAAGATGGTCCCCTTCTGATTTTTGGGTAACTGGATTTGGTTGGCGGATTGCTGTCTTTTTTTAATAGAAGCTTGTATGTCGTATAGCTGTGGGTTTGTGCTCCAAATGTTTTTTTTTTGTTAGCTGGTTTTTTTTTTGTTTTAGTTAGTAGGGGTTCCTTTTTCCAAAAGAAAAGCTTTAACATTTTGTTTTTTTAAAATTATTATTATTGATATACTGTTTAGCTTGGTTAATAGTTTGACTCTTATTATACATATTGATATATTGACTTGATTATTTTAATTTTTTGTTGTGGATTTTTAATAATAATTAATAAAAAGATTTTAAAATGAAAATGAAACGTTTCGGGCCAAGACCCTTCAGCAGGACTGGAGCGAAAAAGATGTCATTGTCCATGTGGACTTCAGCAAGGTTTTGATAATGTCCCACAGGAGTGGCTGGTCAAAAAGATTTCATTGCTTGGCATTCAGGATGAAGTAGCAAAATGGATTCAGCATTGACTTTGGAAAGTAGATGATTGCCTCTCTCACTGGAGGCCTGTGCTAACAGTGTTCCTTGGGAAACAGTGCTGTCAATGATGCGGATGATAATGTAGATTATAATGCATTTTCCTTTTCACCTTTTTATTAATGCTAAGATTTTTATAATAAGCAGACTTTAATTCAGTAAACCATAGGAATATTTTATCTGTACTTAGTTACCAATAATTTACATGTATTTATTAATATCATACAGGAGTGGCTGGAAAGGAAAAGACAAATTCTTTCTGAAAATAAAAGACATCGAAAGCTGAAAGTACAACAGGAAAATGAGAAGAGAGAGCAGGTTTACTAATTTATTCCCAATGGTTCAATGTTCTATTACATAAACTGCTACTTTCAACATTAAAACATTAATTTTGAAATTTATTGGAGAAGTAAAGGGATTGTTCAATTTTAAGAAATGTACAAAAATTCATTGCTATGTTTTACTGTATATTTCCAAAAATATTTAAATATAGACTGATATAGTCATTTGGCCCACCAGGTCCATGCCAGCCATATAAAGAACATTAGGACATGCACATGGATAGGAAAGGTAGAGAGGGATATGGACAGAAACAAATAGAACACCTCCAAGCTGGGAAACCTAGCAGCGTACTGCAGCAATACTGGCTCACTTGAGGCATATCAGTCTATAGCTTGAAAGTGAAGTGGCCGTGCTTGAGCTGTAAGTGCCATGTTTCACTATAAGTGAGGAGGCTAAGCAGCTGTTTTTATTATTTTTCTGATTTGTGTAGTGGAATTGTAGTTATGGCGATGGAATGCTCCTCCTGCAAAATGTGGAATACTTCCTAGAAAGTATGATCTATAAAGAAAGTTTAGACAAACTTGGATTGTTTTCCCTAGAGTGTCAGAGTCTGAGGGGAGATATGATGGAAGTTTATTTACTAATGAGAGGAAAATCTAGGCCAGAAAGGCAGCATCGTTTCCCCAGGGTGATCACGATCACCATTATTATCTGCTGTGTCATATGGCATAGGCAATCATAGCCCGAGGATAGAAATGCCTAACACTGGAAAAAATGCTACATCTCCAAGCAAAGTTCTTGCTTTGGTTAATATGCCTACATATTATGTCAAAATGTTTTTGTAGATGCACCTCAAAAGTTCTGCCTACTCTGATCCTTAATATATGCATTAAAATCACATGCTATAAATAGTCAAATCAAAAGTATCACTTCTACTTCTGCTTCACAAGTGAGGACCTAGTTGAGTTCACTAAGTTCAATAGGAAAGTTAAAGAGGAAAATAGGGAAAATGAAGACATACTGACAGAAAACACAAAATAGAATCCATGCGGGTAACATACGCAAAATACTGCAGGTGCATCTATGCTGGGAAGTACCGGTTGATGTTTCAGGCTGAGACCCTTCAAAAGAACTGGAAGAGAAGGGGACAGGTGCCAGAATAAGCAGATGTGGGAAGGCACATAGTGACAGGAGATAGGTTAAAGGAAAGGTGGGTGGATGATGTGTGAAGCTTGAAGGTGAGAGGTGAAGAGCTGAAGATAAAGGAGTTGGACAGTGGAAAGTGTCATAACTGTTGTTAGGGAGGAGGTGTAGGCAGGTATACCACTTGTCGTAGTTGTAGAGATGAATGCTAGGATAAAGGTCTATGGGTTGGGACAAGTGGGCAGTGGAGTCCCTCCAAGTGAGGCGACACTTCACCTATAAATCTTTCAGGGTCATTTATTGTATATTGCATCCTCAACAGTGGTGAGGCCTGATGCAGATTGGTGAACTGCTTCATTGGGCACCTGCAGATCCGCTACAACAAGCAGGATCTCTGGAAGGGCACCCATTTCAATTCAGCTTCCCATTCCCACACTGACTTGTCTGTTTGTGACCTCCTCTACTGGCACAGTGGAGCCAAACCCAGTTTGGAGGAACAGCACCTCATATTCCATCTAGGTAGTCTCCAACCTGATGGCATGAACATTGATTTATCTAACTTCCAGGAAACCACTCTGCTTTACTTCCCACTCCTCCACCTTTGTTGTTTCCCCCCATTCTAATCACCCTCTCAACTCTTCACCTGCCCTCATGACCTGCCCACCACATCCCTCTGGTTACCTACCTCTTTTCCTTTTTTTCATGACAAATTTTCAAGAAGACTATCAGATTCCTTCTTCTTCAGCACTTTCCCTCTTCAGCCTCTCACCTCCCAGCTTCTTATATCATAAGATATTAAGACATAGAAGAAGGATTAGGCTATTTCGCCCATTAAGTTTGTTCCATCATGGCTGATTCATTGTCCTCATACCATTTATCGGCCCCCTCCATCACCCATCTATCTTACCCCTCAGCTCGACTTTCATATCATGGACTTTATTTGTCACGTGTAGATTAAAAATACAATGAAATGCGTTGTTTATGTCAAATCAAATCAGCAAGGATTGACCGGTATCCATATCTCTCCATTCTCTGCACATTACTATCGAAGAACCTCTTAAATGCTTCCAGCATATTTGCCCTTATGCTTTCCTACCAACACCTTAAAGGTATGCCCCTCTTATGAGCAATTTCTGTCACAAATATGGAAGATAAATTGTTAGCACATGAACTCAAGGATGACCAATATCCTTGTGAACAGGTTTGCTTGAGCTGTTCAGGAGAGTTTAATCTAATTTGACATGGGGATGGGAACTGGAGCAATAGGGCAGATGATAGGGCAGTTGGTATACAATTAGATGCAGTGTGTAATGTATGGAAGGGTAGGCAGATGATAGGGCAAAATAGTAGTCAATGGAATGGGTTAGTTTCAACAGTTTGGAAAAGTGAGGATAAAGTAAAAAGGAAGGAGAATGTGAGAGAGCTTAATGAAGTCTCCAGAATAAATGAAAAGACAAAAAGTTTAGAAATTTTACTTCTGGTAATATGGGGAAAGCTAAAAAGGGTGATGAATACAGGTGTCATACTTATTAGATTTTGAGGCACCATGGTAGCATAACGGTTAGCACAATGCTATTACAGCTTGACGCTCAGAGTTCAGTCTTGGTGGCCTCTGTAAGGAATCTCTGTATGTCCTCCCTGTGGAATCTATGGATTTTTTCCAGCTGCTCCAATTTCCTCCCACAGTCCAAAGACATATCAAAGAGGTTAATTGGTCATTCTAAACTGTCCTGTGATTAGGTTATGGTTAAATCGGGATTGTCAGAGGTTGCTGTGCAGTGCAGATTGATACTGCATTGTATCTCTAAACAAAAATAATATATGTAAATGCTCACAGTTTATGGAACAAGGAAGATCAGTTAGGGTTTGATCGGTATGAAGTCATGGCTGAAAGAACATCGCAATTGGATGCATAACATCCAGGGATACACATTGTATTAGAAAGGACAGGGAGAGGGGTGGAGTGGGCTTTGTTGGTTAAAAAATAAATAAAATCCTAAGAAAGAGGTACCAAAAGATCAGAAGATATAGAATTCTTGTGTTTAGAGTTAACAAACTGTTAGGGTAAGAAAGACCCTGATACAGGCCTCTGAACAGTAGTCAGGACATGGAAGACAAGAGATAGGAAAGGCATTTAAAAAGAGACATGTTATGGTCATCTTAAGGGATTTCAAAATGCAGGTAGATTGAAAGCTAGGCTGGTGTTTGTATCCCAAGAGAAGGAATTTGCAGAATGCCTACGTTGGCTTTTTAGAGCAGTTTGTGGTTAGAAGAAAGGCAATTCCGAATTGGGGGATGTGTATTGAGCCAGATTTGATGAGCGAGCTGAAGGGAAATAAACCCTTAGGAGGCAGTGATCATAATTCACCCAGCAGATTGAGAGGGAGAAGCTAATGTGAGATTTATCAGTATCACAGTGGAATAAAAGGAATTACAAAAATATGAGAGAGGAGCTGGTCGAAGTTGATTAGAAGGGGAAACTAGCAGGGATGACGGCAGAGTAGCAATGGCCGGAGATTCTGGGAGCATTTTGGAAAATGCAAGGACCGAAACATTCCAAAGAAGAAGCAATATTCTACAGGCGACTGTGGTGGACAAGGGAAGTGAAATATAGCAAAAAACTTAAAGAGAGAGGGTGTATAATAGAACAAGAATTAGTAGGAAATTAGAGGACAGGGAGCTTTTAAAAACAAAATAAGTCGACTAAAATGCACTAAGGAGAGAAACGGTGGATGGAGGAGTGCTTTGTAAGCATTGTGGAGAGGCGAGTAGCAGTGGTCGAGTATGTTATCTCCCCGTGTGCTCACCTGGATGTGTTGACAGAACTTCGGAGAGATTTTAATCGAGCTTCTCTGACTAAAGTCTCTCTGAAATTCTTTAGTCAGTGACACTTAATTAAAGTCTCTGGCGATAATGAAAGCAGCCTCTGGGTGTACAGTCTCCAGGGTGCTGATGGTTCTTGTACAGTTCCTTGAGAGCCAGGTCAGTATCAGCCTGCAGCAGAATGTACACAGCTGTGATAATAATAGCCATGAACTCCCTAGGCAGCCAGAAAAGTCTACACAGCAGCACAAGGTACTCCAGAAACAGGGAGCAAAAAGATTTGAGGGCATTAGATGTGTATGAATTTCCTTCAATGTTGAGAATGAGGATAAACTACTTTCAACTACCAGTAGTTGTATGGAGTTCAATGAAATCTGTAACTTCAGCTAATTGGGGCTGACACTTACTTAGGTCAAAATGTAATGGTCCCGATGTGCCCAATTAACTGGAGTACATTATAGAAACATAGAAAACATAGAAAATAGGTGCAGGAGTAGGCCATTCGGCCCTTTGAGCCTGCATCGCCATTCAGTATGATCATGGCTGATCATCCAACTCAGAACCCTGTACCAGCCTTCCCTCCATACCCCCTGATCCCTTTAGCCACAACGGCCATATCTAACTCCCTCTTAAATATAGCCAATGAACTGGCCTCAACTGTTTCCTGTGACAGAGAATTCCACAGATTCACCACTCTCTGTGTGAAGAAGTTTTTCCTAATCTTGGTCCTAAAAGGCTTCCCCTTTATCCTCAAACTGTGACCTCTTGTTCTGGACTTCCCCAACACCGGGAACAATCTTCCTGCATCTAGCCTGTCCAATCCCTTTAGGATTTTATACGTTTCAATCAGATCCCCCCTCAATCTTCTAAATTCCAACGAGTATAAGCCTAGTTCATCCAGTCTTTCATCATATGAAAGTCCTGCCATCCCAGGAATCAATCTGGTGAACCTTCTTTGTACTCCCTCTATGGCAAGGATGTCTTTCCTCAGATTAGGGGACCAAAACTGCACACAATACTCCAGGTGTGGTCTCACCAAGGCCTTGTACAACTGCAGTAGTACCTCCCTGCTCCTGTACTCGAATCCTCTTGCTATGAATGCCAGCATACCCTTTGTCTTTTTCACTGCCTGCTGTACCTGCATGCCCACTTTCAATGACTGGTGTATAATGACACCCAGGTCTCGTTGCACCTCCCCTTTTCCTAATCGGCCACCATTCAGATAATAATCTGTTTTCCTGTTTTTGCCACCAAAGTGGATAACTTCACATTTATCCACATTAAATTGCATCTGCCATGAATTTGCCCACTCACCTAACCTATCCAAGTCACTCTGCATCCTCTTAGCATCCTCCTCACAGCTAACACTGCCACCCAGCTTCGTGTCATCCGCAAACTTGGAGATGCTGCATTTAATTCCCTCATCCAAGTCATTAATATATATTGTAAACAACTGGGGTCCCAGCATTGAGCCTTGCGGTACCCCACTAGTCACTGCCTTGCCATTCTGAAAAGGTCCCGTTTATTCCCACTCTTTGCTTCCTGTCTGCCAACCGATTCTCTATCCATATCAATACCTTACCCCCAATACCGTGTGCTTTAAATTTGCATACTAATCTCCTGTGTGGGACCTTGTCAAAAGCCTTTTGAAAATCCAAATATACCACATCCACTGGTTCTCCCCTATCCACTCTACTAGGTACATCCTCAAAAAATTCTATGAGATTCGTCAGACATGATTTTCCTTTCACAAATCCATGCTGACTTTGTCCGATGATTTCACCGCTTTCCAAATGTGCTGTTATCACATCTTTAATAACTGATGAACAATTTGATTTGATTCTTTGATTTTATTATTTCTTTCTGAAATTTTTGCAATGAATATGAATGTTTTAGCTAATTGCTCTGTTTCTATTAAAGAAGAATATTGCAAACAAAAAAGAAGCAAAGGCATCATTTGAGGCCTGGAAGACAAGGAAGAAGAATGCATTTAAAGAAACCTATCAGAAGAAGAAAGAAGAGGAGAAAATAAAGCAACAAGCAGAGGCAGAGAAAGAAGAGAGGAAGGAAGAAGCAAAAAAGGCAATCGCAGCTTTTTGATTAAATTAACAATAGTTGAAAGGTCTACTTTACTGAAGGGTTTAGACCAGGGGTCGGCAACCTTTTTGCCTCTGTGGGCCGGATCGTGTATTAATGAGTGGACGGTGGGCCAGATATACGCCATAAAAAACTTGAAATATGGGAATTATCCATTTAGATACATCTAGTTATGTTTTGCCTCAAATTAATGAATAACACATGCTAGAACATTATTTGTGCTTAACCAAGGATGCCAATTAGTAATCAAAGAACTCAGTTTAGTTTTTCTGTCCCACCATTGCTGGTGATGATTTAACATTAGCTTCAACACATTATGTTTCATTTCTGACATCATTTTCATCAAAGCTTCAAAAATGTCTACTCCGGTAACCATGTTCTTTATAGGAATTAATTGAATAAACTCTTCAAAAATTTGAGAAGTTGAGGTCACTCCTCACAGAAACACTGTAAGTTGAGCAGTGTCTCTGAAGTCTGCACTTCCATCAAGCGCAATTGAAAAAAAATGCATTTCGTTGCATGCATCCCTTAAACAACTTTTAACATCTGCTGACATTTCTTCAACTCGCCGTGTGATCATTCTTGCTGACAGGCTGATGCAAATAAAGATTTCTTTTCAGGACAAACAATATCCACCACTGCAGTAAACATTCTTTGACAAATTCTCCATTTGTAAAAGGCTTCATCTTTTCTGCAATACATTTTGAGACTTCGTAGCTGGCATGGGTATTTCCTTCATTTTCACTGCTTTTTTGGCACTCAGCATCTACCTTCCTGCATTTTGCATTCATTGCCATTGGAATTCTTTTCTTTGATTTTATCTTATAACGCGAGTTATTCAACAAGTATTGTAGCACATGTAAATATCTGGATATTTAGCATGGATTTCTTGTTAAAACACAGTGATGCTGTTTCTGTTTACAAATTTGAATGATCCCATCTGAAAACCTGCACGTGCATGGAAAGTATCTAATACACATTAATAAGGTAGTCTGCCTTCCCGTCATTCGTATATACCAGTGTTTGGTTTGGAACAAAACGGAACTTCTGGCCAGTGTAACAAGACGCCATACATATCCATCAGTGTGGTCGCGTGAAACACTCAGAATAAGGAAAAATTGCTCGCGGGTCGGATAAGCATAGTATCCCAATATTTGCTCGCGGGCCAGTCAAAATACCTTTGCGGGCTGGATCTGGCCCATGGGCTATAGGTTGCCTACCCCTGGTTTAGATCATAAGACCAAACAAAAAGGAGCAGAATTAGGCAATTCCACCCATTTAGTATCCTCTGCCATTCCCTCGTGGCTGATTTATTATTCCCACTCTCCTACCTTCTTCCTGTAACCTTTGACTCATAGAACAGTACAGCACAGTACAGGCTCTTCAGCCCACAATGTTGTTCCGACCCTTAAACCCTGTCTCCCATATAACCCCCCCCACCTTAAATTCCTCCATATACCTCCCCGATTAATCAAGAATTTATCATAGTCATAGTCATAGTCATAGTCATACTTTATTGATCCCAGGGGAAACTGGTTTTCATTACAGTTGCACCATAAATAAATAAATAAATAATAGATAGTAATAGAACCATAAATAGTTAAATAGTAATATGTAAATTATGCCAGTAAATTATGAAATAAGTCCAGGACCAGCCTATTGGCTCAGGGTGTCTGACCCTCCAAGGGAGGAGTTGTAAAGTTTGATGGCCACAGGCAGGAATGACGCTCTGTGTTGCATCTCGGTGGAATGAGTCTCTGGCTGAATGTACTCCTGTGCCCACCCAGTACATTGTGTAGTGGATGGGAGACAATGACCAAGATGGCATGCAACTTAGACAGCATCCTCTTTTCGGACACCACCGTGAGAGAGTCCATTTCCATCCCCACAACATCACTGGCCTTACGAATGAGTTTTTTGATTCTGTCGGTGTCTGCTACCCTCAACCTACTGCCCAGTACACAACAGCAAACATGATAGCACTGGCCACCACAGTCTCGTAGAACATCCTCAGCATCGTCCGGCAGATGTTAAAGGACCTCAGTCTCCTCAGGAAATAGAGACGGCTCTGATCCTTCTTGTAGGCAGCTTCAGTGTTCTTTGACCAGTCCAGTTTATTGTCAATTCGTATCCCCAGATATTTGTAATCCTCCACCATGTACGCACTGACCCCCTGGATGGAAACAGGGGTCACCGGTACCTTAGCTCTCCTCAGGTCTACCACCAGCTCCTTAGTCTTTTTCACATTAAGCTGCAGATAATTCTGCTCACACCATGTGACAAAGTTTCCTACCGTAGCCCTGTACTCAAACTCATCTGCCTTGCTGATGCATCCAACTATGGCAGAGTCATCCAAAAACTTCTGAAGATGACAAGATCTCTGTGCAGTAGTTGAAGTCTGAGGTGCAAAAAGTGAAGAGAAAGGGAGACAAGACAGTTCCCTGTGGAGCCCCAGTGCTGCTGATCACTCTGTCGGACACACAGTGTTGCAAGCACACGTACTGTGGTCTGCTAGTCAGGTAATCAAGAATCCATGATACCAGGGAAGCATCCACCTGCATTGCTGTCAGCTTCTCCCCCAGCAGAGCAGGGCGGATGGTGTTGAACGCACTGGAGAAGTCAAAAAACATGACCCTCACAGTGCTTGCTGGCCGCGACTTCTGCCTTAAAAATACCCAAAGACTTGGCCTGCACAGCTGTCAGTGGCAATGAATTCCACAGATTCACCACCCTATGGTTAAAGAATTTTTTCCTCATCTCTGTTTGAAATGAACATCCCTCAATTCTGAGGCTCTGGTGCTACATTCCCCCGCCGTAGGAAATATACTGTCCACATACACTTTATCCAGACCTTGCAATAGTTGCTAAATAGGTTGCAATGAAATTCCTCTTGTATTCTTCCAAACTCTAGCAAGTAGAGATCCAGAGCTCATATGTTAACCTTAACATTCTTGAGAAAATCCTTTGGACCCTCTCAATCACCAGATCTTTTCTCAGATAATTTTGTATACCCATCAAAACTCCTCTCAATCTTCTATGTTCCAAGGAATAAAGTCCTAACCTATTTAATCTTTCCATATAACTCAAGTCCTCCAGACCCAGCAACGTTCTTGTAAATTTTCTCTATATTCTTTCAACCTTATTTACATCTTTTCTGTAGTGTTACAAGAATCACCCCTTGTAATAATGATCAGTGAAGCACAGAGAATCTAGTTACTGACAAGTAACTTTTATTGTTTCAATTAAAAGCACGTGGGTTCACAAGCTGTCTCTGTGTGTACCCTACTAGAATTCCCTGACCTTCCATGAAGAGTCAATGAAGAGAAAATGTATTACCCGGGAAAGGAGTCTACGCTGGCCAGGCATTCCTCGTGGTCCCGATCTCCATGTGTCCGTGGGGTCCTCCTTATCCGCAATGGTTTGTCTCTGGTTGCTGGAGAGTTATCGCCCTTGCGTATTTGGAGCTCCTGAGTTCCTCATCAATTGAACCATTGGATCTCCAATCCGGACCTACCTGGGTCACCTTCTTACTGGTCATTGTACAGGACTACAGCCAACATTGTTTCATGGCTCTGCCCACCCTAGCCTTGTGTATTTGTGTCTTTACACTCTGACTAGTCCAAACCAGTTAAATGAGGCAACCCAGACAGAGTCTAATGAGATTACCAATTGCATGTCTGACATTTTACATAGCAAGCAGCTACTCCTCTGAGAATGGTCTCAGGTTTAGCAGATCATTTCCTGAAGCTTTCTGTGTCCATATTCAGTTGCTCTGATTAGATTATCCAAGACCAAGAAACTGTTCAGAGTCCACAAAATGGGGGGGAAAACAAAGACAACTGGCTTGTCTGCTTCCCCTATCCTTGATCAGACTGAAGTTTCTTCTGGCCAGCAGTAGGTTGGTGACTCACAATACTCCAAAATAGGCTTCACCAAGGTCTTATACTTCAACATAACATCCCATCTCCTGTACTTAGTGCATTGATTTATGAAGACCAAAAGCTTTCTTTATGACCCTATCTGTGACCACTTTCAATGAATTATGGACCTATTTTTCCAAATCCCTTTGTTCGCCCACACTCCTCAGTGTCCTACCTTTCACTGTGTAAGAGCTACCCACGTTGGTCCTTCAGAAGTGTAAAACCTTGCATATGTCTGCATTGAACTTCATCTGCCATTTTCCAGCCTATTTTTCCAGCTGGTCTAGATCCTGCTGCAAGCCATGGCAGTCTTCCTCATTGTCCACTACATTCCCAATATTGGTGCCAGCCGCAAATTTTCTGATTCAGTTATTTCCTCAAAAAATTCCAACAGATTTGTCAGACAAGATTTTCTGTTTTATCATGTGCCTCCAAGTACCCTAAAACCTCCTCCTTAACAATCAACTCCAACATCTTCCCCACTAGTGAGGTTAGGTGAACTGGCCTATAGTTTATTTTCTTATGCCTCTCTCTCTTCTTGAAGCGTGGAGTGACATTTGTAATTTTCTATTCCACAGAACCATGCCAGAAACAAGTGATTCTTAAAAGATCATTACAAATGCCTCTACAATTTATTCAGCTACCTCTTTCAGAACCCTTGGTTGTAGTTTATCTAGTCCAGGTGACTTAGCAAACTTCAGACCTTTTAGTTTCCCAAGCACTTTCTCCCCTGTAATAGCAACTGCACTTACTTCTGTCCCCCTGACACGCTTGAACTTCTGGCAGAATGCTAGTGTCTTCCACAGTGAAGACTGATGCAAAGTACTCATTCATTTCATCCACCATTTCCTTGTTCCCACACCCCCATTACTACTCCAGCAACATTTTCCAATGGTCTGATATCTACTGTTGCCTCTCTTTTATTCTTTATATATATATAAAAATTGGTACCCTCTTTGATATTATTGGCTTGCTTACCCTTATATTCCATCATTTTACTCCTTATAGCTTTTTAAATTTTTTGTTGGTTTTTAAAAGCTTCTCAATCCTCTAACTTCCCGATAATTTTTGCTCTATTATATGCCCTTTCTTTCGCTTTTATGTTGGCTTTGACTTCCCTTGTCAGCCACACTTGTGTGATCCTGCCTTTAGAATACTTCTTTGGTGGGGTGGGGTATCTATCCTGTCCCAGAAACTCCAGCCATTGCTGCTCTGCTGTCCTCCCTACTAATCAACTTTGGCCAGCTCCTCTCTCATGCCTCTGAAATTCGCTTTACTCCACTGTAATACTGATATTTCTGATATCTCTGATCTTCTCCTTCTCAAATTGCAGGGTGAATTCTATCATATTCTATCACTACTTTCTCAGGATTCCTTTACCTCAAGCTCCCTATTTAAACCTGGTTCATTACACAACACCCGATCTGGAATAGCTGATCCCCTAGTGGGCTCAACCACAAGCTGCTCTAAAAAGACATCCCATCAGGGTCTTTTTACCCTTGCAGTTCTTTAACACTACCAATGATTCTGCATCTTCTGATTCTATGTCACCTCTTTCTAAGAATTTGATTTAATTTTTTACCTACAGATCCATGCCACTCCCTCTGCCTACCTGCCTGTCCTTTCAATACAACGTGTATCCTTGGATATTAAACTTACAACAATAATCTTCTTTCAGCCACGATTCAGTGATGCCCACAACATCATACCTGTCAATCTCAAATTGTGGTACAAGACCATCTATCTTACTTCATATACTGCATGCATTCAAATACAATACCTTCAGTTTTGTATTTGTCACCCTTTTAGAATTTATTCTTGTTACACTGCAACTTTGCACTGACTGCAATTTTGCCCTATCGTCAACTTGTCCTTTCTGACAGTCTCATTACACACTGCCTCTGCTTGTATACTTACTGCCCCATCCTCAGCCTTATCATTCAGTTTCCCATCCTCCTGCCAGATTAGTTCAATCTCTCCCAACGGTTCTAGCAAACCTGCCTGCTATGATATTGGTGTCCCTCGGATTCAGGTGTAACCCACCCTTTGTAAAGATTATATGTTCCCCAGAAGTGATCCCAAAATCCAGAAATCTGAACCCCTGCCCCCTGCACAGTTCCCCAGCCACACATTCATTTGCCTGATCATCCTATTCTTAGCCTCAGTGGCACATGTCACAGGCAGCAATCCAGAGATGACAACGCTGGCTGTTCTGCATTTAATCTTTCTACCTAGATCTCTGAATTCTCTTTTTCCTCCCTCTTCCTACCTATGTCATTGGTGACAATAGGTACCAAGACTTCTGGCTGCTCACCCTACCCCTTTAGAATGCTGTGGATCTGAGACACCCTGGCCATGGCACCTGGGAGGCAACATACCATCCGGGTGTTTCTTTTGTGTCTGCAGAATCTGGTGACTACTCCTCTAACTAAGGAATCCTGTATCACTACTGCAGTTCTCTTCCCCCACTTCCCTTATGAACCACAGCACGAGATGCAGTGCCAGAGAACTGATTGCTGCTGTTTTCCACTGTTAGGTCGTATGGTCTCAACAGTATCCAAAGCACTATACTTATTATTATAAGACCATTTAGTTTGATGCCTTCTTTTATTTCCTTAGTTATCCAAGGCTGGCTCTACCCACCCTTATTGTCCTTGCTTTTAACTGGAATATATTTTTGTTGAGCACTGTGAAAAATCTCTTTGAAAGTCTTCCTGTTCCTCAACTGTCCCACCATATGGCCTTTGTTTCCAGTCTACACTAGCCAAATCCTTCCTCATCCCATTGTAGTCTCCATTGTTTAGGCATAATACAATGGTTTTAGATCAAGCTATTGCACCTTTCATTTGTGTGAGAAACTCAGTCATACTGTGACCACTCTTTCCAAGAGGATCCCTAACAACAAGATCACTAATTTTACCTGTCTCATTGCACAGGACCAGATCTAAGATAGCACGTTTCCTTGCAGGTTCGGTAACATGCTGTACAAGAAAGCCATCATGGATGCATTCTGTGAAGTCCTTCTCAAGACTGCTTTGATCAAGTTGATTCACCCAATCTATGTGCAAGTTAAAGTTCCCCTTGATAACTGCTGCTCCATTCTTACATGCTTCAGATATTTCTCTGTTTATTGCTTGTACCACTGTAATGTTATTCTTCGGTGGTTGATGGACAACTCCTACCAGTGATTTTTTCCCTTTACTATTCCTAATCTCTACCCAGAAGGATTCAACATACTGCTCCTTAGATCTTACATCATCTCTCACTATCGCCCTGACCTCACTACTCCACCTCTCTTATCTTCCTGCCTATCCTTCCGTATTACCCGATATCCTTGGATATTTAAATCCCATTCCTCTCCACCCTGCAACTACATCTTTGTAATGGCCACTAAATCATACCCCTTTGATTTGAGCCACGAATTCACTGACCTTGTTTTGAATCATACGGGCATTCAAGTAAAGTGCCCTTATACTCATTGTGCTTTTAAAATCTTGTAATCTTTTACTCTTGCACTTGACTTTTCTTCACGCCACTCTTACTTTTTTTTATCTTTTGTGTTTTCTTTATCTTTATCCACACTTTTCTTTTTTACTTTATCCATACTTCTCCAATCTGTTGAACCTACCCCCCATATTTAGCTTAAAGCCCTATCCACACCCTTAGTAATCTGATTTGCTAGGATCCAGGTCCCGTCACAGTTCAGGTGGAGCCCATCCCAGTGGTACAGCTCCCTCCTTCCCCAGTACTGGTGCTAGTTTCCCATGAATTCAAACCACTTCTCCCACACCAATCCCTGAGTTACACACTTAACTCTCTAATCTTCTTGACCCTATTTCAATTTGCACGTGGCTCAGGTAGTAATCCAGAGGTTGCTACCTCACCTTTTTGGTTCTGTTCTTTAATTTTGTCCTTGGCTGCTCAGATTCCCTCAGCAGAACCTCTTTCCTCATTCTACATATATCATTGGTACCCACATGGAACACAACAATTGGACCTTTCCCTTCCCACTGCAAATTCCTCTGCAGGTCAGATAAGATGTCCCGAACCCGGGCATCAGTCAGGCAACACAGCCTTCAGGACACTATTCTTGTGACAGAGAATTCTGTCTATTCCCCTGACTATACTATCCCCAATTACCACTACATTTATCTTCTTTCTCTTGAATGGCTCCCTGAACTAACAGTGCCACAGTTAGGTAGCTCATTCTTTCTACAGCCCCCACTGTCATCTGCACAGGGAGCAAGAATCTCAGACCTGTTGGACAAGCTCAAGAGTTGAGGTTCCTCTAGCACTTGGCTCCCACTACTCACCTCACTCACAGTCACACCCTATTGAACCTGACCACAGACCGAATTTGAGGCAGCTAATCTAATGGGTGAGACTACCTCCTGAAACAGAGAATCCAGGTAACTCTCTCCCATCCTGATGTGCCGCAGTGTTTGCTGCTCAGATTCCAGGTCATCAGCTTTGAGCCTGAATTCCTTAAGCAGCCAACACTTCAGAATCAGAATCAGGTTTTTTATCACTGGCATGTGACATGAAATTTGTTAACATAGCAGCAGCAGTTCTCTGTAATACATAATCTAGAAGAGAAAAAAATAAAAATAATAATAATAAGTAAATTACAGTACTGTATACATATATTGAATAGATTTTTAAAAAGTGCAAAAAACAGAAATACTGTTGATTAAAAAAAGTGAGGTAGTCTCCAAGAATTCAATGTCCATTTAGGAATTGGATGGCAGAGGGGAAGAAGCTGTTCCTGGATCACTGAGTGTGTGCCTTCAGGCTTCTGTACCTCCTACCTGATGGTAACAGTGAGAAAAGGGCATGCACTGGGTGCTGGAGGTCCTTAATAATGGATTCTGCCTTTCTAAGTCACCACTCCCTGAAGATGTCCTGGGTACTTTGTAGGCTGGAACCCAAGATGGAGCTGACTAGATTTACAACCCTCTGCAGCTTCTTTCGGTCGTGTGCAGTAGCCCCCCTTGCTGTAGATGTGGTCACCAGGAACCACAATGGGGTCCACCAGCTCCCACATCATGGAGCTACAGCACACCACCTGATCCTGCTTTATCCCTTTATTTAATTAGCTGTAACTTATCAGCGGGAGGAGAAGATGGTGGCATGACGCAGCGCACGCAGCCTCTCCAGTGAAATGATATCGTATTTGTTAAATAGGGTACCGTGCGCAATTCTGATTTGATGGAAACACATGAGAAGGCACAGAGGAACATCTGGAAATTTCTGAAATGCTCGGTTCGCTACTGTGCGATCGAGAGTCTCCAGAGGGAAGGCCCCAAAATCCCCAGCTTTGTCTGCTGCTGGCGACCGAGGCTGAGGTCAAAGCATTCGGCAGAGATGGCGCTCGATACTCGGTGTCGGAGGGCTGATTGGAGCTTGAAGTTTTCGGACGACTCAGAGTGGGACTGTGGTCGGACATGGCGGGGAGAGTTTTCTTCCTTCTCCCATCTGCGTGAGATGTGGGACATTCGAGAGACTTTGAACTTTTTTACTGTGCCATGGACTGTTCTTCATCAAATTATGGTATTGTTGCACTGTTGTAACTATATGTTATAATTATGTGGTTTTATTAGTTTTTCAGTCTTGGTCTGTCCTGTGTTTCTGTGATATCACACCGGAGGGATATTGTATCATTTCTTAATGCATGCATTACTAAATGACAACAAAAGAGGACTGCATGTCCTCATAATCTAAAAATGTAATCTAAACTCAGCCGGCAGAAGGCAAAGGGAAACCACTGCTGTAACCTGCCAAGTACATGATTTCCCAGTATGTCACTCTCAATAAAGGATCAAAACAACAATGTTAACGACAAGTGTCAGAACAGAGCGGTGTGGAGGGAAATCATCCGCCACCTGGCAATTCCAGATGTGACCTAACGATGGCTTAATTTAGTGACATTTTATTCAGCCACCACGAAAGCCTTACTTGCTGCTTACCTATACTTCCTCGCCAAACCCTCAAGTTCCCATTCCTACACTGGTCCGCTCACACAATGGCCACTCTGCTTTGACCCTGCTTTATTTTTATTTGCTCTGCTAATGTCAGAATGGGGGTGGGGAGGCAGCACTGGGAGGGTACCCAAATGCAAGACGCAAACACTGAAGTATTAGGAACAGGACAGGACTAGAGACTAGAGTTAGGGACGTGACTGGATGCAGACTAGGAGCTAGGACAAGAACACAGACTTAGGCTAGGATTTGACTAGTAAAGCGGGACCTGGACAAGGAACTAGGAACTTGGAACCTGGACAAGGACTCTGAGCCAGAGACTGGACAAGGACCCGAAACCTGGGTCTTGAATTGGGCTCGGACCCCGGATCTAGGTGAGTACATGATGTGGCTACAAGACTGGACGAGGCTTGGGTTCGGACTCCGAGCCGAGGACATGACGATGCTTGGGTTTGGACTCCAAGCCGAGGACATGACAAGGACCCAGAACCTGGGTCTTGACTCGGGCTCGGACTCTGGAACTAGGCAAAGACATGACGTGGTCTTGGGAAACAGGAACCTTGGAGCCTTGGACGAGGACGACAGGAATGCAGCACACAGAGCCTTGGTCTTGGGACAGACAGGAACACAGAGCCTTGGTCTTGGAAGAGACAGGAACACAGAGCCTTGGGCCTGCACTAGGACCATAGCCCTCCATACCCCTGCTATCTATGTCTCTATCCTAATTTTTCTTAAACATTAAAATTGATGTTGCATGCACCACTTGTACCAGCAGCTCATTCCACACTATCACAACCCTCTATGAGTGAAAAAGTTTCTCCTCATGTTTTCCTTAAACTTCTCACCTATCACCCTTAATCCATGACCTCTGGTTGTCCTCCCACCCAACCTCAGTGGAAAAAACCTACTTGCATTTACCCTATCTATTTCCCTCATAATTTGGTCAGATTTCCTCTCAATCTACTATGTTCTAAACTAGAATACAGTCCTGACTTATTCAATCTTTCCTTATACCTTAGGTCCTCCAGACCCAGCAACATCCTCGTAAAATTTTCTCTGTACTCTTTCAACCTTGTTTACATCTTTTCTGTAAATAGGTGACCAAAACTGCACACAATACACCAAATTAGGCCTCACCAACGTCTTGTACAACTTCAATGTAACATCCCATCTCTTCTCGTGCCTATCCACCTGTGACACCAGTTTCAACGATTATGGACCTGTATTCTTAGATCCCTTTGTTCTACCACAGTCCTCAGTGCCCTACCATTCACTATGTAAGATCTACCCTGGTTGGTCCTACTGGAGTTCAAAGCCTTGCATTTGTCTGCATTGTTTCATCTGCAGTTTTTCAGACCATTTTTCCAGCTGATACAGATCTCTCTGTAAGCCACGAAAGCCTTCTTTACTGTCCATTACACCCCCAGTCTTGGTGTCATCCACAAATTTTCTGATCCAGTTAACATATTATCATCCAGATCATTGATACAGATGACAAACAACAAAGGACCTAGCACTGATCCCTGTGGCACACCACTAGTCACAGGCCTCCAGTCAGAGAATACCGACTGGAGGCCTTCTACTGCCACTCTCTCTGGCTTCTCCCACAAAGCCAGTGTCTAATCCAATTTACTACCTCATCCTGAATGTTGAGCAACTGAACCTTTTTGAACAGCCTCCCATGCAGAACCATGTCAATACCGATACATTAGGTTTTTATCTTCTCTTTCTCAAATTGCAAGGTAAATTCTACCATATTATGATCACTGTCTCCTCTGCTTCAAGCTTCCTAATCAAATCTGGGTTATTACACAACATTCAGTCCAGATTTGCAGTTTCCCTAGTGGGCTCAACCACAAGCTGCCACCTTGTAGGCATTCTACAAATTCCTTCATTTGGGATCCTGGACCAAATGGATTTTCTCAGTCTACCTGCATATGGAAATCCCCCTTGATTTTTGCAAGATTTCACTTTCTACATGCCTTTTCTATATCCTGTTGTAATGTGTAGTCCACACCCTGGCTGTTCAGAGGCCTGTATATAACTCCCATCAGCATCTTTTTACCCTTGCAGTTTCTTAACTCTACCCATAAGGATTCTAATCCTACGTCATGTCTTTCTTAGGATTTGATTTCATTTTTTACCAATTGCCCCATCCTCAGTCCTATCATTCCGGTTCCTATCCCCGTGAAAAATTAGTTTAAACCTTCCCTAACAGCTCTAGCAGACCTGCCTGAAAGGACATTGATCCCCTTGGGGTTCTTAGGAAAGTATGACCCATCCTTTTTGTACATATCTTTCTTAAAAGAGATTCCAATAATCCAGAAATCTGAAACCCTGCCCCCACACCAGTTCCTCAGCCACACATTCATCTGCCAAATCACCCTGTTCTTACCCTCATTGGCAAATGGCACAGGCAGCAATCCAGAGATTATTACCCTGGAGGTGCTGGTTTTCAGCTTACTGCCTAACTGCCTTATATTCTCCCTTCAGGACCTCCTCCCTTTTCCTACCTATGTTGTTGGTACCAATATATCCCACGACTCCCAGCTGCTCACCCGCCCCCTTTAGCATATCATGGACCTGACCTGACCCTGACCCTGGCATCTGGGATGCAACACACCATCTGGGTGTGTCTTTTTAACGTCCATAGAATCTGTTTTCTGTTCCGATAATTGTAGAATCCCCTTTCACTACTGCACTCCTCTTCTCCACTCTTTGCTTCTGAGCCACAGAGCCAGACTCAGTGTCAGAGACCTGGGCTTCCCCCAGTAAACCATTCCCCTCCCCCCCACACAATATCAAAGCAGTGTACTTATTATTGAGGGGAATGGCCACAGGGTACCTGTCTCTAGAAACCTGTGGGTGACTACCTCCTTATTTTCCTATATGAGCTGAAGGTCATTGAGTTGCAGCTCTAATTCCTTAACACAGTCTCTAAGGATCTGCAGCTCAATGCACTTTGAGCAGATGTAGTTATCAGGAAGACTGGAGGTTTCCCGAAATTTGCCACATCTAACACAAGGAACTTCTGGATCCATTCTGAGTGTACTAGGTATGTACTAACAGAAAAAGAATCTTAATAGAAACTTCTAACTTACTTACTGAGAACCTCTGCCGGCGCTTGCAAAGCCTATTGTTGCCTAACGTGTTAAGCGAAAGCCAGGCCACTCTAATACTGTTATACTCCAACAATGGCAACATCTTTTTTTTATTGTGACTGCACTGACTTCAGCTCGCCCAAAGAAAGCTGAAAAACCCTGAGCTCTTTTTAAACATCATGTTGTGCAACTAACAAATGACTTCTCATGCTGATTTTAGCCCGTGAAAGAAATAAATTACTTGCATTAGAGGTAGTGCAACAATGTTTCATTGCATTGATTTCTTACCAGAAAATAGAACACATATGTCCAATTAAGTGGTTGGAAGGGAATTTGAAAAGTGTAAGTACATGGTGAATCTGTGTATTCTGGTGATTGGGTCTTTAATTATTGACACAATTTGAAGATAAGGTATCAGCTATTTTACACTGAAATATTCAGGAATTTAGGAATTTTATCTCTCAGAGGACTCACCATAATTGTCCTCACTAGAATGTTACCAAAATCAGTCGTGTAGGTGAACCAAACTGGAAAGTGTAGATGAGTCCAGAAATCAGATTAGCTATGATCTTGTTGAATGGCACAGAAGCACATATTTCTTATGGCTTTTATTCAGATTCAAATGTTGTGATTGCTGCATTCAATAGAATTAATATTATACATGGTTTGTAAGAGACTGTCTGAGCTTTTCTTTTCAGAAATATGCAATATGATAGGGTTGTTCATCTTCTAAACCATATTTATCTATCTAGAGATGTACATTATTTAATACATTCATTCTGAAATAGTAATGGAATAATACTTCTCTTTGATAGGTATTTGAAAAATGGAAAGAAGGCAAAGAGAGATATTTGCAAGAAAACTTACAAAAGCAAAAACAGGTTAAAAAAGAGAAGAAGGAAAAGGAAAAGGAGCAAATCAATGAACGAAAGGAAGGAAATGCTTCCGCATTTATGAAGTGGTAAGCAAATTTCAAAGGTTAAAAAGTCCAATTTAATATCAGAGAAATGTATACAATATACATCCTGAAATGCTTCGCAACCATCCATGAAAACAGAGGAGTGCCCCCAAAGGCCAAATGACAGTTAAACGTTAGAACCCCAAAGTACCCCCCCCAGCTCCCCTCCCTCCCACGCGTAAGCAACAGCAAGCAGCAATTTTTATTCCCCATAGTTACCAGTATTCTAAGGTGTATACATTGGGCTATTTCATGCCAGGTGAGTAAATTGTCCATTAGCTTTTCAACCCACAGGCAGTCTCAGACTTTGACTCACCTGTGGCCAAAGTCTGAATGGTTGTGAAGGTCAGCTGTCAACATCATTGGGTTCAGTGGTTCCCTGAAGAAAAGTTGCTCAGAAAAGAAAAGAACCTCAGCTTTACAACACGGAAGACCGTTTGGGTGAAGAGCAGGGCTTACAGGTGGACTGCATGGTGGAGGGCATCAGTTACCGTACATTGGTGGACCATCACTATCATCCGTCCAGGTATTCTCCCCAACACGGATCAGCCATCCCCGCCTGGGTGGACACCGACAGTGGTCTAGCTGACTACGATCACTCCCATAAGGCGCCGTCTGCTGCTTCATTGCCTACATCGGATACATCCACCTCGACAATGAATGGCTGTGATGGGTCTGGGTGTTGCAGCACTGGGACAGTGGTGAAATGTGGCTTTAGCTTCAAAAATACTTGCTTAGCATGAGGTGTGCGATGGAATCCTGCTGAGGTCTTCTTGGTGAGTGTATTTATAGGAGCCGTGGTAGAGCTGAAATTCCAGATGAAGTGGCAATAAAAGTTTGCAGACCCATTGAAGCACCCTACCTGTTTGACTGTAGATAGTTTGGGCCACTCTGCAACTGCCTGAACTTTACTAGGGTCCATTTGAACACTGGATGGAACAAGTATATAGCCCAAAAACATCACCTGGCATTTATGGAATTCACATTTTTCAGGCTTGGTGTACAGGTTATTCTGAGGACTCTCTGGACATGCTGGACATGCTCCTGATGAGAGCAGGAATAGATAAGGATGTCATCTAAATACACAAACAAAAGCTGGTTCAACATGTCCCTGAGCACGTCGTTAACCAAGGCCTGGAATACAGTTGGCCAGACCAATAGGCATTAACAGGTACTCATAGTGGCCATTAGAGGTATTGAAAGCTGTCTTCCCCTCATCCCCTACTCTTATGCGAACCACATTGTAAGCAGTGCGCAGATCAATTTTGGAAAAAATGGTTGCTCCCTGGAGATGTTCAAACACAGATGCCAGCAGGAGGAAGAGGGTAGCGGTTCTTCACAGTGATGTTGTTCAGGGGCTGATTATCAATGCAGGGACGGAGCTTGTCATCTTTCTTGCACACAAAAAAGAAGCCTGCTCCTGCCGGCGAGGATGACAGATGGATAAACCCCATGCTCAGTGCCTCTTTGATGTATTCCTGCATGGCCAGCAGGGTAAAGAGCCGGCCCCGGGGAGAACTGGTGCCAGGTAGGAGGTCAATGGCGCAGTCGTATGGCCAGTGTGGGAGCAGGGTGGTGGCCTTCCTTTTACCGAAGAACTCAAGGAGATCTGCATATTCAGCTGGAATCCCAGCCAGGTCCACATCCTTAGCTGATACAAGAGGGGATTCATTGAATGAGACCTAGACAGGTAGACAGGCATGTCAGTCTCCACTCTTGGAGTACTCTCAGATACCAATCGATATGTGGGTTATGTCAGGGTAACCATGGGAGACCAAGTACCAATGGAAGTTCAGGTGAATCAACCAGACAGAAAGAGAGTGCCTTATGATGGTTGCCTTCGAGCATGTTGGAGGGATTAGGTGGAAAGGTGGATATGGCTGGTGCCCAGAGGTCGACTGTCCAGCGCCTTGACATTGATCTTTTCTCTTAATTCCTGAAACAGATCTCCCCATCTTTGAGCTAGGGAGATGTCCATGAGATTCCCAGCTGCACCGGAGTCGATAAATACCTAAAATTCATGGGTCTGAGACCTTCGTGATAAGGAAGCTGTGAGCATTACACTATTAGGGGAAGCTGACTGAAGAGAGAACCGATCCATCAGGACTCCCTTCCCTGTTGATGGGTATCCTCTTTTACTGGACACTTGGACCATGCCGCCTGGAAATGTCCTGGATGGCCACAATAGAGAAAGGAACCTGTTCTGCACCGCTCTCGTTCCTCCTGAGACAGGCGCATGCACCCTACTTGCATAGGCTCCTCCATGGACTGGGTGCTGGGTGGTGACAGAGGGAGAGAGATGAGGAAAGATGATAGGTAGCTTAAGACATTCTTTCCCTGTGCCACTCAGTTAACTGGTCGTCAACTCGAATAGCCAGATTAATCAGGTCTTCCAGACTATCCTGCTCGTACCAGACAGCGATCTCATGTGGACCCCAATGTTCAATCCACACTGGAAGGCAGTGATGAGAGATCGCTCATTCCAACCCATCTCTACTGCAAGCATGTGGAATTTGACTGCATAGGCTCTCACCGTTCCTCTGCCTTGGTGCAGATCCAAGAGTTGTTGGGAGGCCTCTTGGCACCATACTGGAAGGTCAAAAACCCTCTTTAACTCCGCCACGAAATGTCAGAACAACTGGGCTGCAGGATATCCTTGCTCCCGTAAAGTGTTGAACAGGCCGAGTGGAGGCCTATCTTGAAAATTGACCATTTATGCTAGGTTTTTGCGCATTATCACTATCTAGTCACTATAAAGAGAGTGCAGAGGAGATTTACAAGGATGTTGCCCAGTTTGGAGGGCGTGCCATATGAGAATACAATGGACAATAGGTGCAGAAGTAGACTATTCGGCCCTTCGAGCCTGCACTGCCATTCTGAGATCATGGCTGATGATCTACTATCAATACCCAGTTCCTGCCTTGTCCCCATAACCCTTGATTCCCCTATCCATATCTAGCTCCTTCTTGAAAGCATTCAGAGAATTGGCCTCCACTGCCTTCTGAGGCAGCGCATTCCACACCTCCACAACTCTCTGGGAGAAGAAGTTCCTCCTCAACTCTGTTCTAAATGACCTACCCCTTATTCTTAAACCATGTCCTCTGGTAGTGGACTCTCCCAGCATCTGGAACATATTTCCTGCCTCTATCTTGTCCAATTCCTTAATAATCTTATATGTCTCAATCAGATCCCCCCTCAATCTCCTTAATTCCAGCGTGTACAAGCCCAGTCTCTCTAAACTCTCTGCGTAAGATAGTCCGGACATCCCAGGAATTAACCTAGTGAACCTAATAGATTGAGTGAACTTGGCCTTTCCTCC
The DNA here is from genome assembly GCF_030028105.1 of Mobula birostris. NCBI lineage: Eukaryota > Metazoa > Chordata > Chondrichthyes > Myliobatiformes > Myliobatidae > Mobula > Mobula birostris. Next base: position 112,112,066 of record NC_092372.1, read on the forward strand.
TTGGAGCAGCGGAGGATGAGAGGTGACTTTACAGAGGTGTAGAAGATGATGAGGGGCATTGATCGTGTGGATAGCCAAAAGCTTTTTCCCAGGGCTGAAATGGCTAACACAGGGTGGCTAGCGTTAAGGTGCTTCAAAATAGGTATCGAGGTTCTGGTGATGTCATCATTCAGAATGGCAGCTTAAGTCAATAGCTCCTCTGGAAAAACACATATTTTGCCCCGTTAATCCATCAAATATAAGATCTTTCAAAAATATCTGAATTGATAAGGGGGTCAAGAATGGGAAAAAAGAATAGAGATTTAAAAAAAGCACTACTGCGGAGCCAATGGAAGAGGGAGGTGCAACGAGCGGCTCTCCTACACGTGAGCGTGGCGGCGAAGCTGATGCGGGGCCTTGTTCAGGCGAAGTGGCAAATACAATAAGGATTCTGGAAGAGATAAGGGAAGTCCAAAAAGATATAAAACAGCAACTCAATGATTTAAAGTCAGAGCTCGCCAATGTCAATTAGAAAATAGCAGTGGCAGAGACTCAAGTTGAGAAGGTGGAAGATCCTGTGCAAAATGTGGATCAGATACTAAGTAAGATGATAAAAATATTAAATCAACAGAAAAGTAAATTGCTTGACCAGGAGGGAAGATCGCAACGGAAAAATATCAGGATTTATAATGTTCCCGAAGGAGCGGAGGGATTGTCGATGATGGACTTTGTAGATAAGCTGCTGCGGGAAGTGCTGGAGATTCCCCAGACTATGGAGACTGAAATTGAGAGGGTGCACTGTTCGCTCGTCCTGCGGCTTTCCAGAGACAGAGAAAGTAAACCGCGCTCAGTACTACTTAAATTCCTTCGATACAAGAGCAAGGCGGAGATTCTACGAAGAGCCTGGGGTAAGAAGAGGGTTTTTGGGAACGGGAAGTTAATATATTTCGATCATGATTACCCCCCCGGTGGTTCTACAGAAACAGAAGGAATATTCCAAATTGAAACAAATATTAAAGCAAGAAAAGATTAAATTCCAAACCCCGTACCCTGCTAAACTGAGGGTGTTTTACTAAGAAGAGATACGGCTATATCAGACTGTGGAAGAGGTGACTACAGACATGAAGAACAGAGGACTGCCCATTCGCGTGGTCAAACCAAGGGAAAGTCTGGCTGAGCAGTTATCCTGATCTGCTTGGGAAATAGTAAGAGAACCGAGAAAGCAGGGGACGGGAACAGGACGAGAGAAGGATATTAGGAAGAGATTGTGCGTTCTCCGAGGGCAGCCCTCACCTCCTCCAGAAGAGCCATAAGATTTGGCTAACTTTAAAAGTGCTGATAAACTAAACGGAAGCAAAAATAGACAGTGATATACCTATCTCCAGAAATATGTATTAGTGCCGGAGGATTGGAGAGTGGCTCATGTTGTTCCATTGTTTAAAAAAGGATCGAAAAGTAATCCAGGAAATTATAGGCCAGTAAGTTTAACGTCGGTAGTAGGTAAGTTATTGGAGGGAGTACTAAGAGACAGAATCTACAAGCATTTGGATAGACAGGGACTTATTAGGGAGAGTCAACATGGCTTTGTGCGTGGTAGGTCATGTTTGACCAATCTATTGGAGTTTTTCGAGGAGGTTACCAGGAAAGTGGATGATGGGAAGGCAGTGGATATTGTCTACATGGACTTCAGTAAGGCCTTTGACTGAGGAGTGCAGTGGAACAGAGGGATCTGGGAATACAGATACAAAATTCCCTAATAGTGGCGTCACAGGTAGATAGGGTCGTAAAGAGAGCTTTTGGTATATTGGCCTTTATTAATCAAAGTATTGAGTATAAGAGCTAGAATGTTATTGTGAGGTTGTGTAAGGCATTGGTGAGGCCGAATCTGGAGTATTGTGTTCAGTTTTGGTCACCAAATTACAGGAAGGATATTAATAAGGTTGAAAGAGTGCAGAGAAGGTTTACAAGGATGTTGCCAGGATTTGAGAAACTCAGTTACAGAGAAAGGTTGAATAGGTTAGGACTTTATTCCCTAGAGCGTAGAAGAATGAGGGAAGATTTGATAGAGGTATATAAAATTATGATGGGTATAGATAGAGTGAATGCAAGCAGGCTTTTTCCACTGAGGCAAGGGGAGAAAAAAACCAGAGGACATGGGTTAAGGGTGAGGGGGGAAAAGTTTAAAGGGAACATTAGGGGGGGGCTTCTTCACACAGAGAGTGGTGGGAGTATGGAATGAGCTGCCAGGCGAGGTGGTAAATGCGGGTTCTTTTTTAACATTTAAGAATAAATTGGACAGATACATGGATGGGAGGTGTATGGAGGGATATGGTCCGTGTGCAGGTCAGTGGGACTAGGCAGAAAATGGTTCGGCACAGCCAAGAAGGGCCAAAAGGCCTGTTTCTGTGCTGTAGTTTCTATGGTTTCTATGAGACAATATTATGGAGTCCAACTCTTTAAAGAAAGCTGATGTAAGAAAAATAGGGAGATTTTGACAAAGATAGAGAAACCTAGGAAGGGAAATCATTTTAATTGAATTTATACGACCAATCATGGACAGAGGTAGGGTTTTCCAACTTTCTATATTCTGTTTAAGTTTTGAAATAAACTCCGCAAAGTTTAATTTGAATATTAATTTAGGATCTTTGGGGATTGTCAAGCCGAGATAAGTAAAGTGATCTTTACCTACTTTGAACAGGACAATTTCCAAAAAACCCCGCGTGTAGTCGTTGGAGAGGGGTACAAAGTCACTTTTTGTCGAATTGATTGAGTATCCCGATAGTCCACCAAAAGAAGTGATTAAATCTAGAAGAAGAGGGACTGACGTTTCTGAGTTTTGTAAGTAGAGTATCACATCGTCAGCATGTAAACTAGTAAGTGTTCCAATACCTCCCACTTCCAAACCCAGAATATTTGGGTGACTTCTTATTTTTAGGGCAAGGGGCTCTACCGCGACGGCAGAAAGGGCCGGCGAGAGAGGGCGCCCCCTGCTGGACTGAACGGTGTACGGGACACAGAGTTGACTTGTCACCATTAGAGCACATTGGGCTGGCGTATATCAGTTTTACCCAAGATACAAATGACTCGCCGAACCCAAACATGTACAGTGACTCAAAAATGTAAGGCCACTCAATCTGGTCAAAAGCCTTTTGTGCATCAAGGGATAAAATTTTTGCCCCATTAGCTTTCCCATGATCAGCATATATAGTATTAAGGAGGCATCTGACATTGGAAAAAGAGAACCTACCTGGGACAAATCCTGTCTGATCAGGATGAATGATAGATGACAAATGCTTATTTAGTCGGTTAGCCAGCATTTTAGTAATTACCTTTCTATCAAAATTCTGGAGTGCAATGGGCCTATAGCTGGCCGGGTCTCCTTTCCTCTTTACCCTTCTTTAAAATGAGGGAAATGTTAGCCTTGTACAATGTCCTAGGCAAGGCTTTATCGCTCTCAGAGCAAGATATCATTCTGAGGAGAAGTGTGGCAAGGGTATCACAGAATTTCTTATAAAATTCACAGCCAAATCCATCCGGCCCAGCAGCCTTGCTGGACGGAAATGACTTAATGGCAGAAGGTATTTCTTCCAATGTGAAGTCAGAATGTAAGTCCTCCCTAGCAGCGTCACTAAGTTTTGGCATTACAAGATAATCAAAGAAGTCATTCAAATCAAATTGCATTTATAAGTGTAGAGATCACTGTAAAATTCTTTAAAACAGTCATTTATCTCCTTGGGGTTAGTTAACAGGGTACCCACCCTCGATCTAATGCAATGAATTGACCTTAGGGCCTGGGCGCCCCTGAGCTGCCGCACCAGGAGCCCCTCAGGCTTGTCCCCCATTTCAAAATGCTTTTGTCCTAATTTTAAGAGGAGGTTATTTATTTGACTACCCAAAATACAACTGTACTCATATTTAAGCTTCATTATTTTATTATAATCTTCAGAGGATTTGGAAGCCTGGTATGTCGCTTCGAGGGTTGGGAGAGTATTCTCAATCTCTAATAATCGCCGTTCTCTCTCCCTCTTAGCAGCTGATTCATATGAGATTATATACCCACAAATTACAACTTTTAATGTCTCCCAGAGTGTGGAATCTGACACCTCGCCATTATCGTTAATTTCTATAAAATCTTTTAATCTGGTGGTGATATATTCTATAAGTTTCTTATCGGCGAGTAGGGAGGGGTTAAAACACCAGGAATAGATTTGTTTGGAAAGGGAGAGATTTAGGGACATTGTCAAGGGGCTATGGTCAGAAATTAATCTATTATGATATTTTGTATTGGTAACACGACTCTCCAAATATCTACTAAATTCCTAGATCTAATCAAATTATTTAGGACCTGCACTGACACGATATTTGAGGGCGGGCGGGAGGACAATTTATCTAAATATAGGTCCAGGTACAATTCAAGTCACTGCCGATTATTATATTTGAATTATTGGCATCCGGAAGTAAATCAAAAACTTTCCTAAAAAAAATTTGGCTCATCTGTATTTGGACCATAAATATTAAGGAAGGTTAGTGGAAATGAATTAATGGTGCCAGAGATCATAATAAACCTGCTGAGAGGAGCTGTGGTCATGGAAGTGAGTTGAAATGGAATATTTTTCCTAAAGAGGATAGCCATACCACAGGCATGAGAAGTAAATGGTGACTGGTAAACCTGTGATATCCAGCTAGATCTCTATCTGCGTTGCTCAGTTACTTTGATATGGGTTTTCTGTAGAAAAATCACATCTTCAGATAGAGATTTGAGATGTCTAAAAACTTTATCCCTCTTAACAACATGAGCAAGGCCCTTAACCTTCCACGAGACTATTGTAATATCTTTACCCCCCAGCTGTGTTCTACCGCAAGGCCTCTGCATATGAGAATAAAAAAGAGATTATTAGAGTTGAGCATAAACATAGTAAACAATGCAAAATAGCTGGCAGCCTCATAAGAACACAACATACACAAAAAAAAGCATGTCTAAGCTTTAAGCAAAAACAACACACACCCTAACCCACCCCGCTTTGTGTCTCCCTAAACCAGACACATAGTTCCCCATTTCAATCCCAAAAGGAGCTGCTGGGCAGGTAACTAACATTACACAATTATCAGAAACCCCCTCTCTGAGAAAACTTATAACGCAAATTATATAATACCGTTAAACAAATGCTATTAGGGCTGGGAAGAGTTATCCAGTGTCCACACCTGAAGCTCAACATTCATGACACCAACTCAAATTTAACCCTTATAATAACAAAAATATTTAGTACATTCTCTGCAATTAAATCCCAGCGTGGCATACGGCATTGCAAAACTACATATAACAAGCAAGTCCCTCGCCATATCCCAACATGGAAACCGGCACAAATATAAGCTGAATAAACAGTGTCAATATATCTACTCCCTTTTTCGTGCATTATTCCTTTCCAAGAATTGTGGTGCTTTTATCAGGTCGTCATATACTTTAGGCGCTCTTCCAGTTTGATGATAAATATAGAGCCTAGCCGGATACCGCAGGGTGTGCTTGATTCCTCCATCGTGCAGAGTTTGCAGTACATCACGAAAGGCACGACGTTGAGTCATCACCTCTTTAGTATAGTCCAGGAAGACCAAGACCTTATTTCCCTTGTACTCCATGGGTCGTAGTCTGCTGCGGCGCAGGATCTGCTGTTTCACTTGAAAGTGATGGATACGTGCCAAGATGGTGCGCGGTTTCTCGCCAGCAGCCAGCTTTAGATAGAGAGAGCAATGCACGCAATCGACTTTAATCAAATACGGGAAATGCTCTTCCCCGTGCAACCTGGGAAACAGTCTGGAAACAAATTCAGTAGGTTTACCATCCTCCTCGCCCTCTACAATCTTAATATTATGTCTCCGGGAACGAGCCTCTAAGTCATGCACTTTAGCTTCAAGCTGGCTATTTTATCTCATTCTTCTTCTATTTCTGGCAGTTTAGACGCATCTAGGCAGATTATGCCCTCTGTAGGAGTATAATTAATTATAATTCTGCTTGCAAATGCTGTATGTGCTCATTAAATAGCAATGCCGCAGATTGTTTTCCTTCTCAAATTTTGTCATTAAATCTTGCCTCAAATTACATTAATTTCATTTGAATCATTTGTAAAAATAAAAGCTTCTTGCTTGAGAATATTCATTATCGCATGCTTAACATTTAAAATTGCTGTTTTCCAAGTCTATCTGCTATTTCCAAGTTTTCCTTTTCTTGAATCAAAACCTGTAGTTGTTTATTGAGATCTTGAAATTCTTCCTCAGTTGATTCCATGTTTTCATTTTATAATCCGAATGTAGATAATTCACTTTGCAATGAATTCCTTTTTCCTTTTGTAACTTTGGAATAAGTTCCTCCATTTTTAATCTGTTTTCCATGTCACTGAATTTTTGACAAAAAGCATCTTTTTCAGAAACCGTCTCCTTTAAATGCAGTACCATTTCATCCAATCTTTTTCCAACTCACAGTTGTTCTTATTGAGTACTTTTATTGATGGAGTTCTGCACATTTACCCTGGGTTTCAACCATGTTTTTTGTAACAGAAAATCTGAGGTTTTTCCTGAAATTCTGGTACATATTTTGTAAATTCTTGACCATTTGCGATGACTCCTTTCATTCCCTTGTAATATAAATATACAGCCGTTAATTTCTCGCCTCTCCTGCCTGTGAACTGTTTGATCCTCCATTCAGCATATCTTTGACTGTTTCCCCGTAATGCCAAGGAATTTTTCTGCAGACATGACTGTAATTTTAATTTTTTCAGTTCTTTTGACTGTTTGCGCTGAACAGTTAATTGCATCTACCATAAACAGTACAAAATCCTTCTTACTCATAATTAGTGTGTCCGTATTTATCATATCACAACCCTCACAGTTCACTGGTTTATTATTTCCTGTATTTGTTTGCTTGATAGCCTTTTTTCCATCAAATGCTTTCATTGCCTCTACATAACTGATCCCTTGAGTTACTGTTACATATTGTATCTCAGCTTCCTTCTTGCTAATAACACACCTTTGATAAGCTGCACTGTGTTCCTCACCACAATTGCAGCATTTCAGCCTAGCTCCCGCCACATATTTCCCATATTCATGTTCTCCAGCGCATCTTCCACATCTTTGTTTTCCTCTGCAGACCGCCACAATATGCCTGAATTTCTGACATTTAACACATCTTAAAGGCGGTGGTATATATATTCTGACTTCATAACACATATACCCTAAATAAATTTTAGTCGGCAATGTCTCTTCATCAAAGACTATCACACCTTTTCCCATTTCTTGTAACTTTCAAACGTTTGGCCTGAATAATTTTTGCTCCTTTTATGTTCTGTTTAATCTCATCCGTAGTAACTTTTGTTGGTATACCCAAAATAACTCCTCTAGTCCACTTTCTATTGTTGGGTATTAAGCACTGTACTTTTTGCTGTCTATTTTATTTAATCTTTTCACTTTGCCTTGTTGAGCACTGTCCCGACAAATCACTAATAGCGATCCATTTCGTAAAATCTTTGCTTTTTTGACTTCACCTATAAGTTTGTTGATTATCTTCGTCAAATGAATCGGGTTCCATTCACCAAAAGATGCTCCGTCTTCACTCAGTGTTATAATTGCTTTAATCTCATCTTCTTTCCGTTGTTTTGCTATCCTATTTTGTTTGTCCCCTGACTCCTTAGAGTTTGACATCTCATACCTCGGTTTCCTTTCCTCACTCTCTTCATTTCATTCCTCTATCTCAAACTCACTTTCATTATCCGTCAACCTGTTCATCCTACAGGATATTTTCTTCATCAACTCAGCAATTGCAACCTCTGTGCTCTTTTCCAACTTCAGCAGCTGTGACGAGAATACACATAGATTAAGCTGTCCTGTGCTGGCACCACTGGGATCAGCAGTTGGTCTGCCACCTATCTTCAGGAGAAATAGAGATAAAGAAAACAATGGAGCAGCATTTGGGGATGTTAATGAAGGGACGGGAGAGTTTAATGGAAGGAGAGCTGTCAAGATCGGCTCCCCCTTTGAACCCTAAACTGTTTGAAGTGATGGACAGGTGATACCCCAGCAGGGGGATAAAAAGGGACAGGTTCGCTAAAGCAACACACACGACACCCCGAGGTAACGAGATCCTGGAAGTGGTGCGTCTCCCACAAGTCGGTGGGAAGTTTTGGAGGGCTGGTCGCGGGACCAAGCCATAGACGCACAGGGTGGAAAGGCATGATCGGCGGGAACCTGGTGTGTGTCCGCCCCTGCCTGGGTGCTAGGTTCACCACAGAGAAACGATCGTATCTGGAAACGGAGGGGTCACGGTCGGTGACCTCAGAAGACATCACAAAGGGCTTGCCCGAAAGCTGACTGCGAAGGATATCGAAGGTCTGTGTGGAAGCCGTTTGAATATTCATTCGTTTTTGCTCTCTCTCTCCTTCCCCCCACTGTCCATCTCCCACAGCAGTGATTACTGTGAACTGAACTGAATTCAATTGAACTGAACTTTGCGTCACTTTGTCACATTTACCCCTAGACAACGATAGAGCTTGATTGATCCTGTTATCCTAATTCTGTGTACGTGTGTGTTTATCATTGCTGAACTGTTGCACTTATTATCCTTTTGATTAGAGTACTGTGTTGCTTGTTTCTTTAATAAAACTTTCTTAGTTCTAGTAATCCAGACTCCAACTGAGTGATCCATTTCCGCTGGTTTGGCAACCCAGTTACGGGGTACGTAACAGTAGCCAACTCAAATTTTCCAACTCTGGCCAATTCCACACTCTCAGCCACCTTCCAGCTCTCTCTCAACTCAACTCTGGCCTCTTCAACTCAAGACCAACCCTAGCATTTTGTCTCATTAGCTCTGAATACTTAACTTCAAGCTCTTGCATGCATCTTTCAAGGTCACTGGTGGTTAGTTTTTGATTAGCCACATGGGCTTGTAAATCAGCCTGGGAGGCCACAAGCGCCTCAATCTTCGTCTCAAGAACATCAAAGCGGTCGTTAATGCTGCGCAGAACTGACTGAGAAATCTCCTGACCTAATTCCTTGCACTCGGCATAAGTTTTATCCGGTGGTATCTCAGATGCGGAGAAGTACGACCAATTGTTAGCACCAACTTCGGTAGTTTGGCAGTCAGCGAAATTGGCTTTATTTGCCTTCAGCATTGTCAAACTTTGCCAGACACTTTGTTTAAACATACACTGTTGGCCTATGAATGAATAAAACACAGTATAATAGTAGTTTTATCCAGGCCTCAGAGAGGAGCACTGACCAAACACGTCTAATCTACAAACCCCATTTCCAGAAAAGTTGGGATATTTTCCAAAGTGCAATAAAAACGAAAATCTGTGATATGTTAATTCACGTGAACCTTTATTTAACTGACAAAAGTAAAAAGAAAAGATTTTCAATAGTTTTACTGACCAACTTAGTTGTATTTTGTAAACATACACAAATTTAGAATTTGATGGCTGCAACACACTCAACAAAAGTTGGGACAGAGTTAAATTAAGATTGAAAAGTGCACAGAATATTCAAGTAACACCAGTTTGGAAGACTCCACATTAAGCAGGCTAATTGGTAGCAGGTGAGGTATCACGGCTGGGTATAAAAGTAGTGTCCATCAAAAGCTCAGTCTTTGCAAGTAAGGATGGGTCGTGGCTCACCCCTTTGTGCCAAAATTCATGAGAGAATTGTTAGTCAGTTCAAAAGGAACATTTCTCAACGCAAGATTGCAGAGAATTTAGGTCTTTCAACATCTACAGTACATAATATTGTGAAAAGATTCAGAGAATTCAGAGACATCTCAGTGTATAAAGAGCAAGGTCGGAAACCACTGTTGAATGTGCGTGATCTTTGAGCCCTCAGGCGGCACTGCCTAAGAAACCGTCATGCTACTGTGACAATTATAGCCACTTGGGCTTGGGAGTACTTCGGAAAACCATTGTCACTCAACACAGTCCGTCACTGCATCCAGAAATGCAACTTGAAACTGTATTACGCAAGAAGGAAGCCATACATCAACTCTATGCAGAAATGCTGGCGAGTTCTCTGGGCCTGAGCTCAACTCCTTTGGACCGAAAGACTATGGAACCATGTGCTGTGGTCAGATGAGTCCATATTTCAGCTAGTTTTCGGAAAAAATGGGCGACGTCTCTTCCCGGGACGTCCATGCTTATTTCAGCAGGACAATGCCAGACCACATTCTGCACGGGCTACAACAGCGTGGCTTTGTAGACACAGAGTGCGTGTGCCTGACTGGCCTGCTGCCAGTCCAGATCTATCTCCTATTGAAAATGTATGGCGCATCATAAGAGGAGAATCAGACAACGAAGACCACGGACTGTTGAGCAGCTGAAGTCTTATATCAAGCAAGAATGGACAAAATTTCCAATTGCAAATCTACTACAATTAGTATCCTCAGTTCCAAAATGATTAAAAAGTGTTATTAAAAGGAAAGGTGATGTAACACAATGGTAAACATGACTCTGTCCCAACTTTTGTTGAGTGTGTTGCAGCCATCAAATTCTAAATTTGTGTATGTTTACAAAATACAATTAAGTTGGTCAGTAAAACTATTGAAAATCTTTTCCTTGTACTTTTGTCAGTTAAATAAAGGTTCACGTGAATTAACATAGCACAGATTTTTGTTTTTATTGTATTTTGGGAAATATCCCAACTTTTCTGGAAATGGGTTTAGTATATGCATGCACACTAGGCCCCCCACCCCACCCCACCCCCGGTTTGTCAAATTTTAAAACACATTCAACTTCAAAAATTAAAGCAAAATGGGAGAAGGAAGGAGGGATAATAATATCTGAGGAAGACTGGACAATAATATGGAAGTATCAATGGAAGTGTACCAGTTAACAGAAATGGAGGGAGTTCGGGTGGAAAAACTTGATAAGATATTTTATTACACCCTCTCAGAAATCCCATTATGATAGTAACCCCCCTGCTTGCTGGAGAAATTGTGGAAATCAAAATGCAAACCATCATCATATTTTCTGGGAATGCCCTGTTATCAAAGATTATTGAAGTGGGATACATAATGCCCTACAAGACATCTTTAAATGTGAAATACCCTTAGAGAGTAAGACCATATATTTTGGGTATATACCTCAAGAATGGTTGCAAAGAGAATAATTATTAGTCTACACACATCAAAATTGCTGGTGAATGCAGCAGGCCAGGCAGCATCTCTAGGAAGAGGTACAGTCGACGTTTCAGGCCGAGACCCTTCGTCAGGACTAACTGAAGGAAGAGTTAGTAAGAGAAGAGGAGAGATTCTCCTCTTACTAACTCTTCCTTCAGTTAGTCCTGACGAAGGGTCTCGGCCTGAAACGTCGACTGTACCTCTTCCTAGAGATGCTGCCTGGCCTGCTGCGTTCACCAGCAACTTTGATGTATGTTGCTTGAATTTCCAGCATCTGCAGAATTCCTGTTGTTTGCATTATTAATCTCTTCATTAATTCATATTTAATGAACGTACTGCTGGTGGCTGGTAAAAAGAGCCTTACCAGGAAATGTTTATCACAGGAGAGCCCAACTTTAAGTGTATGGAAGGAAATTACAATGAACATTTACAAAATGGAGAAGATAACAGCATCTGTTAATCATAAGTTGAAACAATTTTATTCATACTGGAAAGAATGGTTTAACTACATCACACCTCATAGGCCTGATTTTATTCTCACAAGTCAATGAATATATTGTAAAAAAAAATCACTCCCTACTCTGTACATAGTTTTCTTCTTTCGATTGTTCTTTCTTTCCTCTTCTTTCTATAAGCGTATACCTCAGATAAATATTATGTGGAGATTTGTGACAAATATGATTATATGATATACATGTACAGTGTCTGAAATACATCTTATGGAAATGTTTGTTTGATGATGAAATTCAATAAAAAATAAATTACAAAAAAAAAGGAAATAGGTATCGAGGGGATGTCAGGGGTAAGTTTTTCATTCAGTGAGTGGTGGGTGCGTGGAATGCACTGCTGGTGGCGGTTGTGGAAGTGGATCCAATAGGATCTTTTAAGAGCCTCTTAGATTGGTACATGGAGCTTAGGAAAATAGAGGGCTATGCAGTACGGAAATTCTAGGCAGTTTCTAGAGAAGGCTACATGGTCAGCACAACATTGTGGGCCGAAGGGCCTGTAATGTGTTGTAGAGTTCCATTTTCTATGTTGTATCACCAGAATGATCAGGCTGGGCTTGGAATGTCAGCTTGCATTGGATAATAAAATTCCTGCAGCAATCGGGATCACCAGATTATCTGTTTGGTGCTGGAATACTTGGTTCCTGTACAGATGCGAGTGTCTGTGGGGGTCTGAAGGCGGGAGTCAGTTCTGGTCCGGGCGCAGGGGCAGGAGCATTAATCACAGAGATTGTCGCAGCAGCAGAAAAGGAGGACCCGCGAGACGCAGGGATTGGGACTGAGGTGGCCAGAGGCTGCCGGATTGCATTGGCGAGAACGTTAACAGCTGTCAGCTGACACTGGCTATCCACAGTAAGTTCGTGGATGGTGGCCGTGAGAGTGGAAATCACAGATGCCTAACTCAGATTGCCTGTGGTGAGTGTCGTGGTTTCTCGTTTCTCACAAACGACAAGGAGACGCAGAAAACTCATCAAGATGTTTTAAACTTTAATTTGCAAATCAAAGCTGAGACAATCAGAAAGCTAGTAGCTGACTGCCGTCGAGGCTTGTATACAGCACTTTTTATAGCAATTTTCCTATCTTAGCTGCATTATCATATCCAGTCGGCCTGTGATTACATATCATCAATATATCCGTTCTCGACTTTCCACTATTGTTTTACTCCCTGACTTAATTATGTCCTAGTTTACATTTTAGACCATATGTCCTCTCATCCCTAACCACAGTTATTTCTTAATTAGTCTCGCGTTGACATACTGCCACATATTTCATCACCTTACTCGCCACCGTTATCTTTCTACGTGGTTTCATTCTAGTTCTCTTCATGAATTAAAAGTGAACAGGTCAAAAGTCATGGCTACATAGTGAATACCGTCTATTGAGCTAGCAGTGGTTACATAGTAAATATAGAAAATACAATGTGTGCATTTGAGTAAATACTGTTGAGTAAATACTGTAGTACATAGAAAATACAATGCATGCGTTTGCATTTTCCAATATAATCTTCCCTCTGAGACCCACAGGCATACAGAGAGAGAGAGGACTGAGAGTCTATGCACAAAAGCTCAAATAAAGCCCCGCATTTACTCCCAAATTTGGGTTAAACTATAGTTTCCTGCGCTTAGGACTCAAAATGTTCTCTTTCTACCACCCCAGGCTGCTGAGCCAAAAACACATCCCTTCGTATCTGAGACAGGGAAAAAGACTCAGAAGCCTTCACAGTCTAACCCCCACATATTTCATCTCTCTCCTGTTCGTCTTGCGTGTCTCGTAGACTGTACGAATACATCATCGGTGTCTCCTTCTCCGTAGGGCTCGACCCAATAATTTCCAGGAACATCGGAAACCGTTTCATTGCAGTACGCACTACAAGCGACTTGAGGCATGGAAGAAAACAGCACAGAATGACCGCACAGCTTAGCAATACAATACCAATGGTTGGTGCCATGCTCCCCATCCTCCTAGTTTACTATTTAACCAGTCAAAGAACTGGTGTCCAAACCCTGCATTTTGTTTAACTTCCTTTCTCAGATTTTTCAGTTTATTCATTGCTCTGGTAAACGATCCCTTTGGACTAGTGTTATTCAGTATAAGAGTACAGCACTATTCCCCAAACATTACACAAACCCCTCCTTTCTCCGCCAATAGCCAGTCTAGTACTTGTCTATTCTGCCACGCCACTCTACTGGTTGCATCTAGCTGCTGCCCCAAGGCCTCTAGTGCATCATCGGTGTAGTTAACGAATCTCTGTTGATTATAATATATATAATTTATCCATTTAACATTTTTGCTAACCCCTATCATGGGTATAAGTGCTTCCCAGCCCGCAGCAATCTCATTTCTTGCCTTAAACTCGTTAGGTATACACCTCGGCTGTCCTATACTGTCGATCCGAATCGTCAGGTCAGGCTTATATTTTCTCTTCCTCCGTTTCAGTGTCTGTTGCCTTGAGGTGTTAAACTGTATTTCAGGGGATACTACAACTTCTTGAATCAGCATAACACGCGTACATGTACCCGTCCAATTAAGGGGAAGCGTGGATCTCAGACCCCCATCCTGTCCACACAGCCACCAGGTATCTGCTAACGGGATGGTCTGGGAGTTCAGTGCATCCTCAGGCAGAGGGGTACCTGTCTGGTATCTTCGGCCTGCGGTTACATCCCAAATCTTAACACAGTTGCCGCTGAAATGCCCAACCGAGAGGTCACCTATCCACGTGAAACATTCATAACTCAAGTGTTCCTGCATTTTAAGCTTTCCCAATATGGGTGTCTGGCTTCTTTTATTTATAGCCCACGGTCTGCTGTAATTACAGTTACAGGCAAGCTTGTTTTGATCAAACTGTGAGGAAGCCTGGTATAACATACACCAATAAGGGCACATTGGTGTGTTATCAATACATTTCTGATAACAAGGATCTATCCCGCTACAAATTCCCATACTGCAGGTCTTGACTACACTTGGACACTGCCGTGCACACTGCACCCTCCGCTCCTTTCACCACTGCGTGCAGGTGGAGGAGTTATAAGGCATGGGGACTACGTGTTGCACCGGACTTGCCCTTGAGCATAGATAACAATTCTGTCTCTTCATCATCTCTGCTGTATAATTTGCCCATTGGTATCACATGTCTGGTACCATGGTACGGAGGTAACCATTGTGCTCCTCTTACTCCTTTCTCTCAGGTTTTGTGGGATCCTAACAGTCCCATGCCACATCTGCCAAATTAATGGTCTCCAAATCTGCACAAGAGTATCTGAGTGTATCCTCCCGGGGAGCGGGACTGGTCGCCCCCAAGTCGTCCCCATTATCTGAAAGAGTACTACCATCCATAACCCCATCCTTAGGGTCTTCGGGCCTGTCTTCAGGACCAAAAATTTCCCTTATTACTTGGTCAAGTTCCTGCGGTTCAGTGTCAGCTTCTTGTTGCTCTTGTCTGTCCCCTACTGTTTGTTCCTCTTCACCACTTACCTCGGCTGGCCCACCTGACTGTACCTGCGGGACTGTTCTAGTGCAGTGATTGAGATGATACCAGGTGGAGCGTCCTTCCACTTGAACTGCAGTGGGTGAGGCTTTGGTTACTGTAAAGGGCCCTTCCCTTCTGGGTTCGTTCCACTTTCTTCGAAACGCTCGCACATAGACCTGATCGCCTGGCTTGATTGGTCCTTCCCCTTGATCGATCTCTGGCTCTTTCTGTTTTTCCTGTACATAAATAGACTTAGGTATCATAGTTAATTGCCGCATGTATTGTTTTAATTCCAATTCCAATTGTTCCAAACTAGGCCCTTTATATGATCCTCTCCACTGGGGCACTGGAATGGGCCTTCCGGTTAGCATTTCATGCGGTGTCAGACACGTCATCTGATTAGTCTGCATGCGGTAACTCATTAACGCTAACGGTAGTGCATCGACCCAGTGGAGTTTAGTATCTGCACAGATTTTGTTTAGTTTGGTTTTTAAGGTCCCATTAATTCTTTCCAACATACCCTGCGGCTGAGGGTGATACACACACCTAAGTCTTTGCTTTATTCTCAGTGCTTGCAGTATTAACTTGACCACTTTTTGCATGAAAGCTGAACCATTGTCTGAGCTAATTTCTGTCGTTATCCCATACCTTGGGATCACTTCATTTGTCAGGAATTTCACCACTGTTCCTGCCCCTTGATCTTTCGAGGGTACTGCTTCTACCCATCTGCTGAATCTGTCGATTACCATCAACATGTATCTTTTCCCTCTTACTGTTTTTATCATGTCTACATAGTCAATCATTAGGTGTTTAAATGGCCCTTCAGGTAAGGGTATATGACCTATTGGGGTTGTAATTCCTTTCCGATTATTATTCTGCACACATACCTCGCACTGTGACAACACATGGTCTACTGAAGCCTGTAAATAAGACGACCAAAATCCATCCTTTTTTATTTTCCTTATTACTTCCCCCCTTGCACAATGATCCATTCCATGTGCTTCTGAGATCAGGATAGTCAGTAAAGGGGTGGGAGCTACCAGTAGGCCTTCTGAGTTCTGCTTGGCCCCCCTGTGTCTCCACAGTGTTTGCTCTGCCAAAGTTGCCTTTCCCTGTATTTCAATTAGGTCCTCTACCATAGGTTCCGGCTCTAGACTTACCTGGGGTGCAATAACAGCAGATGTACACCAGATGCTTTCCTGGCTGCTTCACCTGCAGCTTGATTTCCCTTTGTTACTGCATCGTTTCCTTTTTTATGTGCCTGGCATTTTACTATAGCCAGTGCTTTAGGTTTCTTCAGTGCTTTTATTAGATCTAAAATCTGCTGACAGTGCTGTATGGGATCTCCATTGCTCTTTTTAAAACCTCTCTGTTTCCACACTGCCCCAAACAAATGACACACTCCATGAGCATATGCTGAATCTGTATAGATATCTACTTTCCCTCCTTCCATCATTTCACACGCTGCCGTCAAAGCTCTGATTTCCGCTAGCTGGGCCGAGCACGGTTGGGGACATGCCTCTATTCTGATGACCTTGAAGTCTGCCTGATCCTGTTGCACTACTGAGAACCCTGCGTGATTCCCATCATGATCTCTGTAACAAGAGCTATCTACGAACAGGACCTTTTTATCTTCGTCCTCTAATGGTTCTGATCGTAAATCTGCTCTCAATTTAGCGAATGCCATTGTTTTCCCTACACAATCATGGGGTTCTCCTTCATACCCTAAAGGGACATAATCAGCTATGTTACTGGTGGTGCATCTCTGTATAGTTATATCTGGAAATGTCAGTAGCATCTGACATACGGCTATCCTGGCTGGTGTCAACACGAATTTCCCTCTTTCCAGTAATTCTGCTACCTTGTGGTGTGTGTACAGAATCACAGGATATGGATGATGCCTTTTCATATGCATAGTATAGTGCCACCAATCCCTGGTAACAAGGTGGGTACCCCTGAGCCACCTCATCCAGTTTCGCACTGTAGTATGCTATTGGTTGCTTTGCTTTACCTGTGCCAGTCTCCTGCGTTAGAACTGCCGTGGCATAACCTTCCTGTCGGTTGGATACATACAGATGAAAGGCCTTCTCGTAGTCAGGCAAAGCTAATGCTGGGACTGACTGCAATTCCTGCTTTATAGTATTGAAAGCCACTTCCGCCTCCCCATTCCACTGTAGATTATTCCTTAAGCTTGTATGTCCTGCTTCCTTCATTATTTTCCTTAGTGGTGTTACAATTTCAGCATATTCCCCAATCCAAACTGAACTATATCCTGTCAGTCGCAGAAACATCATCATCTCTCTCACTGTCTGGGGCTTGGGAACTTTAGTTATAGCCTCAATTTGATCCGGCGCTATTGCCTTCGCTCCCTTGGATATCACTCTACCTAGGTATTCTACATGTTGCTTGCAAAATTGCAGCTTCTTTCTAGATACCTTATGCCCTCCATGCGCCAGTCTCTCTAAAAGGGTTATGGTATCCTGTTCACACTGTCCCTCACTTTCGGAGCAAATCAACAAATCATCCACATACTGTATCAATATACTTTCCAACGATATGCCCTCTAGGTCGGCCTTTAACACTTGATTAAATACGAGTGGTGAATGTTTAAATCCTTGCGGCACTCTAGTGTAGGTATACTGGTTGACTCTGCATGTAAATGCAAATAGGTACTGACACTGATCTGCCAGGGGAACACTGAAAAAAGCCGAATACAAATCAATCACTGAAAGATAGTCTGCCTCTGGTGGAACATTAGTCAAGAGCATGTGTGGGTTGGGAACTACCGCTGGCCAGTCCTCCACTACCTCATTCACCGCTCGCAAGTCATGCACCAGTCTCCATTTAGATTTATCCGCTTTAAGGACAGGTAACAGTGGGGTATTACATGGGCTGTCTGTCCTTTTGAGTACTCCTGCCTCCAGTAGCCCCTGTATCGTTGGCGCTATTCCCTCTTCTGCCTCTGGTTTCAAGGGATATTGTGGTCTCCTGGGTGGAACTGCTCCCTTATTCAGCTTTATTTCTACCGGACTGGCTGTTGTTATTCTCCATACATCCGTGACATGTTGTGACTACAGAATAGATGGTAACCTATCCAGCCTGTTATCTGTCTGCTGGCCTTCCTTCTTTCCCAATAACGTCAGGTGTGGTTGGGGGGTTACTTCGACCTCCTTTGTTGTTCCTACTATATCTATATCTACCTCTATTTTAAAATAGTTGTTGTCTCCCGATACCCACACCTGTGGCATAATTTTCCTCCACACCGCTACGGTTCCAGCGTGCTTTACTAAGGGTCCTAGGTCTTTGGATGGATGTCCCTCATTTACCAGCAGCGTTATGTGGGGCTCAGCTTCCAGTATCCTGTACCATTTCTCCAAGAAGGTATTCCACCTGACTTGCAGGGCTGCCCCTTGTCTCCCAATTATTATAGCTTCTCCTCTTAGGTGCTGCCGGTTGCCTGCCTCCTTGTGCCATCTCTCCTCTAGCTCTCTGTTCTGAGTTTCGTTAAAAATCACTGTGCAATGTAACTCGGATTTGGGCGCTGGAGCTTGGGGCAATATAGCCTGCACACCCTTTTTCCATTTTCCCCAAGTTTCCCAGATCTGATCTTCTATGTCTCCTATCCAAAAGACGTTAGCTTTCTTGACTTCCCGCACTAGTTGAGTGTGGAAAGAGCATTTACTCTTTCCACACTCAACCCACTTCTGGTACATTCTAATTTTAATTCTAGTTTTAATAGGGCATCTCTGCCTAGCAAATTCATCGGAGTTCCTTTGGACACTAATATCGGCAAAACTATTCCTTTGCTGCCCATCCTTAATCTCACTGGAGCTGTACATTGTGTCAACTGTGTTTTTCCCCAGAACCCTACAGTCTTAATAAATTTTCCTGACATGGGAAGGTGAAGGGGCATAACTGCGGCTGTACGCAAGTATACGTGGCTCCAGTATCTATCATCATTGGTGTCAGCTGCCCTTCTAACACAACCTGAACAATGGGTTCCTCTTCTGCCTCCCTTGTTATCACTGGGTAGTGTCCCTTCCCACCTGGGTACTCTGGGCACCCCTAATGTCTTGCATAGGGGTTCACGGGTCCACTCGGCCCTGCGGGGACTGGTCCTTAGCCAGACTGTGGTTCCCATCTCATTGGTTCTCGCTGGTATGTGACAGCCCATGGCTTAACTGGGCAGTCTCTTCTCATGTGTCCTGGCCGGTTACATCCCCAGCACAGTCTCTGTATCTCTCTTTCCCCTTGTTTCCTTACTGGCCCTTCCTGCCCATAACCTCTCTGCCCCCTTCCTTGGGATTTCCAGTCCTGTCTGGGCTGCTGTTTAAATTTATCCTGTCCCTGATAGGGTATTTGCGGAAAAGCTCCCCCAAGGACGTTTATTATTGGCATGGGGTTTTCTGGGCCCTGTCTTACGGCACGACCGGTCCCTCCATATAATGGTATTTCATTCATTTCAACAGCTGTGCTTAAATCGATCACTGCTGGCAGCATCTTCTTGCCTTTTTCTTTTTCCTTCTTTTTAAGTTCTTCAAGCTGCATTTGTATCAGCTTTCTTTGCTTCTTGCTGCTCAGTCAACTTTCGTTTGTCTTTTCGATATTTTTCGACCGCATGGACTACGTGGTCCCTGAGTTCCTGTGGGGTCATTGACATCAGTCCAACCACTTCCTCAAGTTTAGACTTAACTTGGGGAGGCATTGCATCCAAAACAGTATTTCGGAACATCCAGGTCATAAACGGGTTGCCTTCCACCTCTTGTTCAGTTTCCAGTCTCCACCTTTTCAACTGATTTTCTATATAGGCTGCTGGATTTTCAGTGTCTCCCAGTGGATCCCCTTTCATGGTTTTGGGGTCCATTTTGGGTGGAAAGAGCTCCCTGAGGGCCCCCCATACCCTCTGTCTCACTGTGTCAAATCTGGCCCCGTCAATCAGTGTGCTGTCCGCATTCTGTATGCCAACCACTTCCATCAGCTCTTGTAGTTTGGAGGTTCCCATCAGCCTTATCAGCAGCACCTTCAAATCTCCCATAGCCAACATTCGTCCCATGGTTTCTTCCTCAAAGGCCCTAATCCACTTCCCTGCACCCTCATGTAGGCTGGGCAGGGTGCTTTTCAGCCCTTCCAGGTCCTGGGATCCCCAAGGAATATACTGTACTTGTCCGAATCCTTTTTACTAACAACTGCATCATTCTTCCTTTCCTTTCCCACATCTCCTGACTCTCCTCCTCGCCTGACTCACCATCTGTTTCTGAGCACATTTTTTCTGGCTGCCACATGATTCTTTCCTGGGTTTCCTTTCTCCCTTGGCCTCCTTGTGGAGTTCTTCCTTTCTGCCTTGAGCTAGCATTTGCTTGGGCCCATGTGAAATCCTCAAGCTCCCCTTGGAAATTCAGTCTCCGCTGTAATTTCCTAATCTCTCCCTCTGTTTCTAATATCTGCCTTTTCACTCTCTCTTTTTCCCCTTCAAGGCTTCTATCTCCTATCCTCTGCCTACACTCTCTCGCATCCTCTCTTTCGCTACTTAACTCTTGCTCTCCCAAGTCACCTTCTGCTCTGGCCTGTTCAGTTCCGTGCCCATATAACAAAGATTTCTCTTCATCCCTTTTCGCTCTTAATTCCTGTAACCCTTTGATCTCTTCTTCTATTTCCCTTTTCTCCTGTTCTATCTTTGCCCTGTCTTCTTCTATTACCTTCCGTAGTTCCTCCTGCTCCTTTTCGTGATTCTTTCTTTCCTCCTCAGTATCCCAGACTTTAATTTCTCCATTTAGATCCACTCTTCCTGTTATCATCGGACACTGCTTAAGGGTTTCTTTCTCATAATAGGGAGGAGGTTTTTCTACGTCTTTCAGGTCTGGGTATAGAGCCGAAGCCAGCTCCCTGTTATGCTTTTCCTTTTCTTTATCAGACTGCTCGTTTCGTTTCTCAGTGTCTTTTTCACTTGCTATTAATATACTTCCCGTCTTTCTTAACCTTTTTCCCTCCATCCTAAAGAGTTTTAACACTTCCATTTCTTGTTCCCTTTTTTTCTTTCTTTTCTTAGATTTATCTTTGGGTTTGTGATTTTTAATTAGTGCTTCCATTTCCTCACATAAGCTTACATCAAACGTTCCTTCTCTTGGCCATTTCGTGACCAGTTTTTTAGTTCTTTTTTCCCATTTTTCTGAAATTTCCACGATCTTACCTTGACACACCGGGAATTTTCTGCTCAATATTTCTACTGCTGTTCCTTTCTCCGTCATGTTGTCAAAGTTGCTGGTGAACGCAGCAGGCGAGGCAGCATCTCTAGGAAGAGGTACAGTCGACGTTTCAGGCCGAGACCCTTCATCAGGACTAACTGAAGAAAGAGTTACTAAGAGGAGAATCTCTTCTCTTCTCTTACTAACTCTTCCTTCAGTTAGTCCTGACGAAGGGTCTCGGCCTGAAACGTCGACTGTACCTCTTCCTAGAGATGCTGCCTGGCCTGCTGCGTTCACCAGCAGCTTTGATGTGTGTTGCTTGAATTTCCAGCAGCTGCAGAATTCCTGTTGTTTTCTGTCATGTTGTTCTCTTTTTCCTTTTTCTATTATGGTATTTTTAGAATCTCACGACTTGTCTATTTAATAATACTATTTCTCTAAATCTATTTCTATGCCTAGCCTTATGGTTTATCTCACCAGCATCTGAATTATCTATTAAACTATCTTTATCTCTTATTATGTTCTGCCCGTGCAGACCCCTACTTAGGGCGGTATCCACAGAACCTTTTCCTTTTACACCTCGCCTATGCAGACCCTTACACTTCTTAAGGTGGTATTCACGAGGATTTTTAATTCTCCTTCCCTGCCTGTTCTGACCTTCGTTTTGTGCAAAGCGGTATCCACAGGGACTTACCAACACCACGTGGAATTTTCTTACTTACTATTACTTTATTCGTACTTACCCCCACTGCCGTGCTCTTGATTAATCCTCTGAGCCTCCTTTTATCCCCAATCCTGCCAGATTCTTTGGATCGGAGAGACTCTTCGGCAGTTGCTTCACACTTCTGTGTCCCCAAGACCCCCCAAAACCAACAGAATTCTTAGTCCGAATTATCGCAAAAAGCGCTCACCTTTTTTCTTTGGGTGCACCCTTAATTCTGTTAGCCCCGTGAGGGTCCCCGAGGGACTGGGAAGCGTCCCAATCTGCCGTTCCCTTCCTCGTGGGTCTCTATCCGATCCTGTTCGTGACGCCAATTTTGTTGTGGTTTCTCGTTTCTCACAAACGACAAGGAGATGCAGAAAACTCGTCAAGATGTTTTAAACTTTAATTTGCAAATCGAAGCTGAGACAATCAGAAAACTAGTAGCTGACTGCCTGTCGAGGCTTGTATACAGCATTTTTTTATAGCAATTTCCTATCTTAGCTACATTATCATTTTCAGTCGGCCTGTGATTACATATCATCAATATATCCGCTCTCGACTTTCCACTATTGTCTTACTCCCCAACTTAATTATGTCCTAGTTTACATTTTAGACCCTATGGCTTCTTATCCCTAACCACAGTTATTTCTTAATTAGTCTTGCGTTGACACATATTTCATCACCTTACTCGCCACCGTTATCTTTCTACTTGGTTTCATTCTAGTTCTCTTCATGAATTAATAGTGAACAGGTCAAAAGTCATGGCTACATAGTGAATACCTTCTATTGAGCTAGCAGTGGTTACATAGTAAATATAGAAAATACAATGTGTGCATTTGAGTAAATACTGTTGAGTAAATACTGTAATACATAGAAAATACAATGCATGCGTTTGCATTTTCCAATATGAGCTATTTAACTGTTGCGGCTAGGGATGATACCTACCTGTTCCTCCAGATGAGACTGGGCTTGTCAGCATGAGATTATCTGCCTCACTGCTTCCGTAACTTCACTGAGAATAGATTCTGTTGCCTGTTGCTTGTCCCCTACCTGTCCAGTGAACCTCAGGGCCAATGTCAACTGCTCTCTCTCTCTGCTGCTTCCATCTTTGTGTGGTTGAGACTGGCTGTCACTACGTTTGGATATGGCTCAAGTATGGAGTGAGAGACACTAAGCAACACACACTTTTGCTGGAGCATTTTGCTGGAGGAACTCATCAGGCCAGGCAGCAACTATGGAAAAATGTACAGTTGACATTTCGGGCCAAGGAGCCGAAGCTGAGTAGTAGATTTGAACCATATCCTCCTGCCACACTACTAGGGTTAGGGTTGCTCTTGTCCTCACCTACCACCCCCCCGCCATCCTCTGCATCCAGCACATAATTCTCCAAAATTTACGCCACCTCCGAATGGATCCCACCACAAAGCACATCTTTCCATCCCCCCCACTTTCTCCTTTCCGCAGGAATTGCTCCCTACGTGACTCTCTCCCCACTGATCTCACTCCTGGCACTTGTTCCGCTTGCAAGGATAAGTGCAACACCTGCCTTCACTACCATTCAGTGCCCCAGGTGATGCAACACTTCACCTGTGAGTCTGTTAGGGTCATAGACTGTGTTCAGTGCTCCCAGTGTGGCCTCTTGTATATCATTGAGACCCAAAGTAGATTGAGAGACCACTTCACCAAGCACTTAAACTCTGTCCGCCAGAACAAGCGGGATCTCCCAGTGGTCACCCGTTTTAATTCCACTTCCCATTCCCATTCCAATATGTCCATCCATGGCCTCCTCCACTGTCAGGATAAAGCCACCATTAGGTTGGAAGTACAACACCTTATATTCTGTTTGGGTAGCCTCCAAACTGATGGCATGAACATCGATTTCTCAAACTTCCAGTAATGCACCCCCTTCATCATTTCTCTTCCCCTTGTTCTTTTCTCATGTTATCTCCTTACCTGCCCCTCCGCCTCCCTCTAGTGCTTTCTTTTTTTTCCTTTCTTCCATGGCCTACTGTCTCTTTCACCAATCAACTTCCTTGCTTTTGGCTTCGTCCCTCTCTCTCCAAGTTTCACCTATTGCCTGGTGTTTCTCTCTCTCCTTTCCCCACCTTTCAAATCCACTTCTCAGTTCTTTTTTCTCCAGTCCTGCTGAAGGGTCCCAACCCAAAACATCGACTGCACTTTGTTTCCATAGATGCTGCCTGGCGTACTGAGTTCCTCCAGCATTTTGTGTGTGTTGCTCGGATTTCCAGCATCTGCATATTTTCTCTTGTTTCAAGAGACACTGAAGCGGGTTGATAGTTCACAGACTTTAATACGAACAGAGTTAGAGGGAAAAGAAAACAATAAACGCCAGGCCAAACAGGGCAGTAATTAAAACTGTCAAATGGAAAACAAAGCCAACACTGTGGCTGAAATGAATGACTAAATAAAAAACGAATACCGCTGGTCTTCAGAGTCAGTTGACTCGACAGTCCAATTTCCCAGGCAAGGCTGAATGCAAGCAGGCAGCGAAACATTGCTGTGCTTTGTTCAAGTCTTGACAAGCGCTACGATACAAGGAATGGAGTTAAATACCATCACAATGAAATAATAATCAGCTGACATGTGCATATTCACGAGCGCAATTGCCATATCTGCTACGCTGCCAAATCTGTGACTGTGACAGTTTGTACAGCTCACACTTCTATGCTACTGATGTAAAGAGGGGTGTGAGTGGTACGAGCTCTCTTGAAGTTTGTAACGGTATCCTTTGCCTTGTTGACATTGAGGTTAAATAATTCTGGCATCAATATTTAAACTGACTTTAGCTTTGGGTGAGGTTACAGAAGATTGAACGATAGCTGATGTTGCTCACTTGTTCAAGAAAGACTCTAACAAAAAGGCCAGGGAGTTACAGGCTGGTGAGCCTGACATCAATCATGGTTAAATAATTGGAAGCTGTTTGAAAGGGTATTTTATATAAGTATTTGGATGACAGGGCCTGATTAAATGATATTGTCTTAGCTTTATGCATGATTGGACCCATCTCATTAACCAATATTATAGTTATTAATGAGGTTACAAAGAACTTTGATGAAGGAAAGGCATTTGACGTTATCTGCATTATAAATCCTTTGACATGGGAGGCTGGTTCACAAGATTAGATTGTGTTAGGACACTGGTCTATTCTGGAATTGACCAGCAGAGCAGACACAGTTCCCTAAAAGTTTTGCTTAGAACTGATTGGACTCTCTTGTTATCAATCATTGACTGCACATGTTCCCAATTAACACCTGCATACTTAAACCCTACTTCCTCTACCTGAATTTGTTCAGCCTTAAAGTGGGATCTTGTAAGTAGTGTGAGCCTCTGGTATATATATATATTTTTTTTTTTTTTTGTCTTTTCTATTTTTTTTAAAGTGTCTGCTTATTGCATTCTATTTCTGGATTTTATTTATACATTCAAGATCTTGGATTACTGAATTTGTGTTTGGGTAACTGCATTTTTGAGTTGGACTGGTTGCCTGGTTTTTGCCATTTGGCTAAAAGAAAGTAAAACTGGCTTTTGAATCTGTATACCTTGATGATCTTGGGTCATGATGAGTGGCCCAAAATGCCAACTCTTTATTTGTGACCAGCTTTGTTTCTCCAGCATTTTGTGTGTGTTACTCTAGATTTTCAGCATCTGCAGGATCTCTTGTATTTATGGAATAGTATGTAAGCCTGCCTTTCAGGAGAAAACAAAGTTGTCACAGGGTTTTGGTCTTCTGTTTGTAAACTGTACATTATGGGCATGTTATGTTTGTGCTGGAATGTGTGGCTATATTGTAAGTTGCCTACAGCACATCCCTAAGCTGTGTTGGTTGTTAATGCAAATAATACATTTTACTGTAACATTCCAGTGATAAATGAATCTAAATTTCTGGGTGAGTGCTTCTTTTGAGCATCTTTCAAGTAATGCCATAGTATCTTCAGGCATGCTTTTCAGCAGGTAAATTGATTCTCAATTCAAAGTATAGATCTAAATGCATGAAAGGATTCTTGGGAGAGAGTGTGAATTTGATAAATTGTAGATGCTAGAAATGTATGTAAAAACAGAAAATGCTGGAAACACTCTTATGAATTTGTGTGAAAAGAGAAATGGTTAATGTTTTACCTGTTGAGACCCTTCATCAGAACTAGGAAAGAGTAAATGTGTTTCTTTACATTAGCAAAAAAGATGTAGGAAGAATAGATAAAACTAGAATATCTCTTGTAGAATAAAACCAAATGAACTAATGTAGTAGAAGATGGTGGCGTGACGGCAGAGTGTGCGGCCACTAAGGTGGTGATGTCTATTAGCTGTCAAGTAGGGGACTATGCACAATTCTGATTTGATGGGGATGGATGTGAGAGTACAGAGGAACATCTGGAAAACTTCCGAAATGCCCGCTTCGCTGCTGCTGCTACTACTGTGCGGTAACCGGGATCTCCAGAGCAGAAGGCACTGAAATCCTCGGCTTTGCTTGTTTCAGCGGCTGGGGCGAGGTCGAAGGTGCTCAGTGGAGGAGGGTGCTCAGGAGGTTGTATCAGAGAGGCTGGTCAGAAGCTCAAAGTTTTTGGACAGATGGACTCAGTGTTGGCTATAGTCAGCTGCTTCCAAGGCATTGGCAAGTTGATGGTGCCAGGAGGTTTATGGCAGGGAGCTTCTCCCTTTTGCTGCCTGCTATCGGGGACTCAGGGGTTGATCGACTCGGGGACTTTGAGACTTTATTTACCATGCCCATGGTTTGTTCTTCATCAAATTATGGTATTGCTCTGCACTGCTGTAACTGTATGTTATAATGATGTGGTTCTGTCAGTGTTAGTCTTTGGTATGTCCTGTTTTCTGTGATATCACTCCGGAGAATCATTGTATCATTTCCTAATGCATGTATGCACTTCTAAATGGCAATAAAAGAGGACAGTGTTCTCATAATCTAATCAGTAAAGCAGTTAGAATCAGATTATTCTCTTGAAGGTCTTTTCCTTTCCTATTTTCTATGTCAAATGCACCATGATCACTGAATCACATTCTGAAGATATTTTTTCAGCTTATTACCTGGACAGGTATTCATGTAGTCTCAATCTTGCTCTGCATAGTTCAATATTTTTATTTAATATCAAAGAATGTATACAATATATAAACTGAAATTCTTGCTCCACAGACATCCACGGAAACTGAAGGGTACCCCAAAGAATGAGTGGCAGTGAAAAAAATGTTAGAAGCCCAAAACCCCCTCTACCCCCTATGCACAAGCAGCAGCAAGTATCAATCATCTCTCTCCCTCTCTTCCACTTAGTCCACGAAAAATCATTAGCACTCACCACCCACCAAGCAAGCAATAGCAAAAACCCCAAGAGAGACCATGATCTGTGGTATGATGAGATCTAATCATTCACCTGACAACTTGACAGGCTTTCTCTCTCCCTAGTAAAGGGGCAGGGAGGTGTAACACAGCAAGAGGTGAGATAAACAAAACAAAACAAAAAAAGCTCTGATTCCAATGTTGCTTCCCCCCCCCCCCCAGGTACTCTAATTCAATTGTTGACAGCAAACTTTCCCCACCATCGAGAGAGTAATTCACTGGGTACAGAGATCTCTGACAGATGATCTGCTTTGTGGCAGGAGGGAGAGAGCAGCCCTCTGGTGAAAATGATATTGTATCTGTTAAATAGGGGCTGTGGACAATTCTGATTTGATGGAGACAGGTGTAAAAGCACAGAAGAACATCTGGAGAAATTTCTGAAATGCAGGTTTGCTGCTGTTACTGCGCGATCAAGAATCTTTTGGTGGGAAGGCCTCAAAATTCCCAGCTTTGCCTGCTGTTGACAATTGAAATTGAGATCGAATCATTCGGATCGAGATGGTGCTCGGTACTGTCTGTCGGAGAGCTGATCGGAGGCTTGAAGCTTTTGACGACTCAGAGTTGGACTGTGGTCAGGCATGGCAGGGAGAGTTTCTCTTCCTTCTCCCATCTGCGTGAGATGTGGGATATTTGAGAGACTTTGAACCTTTTACTGTGCTCATGGACTGTTCTTCATCAAGTTATGTTGCACTGTTGTAACTATGTTATAATTATGTGGTTTTGTTAGTTTTTTCAGTCTTGGTCTGTCCTGTGCTTTGATATCACACCAAAGGAAATATTGTATTTTTTTAATGCATGCATTACTAAATGACAATAAAAGAGGACTGCATGTCTTCATAATCTAATGTGGTAACTGGAATGTCCGGAGCAGAAGGCCCCAAATCCTCAGCTTTGCTTGTTTCAGTGGCCGGGGCGAGGCCGAAGGTGCTCGGCAGAGGATGGCACTCAGGAGGCTGTATCGGAGGGGCTGGTCGGAGGCTCAAAGTTTTCAGATGGACAGACTCTGTGTCGGCTGTGATCGGCTGCTTCCAAGGCATTGGCAAGTTGACAGTACCTGGAGATTTATGGCAGGGAGTTTCTCCCTTTTGCCACCTGTTATCGGGGACTCTGGAGTCGACTGACTTGGGGACTTTAAGACTTTTTTATGGTTTGTTCTTCATCAAATTATGGTATTACTTTGCACTGCTGTAACTATGTTATTATGTGGTTCTGTCAGTGTTAGTCTTTAGTTTGTCCTGTTGTGAGATCACTCTGGAGAAACATTGTATCATTTCTTAATGCATGTACGCATTTCTAAGTGACAATAAGAGGACGGAATGTTCTCATAATCTAATGTAAACAATGACAAGTTCACTATTTTAAAGGTGGGTCTCATCACAGCTGCAAGAATTATATTGCAAAACTGGAAAAAACCCAGATGTCCTGCTGTGTAGGAATAGACTGGAGCAATGATTAAGATTTCTTCATATGAACACATGTTGGGAAGAATTAACAGTGAGGGAAAAGTGCAAGATGTGTGGGATCAATTTTGGTTGTATGTTAATTTAAACTTAGAACTTTCTGTTTCTAAGTTTTACTTGTTTTCCTGTCATGGGATGGCTGTGTAAATATGCTGTACTGTATCTGCTCTATGATATGCTGCTTTGTAAAATAAGAATAAATAATAAACATTTGAATTACCAAAAAAAACATGGTGGAAGGAACTTCATGATTTGGGGATGCTTTGCTGCCTGAGGGCCTGGACAGCTTACAATTGTTGAGGAACAATGAATTCAAAATTGTATCAAGACATTATACGGAGAATCTCAGGGTGGTAGTCTGTCACCTGAAGCTTAATAGAAGTTGGATAATGCAACAAGACAATGATCTGAAAGACAAGAGTAAAAAGAAAATTGATGTTTTGAAATGGCTGAGTCAAAGTACTCACATTAAACCTATAGAAATGTTGTGGAAGGACCTGAACCATGCAGATCATGCAAGGAAGCCCACCAATATTTGAGAGTTGAAACAGTTTTGTAAGGAAGAATGGCACAAAGGAATAGAGTAAAGGAAATTACTGTGGTATGAGAAAGGAATTGACCAAAGTAAATTGGAAGGGATGACAGCAGAGCTGCAATGGTGTTTCTAGGAAAAATGAGGAAGGTGCAAGATAAATATTCCAAAAATGAAGAAATACTCAAATGGCAATCATGGCTACCAACAGAAGTCATAGCTAATGTAAAGTAAAAAGGGGCATACAACAAAGCAAAAATTAGTGGGATGATGGGATTGGGAAGCTTTTAAAACCCTACAGAGCAACTAAAAGAATCATTAGGAAGGAAAAGATGAAATATGAAAGCAAGCTAGCAAACAATATCAAAGTAGATAGTAAAAACTTTTTAAAGTACAGCCTTCTCTGTGGAAGATGCCAGAGTATGCCCAATGCTGTAGTGTGAAGGAAGAGAAGTGAGTGCAGTTACTATTACAAGTGAGTAATAGTAAAAAGCTGAAAGACCTAAAGGCACAAGTCACTCGGACCAGAGGGACTGCACCCTAGGTTTCTGAAAGGGGTAGCCTTAGATTGTGGTAGCATTAGTAATGATCTTTCAAAGATCATTGAATTCTGGCATGATGTCAGAGGACTGGAAAATTGCAAATGTCACTCCACTCTTTAAGAAAGGAGGAAGGCAGCAGAAAGGAAATTATGGACCAGTTGGCCTAACCTCAGTGGTTGGGAAGATGTTAGTCAATTGTTAAGGATGAGGTGATAGGATAAAGTCAGCAGGGAAAATCCTGCCTGATGTACCTTTAGGAATTCTTTGAAAAGATTACAAGTAGGATAGAGAAAGGATGTTGTATACTTGGACTTTCAGAAGGCCTTTGAAAAGGTGCCACGCATGAGGCTGCTTACCAAGTTAAGAGCCCATAACATTACAGGGAAGTTATTAGCATGGTTAGAGCATTGGCTGATTGTCAGGAGGAATAAAAGGATCCTTTGCTGGTTGGCAGCCAAGAAACTAGTGTTCTGCAGGGGTCAGTGTTGGGACAATTTTTATGCTGTATATCAATGACTTGGTTCCAAGTTTGCAGGTGATATGAAGATCGGTGGAGGGGCAGGTAGTGTTGAGGAAACAGGCTGCAGAAGGAATTGGACAGATTAGGAGAATGGGCAAGAGTGGCAAATGAAATACAATGTTGGAAAATGCATGGACCTGCACTTGTTAGTAGAAATAAATGAGCAGACTATTTTCTAAATGGGGGGGGGGGTGAAATCCAAAAATCAGAGATGAAAAAGGACTTTTGGAGTCCTTGTACAGAACAGCCTAAAGGTTACCTTGCAGGTAGAGTCAGTGGTGAAGAAGGCAAATGCCATGTTAGCATTCATTTCAAGATGTCTAGAATACAAGAGTAAGGATGTGATTCTGAGGGTTTATAAGACCCTGGTGAGGCCACACCTTGAGTATTGTGAACAGTTTTTGGGCTCCTTATCTAAGAAAAAATGTGCTGGCACTGGAGAGGGTTCAGAGGAGGTTCACAAGGATGATTCTGGGAATGAAAGGATTATCATACAAGGAATGGTTGATAGCTCTGGGTCTGTACTCACTAGAATTTAAAAGGATGAGGGGGGCTCTCATTGAAACTTTGCAAATGTTTGAAGGCCTAGGCAGAGTAGATGTGGAAAGGATATTTCCCAGAGGGGAGTCTAGAACAAGAAGGCATAGCCTCAGGATAGAGGGGTATCCATTTTAAAACAGAGATGCAAAGAAATTTCTTTAGCCGGAGGTGGTGAATTTCTGGAATTATTATCACAGGCAACAGTGGAGGCCAGGTCGTTGGGTGTATTAAGGCAGAGCTTGCCAGGTTGTTGATTGGACATGATGTCAAAGGTTATGGGGAGAAGACCAGGGAGTGGGGTTGAGGAGGGGGAAAAAATCAGCAATGATTGAATGGCAGAGCAAAGTCTAAGCTAAATGGCCTAATTTTACTTCGATGTCTGATTGCCTTGTGATCTAAAATTTTTCCAAGCTGATGTGCAGGATGTTTTTTAAACTTATTCATTTATGGGATGTGGGCATTGACAGCTAAGCCAGCATTTATTGCCCATCCCTACTTGCCCTTGAGAAGGTGGTGATGAGCTACCTTCTTGAACTGCTGCAGTCCCTGAGGTGTAGGTACACCCACAGTACTGTTTGGAAGGGATTTTGACCCAGTGACAAGGAAGGAATGGCAATGTGTTTCCAAGTCAGGATGGTGATTGACTTGGAGGGGGATTTCCAAGTGGTGGTGGTCCCAGGTATCTGCTGTTCTTGTCCTTCTGGATCAACAGTTACTAGAAACATTTGGTTAAATTTATTACTGTACAAGGGTGGTCATACCAGTTACTGAAAGCAAAGGTTCACATACTTTTTCAACAAATACATGTCATATTGGATCATTTTTCTCAATAAATGAGTGAACAAGTATAATTTTTTGTATTATTTAATTGGGTTCTCTTTATCTAGTTTTAGGACTTGTGTGAAGATCTGATTACATTTTAGGTCATTTATGCAGAAATAAAGAAAATTCTGCAGGGTTCACAAATTTTCTAGCACCACTTAACATGACTTAAATGATTTTTATATTTGCATAACTTGCTACTAACAAATGACTATTTTAATGTTTATGTAGGAATGAAGAGAAAGAAATGATGATGAAGCAAAGGATGATAGAAATTACAAAGGTTCAGCAGAAAAAGAAAAGGGAAGAAGAATATACAAAATGTGAGAGAGAAGAGATGGCAGCGCTTGTGTATAAGAAGTGGCTGGTAAGGTTTTGGAGTATACTTAAAAAGGACTTAGGAGAATTTTGAAACTTCTATTCGGTGTATTTGTTTAAATAATTGAAAACCAAGATTAAGCTTGTGGATCTGAATCAATTTGAATCTGTTATTAATAATTAGTACCCACAGTGTATGTTTATAATGTTGATTCATCTAATGCTCATGGCAAAAATCATGATCCTAATATTTAGTGAAAAATGTCTTATTAATTGTAAAGAAACATTTCCATTGATATTGCCTTCATGATCCCAAGCACCTGTAAGCCAATTATGTGCTTTGCTGCAGTGAGTTTCTGCCTAATGTCAAAGCAGCCAGGTTGATTAATATTGGCCTTAAGATACATTGATTGCATAAGTACTCATGACATACCAAATCATCACTGGTGCAGCCAATTGCTTTTAGAAGTTCAAAGGTTCAACTTAACGTCAGTGAAACGTATGCATCCTGAAATGCTTTTTCTTCGCAAACATACATGTGTACGGGGTTTCTTCTTTATGTTAAATTTAAAATGGCTTGTTATGTTAATCTTTTAAACTGCTGTGTATGTGGATTAAAATGGCTTCTATGTTGTGTTAAATGCTGAGAAAGACTCTAACTAGAAATTTTCTTTGGCTAATGGTACCTCTGCTATCTGTATTAACCAATGCGTGTCCATGTTATTCTTTCTTGGGGTGATATGCTGTCTCATCTGACTGGGAACCAGGGGCTTTTGGCGGGGAGTCGGAGGAGAGACCGTGAGGACAATGGACGTGCGGGAAAGCTCGGGTCCATCACTCCGGGTGGTCCCGAAGAGGGTCCTGAGCTCCAACGTGTGCATGAAGAAATTGAACTTTAAGTCTGGTGCCTTTTCCATTCCCTTTTTCTGTATTGAACATATTAATTTCATAGACTTAGTAATATCTATGAAGTGTACTTGGTAAAACATACTGTGTGTGCTGGCTGATGATTAATGTTTGAAACTGATTTCAGTGGCAGTGGTACAGCAACTGACACAACCGGGAGCGTCCAGGTGGCAGCAGACGGGATTTCCCTTAGATATATACAAGCCAATATAGCTGCGAGTTACACATGGAAACAGAAGTGCTCCAAAGAATGAAAAACAGTTAAACATGAAAACCCCAAAGTGTCCCCAACTCCCCACTTCTCCACAGAAGTGAGCAGCAATCCCCTCCCTGCCGCCCCCCCCCCCCCCCACCGGCCAAAAAAAAAGCAAGCATCACTACTGCCACCAAGCACTCAAACATGAGCAAAACAATAGCAAAGACACAAACTTGCAGTTACCACAAAGACTTCACGTTTCATCCGGCATTCAACATACCACAGGTTCTTTCTCTCTGTAGTAAGAAAAAGGGGAGTGTCTCCATTTTCCCAGCAAGTGGGGAGATGTAACAACAACTCGCTGGTTTACAATGTTAAAAGTCTGTTTTTCCAAGCTCTGTGCCCAAAGATCGCAGAGATCCCGGGGCTTTGGGCCCACAGCAGTAGATTTTCCAACTCCCCTGACAACACACAGGTCACATAATTCCCCTGGAGTCACATAATCAGTTAAATGGAGATCTGTTTTTGGAGACCTGGGTGTAGTCAGGGTGATTCAATTGGTTGTGGTAAAAATACACCGATATCTGAAAGGTCCAACTGCTAGTGCGTCAGTATTCTAGCAAAAGCTATACCAGGAAGTCAAAAGAACACTCCAAGTAACACTGAAAAGGTTATTGAAAAGCACAAGTCAGGAGATGGATACAAGAAGATATCCAATTCACTGAATATCCCTTGGAATACAGTTAAGTCAATTATTAAGAAATGGAAAGAATGTGGCACAGCTGTACATCTGCCTGTAGCAGGCCATCCTCAAAAACTGAGTGACTGTGCAAGAAGGGGACTAGTGAGGGAGGCCACCAAGAGACCTATGACAACTGTGAAGGAGTTAGAAGCTTCAGTGGCTGAGGTGGGAGAGAGTGCTCATACGACAACTGTTACCCGGTCACGGTGTTACGGGAGAGTGGCCAAGAGAATGCTGCTGTTGAAAAAAGCTCACATGAACTCTTGACTAGAGTTTGCTAGAAGAAATTTAGGAGACTCTGAAGTCAGCTGGAAGAAGGTCTGATGAAACAAAAATTGAGCTTTGTGGCCATTAGTCTGAATGCTGTTTGTTAGCCAAACACCGCACATCATCAAAAACACACCATCCCTACTGAGAAGCATAGTGGTGGCTGCATCATGCTGTGGGGATGCTTCACTGCAGCAGGCCCTGGAAGGCTTGTGAAGGTAGAGGGTAAAATGAATGCAGCAAAATACAGAAAAATCCTGGAGGAAAACTTGATGGAGTCTGTGAGAGAACTGCAACTTGGAAGAAGATTTGTTTTCCAGCAAGACAGTGACCCCAAGCATAAAGCTGAAGCTGCACAGGAATGGCTTAAAAACAACAAAGTCAATGTCCTTGGGTGGCCAAGTCAGAACCCACACCTCAGTCCAATTGAGAATTTGTAGCTGGACTTGAAAGGCCTAGTCTTAGACAATAATGAGGTGGCCTACAGCGAAGAAGTCATCTTTCTGACACAGTGGTGTCAAGAAAACAATCTCTCCCTCAATGTCGCAAAAACAAAGGAGCTGGTTGTGGATTACAGCAAGAATGGAGATGGGCTAACCCCTATTGACATCAATGAATCTGGGATTCAGAGGGTAAACAGCTTCAATTTCCTTGGCACCTACATCACCGGGGACCTCATATGGACTGTACACACCAGCTGTGTGGTGGAAAAAGTCACAACAGCACCTCTTTCACCTCAGACATTTGAAGTATGGTATGGGCCCCCAAATCCTAAGAAATTTCTACAGGGGAACAATTGAGAGCATTCTGACTGGCTGCACCACTGCCTGGTATGGGAACTGCACCTCCCTTAATCGCAAGATGCTGCAGAGGGGTGTGGACAGCCCAGTGTAGCTGTAGTTGTGAACTTCACATGATTCAGGACATTTATAAAGACAGATGTGAAAAAAGGCCCAAAGGATCATTGGGGACCTGAGTCACCCCAACCACAAACTGTTCCAGCTGCTACCATCGGGGAAACGGTACCACAGCATAAAATCCAGGACCAATAGTCTCTGGGACAGCTCCTTCCACCAAGCCATCAGACTGATTAATTTGTGCTGATTTGAATGTATTTCTATGTTACTTTATAATACATTGACTGTTTTATTTATTATAAATTACTATGATTGCACATTTAGATAGTCATAACGTAAAGATTTTTACTCATGTGAAGGATGTAAGAAATAGTCAATTCAATTCAAAAGGGCTGTTCATTTGCTTCCCATGCAATCTGACAGAGCTTGAGCAGTTTTGTAAGGAAGAATGGGGAAGAATTGCAGTGTCCAAATGTGCAAAGCTGATAGAGACCTATCCACACAGACTCATGACTGTAGTTGCTGCAGTACACCAAAGGTGTATCTAGTAAATACTGACTGGAAGGGGTTAAATACTTGGTCGATCAATCATTTTGTGTTACATTTCTAATTAATTTAGATCACTTTGTAGAGAGCTGTTTTCACTTTGACATGAAAAGGTCTTTTTCTGTTGATCAGTGTCAAAAAATGTCAAAGAAAGCCACTGATTCAATGTTGTAAAACAATAAAACACAAACTTCTGGGGCCAGGGGAGGTGAATACATCTTATAGGCACTGTATGTGAGCAGATTTAGGCTATTTGGCCCATCGAGTCTGCTCTGACATTTCATCAGGGCTGATCCATTTTCCATCTCAGCCCCAATCTCCTGCCTCCTCTCTGTATCTCTTCATGCCTGAACTAATCAAGAACTTATCAACCTTTGCTTTAAACATACTCAGTGACTTGGTCTCCACAGTCAACTGTAGCAATGAATTCCACAGATTCACCACTCTCTGGCTGAAGAAATTCCTCCTTCATTCTAAATGGAAACATCCTCTCCACATCTACTCTATCAAGGCCCTGCAACATTTGATAGGTTACAATGATATTCCCCCCCCCCCCCCCTATTTTTCTGAATTCTGGTGAGCACAGGTCCAAAGCTATCAAAAGCTCTTCACATGATAAGCCTTTCAATCCCTGAATGTTTCATGAACCTCCTTCAAATCCTTTCCTTTCTTTTCAAATCAGGAAAAATAACATGAGTACATCGAAGTAACAACACTTAAAATGCCTCAAAAAAACCATTATCTTAAAGATTGAAAACAAATTGTGATAACAAAAAAACCCTACTAAGCAGAAAAGTGAGGGGGGGGGGAAAGAGAACCCATTAGGTGTACAACCGTGGAGTCGTGTGTCATACAAAAAGCTTCTAAAAATAAACATCAAATGGCCAGCAAGAAAAGAAAATATACTAAAAAAAATTTACAATTAGATTGTGGAAAAATTTTATCAATTAACTCAAATGATAATAATGAGCAAATGAGCCCCATCTTTTCTCAAAATCAAATAAAGGTTCAAAGGTTCGACTTCTAATTTTCTCCAAACTAAGACGTAGCATCACTTGAGAGAACCATTGTGACAAAGTAGGAGCTGCTGTATCCTTCCACTTCAACAAAATGGCCCTCCTAACTATCAATGTAACAAATGCAATAACATATTGGTCAGACACAGAAATACTATGAATATTTTGAGGAACTATTCCAAAGAGCACAGTTAATTTATTAGGTTGTAAATTAATTTTAAGTGCTTTAGAAATTGTTGAGAAAACCGACTTCCAGAACTGTTCCAATATAGAACAAGACCAAAACATATGTGTCAGTGTAGCTATCTCAGTTTTACATCTATCACAATGACTATCAACATTAGGAAAGATTTTAGATAGTGTCTCCTTTGTCAAATGATAACGATGTACAATTTTAAATTGAATCAATGAATGGCTAGCACAAATTGAAGAAGAGTTAACCAACTTCAATATCCGCATCCAATCCTCCATCATAAAAGTCAACTTAATTTTCTTTTCCCAATCCTGTTTAATCTTAGATAAAGGATGCTTATCCCATTGTAATAATTATAAATTCTTCCACTAGAGCCCTTAATCAAAGGATTCATACTCATAATATTATCTAACAGGTCAGCCTCCAATATGTAAGGGAAATTACTTAAATGCTTTTGTAAAAAATATCTAACTTGAAGGTATTGCAGAAAGTGTGAGTATGAAAGATAATATTTATCAATTAATTGTTCAAAAGACATCAATCTATCTTCTTTAAATAAATCCAAAAAATTAATACCTTTATTTTTCCAAAGTAAAAAAATTGGATCACTCAAAGAAGGCTTAAAAAAGTAATTTCAGTAAATTAAACTACAAAGTTTAAATTTTTTAAGATTACAAATTTGGTTCCAGTTCCACAATTTTTTTAAAGAGTACTTAATCACAGGATATAGGTTTAAATTAACAACTTTACCTAATTGCATAGGTAAAGGAACTCCTAATAATGAGGTTAAATAAAACTGTTATACAACTTTCAGTTCCAGGTCTACCCAAATTGGCCGATCACTCTTATCAACCCAGTATAACCAAAACGACATATCGCAGATTAACAGCCCAATAATACATTCTAAAATTAGGCAAAGCAAGACCTCCATCCTTTTTCAATTTTTGTAAATGACATTTACTAATTCTTGGTCTGTTTTTATTCCAAATAAAAGATAAAATAATAGAATCAATCCAATCAAAAAACTTCCTAGTCAAAAAAACAGGAATATTCTGAAATAAATATAAAAATGTTGGTAAAATCATTATTTTAACTATATGAATACAACCAACAAGTGAAAATGTAACTGGACTCCATCTACTAAATAAATATTTCATAGAGTCTACTAAGGGAACAAAATTAGCTTTATAAAGATCCTTATATTTTTTAGTAATTATAATACCTAAATATCTAAAAGTCTGAAACTTTAAAAGGAGTATTATCATATATAGAGACAGAATCATTTAAAGGAAACAATTCACTTTTACTCAAATTTATTTTATATCCTGAAAAACCTCCAAATTCATTAAATAATTTTAGCAAGGCAGGAATGGATTCGTTAGGGTTAAATATATAAACCAATAAATCATCAGCATAAAGAGAGACCTCATTCACAAATATCCCATGGATATTTTTGGCCTCACAAAAAGCAATAGCAAGGGGTTCTAATATTAAATCAAACAACAAAGGACTTAATGGACAGCCTTGCCTTGTCCCCTGTGAAAGCTGAAAAAAAGGAGACCTACGATTGTTAGTGACAACAGTCGCAATCGGGGCTTTATATATCATTTTAATCCAATTATTAAAATTAATATCAAAGCCAAATTTCTCTAAAACATTGAATAACTATTTCCATTTGACTCGGTCGAATGCCTTTTCAGCATCCAAAGATAAAACACATTGTGGAGTTTTAGAAGAGGATGAATATATAATGTTAAATAGTCTCCGAACATTTGAAAAGGAATAGCGACCCTTTGTAAAACCTGTTTGATCTTTACAAATAATCTTACCCAAAATATTCTCCAACCGATTGGCCATTATCTTTGACAAAATCTTAGTGTCAACATTCAGTAATGAAATAGGTCTATATGAAGCACAGTCAGTAGGATCTTTATCTTCTTTAAGAATTAAAGAAATAGAAGCCTCATAAAAAGTAGAGGGTAAGTCACCTTTCACAAAAGAATCCTTAAACATTTCCAACATATACAGAGAGCAACTTTCCAAATTTTTAATAAAATTCTACAGGATAGCCATCAAGTCCTGGGGACTTACTAGATTGCATTGAAAAAAAAACAGCTTTATGAATTTCGGCTTCAGTAATTTGAGCATCGAGAGTTTTTTTTATCTTCAGCCGAGATTTTAGGAAAAACAATTTTTTGTAAAAAAAAAAAGCATTCATTTTAGAGGAATCAAATAGACATTGAGATTTATATAGCTCAGCATAAAAATCTTATTAATTTCTTCATATTCCTGAGCTAAGGTACCATCTTTCCTACGAATTTTCATGATTTGCCTTTTGGTTGCAGCCATTTTTAATTGAGATGCAAGCAGTTTATTATTTCTATCTCCAGACATATAAAATTGGCTCTTTAACTTAAGCAAATAACCTTCAATGGGATGAGTTAATAACAGGTTATATTGTGATTGAAGTTCCACCCTTTGCTTAAATAAATCAGTATTGGGGGAGATTGCATAAATATTATCTAAATCTTTAATTTGTTTTGAAATTCTATCTAATTCTGCTTTAGTTTGTTTTTTAAGTTTAGCTGAATAAGAAATAGTCTGACCACGTAAAAATGCTTTAAATGTATCCCATATAACTAATTTAACATACCCCCTATATCATTAAAAAGAAAAAAATCTTTTATCTGGGTTTCAATGAAACTGACAAAGTCAGAGTTTTGCAATAATGTCTGAGACATGCGCCAAGGTGGGTGGGCAAGAATGACATCATCAAATTCAAAAGACAAACTCAGAGGTGCATGATCAGATATAGCAATAGCGTCATATACTCAAGTTTTAACGCTAGGCAAGAAGTGGGGATCGATTATAATATAATTGATCCTCGAATATTTTTTATAAACATGTGAGAAGAAAGAATATTCTCTATTATCAGGATGAAGATACCTCCACAAATCAATCAACCCAAAATCAATCAAAAATGAATTAATAAATGACGCAGATCGATTTGGAAGTCACTGATTGGTTGAGCTCTTATCAATCATAGGATTTAAACAGCAATTAAAATCCCCACCCATTATGAGCATATATTCATTTAAGTCAGGCAGTAAAGCAAATATCTTTTTTTTAAAAAAAAAGGATCATCTAAGTTAGGACCATACAAATTAACCAAAACAACTTTTCTGTTACAGATTGTTCCTTTAACAATTAAAAATCTACCATTAAA
The DNA here is from genome assembly GCF_030028105.1 of Mobula birostris. NCBI lineage: Eukaryota > Metazoa > Chordata > Chondrichthyes > Myliobatiformes > Myliobatidae > Mobula > Mobula birostris. The sequence continues at coordinate 112,152,099 of NC_092372.1, forward strand.
ATCTGATTCAATATCCTCTTGAATAAATATTTTAGGTTTAATGAAAATAGACACACCTTTTGTTTTACTCTGAGAAGTAGAGTGGAATTGCAAACCATTCCACCATCTAAAAGATCTATTTTGATCTTCTGCCCTGATATGTGTCTCTTGAGCAAAAATTATATCAGGTTGGAATCAGTTAATAATTTTAAAAGTCTTCTTTCGTTTAATAGGATGATTCCAACCATGTACATTCCAACTTATTATATTAATCCGTTTGAACAGCATGCTATAATTTCATTCTACTTTATACATGCACAGAGCACATACCAATACAGGATGATCAAAGATGGCGGTGATGAAGAATACAACCAAATAAAAAACACGCATGCTCCGGAACCAACCAATGGGAAAAAACTCCTAACTCTAAACCCACCCACCCACCCACACCCAGAAACCCGAAAGAGGCAAGCGATCTACAATAGAATTCAAAGCTGCTGACTGCTCTGTCTGTGTTTTCTTTCCCTCCCCCCAGGTGGTAAAATAGTACAGTGACCTTGTGAAAAAGACAATAAAGTCTCAGCAAAAAAAGGTATTTACATTCCATTGACTAATAAGCAAGAAAGAACCAAAATAATGTTATCTCTTAGAAAAACCAGCGCCATGTTTAAGTTTAATATTAATTCCCTAAAAAAGCTTTAAATTCAATTAAAAAATGTTATAATAAAACAGAAAAACATATATAAAAAGCCCTATTAGTAGGAAAAAAACTACCAATTAGCTACCAAGTATTAAATTAAAGGAATAAATCGCCTTATCTTCTTCCCTCAGTCATAGAATGTCCAGAGATCATTTGAACAGAGATACTTAAACCATAAATCTTTCCAAAGGAAAACCAATAATATGCAATAAAGAACAACTCTCCGTCTTCTTTAATTAGTCTCTCGATGAAATATACAAGTGACCTTCATAAATCTTCTTTCCAAAATGCGAATAATATACAAATAGCCAAACAGCCTTTCAGATGGATCATTCAACAGCGGCGTCGGTGACAAAATCCTGAACAAAATCCAGTGCAGCTTTTGGATCAAAAAAAGTACGAGGAGGAGAATTAGCAGGGAAAATTTTAACTCTTGTCGGGTACCTCAGAGACAGAAAAGTTTTTTTATCATATGCTTGTTTCATTACTAGGGCAAATTTTGATCTTTGTTCCATTATCTCTCTTGGATAATCTTCGTAGAAGTGGAGCTCAGATTCCATAAATCTAAAAACTCTCTGTTTCCTTGCCTGTCACATTATTTGATCTTTAATTTTAAAGCGATGAAAGCAAACCAGAACAGATCTTGGTTTACTAGAATCCTTCGATTTCGAGATAAACGGCCGATGTGCCCTTTCTATAGCAGGCGGCTTTGATAGAATGGTAGGAAATAAAGTGTGGAAAAGCTTACCAAAGTAAGCCGTTAGATCTCCATCTTCAGCTCCTTCCTGCAGCGCAACAATTCTTATATTCCTTCGTCGAGACCTAGTTTCCAGGTCTATAATCTTATTTTGATATCTTTCCAAATGAGTTGTAGCTTCAGACAACTTTTGCTTAGTTATCTTCAATTCCTCTTCGTGTGAAATAACTTGAGTTTTCAGGTCTTTAAGGTTTCCCAGAAATGACTTCATTTCATTACTATTCTTTTCCAGTTGGTCTTTAATTGATCCATTCTGATCCTTAATTGAATTCAGTGTCCGAACGATATCTTCAGCCCACGATGGCATTTCATCAGATCTTTCCTTTTGCACCCTCCCTTTCCCATTACCTCTATCACTAGATTCAGGTAAATTCTTCCCACTTCTTGTAGACATAGACATATTGATCCCCCTCAAGAATCAACAAGTAAAAATTTTAAATTCAAAGCTTAAACTAGGGGGAGAGAAAGAAAACTAAGAAGAGCAGCACAAAAATACTGCTACTCCATTTGCAGACAGGGGCGGTCCTCCCTTCGAATCCTTTCCAACGTTAGCACATCCTTTCTTGGATAAGGAGTCTAAAACTGCTCACCGTACTCCAAGTGAGGCCTCACCTCTGAGTCTCTATGGGTAGAATTGAAAAATGAGAAAGGTGCAACCCCTTTGATGGGATTATACCTAACCCCGCCCCCCCCCCCCCCCCCCCCAGTAATTACCAGGACAATGTGGCACATAAATGCAGGTAGATTAGGGAAAGATGCAAATACTAGAGAGTGATTTCAACTTCCTGAATATAAACTAGAACTTCCTCAGTGCACGAAATTTAGATGAAGTAGAATTTATGAGGTGCATCCAAGAGATTTTCTTACCCCAGTCTAACTGGAGGAGTGGCTATACTGGACCTTCTATTGGGAAATGAATCGGGCTAAGTGATTGAACTTTCACTGGGGAAACGTAGAAAACAATAATCACAACTCCTTAAGCTTTAAGATGGCTATTAATAAGAATAAATATAAAAGTATAACCTTTGTGGAATGTATTAGATTGGGTGGGGGGTGTGGAGAAGGAATGAAATTACAAAACTATTACACAAGAACTAGGGAAGGGTAAGGGATCAACTGTTTCTGGTCAAGTCCACATCTGACATATGGAGAGTGTTTAAAGAGCTTACTGATCACCTGAACCAAACACAAATAGGGCCCTAAAGAATATAAAGAAGCCAGAAGAGAACTCTGGAAGAGAATTAGAAGCAAGGAAGCCCCACGTAAAGTCCTCGGCAAGCAGGATTACACAGAATTCCAAGACATTCTATACACACATCAAGAGCAAGAGGATAAGTAGGGAGATGGTAGAACTACTCGAGGATAAAGGAGAGAACATGTGCTTGGAGATGCATGATATGGTTGAGATCATAAATGAGTACTTTACATTGCATTAAAGTAATGGAGAATTGTGACATGTGCATAGGCTAGAGCATTTTGATGTTTAAAAAAATGAAGTGGTGTTGGATCTCCTGATGGATATTAAAGTGGATAATTCTCCAAGGCCTGATAGAATATAAACCAAGTTATTTAGAGGACAATAGATGAGGTTGCTGGGGTCTTGACCATGATCTTTGTTCTGTCTAGCCATTAATAAGCTACTGAAGAACTGATGAGCAGCTAATGTCGTCCCCTTGTTCAAGAAGGGAAATAAGGGAGAATTTTAGAAATTGTAGACGAGTGAATCTCGTCAGTGGTAGGGAAGCTATTAGGGACAATCCTTGCTGTAGGATTTAAGATCACTCGGAAAAGCATAACCTAACTAGGGACAGTCAGCATAACTTTGTGCACGGCAAATCATGTTTGAGTTTTTTGAGGAGGTGATCGCTGTCTACATGGATTTTAGTAAGGCTTTCAACAATGCCCCACATTATAAGCTGATCCAGGAAATTAAGATACGGAATTCATGGTGACTTGGCCTTTTGGATTCAAAATTGTCTTCCCAATGAAAGGTAGAATATACTGATCAATGGGTCTTGGATGTCTATAATGACAGTTGAAAATGTGAATGGTTAGATAGTAAATTTCCAGATGATACAACAATTGGTGGTATTATGGATAGTGTAGATCATGTGCAGATATGGGCAGATCAATGGCATATGAAGTTTAATATGTCTGAGGTGTTGCACTTTGGTAGGTCAAATGTGTTTATATAGTAAAAAAAAATACGCAGTTAATGGCAGGACCTGTAACAGACTGATGTACAGAGCAATCTTGGGGTCTCAGCACATAGCTCCCTGAAAATAGTGCACAAGTTGATGGGGTGGTTTAAAACATAGATGCCTTTATTCTTTTTTTTTATTGAATTTCATCATTTCATCATCAAACAATTCCATAAGATGTATTTCACACACTGTACATGTATATCATATAATCATATTTGTCACAAATCTCCACATAATGCTTATCTGAGGTATACACTTATAGAAAGAAGAGGAAAGAAAGAACAATCAAAAGAAGAAAACTGTAGGGAGTGATCTTTTTACAACATATTCATTGACTTGTGAGAATAAAATCAGGCCTATGAGGTGTGATGTAGTTAAACTATTTTTTCCAGTATGAATCAAATTGTTCCAACTTATGATTAACAGATGCTGTTATCTTCCCCATTTTGTAAATGTTCATTGTAATTCCCATCCATACATTTAAAGTTGGGCTCTCCTGTGATAACCATTTCCTGGTAAGGGTCTTTTTACCAGCCACTAGCAGAATATTCATTAACCCTAGCCCAATATTTTTCTAAGCTCCATGTGGCCATCCAGGAATCTCTTAAAAGACCCTATCATTTCTGCCTCCATCACCGCCACCAGCAACCCATTCCACACACTCACCACTCTCTGCGTTTATAAAAAAAAACAACTTGCCTCTGACATCTCTTCTGTACTTACTTCCAAGCACCTTCAAACTATGCCCTCTTGTGCTAGCCATTTCAGCCCTGGGGGAAAGCCTCCGACTATCCACACGATATATGCCTCTCATTATCTTGAACACCTCTGTCAAGGTCACCTCTCATACTCCGACACTCCAAGGAAAAAAGGCTGAGCTCACTCAATCTATTCTCATAAGGAATGCTCCCCAATCCAGGCAACATCCTTGTAAATCTCCTCTGCACCCTTTCTGTGGTTTCCACGTCCATCCTGTAGTGAGACAACCAGAATTGAGCATAGTACTCCAAGTGGGGTCTGACCAGGGTCCTATATAGCTGCGACATTACCTCTCGGCTCTTAAACTGAATCCCATGGTTGATGAAGTCCATTGCACCATGTGCCTTCTTAACCACAGAGTCAACCTGTGTAGTAGCTTTGAGTGTCCTATGGACATGGACCCCAAGATCCCTCTGATCCTCCACAATGCCAAGAGTCTTGCAGGTTGAACTCCATCTGCCACTTCTCAGCCCAGTTTTGCATCCTATCAATGTCCCATTGTAACCTCTGTCACGAACCCCATAAAGAACCAGCAGAGAGGGAAAACACTTTGGAGTCCAGTATTGCTATAAACTAATAATATTTTTAATAACTATGCAATACAGTAATACAAATGTAGATAAATCAAACAGGTTAGCAATGATTATATATATATATATATATATATATAAGTAAGTATATCATTTAAGTGTGAAAATATATGTATGAAAAACCAAGCTTCTTTAAGTCCAGGGGTAAAAAGATACAGCCTTACGATGGTGAATAAAGTTCAGTTCAGTTCATGGTATTGAGTTGAGTAGTGATGGAGAGAGAGAGAGGGAGAGACTTGAGTCTTCAGGTGAGCTGACGCCGTCAATCTTCTCGTTGTCCTTCGAGATCCTTTAGAAGTCACCGACTGTGACTTTAACAAAGGGGACCGGTTTTCTGTGGTGGAGCTATCCCCCAGGTGAGGGTGGACACATGGACAACTCCCCACCAGTCAGCCCCTTTTCCTTCTTTCCACTGCAAGAGCGATGGATCGATCCGCCTGATCGATCCTCCAAAACCCACTTTTTCTGCGGGCACAACAATGCTCATTCAGTGTCCAAACATGTGCCTGAGGTCTGTATCATCTGACCTCTTATTTATCTCACCGTACTGGGTACCACCTGTCATTCAAATACTCCTTCCTTCCTCGCTGTGAAGAAATGCAAGCAGGCAAAAATCCTTGAAGAAAGTGTCAATAACCTGCCGAAAATTATAATATCGAGTCCATTAAATAACACCACCTTCGGTCACCATAGCAACTTATGAGCTGCTCAGGGCTGTCTCCAACTCCAGCACAAATCCAACAGTTAACCAGTGCCTTAAAGTGACAGTCCAACCGTTAGTCTTCATCTCTCTCTCTCTTTTACAAACAAGCTATCAGTGGTAAATAACTCTATCTCTCTCTTTTCAAAAGCACAGTTATTAGGGGTAATTCAGGGTCCTATCACACCTCTGACAGCACTCCACACTCTCCACAACACCCCCAACCTTTGTGTCATCAGCAAGTTTACTAATCTATCCCTCTACTTCCTCATCCAGGTCATTTATAAAAATCACGAAGAGTAGGGGTCCCAGAACAGATCCCCGAGGCACACCACTGGTCACCGGCCTCCATGCAGAATATGACCCGTCTACAGCCATTCTTTGCCTTCGGTGGGCAAGCCAGATCCACAAAGCAGTATCCCCTTGGATCCCATGCCTCCTTACTTTCTCAGTAAACCTTGCATGGGGTACCTTGTCAAGCCTTGCTATAATCCATATATACTACATCTACAGCTCTACCTTTATCAATGTGTTTAGTCACATCCTCAAAAAAACTTAATCAGGCTCGTAAGGCACGACCTGCCTTTCACAAAGCCATGCTGACTATTCCTAATTATATTATGCCTCTCAGGATCTTCTCCATCAACCTACCAACCACTGAAGTAAGACTCACTGACCTATAATTTCTTGGGCTATCCGTACTCCCTTTCTTGAATAAGAGAACAACATCCGCAAACCTCCAATCCTCTGGAACCTCTCCCATCCTCATTGATGATGCAAAGATCATTACCAGAGGCTCAGCAATCTCCTCCCTCGTTTCATACAGTAGCCTGTGGTACATCCCGTCCAGTCCCGGTGACTTATCCAACTTGATGCTTTCCAAAAGCTCCAGCACATCCTCTTCCTTCATATCTACATACTCAAGCTTTTCAGTCCACTGCAAGTAATCCCTACAATCGCCAAGATCCTTTTCTGTAGTGAATACTGAACCAAAGTATTCATTAAGTACCTCCGCTATTTTCTCCAGTTCCATACAGTTTTCCACTGCCACAGTTAATTGGTCTTATTCTCTCACGTCATATCCTCTTGCTCTTCATATACTTGTAGAATGCCTTGGGGTTTTCCTTAATCCTGTCCGCCAAGGCCTTCTCATGGCCCCTTCTGGTTCTCCGAATTTCATTCTTAAGCTCCTTCCTGCTAGCCTTATAATCATCTAGATTCCTATCATTACCTAGGTTTTTGAAACTTTCGTAAGCTCTTTTTTTTCTTCTTTACTTAATATACAACAGCCTTTTTAACACCATGGATCTTGTACCCTATCATCCTTTCCATATGTCATCGGAACGTACCTACTCAGAACCCCACGCAAATATCCCCTGAACATTTGCCACATTTCTTCCGTACGTTTCCCTGAGAACATCTGTTTCCAGTTTATGCTTCCAAGTTCCTGCCTGATAGCCTCATATTTCCCCTTACACCAATTAAACGTTTCCCTAACTTGTCTGTTCCTATCCCTCTCCAATGCTATGGTAAAGGAGATAGAATTGTGATCACTATCTCCAAAATGCTCTCCCACTGAGAGACCTGCTACCTGACCAGGTTCATTTCCCAATACCAGATCAAGTACAGTCTCTCCTCTTGTAGGTCTATCTACATAATGTGTCAGGAAACCTTCCTGAACACACCTAACAAACTCTACCCCATCTAAACCCCTCATTCTAGGAAGATGCCAATCAATATTTGGGAAATTAAAATCTCCCACCACAACAACCCTGTTATTATTACTCCTTTCCAGAATCTGTCTCCCTATCTGCTCCTCGATGTCCCTGTTACTATTGGGTGGTCTATTTAAAAAAAAACATCTAGCAGAGTTATTGACTGCTTCCTATTCCTAACTTCTAGCCACAGAGACTCCGTAGACAACCCCTCCATGACTTCCTCCTTTTCTGCAGCCGTAACACTATCTCTGATCAACAGCGCTGCACCCCCACCTCTTTTGCCTCCCTCCCTATCCTTTCTGAAACATCTAAAGCCTGGCATTTGAAGTAGCCATTCCTGCCCCGGACCATCCAAGTCTCTGTAATGGCCACCACATCATAGCTCCAAGTACTGATCCACACTCTAAGCTCATCCGCTTTATTCATGATACTCCTTGCGTTTAAAATAGACACATCCCAAACTGTCCATCTGAGTGCATCCCTTCTCTGTCATCTGCCTATCCTCCCTTTCGCGCTGTCTCCAAGCTTTCTCTATTTGTGAGCCAAACTCCCTTTCCTCCATTACTTCAGTTCAGTTCCACCCCCCAGCAATTGTAGCTTAAACTCTCCCCCAACAGCCTTAGCAAACCTTCCCACCAGGACTCACAACATGCTGGAGGAACTCAGCAGGTCGGGCAGCATCTTGTGTTTACTTCCCACCAGGATATTGGTCCCCCTCAGATTCAAGAGCAACCTGTCCTTTTTGTACAGGTCACACCTGCCAATGATCCAGAAATCTGACTCCCTGCCCCGTGCTTCAATCCCTCAGCCATGCATTTATCCTCCACCTCATTCTATTCCTATACTCACTGTCACATGGCACAGGCAGTAATCCTGAGATTCAATTCCAGTTACCTGATTATAGCTGAAGGAATGCCTCCTCATCTCCATTCTAAATGGTTATCCCTCTATTCAGAGGCTATGCCCTCAGATTCTGTACTCCCTCATGATGGGCAACATCCTCTCCATAGCCACTCAGTCATGGCCTTTCAACATTTGATAGGTTACAATGAGATCACCCCTCATTCTTCTGAATTTCAGTAAGTACAGGCCCAGAGCTATCAATCGGCCCTGATATAGTAACCCATTCGTTCCCCGGATAATTCTTGTGAACCTTGGAATGGCTACAATACAGTAAAGAGTTAAATCCAGATTGGCAGATGTAATTTAATTTAAACCCTCCCAGGTTGCAGCAGATGGAAACCAGAGCACTGAATGGAGGATTGAAGCTAAGTTAGATGTCATGAGCAACAAAGGAAGGATAGAGAGGAGTATAGGAAATGTAAACAAATGACGAAAGGATTAAGATGTACTTTTTTCAATGCAAGGGGTTTTAGGAGTAAGGTTGATGAACTTAGAGAATGGACCATTACATGGAACTATGATGTTGTGACAATGGCAGTTTTCCACAACATCTCCTGTTTCAGAGAGCGTAGGACAGATTGCTCAGTGCTTCAAGGATTTGATGTTCTACAAGGCATAAGGAGGGGGGGTAAAAGAGGTAAAATGATTTCATTATTAGTCAGAGACCATATCAGAGCTATACTCAAACACAAAAAAAAAGGAATGCATGAAATTAAGGTGTTCAGGGCCTGATAGAATAGAGCCTAGGTTATTGAAATGATGAGTCAGAGGAACAGAATTGGGCCATTCAACCCATTGAGCCTGCTGTGCCATTTCATCAGTTATTTATTCATTTTTTTAACCTCTCAATCCCATTCTTCTGTCTTCTCCCTGTAACCTTTAATGCCTTGACTAATCAAGAACCTATCAAACTCTGCTATATATACACCAAATGACCAGGCCTCCACGGCCACCTGTGGCAATAAATTTCACAGATTCACCACCCTCTGGCTAAAGGAATTCCTCCCCATCTCCATTCTAAATGGTCATCCCTCTATTCGGAGGCTGTTCCCTCTGGTTCTATACTCCCCTATGCTAGAAAACCTCCTCGCCACATCCACTCAGTCGAGGCCTTTCAACATACAATAGGTTATAATGTGTTTCTCCCCCCCACCCCCCCATCCTTCTTAATTCTGAAGTACAGGCCCTGAGCCATCAATCGGTCCTCAGAGTAACCCATTCATTCCCAGAATAACTTTTGTGAACCTCCTCTGACTCTCACCAGTGTCAACACATTGTTTCTTAAACAAAGGGCCTAAATTGCTCTCAATGCTCCAAGTGAGGCCTCAAAAGTGCTAATAAAGCCTCAGCATTATATTCTTGCAGTTTTATTCTAGTCCTTTAGAATGCTACCATTGTAGTATTTCCCTTCCTTACAATCAGCTCAATATGCAAATTAACCTAAAGGAAATCCTGCATGAGAAATTCCAAATCTTCTTGCACCACAGATTTTTGAAATTTCTCCGTTTTAGAAAGTAGTCAGCTTTTATTCCTTCTACCAAAGTGCATGACTATACACTTCCAAACACTCCATTTGCACTTCTTTGCCCAGTTTCCTAATCCATCCAAGTCCTTCTATAGCCTCCCTGCCTCCTGACCATATGACAAGATTAGGCCATTTGACCCACTGGGTCGCCCTGCTTCTTCATCATGGCTGATCCATTTCATTCTCATCACAAATCTCCTGTCTTCTCCACAAATCTCTTCATGCCCTGACTAATCAAGAATTTACCAACTTCTGCCCACTGACTCAGATTTTTGAATTTTCTCTCCATTTGGAATATAGTCTGTGCTTTTATTTCTTCTACCAAACTGCATGACTATATACTTCCCAACAATGAATTCCACCCGTCACTTCTTTGCTCATTTTCCTAATTGTCTAAGTCCTTCTGTAGCCTATCTGCTTCCAGACTACCTGCCCCTCTACCTATCTTCATATCGTCCACAAAGTTCCCCACCAAGCTATCAATTCCGTTGTCCACATCATTGACATATAACATAAAAAGAAGTGTATGCAATCCCAACACGGATCCCTGTGGAACATCATTAGTCACCGGCAGTCACGAGAAAAAGCTCTCTTTATTCCAAATCTTTGCCTCCAGCCAATCAGCCAATGCTCGATCTTTTCTGTACTACCATGGGCACTTATTAAGCAGCCTCATCTGTGGCCTCTCATCAAAGGCCTTCTTTAAATCCAAGTACATAACATCCACCAATTCTCCTTTGTCTATCTTGCTTGTTATTTCTTCAAGGAAATCCAACAGATTGTCAGGCAAGATCCTTAAGGAAAACATGTTGACTTTGACCTGTTTTACCATGTGCCTCCATGTGAAATTACATCCTTAACAATCCACTCCGACATCTTCCCAACTACTGAGGTCAGGCGAATGGGTCTATAATTTTCTTTCTTCTGCCACCCTCCCATCTTGAAGTGTTGAGTGACATTTTCAAATTTCCACTCCTCCAGAACCATACAAATAACTCCACAGAGCCCTGGGGTGTAGTCCATCTGGTCCAGGTGATTTGTCTACCTCCAAATCTTTGGTGAGAGGAGAGTGAGGAGATAATCAATCAGAGTTACAGGGAAGTAGTCACCCCAAAGTTGTGGGAGGTGAGTAGCTGGGTAACTTTCAGGAGAAATGGAAATGTGAATAGGCAGTTAATGCAGAGCACCCCTGTGGCCATTCCCCTCAATAATAAGTGTACCGTTTTGTACTGTTGTGGGGGATGACCTCCCATGGACACTGGGTTACTGACACTGAGCATGGTTCCTTGGTGCAGAAAGGAAAGGAGAAAAGGGAAGTGGTGGTGATAGGGGATTCTGTGGATGTGAATGGGACACCCGAATGGTATGTTGCCTCTCAGGTGCCAGATTCAGGGATGTCTCAAATCACGTCCACAACATTTTGGAGAGGGAGGGGGAGTAGGCAGACATTTTAGTACATATTGGTACCGATGACATAGGAATGAAAAGCAATGAGGTCCTGAAAAGAGAATTTAGAGAACTAGGTAGAAAGCTGAGAAGGGAGACCTACCAAGTAGTAATTCCTGGATTTCTACCTGTGCCACATGCCACTGAGGGTAGAAACAGGATGATTTGGCAGATAAATGCATGGCTGAGGAGCAGGGCTTCAGATTCTTGGACCATTGAGATCTTTTCTGGGGGAGGTATGACCAGATCAAAAGTAACAGATTGCATTTGAACCCGAGGGGAACCAATATTCTTGCAGGCAGGTTTGTTCGAGCTGATGAGGAGGGTTTAAATTTTGCAGGGGGTGGGAACTAGAGTGATGGGACTCAGGATAGCATGGATGGTAAAAAGGCAAAGATAGTGTGCAGTCAGATTATCAGGAAGAGCAGACAGATGATAGGACTTAGGACATGATAGGTATGCAAAAGTTTGAGCACCCCTGGTCAAAATTTCTGTTACTGTGAATAGCTAAGTGAGTAAAAGATGACCTGATTTCCAAAAGGCATAAAGTTAAAGATGACACATTTCTTTAATATTTTAAACAAGATTACTTTTTTATTTCCATCTTTTACAGTTTCAAAATAACAAAAAAGGAAAGGGGCCCAAAGCAAAAGTTTGGGCACCCTGCATGGTCAGTACTTAGTAACTCCCCCTTTGGCAAGTATCACAGCTTGTAAACACTTTCTGTAGCCAGCTAAGAGTCTTTCAATTTTTGTTTCAGGGATTTTCACCCATTCTTCCTTGCAAAAGGCTTCTAGTTCTGTGAGATTCTTGGGCTGTCTTGCATGCACTGCTCTTTTGAGATCTATCCACAGATTCTCGATGACGTTTAGATCAGGGGACTGTGAGGGCCATGGCAAAACCTTCAGCTTGCGCCCCTTGAGGTAGTCCATTGTGGATTTTGAGGTGTGCTTAGGATCACTATCCTGTTGTTGAAGCCACCCTCTTTTCATCTTCAGCTTTTTTACAGACAGTGTGATGTTTGCTTCCAGAATTTGCTGGTATTTAATTGAATTCATTCTTCCCTCTACCAGTGAAATGTTCCCCGTGCCACTGGCTGCATGATCGATCCACCCTCGTGCTTAACAGTTGGAGAGGGGTTCTTTTCATGAAATTCTGCACCCTTTTTTCTCCAAACATACCTTTGCTCATTGCGACCAAAAAAGTTCTATTTTAACTTTATCAGTCCACAGGATTTATTTCCAAAATGCATCAGGCTTGTTTAGATATTCCTTTGCAAACTTCTGATGCTGAATTTTGCGGTGACCACTCCAGAGTCTGTTAAATCTTCCTGAAGGTCTTTTGCAGTCTAACTGGGGTTTTCATTTGCCTTTCTAGCAATCCCACGAGCAGTTCTTTCAGAAAGTTTTCTTGGTCTTCCAGACCTCAACTTGACCTCCACCGTTCCTGTTAACAGCCATTTCTTAATTGCATTACGAACTGAGGAAACCGTTACCTGAAAATGCTTTGCTAACTATCTTCTTATAGCCTCCTCTTGCTTTGTGGGCATCAATTATTTTAATTTTCAGAGTGCTAAGCAGCTGCTTAGAGGAGCCCAGGGCTGCTGATTGTTGGGACAAGGTTTGAGGAGTCAGGGTATTTAAGGGAGGGAACATCGACTCAGACCATGAGAGGCCTGCATTGGGCATTTTCATGCCTTACAAGGTGCAGATTGGAAGTCTGTGTGGGGCACCACTCCTCGCACAGACACTAAAGCAATGTGTGGCTAAGTGCCTTGCTCAAGGACACAAACATGCTGCCACAGCTGAGGCTCGAACTAGCAACCTTCAGATCACTAGACGAATGCCTTAACCACTTGGCCATGTGGCCAACACAAAAAGCTTTGAAATTTGCTCACGTGGCCTTTCCTAACGATGATTGTGCACAAGCCATAGCCCTAACAAGCTATTTAAGGTCTGAGACCTTGGTAAAAGTTATCTAAGAGCTCAAATCTCTTGGAGTGCCCAAACTTTTGTATGGTGCTCCTTTTTTTTTTCACTCTAAAATTGTACAAAACAAAAATAGTACACTAACCTTGCTTAACATGTTGAAAAGAATGTTTCATCTTTAACTTTAGGGCTTTTGGAGATCAGGTCATCTTTTACTCACTTAACTATTCACCGTAGAGAAATTTTGACCAGGGGTTCCCAAACTTTTGCATGCCACTGTAATTGGAGCCACCAAGGAGAATGAGAGTGCACTAGGGATCCAGGATCAAAAAGGGTAATAAATACAGTACTCAAGGTGTTGCACTTAAATGTATAAGAAATAAGGTGGATGATCTTGTTACAATATTACAGATTGTCAGGTATGATATTGTGGCCATCACTGAATTGCGACTGAAGGATGGTTGTAGTTGGGATCTGAATGTCCAAGATTACGCATTACATCAGAGGGATAGGAAGGTAGGCAGAGGGGGTGGCATAGCTCTGCTGGTAAATAATGGCATCAAAGCAGTAGAAAGATATGACATGGGATCCAAAACTGTTGAATCCGTGTGGGTTGAGTTAAGAAACTGCAAGGATAAAAGGATAAAAGGACCCTGATGGCAGTTATATACAGGCCTCCCAACAGCAGTTGGTATGTGGACCACAGATTACAACAGGAAATAGAAAAGACATGTCAAGTATTATGATAGTCATGGGAGATTTCAACATGTAGGTTGATTGGGGGAAATCAGGTTGGAAATGGATCTCAAGAGAGTGAGTTTGTTGAATGCCTATGAGGTGGCTTTTCAGAATAGTTTGTCGTTGAGCCTACTAGGGGATCTGCTATACTGGATTGGGTGTTATGTAATGAACCAGAGGCAATTAGGGAGCTTAAGGTAAAAGTACCCTTAGGAGGCAGTGATCACAATATGATTGAGTTCAACCTGAAATTTGATGTGGAGAAAGCAAATATTTCAATGGAGTAAAGGAATTTACAGTGGTCTCAGAGAAGAATTGACCAAAGTAAATTGGAAGGAGATGCTGGCAGGGATGACAGCAGAGCAGCAATGATGTGAGTTTCTGGGAAACATGAGGAAGGTGCAGGATAGATGTATTCCAAAATCAAAGTAATACTCAAATGGTAATATACAACTGTGACTGACACGGAAGTCAAACCTAATGTAAAAGCAAAAGAGGGGGCATATAAGAAATCAAAAATTTGCGGAAAGACAGGATTGGGAAGCTTTTAAAACCCTACGGAGAGCAACTAAAAGAATCATTAAGAAAGGAAAGACGAGATATAAAAGCAAGCTAGTAAACAATATCAAAGTGGATAGTAAAATCTTTTTCAAGTATCTGTAAGTAAGTAAGTGAGTGAGTGAGATGAGAGTGGGCATAGGACCACTAGAAAATATAGCTGGAGTAATAATAACAGGAGGCAAGGAGATGGGAGATGAATGAAATGAGTATTTTTCATCAGACTTCACTGTGGAAGATGGGAGCAGTGTGCTAGATGTTGAAGGGCGTGAGGGAAGAAAATTCAGTGCAGTTACTATTATAATGGAGAAGGTGCTCAAGAAGCTGAAAGACATAAGAGTACAAAAACAACAGGAATTCTGCAGATGCTGGAAATTCAAGCAACACACATCAAAGTTGCTGGTGAACGCAGCAGGCCAGGCAGCATCTCTAGGAAGAGGTACAGTCGACGTTTCAGGCCGAGACCCTTCGTCAGGACTAACTGAAGGAAGAGTTAGTAAGAGATTTGAAAGTGGGAGGAGGAGGGGGAGATCCAAAATGATAGGAGAAGACAGCAGGGGGAGGGATGGAGCCAAGAGCTGGACAGATAATTGGCAAAGGGGATACGAGAGGATCATGGGACAGGAGGTCCGGAAAGAAAGACAAGGGGGGGGGAACCCAGAGGATGGGCAAGGGTTATAGTCAGAGGGACAGAGGGTGAAAAAGGAGAGTGAGAGAAAGAATGTGTGTATAAAAATAAATAGCAGATGGGGTACGAGGAGGAGGTGGGGCATTAGCGGAAGTTAGAGAAGTCGATGTTCATGCCATCAGGTTGGAGGGTACCCAGACGGAATATAAGGTGTTGTTCCTCTAACCTGAGTGTCGCTTCATCTTTACAGTAGAGGAGGCCGTGGATAGACATGTCAGAATGGGAATGGGATGTGGAATTAAAATGTGTGGCCACTAGGAGATCCTGCTTTCTCTGGCGGACAGAGCATAGGTGTTCAGCAAAGCGGTCTCGCAGTCTGCGCCGGGTCTCGCCAATATATAGAAGGCACCTTATAGACATAAGAGTACAAGGTCACCCAGACCAGATGAACTGCACCCAAGGGTTCTGAAAGAAGTAGCGGTAGAGATTGTGGAGGCATTAGTGAGACCATAAGACATGGGAGCAAATTAGGCCATTCAGCCCATTGAGTCCATCATGGCAGATCCCACTCAACCAAATACTCTGCCTTATCAATGCCCTGACCAATCAGGAAATGATCAACTTCTGCCTTAAATATCTGCGCAGACGGCCTCCACCACAGTCTGTGGCAGAGCGTTCTGCAGATTTACTACTCTCTGGATTTTAAAAAATTCCTCCTTACCTCTGTTGTAAAGGGTCGCCTCTCAATTTTGAGGTTGTGCCCTCTAGTTGTGGATACCCCCACCATAGGAAACATGCTCTCCACATCCACCCTATCTCGTCATTTCAGCATTCGGTAGGGTTCAACGATGTCCCCACAATTTCTTCTGAATTTCAGTTAGTTCAAGCCCAAAGTTGCCAAACGCTGCTCATATGTTAACCCCTTCATTCGCCTCCTCTGGACTGTCTCTAATGACAAAACATCCTTTCTGAGATATGGGGCCCAAAACTGTTGACAATACTCCAAGCCTGACTAGTGTCTTCTAAAGGCTCAGCATTATCTCCTTGTTTTTACATTCTATTCCCCTTGAAATAAATGGCAACATTGTATTTGCCTTCTTTACCACAGACTCGACCTGTAAGTTAACTTCTGGGAGTCTTGCACAGGACTCTTAAGTCCCTCGGCACTTCTGATATTTGAACCTTCTGCCCATTTAGATAGTAGTCTGCACTATTGTCCCTTTTACCAAAATGTATTATCATGCATTTCCCAACACTATATTCCATCTGCCACTGTTTCGCCCGTTCTTCCATTTTGTCTAAGTCCTGCTGTAATCGCATTGCTTTCCCAACATTACCTACCCCTCCACCTATTTTCATATCATCTGCAAACTTTGCCACAAAGCCATCAATTCCATTATCCAAATCATTGACAAACAATGTGAAAAGTACTGGTCCCAATACTGACCCCTGAGGAACACCGGCAGCCAACTAGAAAAGGCCCCTTTTATTCCCACTCACTGCCTCCTGCCTATCAGCCATTCCTCTATCCATGCCAGTAACCTTCCTGTAATGCCATAGGATTTTGTATTGCTGAGCAGCCTCTTGTCTGGCACCTTATTAAACGCCTTCTGAAAATCCAAGTAAATGATATACACTGCCTCTCCTTTGTCCACCCTGCTTGTTACTTCCTTGAAAAACTCCTTGAGAAGGGAGGAGAAGGTGGCAGCACGACACAGCTTGCAGCGGCCACTCCTGTGAATGATATTTGTTATTTGTCAAGTAGGATGCCGTGCACAATCCTGATTTGATGGAGACAGACATGAGAGTACGGAGGAACATCTGGTGAAACTTCTGAAATGCCTGTTTTGCCGCCATTGCTACTGTGTGATCCAGAATCTCTGGAGGGGAAGGCCCCGAGTCCTCAGCTTTGCTTGTTGCTCGGCGGCCGGGGCGGTGTCGAAGCTCTTGGCAGAGATGGTGCTTGGTGTCGGAGGCTCGAAGTTTTCAAACGGACTCAGAGTTGGCTGCGGTCGGGTGCTCCAAAGCATCAGCAAGTTTGCGGTGCTTCCGTTTGCGTGAGATGATGGGGCTATCAGAACTTGAGAGTTTTTTTTACTGTGCCCATGGTCTGCTCTTTATCAAATTACGGTATTGATTTGCACTGTTGTAACTATATGTTATAATTATGTGGTCTTGTCAGTTAGTCTCGGTTTGTCCTGTGTTTTTGTGATATCTTTCTGGAGGAACACTGTATCATTTTTTAATGCATGCATTTCTAAATGACAATAAACGAGGACTGAGTGTCCTCATAATCTAATCTAATCTAAATTCTAACAGATTTGTCAGGCAAGATTTTCCTTTACAGAAACCATGCTGACTTTGACATACTTTGTCCTAGTACCTCAACACCTCATCCTTGATAACAGACTCCAACACTATAAGTGGTCTAACTCTCCGATAATTTCCTTTCTTTTGCTTTCCTCCCTTAGAGAGTAGAGTGACATTTGCAATCCTCCAGTCCTCCGGGACCATGCCGGAATCAAGTGATTCTTGAAAGATCATGACCAATGCATCCATTATCTCTACAGCAACCTCTCTCAAGACTCAGTCCTTCTGGCCCAGGTGACATATCCACCTTAGACCTTTGAGTTTGCCTTGCATGTTTTCCTTTGTAATAGCAATGGCATTCGCTCCTGCTCCCTGACACTTACAGACCACTGGCACATTGCGAGTGTTTTCCACAGTGAAGACAGGTGCAAAGTATCCATCAAGTTCATCTGCAATTTCTTTGTCCTCCTTTACTACCTCACCAACATTATTTTCCAGTGGCCCAATATCAACTCTCACCTCCCTTTTACTCTTTGTATAACTGAAAAAAATTTGGTATTCTGCTTTATATTATTGGCTAGTCTGCCCTTATTTCATCTTTTCCCTTCTAATAGCTTAATTAGCTGTCTTTTGTTGGATTTTAAAAGCTTCTCAATCATCCAACTTCCCACTCATTTTTGCTACCTTGTATGCCCTTTATGCAATCCTTGGCTTCCTTTGTCAGCCATGGTCACCTACTCCTGCCATTTGAGAACTTCTTCCTCTGTGGGACATATCTATCCTGTGTATTGTGAACTATTTCCAGAAACTTCAGCCATCTCTGCTCTGCCTTCATCCCGCCAGTATCCTTCTCCAATCCAGTTGGGCAAACTCCTCCCTTGAGCCCTGTAATTCTCTTTATTCCATTGTGAAACTGAAACATGTGAGTTATGCTTCTCCCACTCAAACTGCAGTATGAATTCAGTCATATTATGATCACTGCCTCCGAAGGGTTCCTACATGTTAAGCTCGTTAATAAGATCTGGGTTATTACACAAAACCCAATCTAAGATAGCCTTTCCCGAGTATGCTCAAGCTACTGTAAAGTACCATCTCATAGGCATTCAACAAATTGTAATGAGGGGTGCAGAGATGGCAGAGGAACTGAATGTGTATTTTGCATCAGTCTTCACAGTGGAAGACGTCTACAGTATACTGGACATCAAGAGTGTCAGGGAAGTGAAGTTTGTGCAGTGAAAATTATGACTGAGAAAATGCTCAGGAAGCATAATAGTCTGAGGGTGGATAAATCTCCTGGACCTGAAGGAATGCACACTTGGGTTCTGAAGGAAGTAGCTGGAGAGATTGCAGAGGCATTAACGATGATCTTTCAAGAATTGACAGATTCTGGCATTGTACTGGATGACTGGAAAATTGCAAATAAACTTCCCTGTTTAAAAAGGGTGGGAGACAGTAAAAAGACCTGTTAGCTAGACATCAGTGGTTGGGAAGTTGTTGGAATCAATTGGTAGGGATGAGATTACGGAGTACCTGAAGACACATAACAAGATAGGCCAAAGCCAGCATGGTTTCCTGAAAGGAAAATCCTGCCTGACAAGGTGCCGTACATTCTTTGAGGAAATTACAAGCAGGGTAGACAAAAGAGATGCAGTAGATGTGTGTACTTGGATTTTCAGAAGGCCGTTGACAAGGTGCCGCACATGAGGCTGCTGAGCAAGCCCATGGAATTACAGGGAAGTCACTAGCATGGGTGGAGCATTGGCTGGTCGGCAGAAAACAGAGTGGGAATAAAGGGACCCTATTCTGGCTGGCTGCCGGTTACCTGTGGAGTTCCACAGGGGATAGCATTGGGACCATTGCTATATATGATGTATGTCAATGATTTGGACAATGGTATTAATGGATTTGTGGCTAAATTTGCCGATGATACAAAGATAGGTGGAGGAGCGGGTATGTTGAGGAAACAGAGCCTGTAGAGAGACTTAGACAGTTTAGGGGAATGGGCAAAGAAGCAACAAATGAAATACAATGTTGGTCATGCGCTTTGGTGGAAGAAATAAATGGGCAGACTATTATTTAGACAGGGAGAGAATTCAAAATGAAAAGGGACTTGGGAGTCATTGTACAAGATTCACTGAAGGTTAACCTCCAGGTTGAGTCGGTTGTGAAAAAGGCGAGTGCAATGTTGGCATTCATTTCTAGAGGTATAAAATATAACAGCAGGATGTGATGTTGAGGCACTCATGAAACCACACTTGGAGTACTGTGTGGAGTTTTGGCCTCCTTATTTTAGAAAGGATATACTGACATTGGAGAGGGTTCAGAGAAGATTCACAAGATTGATTCCAGGAATGAAAGGGTTACTGTATGAGGAACGTCCAGCAGCTCTTGGGCTGTATTCCCTGGAGTTCAGGAGAATGAGGGGGGATCTTGACATTCTGAATGTTAAAAGGCCTGAACAGATTAGATATGGATATGTTATTTCCCATGGTAGGGGATTCTAGGACAAGAGGGCACGACTTCAGGATTGAAGGACATCCATTTAGAACAGAGATGCGGAGAAATTACTTTGGTCAGAGGGTGGTAAATCTGTGGAATTTGTTGCCACGAGTGGCCGTGGAGGCCAAGTCATTGGGTATATTTAAGGCAGAGATGGATTGTTTCTTGATTAGCCAGGGCATCAAAGGGTATGGGGTGAAAGTAGGGGAGTGGGGATGACTGGAAGAATTGGGTCAGCCTATGATTTAATGGTGGAGAAGACTCGATGGGCCGAATGGCCTACTTCTGCTCCTATATTTTATGGTCTTATGTGATCACCTATTAGGGAATGAGACCGGGCAGGTGACAAAAGTTTGTGTAGGGGAACACTTCGTATCTAGTGATCATAAGGCCATTAGAAACATAGAAAGCCTACAGCACAATACAGGCCCTTTGGCTCACAATGCTGTGCTGAACATGTACATACTTTAGAAATTACCTAGGTTTACCCATGGACCCTCTATTTTTCTAAGATCCATGTACCTATCCAGGAGCCTCTTAAAAGACCCTATTGTTTCCGCCTCCACCACCATTGCTGGCAGCCCATTCCACGCACTCACTGCTCTGTGTTTATATTTTAAAAAAACACTTACCCCTGACATCTCCACTGTACCCACTTGCAAGCACCTTAAAACTGTGCCCTGGTGTGCTAGCCATTTCAGCCCTGGGGGAAAAGCCTCTGACTATCTACACAATCAATGCCTCTCATCATCTTGTACACCTCTATCAGGTTATCTCTTGTCCTCCGTCGCTCCAAGGTGAAAAGGCCGAGTTCACTCAACCTATTCTCATAAGGCATGCTCCCCAATCCAAGCAACATCCTTGAAAATATCTTCTGCACCCTTTCTATGGTTTCCACATCCTTCCTGTAGTGAGGTGACCAGAACTGAGCACAGTACTCCAAGTGGAGTCTGACCAGGGTCCTATATAGCTGCAACATTACCTCTCGGCCCCTAAACTCAATCCCACGGTTGATGAAGGCCAATGCACCATATGCCCCTTAACAATACAGTCAACCTGTGTAGCAGCTTTGAGTGTCAACGTTTAGTTTCAAAGTAAATATGGAAAAAAGATAGGTCTGGACGGTGGGTTGAGAATGTAAATTTTGATGGTATCAGAAATGATCTGGCAAGATTTCACATGTAGGAGGCCTCCAAAAGTGAAATTTTGAAAGTACAAAGCTGGTTTATGCCTACCAGGGTAAAAGGTAAAGACAACAGGTTCAGAGAACCTTGATTTTCAAAAGCTATTGAGGCCCTGTTTAAGGGAAAAAGTAGGAGTTTCGCTGCTATAGACAGGCAAAAACAAATGAGGTACTTGTGGATTACGAGAAAAGCAAGGGAACACTGGAGAAAGAAATCAGGAGGGCTCAAAGAAGCCATGGGATTGCCCTAGCAGACAAGTTGATTTGGATCATGGAATTGATGGCTTTGTGGCCAAGTTTGCGTCTGATACAAAGATAGGTGGATGGGTGGGTAGTGCTGACGGAGCAATGTGATTGCAGCAGGACTTGGACAAGTTGGAAGAATGGGTTAAAAAAAAAGTGGCAGATGGAATGGAGTGTTGGGAATTGCATGATAATGCACTTTGGTAAAAAGAACAATAGTGCAGACTATTATCTAGAAGGGGAGAAGGTTCAAACATCAGAGGTGCAGAGAGACTTGGGAATCCTCGTGCAAGATTCCCAGAAGGTTAACTTACAGGTTGAGTCTGTGGTAAAGAAGTCTGTGAGTCTGTGCAATGTTGGCGTTTATTTGAAGGGGAATAGAATATAAAAACAAGGAGATAATGCTAAGACACTAGTCAAGCCGCACTTTGGGCCCCATATTTCAGAAAGGATGTGTTGACATTGGAGGGAGTCCAGAGGAGGTTCATAAGGGTGATTCCAGAAATGAAGGGATTAACATATGAGGTGCATTTGGCAGCTTTGGGCCTGTACTCACGGGAATTTAGAAGAATGCGGGGGGATCTCATTGAAACCTATTGAATGTTGAAAGAACTAGACAGGGTTGACGTGGAGAGGAGTTTCCTATGATGGGCGTATCCAGAACTAAAGGGCACACTTGAGGGGCGACCTTTTAGAACAAAGGTAAAGATGAATTTTTGTAGCCAGAGAGTAGTGAATCTGTGGAATGTTCTGCTACAGACTGCAGTGGAGGCCAAGTCCATGGGTATATTTATTGCTGAAGTTGATTGTTTCCTGGTTGGTCAAGACATCAAAGGATATGGCAAGGAAGCAGGTGCATGGGGTTGAGTGGGATCCAGAATCAGCCATGATGGAATGGCGGAGCAGACTCGATGGGCTGAAGGGCCTAATTCTACACCAATGTCTTATAGCCTTGTATATATTAAGAGCAAAGTCGTTGCAAGGGACAAAATTGGTCCTCAGAAGATTGGTAATCTATACGTGGAGCCAAATGAGATGGGGGAGATCTTAAAGCTGTATATAGATTTGCATCTACAGGTGTCCCCCACTTTTCGAACGTTCGCTTTACGAAACCTCACTGTTACAAAAGACCTACATTAGTTCCCTGTTTTCGCTAACAGAAGGTGTTTTCACTGTCATGAAAGAAGGTAGCGCGCGGAAAAAAAAGCAGCGCGCAGTGCACCCCGAGCAGCCGCTCTCCCCCGGATTCGGAACAGCATGCTTGCTGGCATTGCTTAAACATGTGCCTGTGAGCATCCATTGGCAAGATGAGTTCCAAGGTATTGGAAAAGCCTGAAAGAGCTCATAAGGGTGTTACACTTAGCGTAAAACTAGACATAATTAAGCGTTTCGATCGTGGTGAACGAAGCAAGGACAAAGTGAGTTTGGCTTGTGGAAGTTGACGAAGATGGTGTTGAAGGCGTTTTGGCATCCCATGACCAAGAACTGATGGATGAAGAGCTGATGCAATTGGAAGAGGAAAGGAATCGAAACCGAATGCAGTAGCGAACAGACCAAAAGTGAAGTCGTCCAGGAACTGAACGTGAAGCAACTGCGGGAGATTTTCGCTGCAGTGATTGCAGAAAAGTACGACTTTAATTTTGAAAGGGTACGTCATTTTAGGGCATATTTGCAAGACGGTTTGAGTGCTTTCAAAGAACTGTATGACCTAAAAATGCATGAGGCTAAGCAGTCAAGCAAGCCTTCCACAGCAGACGACGAACCTCGACTTTCGACATCGAGGCAGGCAGACATAGAAGAAGATGACCTGCCTGCCCTGATCGACGATGAGATGACACCCCAATGTCCCACCAGCCCAGTGGTCCCAACCCCCGGGCCACGGACAGATACCAATCCGCGAAGAATGCAGCAGTGGCTGGAATGCACCCAAAACATCTTTAAGAAAAAAGCCGAAATAAACAAGCTAATTAATTAGGTGCCACCTAGCACGTAAATATCGGCCCAGATCAGAGACAATTGCCAATTGCGTCGCCTCTGATCTGGGCCGAAATTTACGGCACCTAATTAATTAGCTTGGTTATTTCGGCTTTTTTAAAGATGTGCTGGGTGCGTTCCAGCTACCGCTGGACTGCCAGTCCTGACGAAAGGTCTCGGCCTGAAACATCGACTGTACCTCTTCCTAGAGATGCTGCCTAGCCTGCTGCGTTCACCAGCAACTTTGATGTGTGTTGCTTGAATTTCCAGCATCTGCAGAATTCTTCGTGTCCTGTATGCTTCGCGGATCGGTATCGGTTCGCTGCCTGGAGGGTGGAGGCCACTGCAGCACCCCGACCTCCGACGACTCAGCCAAACACACCATCATAAGTGTGCTCGATGTCTTCCCAATTCCCGTAATACAACACTGTACATACATTATTTCTACTTTATACCAGCTGTGTATTTTTACGTGTTATTTGGTATGATTTGGCAGCTTCATAGCTTAAAGGTTACTGGAGAGAGTGTTTCTGCCGAGAGTGCTTGTGCCGTGTTTTTGCCGATGGCGCTTGCTCCATGTTTCTACCAAGAGCGCTTGCGTGAGATTTTCGCTATGGAGAACGGTGCAGCAATGATTGTGGAGAGGTATTTCGACTTTATATAGGCTGTGTATTCATCATATCATTCCTGCTTTTACTATATGTTACTGTTATTTTAGGTTTTATGTGTTATTTGGCATGATTTGGTAGGTTATTTTTGGGTCTGCGAACGCTCGCAAATTTTTCCCATATAAATTATCGGTAATTGCTTCTTCGCCTTACGACATTCTGGCTTACGAACCATTTCATAGGAACGCTCTACCTTCGGATGGCGGGGGAAACCTGTATATTTATTCGGGAGAACTACACTATAGGAATGAGGCAAAGCAACAGTGAGGTCATGGACCCTATACTATGTGCAGAGGAAGAAGTGTTTACTGTCTTGAGGCAAATTAGGGTGAACAAATCCCCAGGGCCTGACGCAAACACGAGGAAACCTGCAGATGCTGGAATTTCAAGCAACACATAAAAGTTGCTGGTGAACGCAGCAGGCTAGGCAGCATCTCTAGGAAGAGGTACAGTGAACATGTCGGGCCGAGACCCTGCGTCAGGACTAACTGAAAGAAGAGCTATTAAGAGATTTGAAAGTGGAAAGGGGAGGGGGAGATCCAAAACTGATAAGAGAAGACAGGAGGGGAAGGGATGGAGCCAAGAGCTGGACAGTTCATTGGCAAAAGGGATATGAGATGATCATGGGATAGGAGGCCTAGGGAGAAAGAAAGGGGGAGGGAGGAAGCCCAGAGGATGGGCAAGGGGTATAGTGAGAGGGACAGAGGGAGAAAAAGGAGAGAGAGAGAGAGAGAGAATGAATGAGAATGTGTGTATATAAATAAATAAATTACGGATTGGGTACGAGGGGGAAGTGGGGCATTAGCAGAAGTTTGAGAAGTCAATGTTCATGCCATCAGGTTGGAGGCTACCCAGATGGAATATAAGGTGGTGTTCCTCCAACCTGAGTGTGGCTTCACCTTGACAGTAAAGGAGGCCATGGATAGACATATCAGAATGGGAATGGGACGTGGAATTAAAATGTGTGGCCACTGGAAGATCCTGGAGCCAGAGTAAGCAGGATCTCCCAGTGGCCACACATTTTAATTCCACATCCCATTCCCATTCTGATATGTCTATCCATGGCCTCTTCTACTGTAAAGATGAAGCCACACTCAGGTTGGAGGAACAACACCTTATATTCCGCCTGGGTAGCCTCCAACCTGATGGCATGAACATTGACTTCTCAAACTTCTGCTAATGCCCCACCTCCCTCTCGTACCCATCCGTAATTTATTTATTTATATACACACATTCTTTTTCTCTCTCTCCTTTTTCTCCCTCTGTCCCTCTCACTATACCCCTTGCCCATCCTCTGGGCTTCCCCCCTCCCCCTTTCTTTCTCCCTAGGCCTCCTGTCCCATGATCATCTCATATCCCTTTTGCCAATCAACTGTCCAGCTCTTGGCTCCATCCCTCCCCCTCCTGTCTTCTCCTATCATTTCTGATCTCCCCCTCCCCCTCCCACTTTCAAATCTCTTACTATCCCTTCTTTCAGTGTTACGTACCCCATAACTGGGTTGCCAAACCGGCAGAAATGGACCACTTAGTTGGAGTCTGGATTACTGGAACTAAGAAAGTTTTATTAAAGAAATAAGCAACATAGTACTCTAACAGTAAGGATATAAATGCAACAGGTTAGCAATGAATAAACACACATGTACATGGAACTATGATAATAGGATCAATCAAGCTCTATCGCAGTCTAGGGGTAAAAAGATCAGTCACAAGTGACAGAGTTCAGTTTAGTTCAGTTCGCAGTAATCGCCGTCGTGCTGTTGGGGAGAGAGAGAGAACGAATGAATATGCAAATCGGATTCCAAACAGACCTTCGATATTCCTCGCAATTAGCTTTCGGGCGAGCCTTTTGTAATGTCTTCTGAGGTCACCGACTGTGACCCCTCCGTTCCAGATACGATCGTTCTTCTACGGTGAACCCGGCACCCAGCAAGGACGGACACACACACCGGGTTCCCGCCCAACCGTATCTTTCCACCCTGTGCGTCTATGGCTGGTCCCGCAAGCAGACCTCCATATCTTCCACCAACTTGTGGGGGCACACCGCTTCCAAGATCTCATTACCTCGTGGTGTCGTGTGTCTGTTGCCTTAGCGAACCTGTCCCTTTTTATCCCCCTGCTGGGGTATCGCCTGTCCATCAAACTTCAAACAATTTCAGAGTTCAAAGCAACCGGTCTCTGACAATACTCGGAACTGTGTCTCCTTTTCGTTAATCCCTCTCGTCTCTCATTAACGTTTCTGAATGTTCCCCCATTGTCCTCTTATCGTCATCAATATTCTGATAATTTGGTCTGTCGTCACATCAGTTAGTCCTGACGAAGGGTCTCGGCCCGAAACATCGACTGTACCTCTTCCTAGAGATGCTGCCAGGCCTGCTGCATTCGCCAGCAACTTTTATGTGTGTTGCCAGGGCCTGACAATGTATTCCCTTGGATCCTGTGAAGGCAAGTGTAGAAATTGCAGGGACCCTTGGAGTGAGATTTTTAAATCATCCTTAGCAACAGGCTCGAGATGATTAGAAGATGGCCAATGTTGTTCCACTGTTAATGAAAGGCTCTAAAAATAGGCCAGTGTGCCTGACATCAGCAGTCGGAAAGTTATTAGAAGGTAGTCTAGGACAGCCACCGGTCCACAAAGCACGTACTACTGGGCTGCGAGAAAACGATATGATTTGGCGATATGAGTCAGCTGCACCTTTCCTCATTCCCTGTCACGCTCTGTTGAACTTGAATGCACGCGAGGTCATCAGTGACCCAAGACGTGCAAAGGAATGGGTCCGTGACCCATTTGTGAATGTTTCCAGTGAATCTTCCATGTCAGCGCGCGAGAAAAGGTCAACTCCTCGAGCTTGCAAGTGAAGGTGGGCTGAAAAGTACGTTTGCCATAACATCTCTGCCAGCATTCTGGATCAAAGTCGAGGCTGAATATCCTGAGATAGCCACGAAAGCACTGAAAACGTTGCTTCCATTTCCAACATCACATCACTGCAAAGCGAAATTTTCTGCAATGAATGCAATGAAAACTAAATTGCAGAATAGACTGGACATAAGGAACCCCCTTCGAGTATTGCTGTCTCCCATCACCCCTTGATGGGACCGTCTTGTTGCAGGAAAACAAGCCCAGGGCTCCCACTGATTCAGTGATATTGGTGTGTTGCAATGATTTTATATGTTCATACAAGGAAAATATGTGCTGTGTGTTTAATATCCAAATGTTACTTAAAATGTTATTATGTTATTGACCTATAAGTGACTTATAATTCAGTGGTCCCCAACCTCGGGGCCATGAAGAATGCAGCGATACAGCGGTAGCCAAGATGCACCCAGCACATCTTTAAGAAAAAAGCCGAAATAAATAAGCTAATTAACCAAGTGCCGCACTTGTAAATGTTGGCCCAGATCAGAGGCGATTGCTGATTCTGGCTACCGCTGTACCACTGCATGCTTCGCGGCCTGGTATCGGTCTGCAGCCCGGAGGTTTGTTATAATTGACTTATCACTATATTCATGTGAGGAAAATATGCGCTGTGTGTTTAATACTAAATTCAATAGATAAAACCTTTTAGAAATGAAATTGAGTGTGTTAGTCACTTATAAGTGACTTACAGTTGAATTATCACCTATATTCTGGTCGTGATGAACACCCACGCCGCCCCCCCTGGTCACCCGGTCTGCAATAATATTGTCAATATTAAACCAGTCCGCAGTGCAAAAAAGGTTGGGGATCCCTGGTCCAGGAGACCGGCTGTATAAGTATTTGGATAGACATGGTCTGATTAGGGATAGTCAGCACGGTTTTATGTGTGGTAGGTCCTGTCTAATCAATCTTAGTGTTTCAAGGAAGTTACCAGGAAAGTTGATGAAGGCAAGGCAGTGGATGTTGTCGGACCTTGTCAATGTTCATGCAGACATGGAAGGTTGGTCAAGAAGGTTCAGTTACTCTGCAGACAAGATGAGGTTGCAAATTGGAATAGATTGGGTTTGTGCAGAAGCCAGAGAGTGGTAGTAGATGGTTGCCTCTGACTGGAGACCTGTAACTAGTGGAGTGCCGCAGGGGTCGGTGCTGGGTCCGTTGTTGTTTGTCATCTATATCAACAATCTGGATGATAATGTGGTTAACTGCATTAGCACATTTGCAAATGTCACCAAGATTGGACAGCAAGGAAGACTATCAGAGCTTACAGGGTAATCTGGACCAGCTGGAGAAAAGGAAATGGAATTTAATGCAGACAACTGAGAAGTGTTGTACTTTGGTAGAATCAACCAGGGTAGCTCTTGCTGCGTGTACTGCAGGGCACTGAGGGGTGTGGTAGAACAAAGGCATCCGGCAATACAGGTCCATAATTTATTGAAAGTGGTGCACAGGTAGATAGGATGGTAAAGTACTCTTGGCACACTGGCTTCATGAATCAAAGTATTGAGTACAGGAGATGAGATGTTATATTGAAGTTGTATAAGACAGTAAGGCATAATTTGGAGTATTCTGTTTTGGCACTTGCCTACAAGAAGGATATAAATAAGGTTTAAAAATTATAGAGAAAACTAATAGGTTTGTTGCCAGGACTGGAGGACCTGAGTTAGAAAGAAAGATTGAATAGGTTAGGATTTTATTCCTTGAAACTTAGAAGACTGGGAGGAGATTTGATAGAGGTGTACAAAACTATGAGGGGTATCGATAGGGTATCTAAATGCATGCAGGCATTTCCCACAGAGTTTGGCTGGGACTACAACTAGAGGTCATTGGTTAAAAGTGAAAGGTGAAATACTTAAGGGAATGAGGGAAAACTTTTTCTCTCAAGGGACTGTTGAGTGTGGAAGAAGCTGCCAGTGCAATTTGTGTCCACAAGCTCGATTTCAATGTTTAAAAGAAGTTTGGATTGGTACATGGATGGTAGGAGTATGAAGGGCTATGGTCTGGGTAGTTTAAATTCTGCGGCATGGATTAGGCAGGCAGTAGGGACTGTTTCTGTACTGTACTTTTTATGACATTCTAAATATTGACGTAATATTTAATTCAATTTTGACATGTCTGTTTATAATCTATGATTGTCAGACTGTGATTCATCCTAATTTTGGAAATTAATCAATTTTAGAAATAACAATAAAAACAATGATGTGCTCCGAGCAATTGTTTCCCAAATTGTATTACCTATGTTCCATGAACCCCAGGAAAGTTTAGCCTTTCACCATTGCGAGTGACTGTTCTAATGCATCTCATTTTAATTATATTAAATATATTTCTCATGATGTTACTTGTTATTTACAGGCAGAGAAAGAAAAGAATGAAAAGAAGCAAAAGCAAATGAAGAGTGTCTTGTGCAGGGACCCACTACCTCCATGGAGCCCACCGAATAAAACAATACCATTTGGAAAATGAGCACTTTAAGACAGTGTTAAATTTACAAGGCTGTGCTTTTTAATTGAATTCATACAGTAAATTTTGATTTGTATTAAATTTTGATTTGCATTTTGAATTTCAGAATAATATGAATTATTACAAAGTAACAATGTTTTATAAAAACATGGTTTAAAAAGAGAACAGGGCAGTTTCAACAATATTGAACAAAAATATTATGTGGCAGGAAACAGGCCATTCAGCCCACCACAGTTGTCCTGGCCAGTGGGCACCCATCTGTGTTAATCCCATCTTGGCTATTAGCCCCCTATACGCAAGTGATTGAATTGTTAGTTCACAAACTTATTAACTTCTGTCAGTGACTCTACTTCAACTACACTCTCAAGCAGTAGTTTGGAAAAATGGCCTCTCAGATTCCCACTAAATTTCTTACAACAGTCATGTCCTCTAGTTTTAGCTACATCTGATATGGGAGGGGAGAGGAGTCTGCTCCATCTAAATCCCTCACAGTTTTATATAAGTCAATGGATAGATTAAGTCCTAAGCAAGTATTTCATAGGTTGATTTTATTGTCAAAGTATGCAAGTACAATACAACTGATAGTCATCTTCTCCAGATAGCCATGAAAATCAGAAAAACCACAGCAGTCGTTGGAATAAAAGACATCACCCCCTGCCCACACGAAATGGAAGAAGAAATAAAACTCTCAAATTCCAACCCCTCTCTCACACAAAAACCAACAGCTTGCCTGACTGGAACCACAACCCACCAATCGGTAACAAGAAAGAAAACACAGAAAACTGAAGGAGAGCAATGTAAACCACAGTCCAATGATCACATCAATCTCAAAATTTCGAAAACCTCCTCCAGCTAGAACTGAAGAGAATATACGCTCAAACTCAGTCCTTCCATGGAGAGCGACTACCACGCCACCAACCCAGCTACCATCCGCCGTCAGCCCATGGCCTCCATGGAGAGCGACTGCTGTCCTCCTCCATATTTGCCTTGATGCTTCAATCTTAAGGCTGATTTATACTTGTGCATACTAGCTTACTCCGTAGCCTATGCAAGTGGGCACGCCATTGTGAGCATTCGTACTTGTGCATTGGTGTATCAGCGTCACTCTGCAATTCACCGCCAAAACGCTAGTTGGCGGTGGGTTTCTATGCCACTGTGTTGAGTTTCTTCATGTTGAAACTCAACACGAAGAAACTCGAACTTCAAACAATGGCGACTGAAACTGAAGGAGGGTGAATTTTCTGTGCTTGTCCAGCCACTGAGAGACTTGGACGAGGAAATGCATTTCAAATATTTCCGGATGTCGGCAGGTAGATTTGACGATTTGGTTTATCGTCTCCAACCATTTATTTTGCATCATTGTACGCACAGTAAACCCAGAGACCGGCAATAACCATTCAAGTTTTAGCTTCCGGTGGAAGTCAACAGGCTGTAGCGGCTAGCTACAAACTGGCGTCAAGCACAGAGTCCTCCATAATTGTGGAGGTCTGTAAAGCTTTATGGAAAGCATTGCAGCCAGAGTTCAGTCGCCCAATGGGAAGCTATTTGCAGCGTAGGAGGAAATGCGATGCTACCAAGTGGACCAATCACAGCTGTTTCGGTCTGCGTCGCTGCGACACGTAGTTACATTTTGAGAGAGGTGCGTGTTAAGCTACAACGTAGGGTTCGGCATAGGGTACAGCGTAAGGTACGTGGTTACGCCGTACCTATGGCATACATTTGATGCACAAGTATAAATCAGCCTTTACTTGACGCTTTGAAATGGAGTCAATCATGGCTCTGCACTCCATTTCTGGTCTCCTGCATGAGGTAGCCCGTACTCATGATCCTCTCCAGGGACAGCAGAGCACCAGATCACTCGATCAAACTCCAAACTGCATGTGACAGGCTCCAACAGTCTCTAGATATTTAACAGTAAGCCTACTGTCAGTGATGGGTAAATTATTGGAGGAGATTCTGAAAGATAGGATCGTCATACAGTTGTATATGACTGATTAGGGTTAATTAACAGGGCTTTTGTGTGTGGGAAGTGGTGTTGCACAAATTACAATAAGGTTTTTGAATATGTGAGCAAGATATTTGACGATATACTGCATGGTAGCGTGGTCCAAAAAGTTGGATCAGGCCCAGAGCCATCAAACACTCTTCATATGACAAGCCATTCAATCCTGGAATCATTTTCATGAACCTCCTTTGAACCCTGTCCAATTTCAGCACATCCTTTTGAATAGAAGGGGCCAAAAACTGCTCACAAAAATTCAAGTGAGGCCCCACCAGTGCTTTATAAAGTCTTAACATTTCACCTT
Source organism: Mobula birostris (assembly GCF_030028105.1). Classification (NCBI taxonomy): domain Eukaryota; kingdom Metazoa; phylum Chordata; class Chondrichthyes; order Myliobatiformes; family Myliobatidae; genus Mobula; species Mobula birostris. Next base: position 112,183,786 of record NC_092372.1, read on the forward strand.
TCTTTTATCCTCTTGAAATAAATGCTAACATTGTATTTGACTTCCTTACCACAGACTCAACCTGCAAACTAACTTTTAGGGAATCCTGCACAATGACCCCCAAGTCTCTTTGTGTCTCAGTTTTTTCGTATTTTCTCTCCATTTAGAAAATAGTCAACCATTTTATTTCTTCTACTAAAGTGCATGGCCGTACATTTCCCAGCACTGTATTCCTTCTGCCATGTCTTTGTCCATTCTCCTAATCTGTCTCAAATCATTCTGTAACCTCTCTACTTCCTCAAACTGCCTGCACCTCCACCTATTTTCATAATGTCTGTAAACTTTGCAACAAAGCCAAATCCATCATCCAAATCATTACCATAGCATGTAAAAAGAATCGGCCCCAACATCACTAGTCACCAGCAGCCAACCAGCAAAAGCTCCCTTTGTTCCCACTCTTTGCCTCCTGCCAATCAGCCACTGCTTTATCCATGCTCAAATCTTTCCTGTAATACCTCGTAGCTTGTTAAGTAGCCTCATGTGTGGCACATTGTCAAAGGCTTCTGGATATACAAATACACAATATAAGGTGATTATCCTGCTTGTTGTTTCTTCAAAGAATTCCAACAGATTTGTAAGGCAATATTTTCCCTTGAGGAAACCTTGCTAACTATGGCCTAGTTTATCATGTACCTCCTAGTACCCTGCGACCTCATCCTTATCAATGAACTCTAACATCTTCCCAGTCACTGAGGTCAGACTAACTGGCCTATAATTTCCTTTCTTCTGCCTCCCTCCCTTCTTGAAAAGTGAAATGACTTTTCAATTTTCCAGCCTTCCGGAACCATTCCAGAATCTAGTGATTCTTGAAAGATCATCACTAATGCCTCCATCATCTCTTCAGCCACCTCTTTCAGTACCTGGGGTGTACACCATCTGGCCCAGGTGGCTCATTTACCCTCAGTCGTTTCAGTTTCCCAAGAACAGTAACTTCACACACGTCATGCCCCCGACACCTGGAACTTTCACCATACTGCTAGTGTCTTCCACAGTGAAGCCTGTTGCATAATATATTGAGTTTACATGTCATCTTGTTGTCCCCCATTACTACCTGTCCAGCATTGTTTTCCAGTTGTCTGATACCCACTCTCACCTCTCTTTTACACTTGATGTATCTGAAGAAACTTTTGGTATCCTCCTTAATATTATTGGCTAGCTTACTTTCATATTCCATCCTTACATTCTTAATGACTTCTTTAGTTGCTGTCTGTTAGATTTTTTTAAGAGCTTCCAATCCTCTAAATTCCTACTAATTTTTGCTGTATTATATGTCCTCTCTTTGTCTTTTATGTTGGCTTTGACTTCTCTTGTTAGCCATGGTTGTGTCATCTTTACTCCTCCTTTGGGATGTATATATCCTGTGCCTTCCAAATTGCTTTCAGCAATTCCAGCCATTGCTGCTCTGCCATCATCTCTGTCAGTGTTATTTTCCAATTAATTCTGGCCAACTCCTCTATCATGCCTTTGTTCCCTTTATTCCACTGTAAAACTAATTTTAGCTTCTCTTTCTCAAATTTCAGGATGAATTTGATCATATTATAATCACTTTCCCCCAAGGATGCTTTTACCTTAATCTCACTAATCAATTCTGGTTCATTGCACAACATCCAAACCAAAATAGCTGATCCCCTAGTGGGCTCTAGAAAGCCATCTCGTAGGCACTTTGGAAATACCCTCTCCTAGAATCCAGCACCAACCTCATTTTCCCAATCTATTGCATATTGAATTCCTCCAGGACTATTGTAACATTACCCTTTTGGCATGCATTTTCTTTCTCCTGTTGTAATTTGTAGGCCACATCTTACTACTGTTTGGGCTTCTATATGTAACTCCTTTCAGGGTCTATTTATCCTTGCAGTTCTTTAGCTCTATCCACAACAATTCAACACCTTTTGACCCTATATCACGTCTTTCTAATGATTTAATTTCATTTTTACCAACAAAGCAACACCAACCCCTCTGTCACCCTGCCTGTCCTTTTGATACAATGTGTATCCTGGAACATTAAGCTCCCAGCTATAATCCCCTTTCAGCCATGATTCAGTGATGCCTACAACATCATACTAGCCAATCTGCAACTGCGCTCTAAGTTCATCTACCTTATTCCATACACTGTGCGCATTCAAATATAACACTTTCAGTCCTATATTCACCCTTTTCGATTTTTGTCCACCTTTTGTGTTACAATTGACTGCAATTTTGACATATCAACAGCCTCTCCTCACTACACATTGCCTCTGTTTGTAAACAAGCTACCTCATCTTCAACACTATTATCCGCCTTTCCTACGATACTTCTTGCATTGAAATATTAGTTCCCCTCCAGTTCAGGTGCAAACCATCCCTTTTGTACAGGTCCCACCTTCCCTGGAAGAGAGCCCAATGATCCAAATATCTTATACCCTCCCTCTTACACAACTCCTTAGCCACATAGAACATTATACAGTTTAATTAGTTCTGGCCTCATTAGCATGTGGCATAGGTAGTATTCCTTTATATTCATCTACCAATTAAAAAGCCTCTTAATCAGATCAGTTTGGAGGAGTTTAAGGTTTTATATGACTGCAGTATGACTTGCTTTCTCCTACTAATGAAGGCAAGTATGCCATAAGCCTTTTTTACAATCATATCTATTTGCATAGCAACTTTCACTGAGTATGGACCTAGACTCTAAAATGCCTCTGGACTTTAATGCTATTAAGGAGGCAACCATTATCTTTCTACTTTCTCTTTCATTTGACCTTGTAAAGTGCAACACCTCATATTTGCCTGGATTAAGCTTCATCAGCTGCTTCTAGAAACATAGAAAGTCTGCAGCACAATGCAGGCCCTTCGGCCCATAATGCTGTGCCGAACACATCCTTACTATAGAAATTACCTAGGGTTACCCATAGCCCTCTATTTTTCTAATGTAGACCACATTCTGTAGAGCTTAGGCCAGAGACCATAGTCTACAAACCGTAGAGCACATGTCATAGAGCTTAGACCAGAGACCAGTGAAAACAAACCGTAGCACAAACACTTAGCACAAACTGTAGAGCCTCAGCCACAGAGCATAGACCAAAGACTGCAGAGCCTAGGCCACCGACCGTAGAGCAGAGACTGTAGAGCTTAAGCTAGAGATCATAGACCACTTTCCATAGAGCTTAGGCCAGAGACCATTGACCACAGACCATAGAGGTTAGGCAACAGATAGACAATAGGTAGAGGAGTAGGCCATTCAGCCCTTCGAGCCAGCACCGCCATTCACTGTGATCATGGCTGATCATCCACAATCAGTATCCAGTTCCTGCCTTATCCCCATAGCCTTCAATTCCGCTATCTTTAAGCGCTCTATCCATCTCTTTTTTGAAAGCATCCAGAGACTTGGACTCCACAGCCTTCAGGGGCAGAGCATTCCATATATCCACCACTCTCTGGGTGAAAAAGTTTTTCCTCAACTCCGTTCTAAATGGCCTACCCCTAATTCTTAAACTGTGGCCTCTGGTTCTGGACTCTCCCATCAGCGAGAACATGCTTTCTGCTCCAGCGTGTCCAATCTCTTAATAATCTTATATGTTTCAATAAGATCCCCTCTCAGCCTCAGTTATCAAAGATGTGATAACAGCACATTTGGAAAGCGGTGAAATCATCAGACAAAGGATTTGTGAAAGGAAAATCATGTCTGACGAATCTCACAGAATTTTTTGAGGATGTAACTAGTAGAGTGGGTAGGGGAGAACCAGTGGATGTTGTATATTTGGATTTTCAAAAGGCTTTTGACAAGGTCCCACACAGGAGATTAGTGTGCAAACTTAAAGCACACGGTATTGGGGGTAAGGTATTGATGTGGATATAGAATTGGTTAGCAGACAGGAAACAAAGAGTGGGAATAAACGGGACCTTTTCAGAACGGCAGGCAGTGACTAGTGGGGTACCGCAAGGCTCAGTGCTGGGACCCCAGTTGTTTACAATATATATTAATGACTTAGATGAGGGAATTAAATGCAGCATCTCCAAGTTTGCGGATGACAGGAAGCTGGGCGGCAGTGTTAGCTGTGAGGAGGATGCTAAGAGGATGCAGGGTGACTTGGATAGGTTGGATGAGTGGGCAAATTCATGGCAGATGCAATTTAATGTGGACAAATGTGAGGTTATCCACTTTGGTGGCAAGAACAGGAAAACAGATTATTATCTGAATGGTGGCCGATTAGAAAAAGGGGAGGTGCAATGAGACCTGGGTGTCATTATACACCAGTCATTGAAAGTGGGCATGCAGGTACAGCAGGCGGTGAAAAAGGCGAATGATATGCTGGCATTCGTAGCAAGAAGATTCGAGTACAGGAGCAGGGAAGTACTACTGCAGTTGTACAAGGCCTTGGTGAGACCACACCCGGAGTATTATGTGCAGTTTTGGTCCCCTAATCTGAGGAAAGACATCCTTGCCATAGAGGGAGTACAAAGAAGGTTCACCACATTGATTCCTGGGATGGCAGGACTTTCATATGATGAAAGACTGGATCGACTAGGCTTATACTCGTTGGAATTTAGAAGATTGAGGGGGGATCTTATTGAAATGTATAAAATCCTAAAGGGATTGGACAGGCTAGATGCAGGAAGATTGTTCCCGATGTTGGGGAAGTCCAGAACGAGGGGTCACAGTTTGAGGATAAAGGGGAAGCTTTTTAGGACCGAGATGAGGAAAAACTTCTTCACACAGAGAGTGGTGAATCTGTGGAATTCTCTGCCACAGGAAACAGTTGAGGCCAGTTCATTGGCTATACTTAAGAGCGAGTTAGATCTGGCCCTTGTGGTTAAAGGGATCAGGGGGTATGGAGGGAAGGCTGGTACAGGGCTCTGAGTTGGATGATCAGCCATGATCATACTGAATGGCGGTGCAGGCTCGAAGGGCCAAATGGCCTACTACTGCACCTATTTTCTATGTTTCTAAATTCCAGAGTATACAGGCCCAGTCGCTCCAATCTTTCGACATAAGACAGTCCCGCCATCCCGGGAATTAACCTTGTGAACCTACGCTGCACTCCCTCAATAGCAAGAATGTCCTTCCTCAAATTTGGAGACCAAAACTGCACACAGTACTCCAGGTGTGGTCTCACCAGGGCCCTGTACAGCTGCAGAAGGACCCCTTTGCTCTTATACTCAATTCCCCTTGTTTTGAAGGCCAGCATGCCATTAGCTTTCTTCACTGCATGCTTGCTTTCAGTGACTGATGTACAAGAACACCTAGATCTCGTTGTGCTTCCCCTTTTCCTAACTTGACTCCATTTAGATAATAATCTGCCTTCTCGTTCTTACCACCAAAGTGGATAACCTCACATTTATCCACATTAAACTGCATCTTCCATGCATCTGCCCACTCACCCAGCCTGTCCAAGTCACCCTGCATTCTCATAACATCCTCCTCACATTTCACACTGCCACCCAGCTTTGTGTCATTGGCAAATTTGCTAATGTTATTTTTAAATCCCTCATCTAAATCATTAATATATACTGTAAACAGCTGCGGCCCCAGTACTGAACCCTGCGGTACCCCACTGGTCACCGCCTGCCATTCCGAAATGGACCCGTTAATCGCTACTCTTTGTTTTCTGTCAGCCAGCCAATTTTCAATCCATGTCAGTACTCTGCCCCCCAATACCATGTGCCCTAATTTTGCCCACTGATCTCCTATGTGGGACTTTATCGAAGGCTTTCTGAAAGTCCAGGTACACTACATCCACTGGCTCTCCCTTGTCCATTTTCATAGTTACATCCTCAAAAAATTCCAGAAGATTAGTCAAGCATGATTTCCCCTTCGTAAATCCATGCTGACTCAGACCAATCCTGTTACTACTATCCAGGTGTGTCGTAATTTCATCTTTTATAATTAACTCCAGCATCTTTCCCACCACTGATGTCAGGCTAACCGGTCTATAATTCCCTGTTTTCTCTCTCCCTCCCTTCTTGAAGAGAGGGACAACATTAGCCACCCTCCAATCCACAGGAACTGATCCTGAATCTATAGAACATTGGAAAATGATTACCAATGCGTCCACGATTTCTAAAGCCACCTCCTTAAGTACCCTGAGATGCAGACCATCGGGTCCCGGGGACTTAGCAGCCTTCAGACCCAACAGCATTTCCTGCCTAATATAAATTTCCTTCAATTCATCCATTATCCTAGGTCCTTTGGCCACTATTACATCTGGGAGATTGTTTGTGTCTTCCCTAGTGAAGACAGATCCAAAGTACCTGTTCAACTCATCTGCTATTTCCTTGTTCCCCATAATAAATTCACCCGCTTCTGTCTTCAAGGGCCCAATTTTGGTCTTAACTATCTTTTTCCTTTTCACATACCTAAAGAAGCTTTCACTATTCTCCTTTATATTCTTGGTTAGTTTACCTTCGTACCTCATTTTTTCTCCACGTATTGCCTTTTTAATTACCTTCTGTTGCTCTTTAAAAGTGTCCCAATCCTCCGGCTTCCCACTCGTCTTTGCTATGTTATACTTCTTCTCTTTTATTTTTATACTGTCCATTACTTCCCTTGTCAGCCACGGCCTCCCCTTACTCCCCTTAGGATCTTTCTTCCTCTTTGGAACGAACTGATCCTGCACCTTCCACATTATTCCCAGAAACACTTGCCATTGCTGTTCCACTGTCATCCCTGCTAGGGTATTGTTCCATTGAACTTTGGCCAGCTCCTCCCTCATAGCACCATAGTTCCCTTTATTCAACTGTAATACTGACACTTCCGAGTTTCCCTTCTCCCTCTCAAATTGTAGATTAAAACTTATCATATTATGGTCACTACCTCCTCATGGCTCCTTTACCTCGAGGCCCCTGACCAAATCCGGTTCATTGCACAACACTAAATCTAGAATTGCATTCTCTCTGGTAGGCTCCAGTACAAGCTGTTCTAAGAATCCATCTCAGAGGGACTCCACAAACTCCCTTTCTTGGGGTCCAGTACCAACCTGATTCCTCCAGTCTACCTGCATGTTGAAGTCCCCCATAACAAATGTAGCATTACCTTTGTGACATGCCAATTTTAACTCTTGATTCAACTTACACCCTACATCCAGACTATTGTTTGGGGGCCTGTAGATAACTCCCATTAGGGTCTTTCTACCCTTAGAATTTCTCAGTTCTATCCATACTGATTCTACGTCTCCTGATTCTATGTCCCCCCTCGCGAGGGACTGAATATCATTCCTCACCAACAGAGCCACCTCACCCCCTCTGCCCATCAGTCTGTCCTTTCGATAGGACGTATAACCTTGAATATTCATTTCCCAGGCCCTGTCCACTTGGAGCCATGTCTCTGTTATTCCCACAACATCATACTTACCAATTTCCAACTGTGCCTCAAGCTCATCCACTTTATTTCTTATACTCCGTGCATTCATATACAATACTTTTAATTCATTACTCCCCTCAACTCCCATATCAATTCCTATTTCACTTGGCCATACTGTACGATCCCTTCTTGAGCTTTCTGCTCTGTTGATTCTGCTGTCATTCTCAACTTTTCTTATTCTCACTTTCCCTTTATCTCCATCCTTATGTTTCCAGTTCGTTCCCCCCCCCCCCACTACTTAGTTTAAACACACCCATGTTGCAGAGGCAAACCTGCCTGCCAGAATGCTGGTGCCCCACGTATTAAGGTTCAACCTGTCCCTTTTGTACAATTCATCCTTTCCCTGAAACATACCCCAGTGGTCCAAGAATGTAAATCCTTGCTCCTTGCACCAGTTCCTCAGCCACACATTCAGATTCATTATCTCCCTGTTCTTGACCACTCCAGCACGAGGAACTGGAAGCAAACTGGAGATAACCACCCTGGAAGTCCTGCTTTTCAGCCTTCTTCCGAGTTCTCTGAAGTCACGCTGTAGAATGTCTTTCCTCTTCTCCCCCACGTCATTTGTGCCAACATGCACCACCACTTCCAGATGTTCACCTTCACTCTTGAGGATTCCCTGCAATCGGTCCATGACATCTTGGATCCCGGCACCAGGGAGGCAACACACCATCCTTAAATCTTGCCTGTTGCCACAGAAACCCTCACCTGTCACTATGGAGTCCCCTACTACCACGGCTCTGCCTAACGTCTGTCTCCTCGGCTTTGCCTCAGTGCCAATTGTTGATAGTAGACCCGTCCGCCTCTCAGACTGGCACTGTCTTCTGTCCCGACAGCTTCCATGAGGGAGAACCTGTTTACGAGAGGCACATCTCCCGGGGTCTCCTGTACTTCAAGCATACTTTCCTTGCTCATCGTCGTCCTCCTTCTCTCTTCCTATATCCTAGGTGTAACGACCTCACTGTAGGTCCTGTCCAGAAAACTCTCGTTCTCCCGGATGAACCTAACGTCATCCAGTTGCCTCTCCAGTGCTGCAACACGGTCAGAAGCTGAATCTGGATACATTTTCCACAGTTGTAGGAGTCAGAGACACTAGCAGTGTCCCTGACCTCCCACATCATGCACGCAGCACACTGAATCAGCCTAGCGGTCATCTCTTCACCACTTCTCACCCTCTCCAACTGTGGCGTAGTCTCCTCTCTCAGCCTCCTCGCTGAAGACTCCTAAACCAAAGACTCGCACTTTTCTCGCAAGGCACTTCCCTTGACAAGGCCGCTCCCCGACAGGCCGCTCCCCTAGAGCGAGCCTTGCTTATAAAAGCTGATAATTTGAGTAATTAGTTTCACCTGCCACGCCTCCTCCGACCTGGAAGGTCTGTTTCACTCGCTGCTCCAACCGGCTTTTTTTTTCCAGCAAGATCAGCGAGCACAGACAATAGAGCACATACTGTAGAGCTTAGGCCAGAGACCATGGACCACAGACCATTCAGCACAAACAGTAGAGCTTAGGCCGGAGATCATAGACTACATACTGGAGAGCTTTACCAGAGACCACAGACCACAGACTGTAGAGCACCGACTATAGAGTGTAGGCAAGAGACAATAGACCACAGACCATTCAGCACATACCACAGAACTTGGCCGGAGACCATAGTCCACAGACTGTAGAATATACATAGTCATACTCATAGTCATACTTTATTGATCCCGGGGGAAATTGGTTTTCGTTCCAGTTGCACCATAAATAATAAATAGTAGTAGAACCATAAATAGTTAAATAGTAATATGTAAATTATGCCAGTAAATTATGAAATAAGTCCAGGACCAGCCTATTGGCTCAGGGTGTCTGACCCTCCAAGGGAGGAGTTGTAAAGTTTGATGGCCACAGGCAGGAATGACTTCTATGACGCTCTGTGTTGCATCTCGGTGGAATGAGTCTCTGGCTGAATGTACTCCTGTGCCCACCCAGGAAAATTATGTAGTGGATGGGAGACATTGACCAAGATGGCATGCAACTTAGACAGCATCCTCTTTTCAGACATCACCGTCAGAGAGCCCAGTTCCATCCCCACAACATCACAGGCCTTACGAATGAGTTTGTTGATTCTGTTGGTGTCTGCTACCCTCAGCCTGCTGCCCCAGCACACAACAGCAAACATGATAGCACTGGCCACCACAGACTCGTAGAACATCCTCAGCATCGTTGGGCAGATGTTAAAGGACCTCAGTCTCCTCAGGAAATAGAGATGGCTCTGTCCCTTCTTGTAGACAGCCTCTGTGTCCAGTTTATTGTCAATTCGTATCCCCAGGTATTTGTAATCATCCACAATGTCCACACTGACCCCCTGGATGGAAACAGGGGTCACCGGTACCTCAGGTCTACCACCAGCTCCTTAGCCTTTTTCACATTAAGCTGCAGATAATTCTGTTCACACCATGTGACAAAGTTTCCTACCGTAGCCCTGTACTCAGCTTCATCTCCCTTGCTGATGCATCCAACTATGGCAGAGTCATCCGAAAACTTCTGAAGATGACAAGACTCTGTGCAGTAGTTGAAGTCCGTATACACCGTAGAGCTTTGCTGGAGACCATTAATCACAGACCATAGGGCTTCTCTGCCCCATCTGTAACTGACCTGTCTGTCTGTCTAGGTACCATATCCGATGCGGACGTTGGTGACCATGGTTTTCCCATATAGATCTATCCTTCGTTTTTTGGATGACTTCCATTTCCTCGATGTGTAGCCACCTGGCTATACTTTTGATGTACATAAGCCGAGGTCTTCCTCTAGGTTTACTCCCATCAATCTTTCCAGAGAGTATGGGTTTTTCTAGTTCATCTTTCCACATGAGGTGTCCTAGGAATCTGAGTTGTCTTTCTCTTATTGTTGGTATGAGTGATCGAACTGCTTGGTCTTGTCTGAGAACTTCTTCATTTGATGTGTCTGTGGTCCATGATATTTTTAACATTCTCCTGTAGAACCATAATTCAGCTGCTTCTAGTCTCTTTTCCATTGCTGGAGAAATGGTCCAGCATTCACTTCCGTAAGTCAGGATAGAATAAATGTAGCACTGCAGTATTCTGTTTTTAGTATCTTGCTGTATTCTTTGATTGTTCTTTACACTGTTAGAATTCCACCAATCTTGGTGTAATCAGTAAACCTGCCAATCTACCCAACTAAAACAACAGGAATTCTGCAGATGCTGGAAATTCAAGCAACACACATAAAAGTTGCTGGGGAATGCAGCAGGCCAGGCAGCATCTCTAGGAAGAGGTGCAGTCGACGTTTCAGGCCGAGACCCTTCGTTAGGACCCAACTACCCAACTACATTTTTATTCGAGTTATTGATGTGTATCATCAATGGCAATCACAGCGCTGATCCTTGCGAAACACCACTAGTCATGGACCTCCAGCCAGAATAAAATTGTTTCACCCCCCTCCTTGCCTTCTATGGGTAAGCCAGTTTCAAATACAAACTTGCAATTTGTCCTGGTTGTCATGTATCTTTATCTTCTAAATCAGCAAACAATAATGGACTTTATCAAATGCCTTACGAAAATTTATCAATTGCCTCAACTCCCATCAAGCACTTTTGTCATTCCCTCAAATTTTGCATCAGTCTTCACAATGGAAGACACTAGCAGTATGCCAGAAATTCAGAACTGTCAGAGACAGAAGTGAGTGTAGTTTCCATTACTAAGGGGGGTGATTGGGAAACTGAAAGGTCTGAAGGTAGATACATCTGGACCAGATGGACTATGCCCCAAGTTTTCTAAAAAAGGTAGCTGAAGAGACTGCAGAGGTATTGGTAATGATATTTCAAGATCACTAGATTCTGGAATGGTTCTGGAGGACAGGGAAATTGCAAATGTCACTCCACTCTTTAAGAGAGGAAGGCAGAAGAAAGTAAATTGTTGGCCAGTTAGCCTGACTTCCGTGATTGAAGATGTTGGAGTCCATTAGTACGGATGAAGTTTTGGGGTACTTGAAAGCACATGATACAATAAGTGCAATGCCCTGGTTCATATTTTTCTGTCATGCTGCATTTTGGCAGATCTGTAAGAGCAGTCTGTTCTGTTTTCATGCTTGTTTGGGTTACGGTTGAAGATAAGAGATGAGGAGAAATGTGTGCCATCCAATTAGGATGGTCGGATTAACAGGAGGTTTCTCTGGTGAAGAACCCTTAAGGTTGAGCTTGGGGCTTTTGTTCGAGAGAAGATGCTGGAGAGATCCAGTGAGAGACCCATTTGTTCAAGATGGATTGCAAGCAACGTTCAGAAGGCGGCGTGTGCTTTCACGTTCACCAAGGGCCCAGCGTGTGAGTGACAGAAGTTCAAGATGTGCTCATTTGACACTAATTAGAATGGGCCCTTTTTGTTATTCTTTACTAAACCTTGAGTTCAGAATAAGTATTATTCCTTTAATTGTATGGAGTGTACTGTCTGTTATTTTGTGACGTTAATTTGAAACAGGGTAGCAAATTACACGGCATCCACACAAACTGAGGTGTGCTCGATCCCACCCCAAACCCCAATCTTACGAGCTTAGCAGGGCCAAAGGTTGTCTTCCCTAGGCTTACACAGCCAAGGAAACCAGGGTGTTTCATAAGCATAGTTTCCTTGAGAGGAAATCTTGCCTGGCAAATCAGTTGGAAATCTTGGGGGAAATAATAGATGGAATAGACAAAGTGGATGTTGTTTATTTGGATTTGACAAGATGTTATAAAGAACATTGTATTATAGGAAATATACCAGCATGGACAGAAGGCAAAGAGTGGTTGTAGACAGATCATATTCTGCATGGTGGTCGGTGACCAGTGGTGTGCCTCAGGGATCTGTTCTGGGACCCCTACCCTTCATGACTTTTATAAATGACCTGGATGAGGAAGTGGAGGGATGGGTTAGTAAGTTTGCTGATGACACTAAGGTTGGAGCTGTTGTCAGAGGTGACAGCAGGACATTGATAGGGTGCAAAACTGGGCTAAGAAGTGGCAGATGGAGTTCAACCCGGAGAAGTATGAAGCGGTTTATTTTGGTAGGTCAAATATGATGGCAGAATATAGTTTTAATGGTAAGACTCTTGGCAGTGTGGATGATCAGAGGGATCTTGGGGGCTGAGTCCATAGGACGCTCAAAGCAGCTGTGGAGGTTGACTCTGTGGTTAAGAAGGCGTATGGTGTATTGGCCTCATCAATCATGGAATTGAATTTAGGAGCTGAGAGGTAATGTCGCAGCTATATAGGATCCTGGTCAGACCCGACTTGGAGTACTGTGTTCAGTTCTGGTCGCCTCACTGCAGGAAGGATGTGGAAGCCATAGAAAGGGTGCAGAGGAGATTTACAGGGATGTTGCCTGGATTGGGGAGCATGCCTTATAAAAATAGGTTGAATGAACTCGGCCTCTTCTCCTTGGAGCGATGGACCTGATAGAGGTGCATAAGATGATGAGAGGCATTGATCGTGTGGATAGTCAGAGGCTTTTTCCCAGGGCTGAAATGGTTGCCACAAGAGGACACAGGTTTAAGATGCTGGGGAGTAGGTACAGAGGAGTTGTCAGGGGTAAGTTTTTTTTTACTCAGAGAGTGGTGAGTGCTCGGAATGGGCTGCTGGCAACAGTGGTGGAGGTGGATACGATAGGGTCTTTTAAGAGATATTTAGATAGGTACATGGAGTTTAGTAAAATAGAGGGCTATGGGTAGGCCTAGTAATTTCTAAGGTAGGGACATGTTTGGCACAACTTTGTGAGCTGAAGGGCCTGTATTGTGCTGTAGGTTTTCTATGTTCCTATTTGCTGACTGACAGGAGGGAAAGAATGGAAATAAAGGGGAGCTGTTACTGGTGGTGTTCCACAGGGGTTGGTGTTAGGACCACTTTTCATGTTATATGTAAATGATTTAGATAACAGAGTCGATGGCTTTGTGGCCAGGTTTGCAGACAATGCAAACATAGGTGGTGGTGCAGGTAGTGTTGAGGAAGCAGAACAACTTAGACAGATTAGTATAATGGGCAAACAAGTGCCAGATGGAATACAGTGTTGGATAGTGTATGCTCATGCACTTTGGTAGAAGGAATAAAGGCTTATTTTCTGAATGGGGAGAAAATTCAAAAATCAGTGGTGCAAAAGGACTTGGAAGTCCTTGTGCAGGATTTTCTAAATCAGGAGTTCCCAACGTGGGATTCATGGACTTCTCAGTTAATGATAGGGGGTCCATGGCATAAAAATGTTTGGGAACTGCTGCTGTCAAGGTTAACCTGCAGGGTGAATTAGTGGTAAGGAATGCAAATGCAACGTCATCATTCATTTCAAGAGGACTAGATATGATGTAATGTTAAGGCTTTACTGTATAAGGCATTGCTTTGACCGCACTTGGATAATGGGCCCAATGACTGGTCACAATACTCCAAGAAAAGGTGTGCTAGTATTGGTGAGGAAGCAGGGGAGTCTCATGAGAATTATTCCAGCAATGTAATGGTTAACATGAGAGTTTGACGGCTCTGGCCTGTACTTGTTGGTGTTCGAAGAATGAGGAGATCTCATTGAAGCCTATTGAATGTTAGAAGGCCTAGATAGAGTGGATGTGGTGAGGATGTTTCCTAGGACAGAAGTGCACTGACTCAAAGAGGGATGTGCATTTAGGATAGAGATAAGGAGGAATTTTTTTATCCAGAGGGTAGTAAATCTGGAATTCATTGCCACAGACTGCTGAAGTTGATAGGTTCTTGATTAGTTAGGGCATGAGAGGTTACAGGGAGAAGGCAGAAAAATGGGGTTGAAATGGATAATAAATCAGCCATGAAGGAATGGTGGAAAAACTCAATAGGGTAGATAGCCTAATTCTGCTCCTATGTTTTATTGTCCATCTATTCTGGCAGATGGGACTAGCTTACTGGACAAGCAAGTCAGCATTGGGTGAGTTGGTGCGAAAGGTGCTGTGTTCTATGCTGTGTTATTCTGCTTCTACGAAAAAACTTGCTCATCACATCTCCCTTGAACCTACCCCACCCCCATCTTCAATGCATGCCCTCTGGTATTAGACATTTCTACCATGGGAAAAAGATGCTTCATGTCCACTCTATCTATATCTCTCATATTCTTATTAACGTCTATCAGATCTCCCCTCAGCCTCTACCACTCAATCTAAGTTTCCTCAACCTCTTGCGATAGCACATGTCCTCTAAACCAGGCAGCTTCCTGGTTAAACCTCTTCTGCACCCTCTTCAAAGCCTCAACATCCTTCCTATAGTGCGACCTAACCAGAGTTTTATAAAGTTCCAACCTAACCTCCTGACTCAATGCCTTAACTAATAAAACCCTATTGATCTGTGTAGCCACTTACAAGGAGCTATGAATTTGGACCCCAAGGTCTCTCTGCTCAGCAACACCTTTGAGGGGTTTGCCCTTAACAGTGTCTTGTCTCCTTGCAGTTGCCCTACCAAGCAGTAACACCTCACATTTTCTTAGTTAAACTACACCTGCCATTTCTCTGCCCATATTGTGCTGTATTCCATGCCAGTCTTATGCACTATCCACAACTCCATCAATCTTGGTATCATTCACAAACTTGTTAGACCACCCATCTACATCTTCATCAAAATAATTGATATAAGTCACAAACATCAAAGGACCCAGCATAGATTCCTGTGGAACATCAGTAATTACAGACCTCCAGCTTGAAATAGCTTGACCATTACACTCTGTCTTCTATACACAAGCCACTTCTGAAACCAGCCAGTTCACCATGGACCCCATGCATCCTAATCTTATGAATTGCCCTCCCATGAGGGACTTTGTCGAACACCTTACTTAAATCCAAGTAAAAAACATCCACTGCTCTACCTTCATCAATCTCTTCTGTCCCCTCATCAAAAACCTCAATCATGTAAGTAAGGCACAATTTGCCCCACACAAAGCCATGCTAGATCTTCCTAATTAGGTGATGGGTTTCTAAATGCAAATATATCCTATCCCAAAGAATTTTCTCCAGCAATTTCCCAACAATTGTCATGAAACTTGCCAGTCTACAGTTTCGAGGATTTTCATTTGAGAGATAAAACATTAGCCACATGCCAGTCCTCTGGGTCCTCTCTGGTATATAGAGAGGACATGAAGATACTGGGTTAAGGCCCCTCTTTTCATGTCTCCCTCAATAACCTAGGGTAAGTCCACCTTAATGCTTTTCAAGAGACCTAACACTTCCTCCTCCTTGACTTTTAAATGCCCTAACATATTTGTACACCCAGCACTGATCTCCTCATCCTCCATATCCTTTTCCTTGGTAAATACCAAAGTAAAATTCTCATTAAGGACCTCACTTGCATTGTCTACATCCAAGCAGATGTTCCCCTCCTTTGCCTTGAGTGGTCCTACCCTTTCCCTAATTATCCTCTTGCTCTTGATCTATGAATAGAATGCCTTAAGATTCACTTTAATCCTATTTGCCAAATACTTTTCATGGACCTTCTGTTATTTTCTAATTTCCTTCTTGAGTATTTTTCTGGCTACTTTATTATCCTTAAGTGCTCCATTTGGTTTCAATAGGTACATTTATATCAAAGAAATCTATACAAAACCTCCTGAAATTCTTTTTCTTCACAAAACATGCACGAAAACAGAGGAGTGCCCCAAAGAATGAATGACAGTTAAATGTTCGAACCCCAAAGCCCCTCCAGTTCCCCCCTTCCACACAGAAGCAGCAGCAAAGCAACGACCCTTTCTCCACCAGCAAAAAAGCACTGACACCCCCCCCCCCCCACCAATCTCTCAGAGATACAGCAAAGCATCAATAAGACACAGACTGGCAGTAGCCCAAAGTTTATTCATTCACCCGGTAATTCAACATGCCACAGGTGCTCTCTCTCCTTAATGGGGGAAAAAGAGGTGTCACAGCGGGAGGGGAGACATAACACATCAACTCACCGATTAATGGTGTCAAAAGTCTGTTGTGTTGATTTTTCCAAGCTGTGTGCCCAAAGTGCTCAGGTGTCTGGGCAGACAGCCAGCTGGCTGATCACGATCTTCCATCTTTCACAACACGCCTGGCAGCAGCACCAGCCTCAACACCACCTGCCTCCGGAGCCGGAATCTGGCACCCTGAAGGCACGCTAGTCTTTCAAGCCATGTCCTTGGCATATCGAAAAGTGGTTGGTCGTGAGACCCCAAGAGTGGGTCCCATTTCTGTAAAGAACCAAAGTCAGCATGTAACTCCAGATCAGTGTCTTCAAAAGAACCCTGAAAAGGGGAAAAAAGAGGTATTAGAGATATTTGATGCTAACTTCCAAAGCTTTACATACTTGCCCTTTTCCTTCTTCACTAAGTTCATCACCTCTCAAGACATCAAAAGTTCTCTATCCTTCTAATCCTGTCCTTCCCTCCAACAGGAACATACCTTTCCTGTCTTCTGTGTAATTGATCCACATGTCTGATGTGCACTTGCCAGTAAAAATGTCGGTCCCAATTAACACTCCTTAGTTCCTGCCTAACGCCCTTGAAATTTGCTCCACTCCACTTTAAGTCTCTCCCACAATGACCATGCTTATCCTTATCTGTAGCTATCCTGAAAGTTAAGGAATTGTGGTCACTGTTCCCTAATTGAAAGGTCAGTCGTCTGGCCAGGCTCATTGCCCAATACCAGGTCCAGTACAGCCCTGGTGTTGGATCATTTACCTATTGATTTTAGAAACCCTCGTGGATACACTTAACAAATTCTATCCCATCTAAATCCCTTCTACTAAGAAGGTTCCAGTTTATATTAGGGAAGTTGAAAACCCCCCATGACAATAACACTATTCTCTTTACATGTTTCCTATTCTGTTTATATATCTGTTCTTCAATATCCTGTTGGCTACTGGGGTCTGTAGTACAATCGCATCAGTGTGATTGCATCCTTCCTATTCCTGAGTTCCGCCTATGTAGACTCAGTCTGAATATTCCATTATGTCTCCCCTGAGTGAAGCTGTGATATTGTTCCTGATTAGTAGTGCAACCCTCCCCACCCCCACCCCCACCGGCTTTTTACCCCTTTCTCTATCTTTTTTGAAACTTCCAAAACCTGGTACATTAATCACCCATTCCTGCTTCACTCTCAACCAAATTCATCAACTTTACCCATGATACTTCTTGCATTACCTGAGCAGCCTCATCCTTACATCTTACCAGGTTATGTCAATCCTGAACTCTGATCTTTAAACAACTCCCACACATTAAACTGTCTGACAGCAGCTGCTTCCAATCAATGCTTATTAGCTCTTGTGTTATTCTGTCATAATTTGCTCTCCCCAACTTAATACCTTCCCACAAGATCCAATTTTATCCATTCTAATAACTATCTTAAAACAATGAGTTGTGGTCACTTTCCCAAAATGTTCACTCAGCATCAGAACTATCGCCTGGCCTGGCATGTTTCCTGAAATGCGATCCACTGTGTTCTCATTTCTAGTTGGACTCCCTATATACTGTTTCAAGAATCCCTTTTGGACGCCCTGACATTCCCATTGAATCTTTTTCCTTTCAACTTAAATTGATGCCTTCTGAAGTACATGCCATCTAAAGATTTGCCAACCCGAGGTAAAAGACTGTGTGCATTTACCCTCTCTTAAGGCTGTCATGATCTCTTACACATTTGTTTCCTATAGCACCTTAGTTTCCTATACTCCAAAGATTAAAATCTTGTCCAACTTCTCCCTTTAACTCTGTCTGTCAAGTCCTGGCAACATCCTTGTTATTCTTTGATGCATTCTTTCCAGTGTAGTAACATATTTCCTATAGCAGAGTGACCAGATTATCCTGTAAACCTACACCGTGATCTCCCAGATTGTATTATTGTTACCAAGTAAGAATGGGCCCAGCTTTGGCCCTTGGGGCACACAGATAGTCACAGACCTCCAGCCTGAGAAACACCCGTCCACCATCATGCTCTGTTTTCTACCATCCAGTGAATTTTGTATCCATTGTGCTAGCTCATCTGAGATGCCATGTGACATAAACTTCCGGAGCACTCTACCTTTGTCAAAAACCTTACTAAATCACATATACTATGTGTGTCACCTCTACTTCCTCATAACCATTGAATTTGCAAAATAAGATCTACCACGTAAGAAGTGATGCTGGCTATCCCTAATGAACCCTTGTCTTTCTAAATGTAAGTATCCCTCAGAATCCTTCAGCAACTTGCCTATCATGGATATTAGGTCTGTAATTTCCAGGTCTATCCTTATCCTTCTTAAATAAAAGCACAATTTTTGTTATTTTGCAGTTTTCTGATAACTCAGCAAAGGATAGGGACATTGCTATTAGCTCTGTGAGGGCTGATGTAATTTTTCCCAAAGTTTTCAGTAATGTTCTTGGATATACCTCATCCAAAACTGGAGAGTTGTTTAATTTCATATCTTTTAATGTACGCAACACCTCTTCTACGGGACTGCTCACAAAATATTGCCATTAACTTTGCCAGATTACTAAGTCTTTACAGCTTTCTCCATGGATAAAAACTGAGAAGTAATTGAACATGGACAACACATTAAATGAAATGAAAAGGTTGGAAGTTGATATCTTAGGCCTGTCAGAAATTAGATGGACCGACAGTGGCAAGTTCACTAAGATAAGTTCTCTGATAATGTATTCTGGAGGTCAACAGCATATGTATGGAGTTGGAATTATTTTAAAAAACAAGTATCAAGATGTCTTATGGGATATTGGACGATATCCGACTGGCTGCTTTTAGTTAAATTAAGGGGTAACCCTTTTAACATTAGCATAATCCAAGCCTATGCGCCAACAAATGATGCGGATGATCAGCAAGTTTTATGAAGATCTTGACAGTGCTTATGAGCAATGTAAATCCATTGATAAAATCATAGCACCTTTTGGATTAGAGGAGAAAAATGAAAATGGAGAAAGGTTTACTAATTGGTGTGTCAGAAACAACCAAGTGCGGAGGAGGAGAAGATGGCGGTGCAACGTGCGCGGCCTCTCCAATGAATAATATCTGTTATCTGTCAAGTAGGGGACAGGGCACAATTCTGATTTGATGGAGACAGATGTGAGAGTGCGGAGGAACATCTGGAGAAACTTCTGAAATGCCGGCTTCGCTGCTGCTGCAACAGTGTGGTAACCGGAATCTCCGGAGCAGAGGACCCCGAATCCTTGGCTTTGCTTGTTACCGCGGCTGGGGCTAGGTCGAAAGTGCTCAGCAGAGGATGGCACTCGGGAGGCTGTATCAGAGGGGCTGGTCGGAGTCTCAAAGTTTTTGGATGGATGGACTCGGTGTCGGCTGCTTCCAAGGCATCGGCAGTTGTCGATGCCTTGGAGGTTTATGGCAGGGAGTTTCTCCCTTTTGCCGCCTGCTATCGGGGACTCGGGAGTCAATCAGGACTTGAGACTTTTTTTTTACCGTGCCTATGGTCTATTCTTTATCAAATTATGGTATTGTTTTGCACTGCTGTAGCTATATGTTATAATTATGTGGTTCTGTCAGTGTTAGTCTTTGGTTTGTCCTGTTTTTCTGTGATATCACTCCGGATGAACAGTGTATCATTTCTTAATGCATGTATGCATTTCTAAATGACAATAAAAGAGGACTGAGCCTTCTCATAATCTAATACTTGGTATAAAAACCATCCACATAGATTGTGTACTTGGATTAGCCCTGGAGATAGAACAAGGAATCAAATAGATTTCATTACCATCAATGAACGCTTTAGAGATAATATCACAAATTCTAAAGCCTACCCAGGAGCAGACTGTGGTTCAGTAATAGCTACCATTAAAACAAAATTAAAGAAACTGAAACGTGGAAAAAAGAGAAAGAAGTGTATGTTGGGAGAACTTAAAAATGATAGCATAGTTAAGCAATAATTCAGAACAGCGGTAGAAGAACACCTCAACAAAAATGAAACAACACCTATTTGGGACAGATTTAGATATGCTATACAGCAACCAGCAGAGGAAATAATCCCTGTACAAGAAATCCAACACATCAACAAGGGGTGAATAACCCAAGAAATTCTAGATCTGATGGAGCAAAGAAGGTTAGTGAAGAATAATGAAGAATACAGAGAGTTGGCAGACAGACCAGACAATTGTGCAATATTAACCATATAACAATTACAGCACGGAAACAGGCTATCTCGGCCCTTCTGGTCCATGCCGTACTCTTACTCTCAACTAGTCCCACCGACCTGCACTCAGCCCATAACCTTCTATTCCTCTCCTGTCCATATAGCTATCCAATTTAACTTTAAATGACAACATTGAACTTGCCTCAACCACTTCTGCTGGAAGCTCGTTCCACACAGCTATCACTCTCTGAGTAAAGAAGTTCCCCCTCATGTTACCCCTAAACTTTTGCCCTTTAACTTTCAACTCATGCCCTCTTGTTTGAATCTCCCCCACTCTCAATGGAAAAAGCATATCCACGTCAACTCTATGTATGTTTGAGGGTCGGCACAACATTGTGGGCCGAAAGGCCTGTAATATGCTGTACTGTTCTATGTTCTGTATATGTCAAACAAAATTACACCCAGTACAGATCCCTGAGGCACACTACTAGTCACCAGCCTCCAATCTGACAAACAGTTATCCACCCCTACTCTCTGGCGTCTCCCATCCAGCCACTGCTGAATCTATTTTAATACTTCAATATTAATACCTAATGATTGAACCTTCCTAACTAACCTTCCATGTGGTACCTTGTCAAAGGCCTTACTGAAGTCCATATAGACAACATCCACCGCTTTACCCTCGTCAACTTTCCTAGTAACCTCTTCAAAAAATTCAATAAGATTTGTCAAACATGACCTTCCATGCACAAATCCATGTTGACTGTTCCTAATCAGACCCTGTCTATCCAGATAATTATATATACCACCTCTAAGAATACTTTCCATCAATTTACCCACCACTGACGTCAAACTCACAGGCCGATAATTGCTAGGTTTACTCTTAGAACCCTTTTTAAACAATGGAACAACATGAGCAATACGCCAATCCTCTGGCACCATCCCTGTTTCTAATGACATTTGAAATATTTCTGTCAGAGCCCCTGCTATTTCCACACTAAATTCCCTCAAGGTCCTAGGGAATATCCTGTCAGGACCCGGAGACTGGCAGCGCCAGTACTTCCTCTTCTTTAATCATCATAGTTTCCATAACTACCCTACTTGTTTCCCTTACCTTACACAATTCAATATCCTTCTCCTTAGTGAATACTGAAGAAAAGAAATTGTTCAAAATCTCCCCCATCTCTTTTGGCTCTGCACATAGCCATCCACTCTGATTCTCTAAGGGACCAACTTTATCCCTCACTATCCTTTTGCTATTAACATATCTGTAGAAACCCTTTGGATGTATTTTCACCTTATTTGCCAAAGCAGCCTCACATCTTCTTTTAGCTTTTCTAATTTTTTTCCTAAGATTCTTTTTACATTCTTTATATTCCTCAAGCACCTCATTTACTCCAAGCTGCCTATATTTATTGTAGATCTCTCTCTTTTTCTGAACCAAGTTTCCAATATCCCTTGAAAACCATGGCTCTCTCAAACTTTTAACCTTTCCTTTCAACCGAACAGGAGCATAATGATTCTGTACCCTCAAAATTTCACCTTTAAATGACCTCCATTTCTCTATTACATCCTTCCCATAAAACAAATTGTCCCAATCCACTCCTAAATCCTTTCACATCTCCTCAAAGTTAGCCATTCTCCAATCAAAAATCTCAACCCTGGGTCCAGTCCTATCCTTCTCCATAATTATATTGAAACTAATGGTATTGTGATCACTGGACCCGAAGTGCTCCCCAAGACATACCTCCATCACCTGCCCTATCTCATTCCCTAACAGGAGATCCAACACTGCCCCTTCTCTAGTTGGTACCTCTATGTATTGCTGCAAAAAACTATCTTGTACACATTTCACAAACTCCAAACCATCCAGCCCTTTTACAGAATGGGGTTCTCAGTCTATGTGTGTAAAATTAAAATCTCCCACAATCACAACCTTGTGCTTACTACAGATATCTGCTATCTCCTTACAAATTTGCTCCTCCAATTCTCGCTCCCCATTAGGTGGTCTATAATACACCACTATAAGCGTTACTATACCTTTGCCATTCCTCAATTCCACCCAAATAGTCTCCCTAGATGAGTCCTCTAATCTATCCCGCCAAAGCACCACTGTAATATTTTTTCTGACAAGCAATGCAACACCTCCTCCTCTTGCCCCTCCAATTCTATCACACCTGAAGCAATGAAATCCAGGAATATTTAGTTGCCAATCACTCCCCTCCTGCAACCATGTTTCACTAATAGCTACAACATCATATTTCCAGGTATCAATTCATGCTCTAAGCTCGTCCACCTTTCTTTCAATGCTCCTAGCATTAAAATAGATACATTTAAGAAACTCTCCACCTCTTACTCTCCGTTTATCCCTAATGGTCCAAACCACTTTGTTATCTTTTTCTTCCTTCTCCCCTACAACTTCGGTCTGAGTGCTCCTGTTCTCTGTCCCCTGCCTATCCTCCCTTGCACACTGTCTACTAGCTTTCTCCATTTGTGAACTAACATCCTCTCTCCTAGTCTCTTCAATTTGATTCCCACCCTCCAACCATTCTAGTTCAAAGTCTCCCCAGTAGCCTTCAGAAATCTCCCCGCCAGAACATTGGTCCCCCTAGGATTCAAGTGCACCCCGTCCTTTTTGTACAGGTCACACCTGCGTCATAAGAGGTCCCAATAATCCAGAAACTTGAATCCCTGCCCCCCCGCTCCAATCCCTCAGCCATGCATTTATCCTCCACCTCATCGCATTCCTACTCTCACTGTCGCGTGGCACAGGATGTAATCCCGAGATTACTACCTTTGCGGTCCTTCTTCTCAACCCCCTTCCTAACTCCCTATATTCTCCTTTCAGGACCTCTTCCCTTTTCCTACCTATATCATTAGTAATTATATGTAACACGACCTCTGGCTTCTCACCGTCCCACTACAGGATATCTTGGACGTGATCAGAAATATTCTGGACCCTGGCACCAGGGAGGCAAACTACCATTTGGGTCTCCTGACTGCGTCCACAGATTGCCTATCTGACCCCCTAACTATAGAGTCCCCTACCCTCCTCACTGCCCTCCTCTTCTTCAAAGGAAGAATGGCTGAATCAAAAATGCAATGAAGTAGAAGGCCATATTAACAACAGCAAATAAATGCACAAGAAAATTAAAGAAGTTACTGGAATTAAGAAAACCTCCTCTCTGCAGGATGTATAAGATCAGCAGACGGATCCAAAGTAACAGATCCAGATAAAGTATGTGAGAGGTGGCTTCAGTATATAGAGCAGCTTTTTGAAGAGTCTGGTGTATTGCCTGACAATTTCTTGAAATCAGTATTTATAACTCTGCCAAAAATTCCTGGAACTGCGAAAATCATAGAACAATCAGTCTTTTGAGTCACACAATAAATATTTTGTTGAGAGTTGTTCTGAGTCAAATTAAAAGCAAGTTAAGACGAGAAACTTCTAAACTGCAATATGAGTTTATTGAGGGTAGCGGAACTAGAGACACAATTTTCATACTACGAATGCCTTCAGAAAGGGCAATTGAATATCAAAATTATATCTTTTTATGTTTTTATTGATTTCACTAAAGCATTCAACAAAGTGCAATATGAAAAATTATTTCAAATTCTCGCTAAACTAAACATTGACGGAAGGGACCAACAACTGCTTCAAAATTTATATTGGAATCAAACGGCCGCAGTAAAAATTGATGATAATATAAGCAGTTGGACTAAAATTCAAAGAGGAGTTAGACAAGGATGCATTGCCTCACCGGAATTATTTAATATCTATAGTGAAATGATTCTCAGAGAAATAAAACGGGTCCCCAACCTTTTTTGCACCGCGGACTGGTTTAATATTGACAATATTCTTGTGGACTGGCCGACGAGGGGGTGTGTGTTAATCACGACCGGAATATAGGTGATAAGTCAACTGTAAGTCACTTATCAGTGGCTAATACCTTCAATTTCATTTCTAAAAGGGTTTATCTAACGAATTTAATATTAAACACCCAGCACATATTTTCCTCACATGAATATAGAGATAAGTCAATTATAAGGGAGTTCCTTATGTCCAGTCTATTCCGCAATTTAGTTTTCATTGCAGAAAACCCCGCTTTGCAAAGATATGATGTTGGAAATGGAAGCAATGTTTTCAGTGCTTTCGTGGCTATCTCAGGATATTCAGCCTTGACTTTGATCCAGAATGCCAGCAGAGATGTTATGTCAAACATACTTTTCAGCCCACCGTCATTTGCAAGCTTGATGAGTTGATCTTCCCGCGCTGACATGGATAGTTCACTGGGGACTTTCACAAATGGGTCACGGACCCATTCCTTTGCACGTCTTGAGTCATTTGCGGTTGGGAAGTAACGCTCGAATTCTGTCCACAGCAAAGATAGGTGATCACGCACCAGTTGTGAGAAGAATGGTGGAGCCTCAGTCTCTCCCAAAGTCCCAGATAATGTTGAGAACATGTCATATATACTCCTGTCCACTCGCCAGTCCCACAGTTCCAGTTTGGCTGTGAAAGCAGACACTTTATCTGCCAACTTGGAGACAATTGTCATTCTCCCCTAAAGTGACAAATTCAGTTTGTTGAGCAGGTTGAAGATGTCACACAGATGAGCGAGTTCTACTATCCACTCCTCGTCACTGAAGTGTGCTGCCAGTGGTGACTTTTTTCTTGAAAGAAATCTCTGTACCTACTCTCTTATCTCAGAAACCCTGGCCAGGGCTCTCTCCCTTGACAGCCACCTGACTTCAGTGTGTAAGAGAAGGCGTTCGTGCTCTGCATCCATTCCCTCGCAAAGCTGCTCAAACAAACGTGAGTTTAGGTCTTTTGCTTTGACATGATTGATAACTTCAACAACGTCACTCAATACGCTGTTAAGATCAGGTGACATTTTTCGGCTCGCCAGCATTTCCCTGTGAATGACACAGGGATTCCTGGACTGGCATTCAGGAGCAACCTCTTTGACTCCGGTAGTGAAACCAGACTCGTTAAGCCATTCCAACAGCTGTGCTTCGATATCCTCCGCTATGTCGTCGATTCTCCTTGAAACTGTGGTAGCTGAAAGAGAAACCTGTGCCATCTTGTTAGCTGCAGCTTCTCCCAACAGTTCACAGCACATGTCCTTGGCAGCAGGCAGAATCAATTCTTCACCAACAGTGAAAGGCTTCTTAGCCTTAGCAATACAGCTAGCCACTAAGTACGACGCTCTCAGAGCAGCAGCATTTGTGGAGGTGGTGGCTCTCAGCACTTGCTTCTATTCCGCTTGCTCACATTTTTTCCACTCAAAAAACTCAACGGGTGTTCCGAAGCAGTTTTGAGGGCTTCATTGCCTCATTAGACAGCTTGTCTCCACATACGACACACAGGGGGCTTGGAGCGTGTGAGTCACCGGTTGCAATAAAGCCATATTTTATGTACAACTCGTTGTATTTTCTGTTGAAGGAAGCTTTCTTCTTTTTTGCAGTCTCAGCCTCAGCTGTCTCTACGTTATCATCATCGTTAGGCCTTTTATGTCCCCTACCATCTCTTCCGAAGAAACTCTCAAGCGACGTTTGTTTTTTACTCGTCGAGTAGTTGCAGGTTAATGACTGACTGATGACGTCACTTGACTAATGACCTCGCGTGCGTACAAGTTCAACAGTGGGCGTGACAGGGAATGAGGAAAGCTGCAGCTGACTCATATCGTTTCCTCGCGGCCCGGTAGCACATACTTTGCAGCCTGGTGGTTGGGGACCACTGAAGTAGAAGAACTAGATGGGATAAAAATTGGAGGTGTTAACAACAACAATATAAGATATGCAGACAATACCACCCTAATAGCAAGTGCTGCAGAAGACTTACAAATCCTCCTAGACAAGGTAATACAAACAAGTGCAGATTTTGGTTCTAACCATCAACTGTAAAAAAAAACAAATGTATGGTAATATCAAAACAGCAGGATACTCCCAACTGCCAATTGTACATCAGTAACCAAGAGATTGAACAAAAGACCAGCTTTAATTACCTTGGTAGCTTTATATCACAAGATGCTAGAAGTAAAGTAGAAATAAAAAGAAGAATTGCCATTACCAAAACCAACTTCCAAAAAATGAAACCCATTTTTTACCAACAGACACATTTCTATGACAACAAGGCTTAGGCTACTAAAATGTTACATCTGGTCAATCTTGCTGTATGCTTCCGAAACATGGACTATAACACCAGAACTCCAAAGAAACTTAGAAGCAACAGAAATGTGGTTTCTTAGAAGAATGCTGAAAATATCATATAGAGATAAGGTAACTAATGAGACAGTACTCCAACATGCCCATACAAGAAAATCTTTAATGAGAACATTAAATGAGAGGAAACTTAAATTCCTGGGCCATATAATCAGAAAGGGAGAAATAAAATGCCTTGCATTACAAAGCCGTATGCCTGGGGAACGCAGAAGAGGAAGGCAAAGAAGAAAATATATGTACACTGTGAAAGAACTAACAGATCTAAGTGTGCGAGATACCATTGATGCTGCGAGGGATCATTCGATGTGGAGAGCCATGATCGCCCAAGTGTGTAATGCGCAAGGCACATGAAGAAGAGGAAGACCAGTATAGCAGAGAACAGGTTGTTCAGTCCATGGTGTTTTATTGAACTAATTAGGCTATTAATTAAATGTCTCACTAAAATAATCTTTTATTCTTACACAATCTCCATGTCCCTCCATTCTCTGCATATTTAAGTGCTTACCTAAGAGTCTCCTTTATTAATAACTCCCCTATATTTGTCTCTCACACCACCCTTGTAGTGCATTCCTTGTGTAAAAATAAATAAATTCTCCCACACATCCCTCTCACCTTGAATGCATAGCCTCCAGTACCATAAGACATAGGAGTAGAATTAGGCCATTTGGTCCATCAACCCTTGGTAAAAAGTTACCATCTGACCATCTTTGCCTCTCATCATTTTATAAAGCGCAATCACCTCTGCCATTCCAGAGTAAAGAGCACAAATTTGTCCAATCTCTTCTTATTGCACATGCCCTCTAATCCAGGCAGAATCATGGTGAAATTCTTCTGCACATTCTCCAAAGCTTCTGCATCCTTCCTCTAATAGGGAGACCACAAATGAAGACAATACTTCAGAAGCAGCCTATTCAGAGTTTTATAATGCTGCAACCTGACTATTGAACTCAGTGCCTAGATAAATAAAGGGAGATGTTTTATATGCCTTCTTTCCATCCTAGCAACCTTTGCAGCTACTTTCAAGATCATGTAGACTTGGACCCCTATATCTCAATATCAGTTTTGCTAAGGGCTTAGCTTTCAATAGCAGTAATAGTGTATTGTTTCTCAAAGTGCAACACCTCATCTTTGGATAGATAAAACTCAATTTGGCATTTGTCCACATGTGTGTGTGTATATATATATATATGTGTGTGTGTGTGTGTGTATGTGTATGTATATATATGTATATATATAGCTGTATCATTTGCTAATCTTCTACAATATCCACAGAACCACCAATATTTGTATGGTCTAAATATAGAAATATAGAAAACCTACAGCACAATACAGGCCCTTCGGCCCACAAAGTTGTGCCGAACATGTCCCTACCTTAGAGATTATTTTCCTAAGCTCCATGTATCTATCTAAAAGTCTCTTAAAAGACCCTATTCTATCCACCCCCACCACCGTTGCCGGCAGCCCATTCCACGCACTCACCACTCTCTGAGTAAAAAACTTACCCCTGACATCTCCTCCGTACCTACTCCCCAGCACCTTAAACCTGTGTCCTCCTGTGGCAACCATTTCAGCCCTGGGAAAAACCCTCTGACTATCTACACGATCAATGCTTCTCATTATCTTATACACCTCTATCAGTTCACCTCTCATCCTCTATTGCTCCAAGGAGAAAAGGCTGAGTTCACTCAACCTGTTTTCATAAGGCATGATCCCCAATCCAGGCAACATCCTCTGCACCCTTTCTATGGCTTCTACATCCTTCCTGTAGTGAGGTGACCAGAACTGAGCACAGTACTCCAAGTGGGGACTGAGATAGTGTGGAGGGCTGTAACCTCTGAGAGCCCTCCACACTATCCACAACACCTCCAACCTTTGTGTCATCAGCAAACTTACTAACCCATCCCTCCACTTCCTCATCCAGATCATTTATAAAAATCACGAAGAATAGGGGTCCCAGAACAGATCCCTGAGGTACACCACTGGTCACCAGCCACCATGTAGAATATGACCCGTCAACAACCACTCTTTGCCTTTCATGGGCAAGCCAGTTCTGGATCCACAAAGCAATGTCCCCTTGGATCCCATGCCTCCTTACTTTCTCAATGAGCCCTACATGGGGTACCTTATCAAATGCCTTGCTGAAATCCATATACACTAATCTACTGCTCTTTCTTCAACAATGTGTTTAGTCACATCTTCAAAAAATTCATTCAGGCTCGTAAGGCACAACCTGCCCTTGACAAAGGCATGCTGACTATTCCTAATCATATTATGCCTCTCTAAATGTTCATAAATCCTGCTTCTCAGGATCTTCTCCATCAACTTACCAACCACTGAAGTAAGACTCACTGGTCTATAATTTCCTGGGCTATCCCTACTCCCTTTCTTGAATAAAGGAACAACATCTGCAACTCTCCAATCCTCCAGAACCTCTCCCGTCACCATTGATGATTCAAAGATCATCGCCAGAGGCTCAGTAATCTCCTCCCTCGCCTCCCACAGTAGCCTGGGGTACATCTCTTCTGGTCCCAGCAACTTATCCAACTTGATGCTTTCCAAAAGTTCCAGCACATTCTCTTTCTTAATATCTGCATGCTCAAGCTTTTCAGTCTGCTGCAAGTCCTTTTCCATAGTGAATACTGAAGTAAAGTATTCATTAAGTACCTCTGATATTTCCTCTGGTTCCATACATACTTTCCCACTGTCATACTTGATAGGTCCTATTCTTTCATGTCTTATCCTTTTGCTCTTCAAATACTTGTAGAATGCCTTGGGGTTTTCCTTAATCCTGCCCATCAAGGGCTTCTCATGGCCCCTTCTGGCTTTCCTAATTTCTTTTTTAAGCTCCTTCCTGTTAGCCTTATAATCTTCTAGATCTCTAAAATTACCTAACTCTCTGAACCTTTTGTAAGATTTTCTTTTCTTCTTGACTAGATTTATTACTGCCTTTGTACACCAAGGTTCCTGCACTCTACCGTAACTTCCTTGTCTCATTGGAACGTACCTATGCAGAACTCTACACAAATATCCCCTGAATGTTTGCCACATTTCTTCTGTACTCTTCCCTAAGAATGTCTGTTCCCAATTTAAGCTTCCAATTTCCTGCCTGATAGCCTCATAATTTCCCTTACTCCAATTAAACGCTTTTCTAACTTGTCTGTTCCCATCTCTCTCCAATGCTGTTGTAAAGGAGACAGAATTATGATCACTATCTCCAAAATGCTCTCCCACTGAGAGATCTGACTCTTGGCCAGGTTAATTTCCCAATACCAAATCAAGTACAGTCTCTCCTCTTGTAGGCTTATCTACATATTGTGTTAAGAAACCTTTCTGAACACACCTAACAAACTTCACCCCATCTAAACCCCTTGCTCTAGGTAGATGCCGATCAATATTTGGGAAATTAAAGTCTCCCATCACGACAACTCTGTTATTATTACACCTTTCCAGGATCTGTTTCCCTATCTGCTCCTCGATATCCCTGTTACTATTGGGCGGCCTATAAAAAACACCCAGTAAAGTTATTGACTCCTTCGTTCCAAATCTCCACCCACAGACACTCCGTAGTCAATCCCTCCATGACGTCCACCTTTTCTGCAGCCATGACACTATCTCTGATCAACAGTGCCATGCCCCCACCTCTTTTGCCTCCCTCCTTGTCCTTTCTGAAACATCTAAAACCCAGCACTTGTAACCATTCCTGTCCCTGAGCCATTCGAGTCTCTGTAATGGCCACCACATCATAGCCCCAAGTACTGATCCACTCTCTAAGCTCATCCGCTTTGTTCACAATACTCCTTGCGTTAAAATAGACCAAACCGTTGGTCTGAGCACATCCCTTCTCTATCACCTGCATATCCTCCCTCACACATTGTCTCCAAGCTTTCTCTATTTGTGAGCCAACCACCTCTTCCCCAGTCTCTTCAGTTCGGTTCCCACCCCCCAACAATTCTAGTTTAAACTCTCCCCAGTAAAACCTCCCCGCCAGGATATTGATCCCCCTGGGATTCAAGTGCAACCTGTCCTTTTTGTACAGGTCACACCTGCCCCAAAAGAGGTCCCAATGATCCAGAAGTCTGAATCCCTGGCCCCTGCTGCAATCCCTCAGCCACACATTTATCCTCCATTTATACTCACTGTCACGTGGCACAGGCAGTAATCCCGAGATTACTACCTTTGAGGTCCTGATTCTCAACTTCCTTCCTAACTCCCTGTAGTCTCTTTTCAGGACCTCTTCCCTTTTCCTACCTATGTCATTTGTACCAATATGTACCATGACCTCTGGCTGTTCTCCCTCCCACTGCAGGGTATCTTGGACGCGATCTGAAACATCTCAGACCCTGGCACCTGGGAGGCAAACTACCACCTGAGTTTCTTTCCTGCGTCCACAGAATTGCCTGTCTGACCCCCTAACTATAGAGTCTCCTATCACTACTGCCTTCCTCTTCCTTTATACTTTATTGTCGCCAAACAATTGGTACTAGAACGTACAATCATCACAGCGATATTTGATTCTGCGCTTCACACTCCCTGGATTACAAATATTAAATATTAAAAATATTTAAAATCAGTAAATATTAAATATTTAAATTATAAATCAGAAATAGAAAATAGAAAAATGGGAAGTAAGGTAGGGCAAAAAAACCGAGACGCAGGTCTGGATATTTGGAGGGTACAGCCCAGGTTCGGGTCAGAATCTGTTCAGCAGTCTTATCACAGTTGGAAAGAAGCTGTTCCCAAATCTGGCCGTACGAGTCTTCAAGCTCCTGAACCTTTTCCTGGAGGGAAGAGGGACGAAAAGTGTGTTGGCTGGGTGGGTCATGTCCTTGATTATCCTGGCAGCACTGCTCTGACAACGTGCGGTGTAAAGTGAGTCCACGGACAAAAGATTGGTTTGTGTGATATGCTGTGCCACGTTCACGATCTTCTGCAGTTTCTTTCGGTCTTGGACAGGACAACTTCCAAAGCGTGGAGGTTGACCGGTAGGCTGTGGTTGATGTGTGCCATAACCAATCTCTCGAAGCACTTCATAGCAATTGATGTCAGAGCCACAGGTCGATAGTGTTACGTACCCCATAACTGGGTTGCCAAGCCAGCAGAAATGGACCACTAGTTGGACTCCGGTTTAACAGAAACTAATAAAGTTTTATTAAAGAAATAAGTAACACGGTACTCTAATCGTAAGGATATAAATGCAACAGGTTAGCAATGATAAAACACACATGTACACAGAACTAGGGTAATAGGAATCAACCAAGCTCTATCGCAGTCTAGGGGTAAAATGATCAGTCTCAAGTGACTCAAAGTTCAGTTCAGCTTAGTACAGTTCGCAGTAATCTCTGTTGTGCTGTTGGAGAGAGAGAGACAGAGAGAGAGAAAGAGAGAGAGAAATGCAAATTGGATTCAGGCAGACCCACTGTGACCCCTCCGTTCCAGATACGACCGTTTTTCCGCAGTGAATCCGGCACCCAGGCAAGAGCGGACACGTGCACCAGGTTCCCACCGATCGTACCCTTTTCACTCTGTGCGTCTATGGTTGGTTCCCACCAGCCAGACCTCCAAAACCCACCAACTTGTGGGGGCACACCACTCTTCCAGGGTCTCGTTATCTCGTGATCTCGTGGTATGTGTCGTGCCTTAGCGAACCTGTTCTTTTTATCCCCCTGCTGGGGTATTGCCTGTCCATCAAACTTCAAACAGTTCAGGTTCAAAGCAACCGGTCTGTCAACATTCTGAATTGTGTCTCTTTTTGTTATCTCTCTCCTCTCTCATTAACATTTTGAACGTTTCTCCATTTGTCTCCCTTATCTCTCTCATCAGCATCAATCGTCTGATAACTTGGTTTGTCGTCACAGTAGTCATTCAGGCATGCCACCTTGCTCTTCTTCGGCACTGGGATTATCGTTGCCTTCTTAAAACAAGAGGGGATCTTAGACTGAAGCAAGGAGCAGTTGAAGATGTCAGCAAACACCCCAGCTAGCTTGCTTGCACAGGCCCGGAGAACCCGTCCTGGGACGCCATCTGGGCCCGTCACATTCCTTGGATTTATCTTCAGGAAGGCCCTTTTAACGTCCTCCTCGGTGACGATGAATCTCGATGCCACCAGGTCCGGTTCATCCGGAGGGAGCGGGACGCTCCTAATCTGTTCAAATCTTGCGTAGAATACGTTAAGTTAGTCAAGAAGAGAAGCGCCACAGTTATTGATATTCCCAGCCTTTTCTTTGCACCCAGTGATCTCATTTAGACCCTTCCATAGTCTACTGGCATCCCTTTGGTTAGCCTGGGCTTCCAACTAGGCTCGATATTGCCTCTTGGCACCCTTAATAG
Organism: Mobula birostris; assembly: GCF_030028105.1. Lineage (NCBI taxonomy): Eukaryota > Metazoa > Chordata > Chondrichthyes > Myliobatiformes > Myliobatidae > Mobula > Mobula birostris. Next base: position 112,216,769 of record NC_092372.1, read on the forward strand.
CTTTCCAGAGTTCACACCTGGATTCCATATAGCGACTAGTATCCCCTACCCTTCTGACCCACAAGGGGTACAGCCACAGGGGTACTCTCTAGTACCTGACTCTTCCCCTTCCCTCTCCTGACTGTTACCCACTTGTCTGTCTCCCGTGGCCCCAGCGTGACCACCTGCCTATAACTCCTTTCTATCACCTCCTTGCTCTCCCTGATCAGACAGAGGTCATCAAGCTGCAAATCTACAAACCAATATTACAATGGTTTGAAAATGTGGCATAAATGACACATTTCACTGAATGTTTCTTGTTCTTTACTTTTTTGGTTATTTGTTTGTATAATCACCTATTTGTAAATGTTCAGTAATTAGCAGTATTTGTTGTAGGATCTGTTGAAATGGATTGTTCTTTAGGTTCTTAAGGTTTTTAGCAAGATTGAATTTGTAGCTTCACTAACATATAATTTGTGTTTTTAACCTGTATTTTTCACAATGCGGTATAAGACTACACCTACAGGTGGTAAAGCAAAATAAATTGCATAGTTTATAGCACCTTTTCCCATTTTCATTGGTAAGTGTTAAACATGCTATCCCTATGTGTCTTTCAATTGGCTGTTTGCTAATCTCAGTATAAAAGTGTCAGTGTCTGTGAAATCACCATCTTGTCCTTATCTTTTCCTCAGGTTCTTTAGTTTCATGTGTTCTGTACCTGTTTCTGTTTAAACGTTAAATAAATGTTTGTAAAACAACAAGTTTTCACTCATTCTTGGACTCCTAAAAGAACCTGCGAATCAAAAAATCAACAGATCTGACACTTCTTTGTCTGCAGCTCTGTCACTGCACAAAAAGAACTGCCTCATAGGCAGTTCTTATCAGAATTTTTTTTCTGTTCACCTTGAACTAGTTTCCAGTATAAAGACTATCTGATTGTCCTTGTTCATTGTCTCTCTATGTTGTTCCTTCCGTGCATTGGGTAGCAACCTTGCCACCTCTTTAGCATTTGTCTGTTTTTTACCAGGCCAGGTTACAGGTCAATGCTCAATGCAGCACCGATGGAAAGCATGCAAGGAGCTGGTCAGATTCGAACCCAGGAGAGTTTGCCTCGAATCTGGTGCGGATGCCACTATACCACTTTTATCTTTCTTCAGTTCTTCTTTTACTCTTTCTTATTTATAGTAAAGTGAGTTGGTTTTCTGCTTTATCTTGCTATGAACACCTAATCAAATACTATAAACACCAGATTTTTGACTTCTAAACAACCTTCTGGACAATACATCTCCATATCCAAAAACTTGGCATAGTCAGCAAGATAGTACTGAAGAACCTTATGGTGAAAGAAATTCCTAATCTCTGTTCTAAATAGACATCCCTCTTTCCTAGTGGGGGAGTCTATCCCCTCTGGTCATAGACTCCCCCACTAGGAAACATTCTCTTCACATCCACTCTATCTAGGACCTTCAACATTCAATGGATTTCTAAAGCTCCTCAGTGTGGGAGGGAAGTTAGTTATTCATCTTCAGTAAAGAGGCAGTATGTTTGGTCACAGTGGCTTCTGCAGGGTCAACAGAAGGGGTTATTGTCCTATTTACACCTATTTTTAATTATCACAAGATTATACGTTAAGAAATATAAGTACTGCAGGTCTACATCCTCAGCAATGTGTGGAGCTGTGCATCATGCTGCTGCCTGAATGCAGTCTAACACAGTGACCAACTTGGTCACTTTTCTCGTCATCACAAGACCCCTTTGGATATTGTTAATGTGGATAGCCACAAATTTGACTCACTGAATTGTTGGCAGAAAGTGGAGGAGCTGTGTGTTCTAGGACTTTCAACATTCACATTCACTGGGCCTCAAGCCACAGTGTCACCTGTTTGCAGTCTCAAGACAGAAGCTTCACTGGGAGTGGAGAAGCATGGCATCTAGGATGGAGTTGGTGCTGTACACCACCCAAACCCAAACCCCATGTTCGCTCGGCAGAAGACAAGCTCTGTTGTGGTCGACTGCAGATTTCTGGGCATTGAATGAACTAAAGGGTATGGACTATATATATTGCCTATAAAAAATACTCACCCACCTTGTGATACAACATTAAATCACTTTGGATTTAATTTGGCTTTTTTGACCCTGATCAACAGAAGAAACTCTTTCATATCAAAGTGAAGAGCGTTCTCTACAAAGTGATCTAAATTAATTACATAAGACCATAAGACAAAGGAGAAGTCAGCCATTCGGCTCATTGAGTCTGGTCTGCCATTTTATCATGAGCTGATCCATTCTCCCATTTAGTCCCACTCCCTGGCCTTCTCACCATAACCTTTGATGCTCTGGCTACTCAGATACCTATCAATCTCTGCCTTAAATACACCCAATGACTTGGCCTCCACAGCTGCCCGTGGCAACAAATTCCATAGATTCACCACCCTCTGGCTAAAAATATTCCTTCGTATATCTGTTCTGAATGGGCGCCCTTCAATCCTTAAGTCATGACCTCTCGTACCAGACATATAGTAAAACACAAAATAATTATTGCAGAAGTATTCACACCTTTTAATATCACCAACCAAATCATCACTTGTGCAGCCAATTGCTTTTAGAATACTTTCAGGGGATGTGAAACCTTTTTATTCCATGTGGTTGTATTTTACAGACGTTCTATATCTGCTTGTTATTTTGCATCTGCAAGATTGAGGCTTCAAACCATGGTGTCGCCTATTTACAGCAGCTAGCATGTACCTATCCAGGAGTGTCTTAAAAGACCCTATCGTATCTGCCTCCACCACTGTCGCCGGCAGCCCATTCCACGCACTCTTGTCCCCACCGTCCACTCGCCCTCTCTCACCGTCCCCTCGCCCTCTCTCCCTGTCCCCTCGCTCTCTGTCCCCGTCCCCTCACCCTCTTCCCCACTGTCCCCTCACCCTCTCTCCACGTCCCCTCGCCCTTGCCCTCCTCCCCACCTTCCCCCACCCTCTCTCCCCGTCCCCTCGCCCTCCTCCCCACCCGTCCCCTCGCCCCCTTCCCCCTCACCTCGCCCTCGCTTCCCCGTCCACTCGCCCTCATCCCCGAGACCCTCGCCCTCTCTCCCTATCGTCCCCTCGCCCTCTTCCCCATCGTCCCCTCACCCTCGTCCCCACCATCCCCTCACCCTCTCTTCCCACCCGTCCCCTTGCCCTCTCTCCCCCGTCCCCTCACCCTCTCTTCCCCCGTCCCCTCACCCTCTTCCCCACCCGCCCCTCGCCATCTCTCCACCGTCCCCTCACCATCTCTCCCCGTCGCCTCGCCCTCTTCTCCACCATCCCCTCGCCCTCTCCCCACCCGTCCCCTCGCCCTCTCTGCCACGTCCCCTCGCCCCCTTCCCCCATCAACTCACCCTCTTCCCCACCGTCCCCTTGCCCTCTTCCCCACCGACCCCTTGCCCTCTCCCGACCCGTCCCCTCGCCCTCTTCCTCGAGACCCTCGCCCTCTCGCCACCGTCCATTCGCCCTCTTCTCCACCGTCCCCTCACCCTTCCTCCCCTCCCCTCACCCACTCTCCCCCTCCCCTCGCCCTCTTTCCCCGTCCACTTGCCCTCGTCCCCACCATACACTCACCCTCTCTTCCCACCCGTCCCCTCACCCTCTCCCCCTGTCCTCTCGCCCTCTCTCCCCCGTCCCTTCGCCCTCTCTTCCCCGTCCCCTCGCCCTCTCCCCGTCCTCTTGCCCTCTCTCCCCCGTCCCTTCGCCCTTTCTTACCCCGTCCCCTCGACCTCGCTCCCTGTCCTCTCGCCCTCTCTCCCCCGTCCTTTCGCCCTCTCTACCCCGTCCCCTCGCCCTGTCTTCCACCCATCCCCTCGCCCTCTTCCCCACAGTCCCTTCATCCTCTCTCCACCCGTCCTCTCTCCCTCTCTGCCCCCTCACCTCACCTTCTCTTCCCCCATCTCCTCGCCCTCTCTGCCCCTTCCCTTCACCCTCTCTCCACTGTCCCCTCACCCTCTCTGCCCTGTCCCCTCATCCTCTTGACCTCTCTTCCCGTCCCCTCGCCCTCTCTTACTCCTGTCCTCTCGCCCTCTCTCCCCACCCGTCCCCTCGCCCTCCCTTCCCCAATGTCCCCTCACCCTCTTCCCCACCATCCCCTCACTCTGTCTCCACCCGTCCCCTGGGCTCTCTCCCCAACGTCCCCTCGCCCTCTCTTCACCATCCACTCGCCCGCATCCCCACCAACCCCTCGCCCACTCTCTCCATCCCCTCGTACTCTCCCGACCCATCCACTCGCTCTCTCTCCCCGTACCCTCGATCACTCTCTCCGTCCCCTCGCACTCTCCCCACCGTCCCCTCACCCTCTTCCACCTCGTCCCCTCCCCCTCTCTCCTCGTCCCCTTGCCCCCTTCCACACCCTCCCCTCGCCCTCTCTCCGCTGTCGTCTCACCATCTCTCCCCGTCGCCTCACCCTCTTTCCCACCGTCCCCTCGCCCTCTCCCCACTTGTCCCCTCATCCTCCCTACCCGTCCCCTCGCCCACTCTCTCCATCCCCTCGCCCCCTTCCCCCTCACCTCGCCCTCTCTTCCCCAGTCCTCTCTGCGCCGTCCCCTCACCCCTTACCCCCTCACCACCCTCTCTTCCCCCTTCCACTTGTCCTCTTCCCCTCTGTCCCCTCGCCCTCTCGCCACCATCCATTCGCCCCCTTCCCCACCATCCCCTCGCCCTCCCTCCCCTCCCCTCGCCCACTCTCCCGGTCCCCTCCCCCTCACTCCCCATCCCATCGCCCTCTCCCCCTGTCCCCTCGCCCTCTCCCCCGTCACCTTGCCCTCTCTTCTCCGTTCCCTCGCCCTCTTCCCCACCCATCCTCTTGACCTCTCTTCCCATCCCCTCGCCCTCTCTTACTCCCGTCCCCTTGCCCTTTCTCTGGGTCCACTTGCCCTTTCTCCATCCATCCCCTCGTGCTCTCCCCGTCCCCTCGCACTCTCCTCGTCCCCTCGCCCTATTCCCCACTCTCCCCCGTACTCTCCCAACCCCTCGCCGTCTCTCCACCCGTTCCCTCGCCCTCTCTCCATGTCCCCTCGCCTTCTCTGTCCCCCGTCAACTCGTCCTCTCTTCCCCAATGTCCCCTCGCCCTCTTCCCCACCGTCCCCTCGCTCTCTCTCCACCCGTACTCTGGGCTCTCTCCCCAACGTCCCCTTGCCCTCTCTCCCCGTCCCCTTGCCCATTCACCACCCGTATCCTCGCCCTCTCCACCAGTCGCCTCGCCCACTTCCCCACCGTCCCCTCGCCTTCTTCCCCACCATCCCCTCGCCCTCTCTCTCCCCGTGCCCTCGCGCTCTCTCCACCCGTCCCCTTGCACTCTTCCCCACTGTCACCTCGCCATCTCTCCAACCCCTCGCCCTCTCTTTCCGTCCCCTCAACCTCTCTCTCTGTCCTCTCACCTTCTCCACCCGTCCCCTCGCCCTCTCCTGAACGTCTGCCTGCCCCCTCTCCATGTTCCCTCGCCCTCTCTTTATAAGACCCCTTGCCCTCTCTCCAGCCGTCCACTTGCCCTCTTCCCCACCCTCCCCTCGCTATCTTCCGCAACGTCCCCTCACCCTCTCTCTCCCCGTCCCCTCGCCCTCTCTTCCCCAACATCCACTCGCCCTCTTCCCCACCCTCCCCTCGCCCTCTCTCTCCCCGTAACCTCGCTCTCTCCACCAGTCCCCTCGCCTGCTTCCCCACCGTTCCCTTGCCTTCTTCCCCACCATCCCCTTGCCCTCTCTCCGACCCCTCGCCCTCTCTCTCCGTCCCCTCACCCTCTCTCTCCGTCCCCTCACCCTCTTTCCCCAACGTCCCTTCGCTCTCTTCCCCAATGACCGCTTGCCCTCTCTCCACCATCCACTCGCCCCTTTCCCCAGAGTCCCCTCGCCCTCTTCCCCATGTCGCCTCGCCCTCTCTCCCTGTCCCCTCGCCCTCTCCACCAGTCCCCTCACCCGGTTCCCCACCGTCCCCTCGCCCTCTTCCCCACAGTTTCCTCGCCCTCTCTCTCCCCGTTCCCTCGCGCTCGCTCCACCCATCCCATCGCCCTCTTCCCCACTGTCACCTCGCCCTCTCTCCGACCCCTCACCCTCTTCCCCACCATCACCTCGCCCTCTCTCCGTCCCCTCGCCCTCTCTCCCCGATCCATCGCCCTCTCCCCAACGTCCACTAGCCCTCTCTCCATCCGTTCGCCCTCTTCCCCGTCCACACGCCCCCTCTCCCCGTCCCCTCGCCCTCTCCACCAGTCCCCTCGCCAGGTTCCCCACCGTCACCTCGCCCTCTCTCCGACCCCTCGCCCTCTCCCTCTGCTCGCCCTTTCTCCACCGTCCACTCGCCCTCTTCCCCAGAGTCCCCTCGCCCTCTCCCCAACATCCCATCACCCTCTCTCCACCCGTACCCTTGCCCTCACTCCCCGTCCCCTCACCCGCTCCCCAACCGTTCCCACGCCTTCTTTCCACCCATCCCCTCGCCCTCTCTCCATTCCCTCGCCCAGCCTACCCGTCCCCTCGCCCTCTTTCCCACTGTCCCCTCGCCCGCTTCCCCACCGTCCCCTTGCCCTCTTCCCCACAGTTTCCTCACCCTCTCTCTCCCCGGCCCCTCGCGTTCTCACCACCTGTCCCCTAGCCCTCTTCCCCACCGTCACCTCGCCCTCGCTCCGTCCTCTTGCCCTCTCCACCCGTCCCCTTGCCCTCTCTCCCCAACCCCTCGACCTCTCTACCCGAACCATCGCTCTCTCCCCAACGTCCACTCGCCCGCTTCCCCACCGTCCCCTCGCCCTCTTCCCCACAGTTTCCTCGCCCACTCTCTTCCCGTCCCCTCGCGCTCTCTCCAGCCGTTTCCTTGCCCTCTTCCCCACCCTCCCCTCGCCATCTTCCGCAACATCCCCTCACCCTCTCCCTCTCCCCGTCCCCTCGCTCTCTCTTCCCCACAGTCCCCTTGCCCTCTCTGCCCCGTCCCCTCGCCCTGTCTTCACCTGTCCCCTCACCCTCTTCCCCAACGTCCCCTCGCTCTCTTCCCCAATGACCGCTCGCCCTCTCTCCACCGTCCACTCACCCTCTCCCCCATGTCCCATCGCCCTCTCTCCACCTGTACCTTCGTCCTCTCCCCAACCATCCCCACGCACTCTCCCCCTCTCCCCAACCGTCCCCTCGCCCTCTCTCCCCGTACCCTTGCACTCTCCACCAGTCCCCTCGCCCGCTTCCCCACCGTCCCCTCGCCCTCTTCCCCACAGTTTCGTCGCCCTCTCTCTCCCTGTCCCCTGCGCTCTCTCCACCCGTCCCCTCGCCCTCTTCCCCACCGTCACCTCACCCTCTCTCCGTCACCTGGCCCTCTCTCCGTCCCCTCTCCACCCATCCCCTTGCCCTCTCTCCCCGACCCCTCGCCCTCTCTACCCGACCCATCGGCCTCTCTACCCGACCCATCGCTCTCTCCCCAACGTCCACTCGCCCTATTCCCCACCGTCACCTCGCTCTCTCTCTCCCCGTCCTGTCGCCCTCTCTTCCCCCGTTCCCTCGCTCTCTTCCCTAACATCCACACGCCCCCTCTCCATGTTCCCTTGCCCTCTCTTTACACAACACCTTGCTCTCTCTCCAGCCGTCCCCTTGCCCTCTTTCCCACCCTCCCCTCGCCATCTTCCACAACATCCCCTCTCCTCTCTCTCCCCGTCCTATTGCCCTCTTATCCCCCCGTACCCTCGCCCTCTCTGCCCCACCGTCCCCTCGCCCTATTCTCCACCCTCCCCTCATACTCTCTCCCCATCCCCTCGCAGTCTCTCCACCCGTTCCCTCGCCCTCTTCCCCACCAACCCCTCGCCATCCCCACACCGTCCCCTCGCCCTCCCTCCCCTTCCCCTCGCCCACTCTCCACGTCCCCTCGCCATCTCCCCACCCGTCCCCTCTTCCTCTCTCCCCCGTCCCATCACCCTCTCTTATGCTTGTACCCTCACCCTCTTTCCCACCAGCCCCTCACCCTCCTTCCCCGTCCCCTCGCCCTCTCACCGTCCCCTTGCCCTCTCCCCATACGTCCCCTCTCCCTCCCCCATTCTCCCGGTCCCCTCGCCCTTTCTCCATACATCTCCTCGCTCTCTCTCCGTCCCCTCACCCTCTCTCCCCATCCTCTCGCCCTCTGTCCCCACCGTCTCATCGCTTTCTTCCCCAAGGTCACCTCGCCCTCTCTCCACCCGTCCCCTCGCCCTCTTCCCCACCCTCCCCTCGCTATCTTCTGCAACGTCCCCTCGCCCTCGCTTCCCCAATATCCACTCGCCCTCTCTCCGTCCCCTCGCCCTCTCTTTATTCGACACCTTGCCCTCTCTCCAGCCGTCTCCTCGCCATCTTCCCCACCCTCCCCTCGCCATCTTCTGCAACATCCCCTCACCCTCTCTCTCCCCATCCTGTCGCCCTCTCTCCCCCCCGTCCCCTTGCCCTCTCTGCCCCGTCCCCTCGCCCTGTCTCCACCCGTCCCCTCACACTCTTCCCCAATGTCCCCTCGCTCTCTTCCCCAATGTCCGCTGTCGCCCTCACTCCTCCGTCCCCTTGCCCTCTTCCCCATGCCCCTCGCCCTCTCCCCAACGCCCATTCGCCCTCTCTCCACCTGTCCCCTCGCCCTCTTCCCCAACGTCCCCTCGCCCTCTTCCCCAGCGTCCACTCGCCCTCTTGCCCTCCGTCCCTCGCCCTCTTCCCCACCGTTCCTTCGCCCTCTCCCCAACATCCCCTCGCCCTCTCTCCACCCGTATGCTCGCCCTCTCTCCCCATCCCCTGCCCTCTTCCCCAACCATCCCCTCGCCCTCTCTCCCTGTCCCCCTCGCTCTCCCCCGTCCCCTCGCCCTCTCTCCACCCGTCCTCCTCGCCCTCTCTTCGTCCCCTTGCCCTCCCTCGCCCTCTTTTCCACTGTCCCCTCGCCATCTCTCTCCCCATCCCCTCGCCCTCTCCCCAACCATCTCCTCGCCCTCTCTCCCTGTCCCCTTGCTCTCTCTCCCGGTCCCCTCGCCCTCTCTCCCCATACCCCCGCCCTCTCCACCAGTCCCCTCACCCTCTTTCCCACCATCCCCTCGCCCTCTCCACCCGTCCCCTCGCCTTCTCACTCCATCCCCTCGCCCTCACACCAAAGTCCACTCGCCCTCTGTCCATCCCCTCGCCCTCTCCCCACCGTCCCCTCGCCCTCTTCCCCAACGTCCCCCCGCCCTCTTCCCCAGCGTCCACTCGCCCTCTTGCCCACCGTCCTCTCGCCCTCTCCCCCACTGTCCCTTCGCCCTCTCCCCAACATCCCCTCGCCCTCTCTCCACCCGTCCTCTCGCCCTCTCTTCGTCCCCTCGCTCACCCTCGCCCTCTCTCCCCATCCCCTCGCCCTCTCCCCATCCCCTCGCCCTCTCCCCAACCATCCTCTCGCCCTCTCTCCCTGTCCCCTCGCTCTCTCTCTCGGTCCCCTTGCCCTCTCACCCGATCCCTTCAACCTCTCTCCATCCATCCCCTCGCCTTCTCTCCCCATTCCCCCACCCTCTCCACCAGTCCCCTCACCCTCTTTCCCACCATCCCCTCGCCCTCTCCACCCGTCCCCTCGCCTTCTCACTCCGTCCCCTCGCCCTCTCTCCCCGACCCTCGCCCTTACACCAAAGTCCACTCACCCTCTGTCCGTCCCCTCGCCCTCTTCACCACCGTCCGCTCGCCCCCTCTCCACGTTCCCTCGCCCTCTCTACCTGTTTGCATGCCCTCTCTCCACCCGTCCCCTCGCCCTCTTCCCCACCGTCCCATGGCCCGCTCTCTCCATCCTCGCTTCACCCAGCCCCCTCGCCCTCTCTCCCCATCCCCTCGCCTTCTTCCCCATGTCCCCTCGCCCTCTCTCCCCCGTCCTGTTGCCCTCTCTGCCCCATCCCCTTGCCCCCCTCACTTCACCCTTTCTCCCCTGTACCGTCGCCCTCTCTGCCCCATTCCCTTGCCCCTCTTCCCCCTCACTTCACCCTCTCTTCCCCGTCCACTCATCCGCTTCCCCACCGTCCCCTCGCCTCTCCCCAACGTCGCATCGCCCTCTCTCCAACTGTACCCTTGCCCTCTCCACCCATTGCCTCGCGCACTCTCCACCCGTCCTCTCGTCCTCTCTCCATCCCCTTGCCCACCCTTCCCATCCCCTCGTGCTCTTCCCCACCGTTCCCTCGCCCTCTCTCCCCATACCCTCACCCTCTCCACCAGTCACCTCGCCCTCTTCCCCACTTTCCCTTCGTCCTCTCTCCTTCTCTCCCCATGGTCCACTCGCCTTCTCCCCACCCGTCCCTTCACCCTCTCTCCACCTCCCCTCGCCTTCTCTGTCCCCGGTCACCTCATCCTCTCTTCCCCAGCGTTCTCTCGCCCTCTTCCCCACCATCCCCTCGCTCTCTCTCCACCCGTACCCTGGGCTCTCTCCCCAACGTCCCCTTGCTCTCTCTCACCGTCCCCTTGCCCATTCACCACCCATCCCCTCGCCCTCTCTCCACCTCCCCTCGCCTTCTCTGTCCCCAGTCACCTCGTCCTCTCTTCCCCAACGTCCCCTCGCCCTCGCCCTCTCTCCACCGTCCCCTCGCCGTCTCTCCACCCGTCCCCTCGCCCTCTCTCCACCCGTCCCCTCGCCCTGTCACTCTATCCCCTCGCCCTCTCTCCCCGACCCTCGCCCTCACACCAAAGTCCACTCGCCCTCTGTCCGTCCCCTCGCCCTCTTCCCCACCGTCCGCTCGCCCCTCTCCATGTTCCCTCGCCCTCTCTACCTGTCTGCATGCCCTCTCTCCACCCGTCCCCTCGCCCTCTTCCCCACCGTCCCATCGCCTGCTCTCTCCGTCCTCGCTCCACCCAGCCCCCTCGCCCTGTCTCCTCCCGTCTCCTTGCCCTCTCTCAGTCCCCTCGCCCTACCTCCCCGTCCCCTCGCCCTCTCTTGGAACCGTCCCTTTGCCCTCTCTCCCCGTCCGCTCGCCCTCTCCCCAAAGTCCCCTCTCCCTCTCTCCATCCCCTTGCCCTCTCCCCATACATCCTCTGTCCCTCCCCCTTTCTCCCGGTACTCTCGCCCTTTCTCTATCCATCTCCTCGCTCTCTCTCCGTCCCCTCGCCCTTTGTCCACACCGTTCCCTCGCTCTCTTTCCCAAGGTCGCCTCGCCCTCTCTCCACCCGTCCCCTCGCCCTCTCTCCACCCGTCCCCTCGCCCTCTTCCCCACCGTCCCCTTGCCCACTTTCCCTGTCTCCTTGCCCTCTCTCCCCGTCCCCTCGCCCACCCTCCCACTGTCCCCTCGCCCTCTCTCCATCCAGCCCCTCGCCCTCTCTCCACCGTCCCCTTGCCCTCTTCTCCACTGTCCCTTTGCCCTCTCTCCACCCGTCCCCTCGCCCACCCTCCCACTGTCCCCTCGCCCTCTCTCCATCCATCCCCTCGCCCAATCTCCACTCGTCCCCTCGCCCTCTTCCATACTGTCCCCTCGACCTCTCCCCACTCGTCACCTCACCCTCTGGCCACCATCCATTCGCCCTCTCTTCCCCCCGTCCCCTCGCCCTCTTCCCCACTTTCTCTTCTTACTCTCTCCCTCTCTCCCCACGGTCCCCTCGCCTTCTCCCCACCCATCCCCTCGCCCTCTCTCCCCGTCTCCTCACCCACCTCCCCAAAGTCCCCTTGACCCCTCTCCATGTTCCCTCGCGCTCTCTCCACACGACCCCTCGCCCTCTCTCCAGTTGTCCCCTCGCACTCTTCCCCAACCTCTCGCCATCTTCCACAACGTCCCCTCGCCCTCTCTCTCCTCGTCCTGTCGCCCTCTCTCTCCCCGTCCCCTCACCCTCTCTTCTCCACTGTCTCCACACCTTATTCCCCACCCTCCCCTTGCCCTATTCCCCACCCTCCCCTCGCCCTCTCTCCCTTCCCCCTCCCCCTCTCCATCCTTCCCCTCGACCTCTCTCCATGTACCCTCTCCCACGCTCCCCGTTCCCTTGCTCTCTTCCCCACTGTCTCCTTGCCCACTCTCCCCATCCCCTCGCCCTCTCTCCACATGTCCCCTCGCCCTCTTTCCCCGTCTCCTCGCCCAATCTCCTTCTCCCCACCCGTCACCTCACCCTCTCACCACCGTCCATTCGCCCTCTCTTACTCCCGTCCCATCGCCCTCTCTCCCCACAGTCCTCTCGCCTTCTCCCCACCCATCCCCTTGCCCTTTCTCCATGTTCCCCTCGCCTTCTCTGTCCCCGGTCAACTTGCCTTCTCTTCCCTAACGACCCCTTGCTCTCTCTCCACCCGTACCCTGGGCTCTCTCCCCAAGATCCCCTTGCCCTCTCTGCCCATCCCCTTGCCCATTCACCACCCATAACCTCGCCCTCTCTCCCTGTACACTCGCCCTCTCTTCCTGACCCCTCGCCCTCTCCCCATCCATCCCCTCGCCCTCTCTCCCTGTACCCTCACCCTCTTTCCCACTGTCCCCTCGCCCTCTCTCAAAGTCCCCTCGCCCTCTCCACCAGTCCCATCGCCCTCTTCCCCACTATCCCCTCGCCCTCTCTCCCCATACCCTCACCGTCTCCACCAGTCCCCTCGCCCTCTCTCCCTCTCTCCCCACGGTCCACTCGCCTTCTCCCCATCCGTCCCTTCGCCCTCTCTCCACCTCCCCTCGCCTTCTCTGTCCCCGGTCACCTCGTCCTCTCTTCCCCAACATCCCCTCGCCCTCTTCCCCACCATCCCCTTGCTCTCTCCCCACCGGAACCCTGGGCTCTCTCCCCAATGTCCCCTTGCACTCTCTCACCATCCCCTTGCCCATTCACCACTCATCCCTTCGCCCTCTCTCCCTGTCCCCTCGCCCTCTCTAACCGTCGCATTGCTCACTCTCCACCCGTCCTCTCACCCTCTCTCCATCCCCTCGCCCACCCTCACCGTCTCCTCGCCCTCTCTCCCATTCCCCTCGCCCGCTCCACCAGTCCCCTCGCCCTCCCTCCCCATACCCTCACCCTCTCCACCAGTCCCCTCACCTGCTTCCCCAGTTTCCTCACCCTCTCTCGCCCCATCCCCTCATGCTCGCTCCACCCATCCCCTCGCCCTCTTCCCCACCGTCATCTCGCCCTCTCTCCGACCCCTCGCCTTCTCTGCCCCATCCCCTCACCCTCTTTTCCCCCTCACTTCACCCTCTCTTCCCCGTCCACTTGTCCGCTTCCCCACTGTCCCCTCGCCCTCTTCTCCAACATTCCCTCGCCCTCTCTTCCCACTGCCCACTCTTACTCCCGTCCCTTTGCCCTCTCCCCAAAGTCCCCTCGCCCTCTCTTCTTCCCCTCTCCCTCTCTCTCTCTGTCCCCTCGCCCTCTCTCCCCTTACCCTTGCCTTCTCTCCATCCGTCCCCTCGCCCTTTGTCCCCACCGTCCCCTCGCTCTCTTCCCCAAGGTCGCCTCGCCCTCTCTCCACCCGTCCCCTTGCCCTCTTCCCCACCGTCCCCTTGCCCACTCTCCCCGTCCCCTCACCCACTCTCCACATCCCCTCACCCACCTCCCCAAAGTCCCCTTGACCCCTCTCCATGTTCCCTCGCCCTCTCTCCACACGACCCCTCGCCCTCTCTCCAGTTGTCCCCTCGCACTCTTCCCCACCCCCTCGCTATCTTCCGCAACGTCCCCTCGCCCTCTCTCCTCTTACTGTTGCCCTCTCTCTCCCCGTCCCCTCGCCCTCTCTCCATCCATCCCCTCGCCCTCTCTCCCCGTACCCTCACCCTCTTTCCCACTGTCCCCTCGCCCTCTCTCCCGGTCCCCTCACCCTCTCCACCAGTCCCATCGCCCTCTCTCCCCACACCCTCACCCTCTCCACCAGTCCCCTCGCCCTCTCGCCCTCTCTCCCCACGGTCCACTCGCCTTCTCCCCACCTGTCCCCTCGCCCTCTCGCCACCTCCCCTCACCTTCTCTGTCCCCGGTCACCTCGTCCTCTCTTCCCCAATGTCCCCTCGCCCTCTTCCCCACCATCCCCTCGCTCTCTATCCCCTCGTACCCTGGGCTCTCTCCCCAATGTCCCCTAGCGCTCTCTCACCATCCCCTTGCCCATTCACCACCCATCCCCTCACCCTCTCTCCTCCTCCCCTCCCTCTCTGTCCCCGTACCCTCGCCCTCTCTCCTCGTCCCCTCGCCCTCTTTCCCATGTCCCTTCGCCCTCTCTCCCCGTACTCTCGCCCTCTCCAACCGTCGCATCGCTCACTCTCCACCCGTCCTCTCGCCCTCTCTCCATCCCCTCGCCCACCCTCACCGTCCCCCCGCCCTCTCTCCCGTTCCCCTCGCCCGCTCCACCAGTCCCCTCTCCCTCTTCCCCACCATCCCCTCGCCCTCTCTCCCCATACACTCACCCTCTCCACCAGTCCACTCGCCTGCTTCTGCACTGTCCCATCGCCATCTTCCCCACAGTTTCCTCGCCCTCTCTCGCCCCATCCCCTCGCGCTCACTCCACCCAACCCCTCGTCCTCTTCCCCACCGTCACCTCGCCCTCTCTCCAACTCCTCGCCTTCTCTGCCCCATCCCCCACCCTCTTTTCCCCCTCACTTCACCCTCTCTTCCCCGTCCACTCGTCCGCTTCCCCACCGTCCCATCTCCCTCTTCCCCAACGTCCCCTCGCCCTCCCTCCCTGTCCTCTCCCTCTCACTCCCCGTACCTTCCCCCTCTCTCCCCTTCCCCTCGCCCTCTTCCCCATGTCCCCTCGCCCTCTCTCCACATCCCCTCACCCTCTCTCCCCGTCCCCTCCCTCTCTCTCCCCATACCCTCACCATCTCCACCAGTCCCCTCGCCTGCTTCCCCACCGTCCCATCGCCATCTTCACCACAGTTTCCTCGCCTTCTCTCGCCCCATCCCCTCGCGCTCGCTCCACCCATCCCCTCGCCCTCTTCCCCACCGTCACCTCGCCCTCTCTTCCCCCCTCACTTCACCCTCTCTTCCCCATCCACTCGCCCACTCTGACCCGTCCCCTCGCCCTCTCTTCCCCCCTCACTTCACCCTCTCTTCCCCGTGCACTCGTCCGCTTCCCCACCGTCCCCTCGCCCTCTTCCCAATGGTCCCCTCGCCTGCTCGCCACCGTCCATTCTCCCACTCTTACTCCCGTGCCATTGCACTCTCTTCCCCTCGTCGTTCGCCCTCTTCCCCACTGTCCTTTTGTCCTCTCTCGCTCTCTCCCCACAGTCTGCTCGCCTTCATCCCACCTGTCCCCTAGCCCTTTCTCCACGTTTCCCTCGCCTCCTCTGTCCCCAGTCACCTCGTCCTCTCTTCCCCAATGTTCCCTCGCCCTCTGCCCCACTGTCCCCTCGCTCTCTCTCCACCCGTACCCTGGGCTCTCTTCCCAGCATCCCCTTGCCCTCTCTCCCCGTCCCCTTGCCCATTCACCACCTGTACCCTCGCCCTCTCTCCCCCGTCCCCTTGCCCCAACCGTCCCCTCGCCCTCTCTCCCTGTCCCCACACTCTCTCTCCCCGTCCTCTCGTCCTCTCTCCACCCGTCCTCTCGCTCCCTCTCCACCCGTCCTCTCACCCTCTCTCCGTCCCCTCGCCCACCCTACCTGTCCCCTCGAACTCTTTTCCACTGTCCCCTCGCCGTCTCCACCCATACCCTCACCCTCTTCCCCACCATCCCTTCGTCCTCTCTCTCGCCATCCCCTCGCCCTCTCTCCCCGACCCCTCGCTCTCACCCCGAAGTCCACTCCCCCTCTCTCCGTCCCCTCGCCCTCTTCCCCACCGTCCGCTTGCGCCCTCTCCATGTTCCCTCACCCTCTCTACCTGTCTGCATGCCCTCTCTCCACCCATCCCCTCACCCACTTCCTCACTGTCCCATCACCCGCTCTCTCTGTCCTAGGTCTACCCAGCACCCGCTCTCTTCTCCACCGTCCCACTGCCCGCTCTCCCACTGTCCCCTCGCCCTCTCTCTCGGTCCCCTCGCATCCGTCCCCTTGCCCTCTCCCTTTCCCCAACGTCCCATCACCCTCTCTCCACCCGTGCCCTCGCCTTCTTCCCCACAGTTTCCTCACCCTCTCTCTCTCCATCCCCTCACCCTCTCTTTCCGTCCCCTCTCCCACTCCCCGACCCCTCGCCCTATTCCCCATCTCCTCGCCCTCTCTCTGACCCTTCGTCCTCTCTCTCTGTCTCCTCACCCTCTCACTCCCTGTCCTGTCGCCCTCTCTTCCCCCCGTCCCCTCGCCCTATTCCCCACCATCCCCTTGCCCTCTCCCGGTCTCCTCGCCTTCTCTTCCCCAACATCCACTCGCCCACTTCCCCACCGTCCCCTCGCCCGCTCTCTCCGTCCTAGGTCTACCCAGCACCTCGCTCTCTTCCCCACCGTCCCACTGCCCGCTCTCCCCATCCACTCGCCCTCTCTCCCCGTCCCCTTACCCACCTCCCCAATGTCCCCTCGCCCCCTCTCCATTTTCCATCGCCCTCTCTCCACACGACCTCTCGCCCTCTCTCCAGCTGTCCCCTCGCACTCTTCCCCAGCCCCCTCGCTATCTTCCGCAACGTCGCCCTGCCCTCTCTCTCCCCATCCTGTCACCCTCTCTTCCCCATCCCCTCACCCTCATTTCCCTACTGTCCCCTCACCCTATTTCCCATCGCCCCCTCGCCCTACTCCCCACCCTCCCCTCGCCCTCTCTCCCCAACCCCTCTACCTCTCTCCACGCTTCCCCTCGCCCTCTCTCCACCATCCGCTCGCTATCTCTCCCCATCCCCTCGCCCTCTTCCCCACTGTACACTCGCCCTCTCCCCACCCGTCCTCTCACCCTCTCTACCCCTCACTTCGTCCTCTCTTTCCTGTCCCCTCGCCACCGTCTTTTCGCCCTCTCTTACTCCCTCGCCCTCTCCAACCGTCGCCTCACTCATACTCTCCACCCGTCCTCTCGCCCTCTCTCCACCCCCTCGTCCATCCTCCCCGTCTCCTCACCCTCTTTCCCACTGTCCCCTCGCCCTCTCTCCCGTTCCCCTCGCCCTCTTCCCCACCATCCCCTCGCCCTCTCTCCCCATACCCTCATCCTCTCCACCAGTCCCCTCGCCTGCTTCCCCACCGTCCCATCGCCATCTTCCCCACAGTTTCCTCACCCTCTCTCTCCCCGTCCCCTCGTGCTCGCTCCACCCATCCCCTCGCCCTCTTCCCCACCGTCACCTCGCCCTCTCTCCGACCCCTCGCCCTCTCTGCCCCATCTCCTTGCCCTCTCTCCACTATCCCCTCGCCCTCTCTCCCCGTACCCTCACCCTCTTTTCCACTGTCCCCTCGCCCTCTCCCCATACGTCCCCTCGCCCTCTCTCCCCGTACCCTCGCCCCCTCCACCAGTCGCCTCGCCCGCTTCCCCACCATCCCATCGCCCTCTCCCCACCCGTCCCCTCGCCCTCTCCCCACCCGTCCTCTCGCCCTCTCTCCCCGTCCCCTCACCCTCTCTCCTGTCCCCTCGCCCTCACCCTCTCTCCCCGTCCCCTCGCCCTCTCCGTCGCCTTGCTCACACTCTCCACCCGTCCTCTCGCCTTCTCTCCATCCCCTCGTCCATCCTCCCCATCTCCTCGCCCTCTTTCCCAATACCCCTCGCCCTCTCTCCCGTTCCCCTCGCCCTCTCCACCAGTCCACTCGCCCTCTTCCCCACCGTCCCCTCACCCGCTCTTCCCGTCACCTTGCCCTTTCTCCACCATCCACTCGTCCTCTTTCCCAGGGTCCCCTCGCACTCCCTCCCCTTCCCCTCGCCCACTCTCCCCATCCCGTCGCCCTATCTCCACGTCCCCTCGCCCTCTTCCCCACCGTCCACTGGCTCTCTCTTCACCCGTCCCCTCACCGTCTCTCCCCACCGTCCCCTCGCCCTCTTCCCCAAGGTCCCCTCGCACCCTCTCCACTGTCTACTCGCCTTCTTCCCCACCGTCCCCTCGCCCTCCCTCCCCGACCCCTCACCTACTCTCCCCGTCCCCTCGCCCTCCCTCCCCGTCCCCTCGCCCTCTCCCCTACGTCCCCTCGCTCTCTCCTCCCATCCCTTCGCTCGCTCCCCAATGACCCGTTGCCCTCTCCCCCATCCCCTCTTCCCCGTCACCTCGCCCTCTCTCCACCCATCCTCTCGCCCTCTTCCCCAGGGTCCCCTCGCCCTCCCTCCCCTTCCCCTCACCTACTCTCCCCATCCCCTTGCCCTCTCTCCACATCCCCTCACCCTCTTCCCCACTGTCCTCTCGCATTCTCCCCACCCGTCCCCTCGCCCTCTCCCCACCCGTCCACTCGCCCTCTTCCTCACCGTCCACTCGCTCTCTCTTCACCTGTCCCCTCGCCCTCCTCCCCATCGTCCCCTCACCCTCTCTACCCCCATCCACTCGCCCTATTCCCCACCATCCCCTCGCCCTCTCTCCATCTCCTTGCCCTCTCCCCACCCGTCCACTCGCCCTCTTCCCCATCGCCCCCTCACCCTCTCTTCCCCGTCTACTCGCCCTATTCCCCACCATCCCCTCGCCCTCTCTCCGTCTCCTTACCCTCTCCCCGTCCCCTCGCCCTCCCCACCGTCCCCTCGCCCTCTCTCCCCATCCCGTCGCCCCCTCTCCATGTTCCGTCGCCCTCTCTCCACCAGTCCCCTCGCCCTCTGTCCGTCCCCTCGCCCACCCTCCCTGTCCCCTCGCCCCCTCGCCCTCTTTCCCACTGTCCCCTCGCTATCTCTGACAGACCCCTCGCCCTCTCTCCCCGTACCTTGCCCTCTCCACCAGTCGCCTCGCCCGCTTCCCCACCATCCCCTCACCCTCTTCCCCAACGTCCCCTCTCCCTCTTCCCCAATGTCCGCTCGCCCTCTCTCCACCATCCACTCGCCCTCTTCCCCATCGTCCCCTCGCCCCCTCTCCCCACCGTCCCCTCGCTCTCTCTCCCCGTCCCATCGCCCCCTCTCCATGTTCCCTCGCCCTCTCTCCACCAGTCCCCTCGCCCTCTGTCTGTTCCCTTGCCCCCTCTCCCCGACCCCTCACCCTCTTTCCCACTATCCCCTCGCTATCTCTGACGGACCCCTCGCCCTCTCTCCATCCATCCCCTCGCCTTCTCTCCCCGTACCCTCGCCCTCTCCACCAGTCCCCTCGCTCCCTTCCCTACAGTCCCCTTGCCCTCTCCACCAGTCGCCTCGCCCTATTCCCTACCATCTCCTCGCCCTCTCTCTGACCCTTCGCCCTCTCTCTCTGTCCCCTCACCCTCTCTCTCCCCACCCTGTCGCCCTCTCTTCCCCCCGTCCCCTCGCCCTCTCTTCCCCACCATACCCTCACCCTATTCCCCACCATCCCCTCGCCCTCTCCCGGTCTCCTCACCTTCTCTTCCCCAACGTCCACTAGCCCTCTCTCCGTCCCCTCACCCTCTTCCCCACCGTCCGCTCGCCCCCTCTCCATGTTCCTTCGCCCTCTCTTTATACAACACCTTGCCCTCTCTCTAGCCATCCCCTCGCCCTCTTCCCCACACTCCACTCGCCACCTTCTCCGCAAGGTCCCCTTGCTCTCTCTCTCCCCGTCCTCTCACCCTCTCTTCCCACCGTCCCCTCGCCCTCTCTCCACCGTCCCCTCGCCATCTCTCCCCGTTCCCTTGCCCCCTTCCCCACCATTCCCTCGCGCTCTTCCCCACTGTCCCCTCGCCCTCTATTCCCCACCGTCCCCTCGCCCTCTATTCCCCACCGTCCCCTCACCCGCTCTTCCCTGTCACCTCATCCTCTCTCCACCCATCTTCTCGCCCTCTTCCCCAGGGTCCCCTCACCCTCCCTCCCCTTCCCCTCGCCCACTGTCCCAATCCCGTCGCCCTCTCTCCATGTCCCCTCGCCCTCTTCCCCACCATCCACTGGCTCTCTCTTCACCCGTCCCCTCACCGTCTCTCCCCACCGTCCCCTCGCCCTCTTCCCCAAGGTCCCCTCGCACTCTGTCCACTGTGTACTCGCCTTCTTCCTCACCGTCCCCTCGCCCTCTCTCCCCATCCCCTCGCCCTCTCCCCTACGTCCCCTTGCCCCATCCCCTCGCCCTCTCCCCCGTCCCCTCGCCCTCTCTGCCTGTTCCCTCATCCACTCTTCCCCGTCACCTCGACCTCTCTCCACCCATCCACTCACCCTCTTCCCCAGGGTCCCCTTGCCCTCCCTCCCCTTTCCCTCACCCACTCTCCCCATCCCCTCACCCTCTCTCCACATCCCCTCACCCTCTTCCCCACCGTCCTCTGGCATTCTCCCCACCCGTCCTCTCGTCCTCTCCTCACCCGTCCACTCGCCCTCTTCCCCACCATCCACTCGCTCTCTCTTCACCCGTCCCCTCGCCCTCTCTCTCCATCGTCCCCTCGCCCTCTCTCCCTGTCCCGTCGCCCCCTCTCACCCTCTCCACCGTCCCCTCACCCTCTCTCCACCAGTCCCCTTGCCCTCTGTCTGTCCCCTCGCCCACCCTCCCTGTCCCCTCGCCCCCTCTCCCCGACCCCTCGCCCTCTTTCCCACTGTCCCCTCGCTATCTCTGACGGACCTCTCGCCCTCTCTCCATCCATCCCCTCGTCCTCTCTCCCCGTATCCTCGCCCTCTCCACCAGTCCCCTCGCCCTCTTCCCCACCGTCCCCTTGCCCTCTCTCCTCGTACCCTCGCCCGCTTCCCCACCGTCCCCTCGCCCTCTTCCCCGTCTCCTCACCCTCTTCCCCAATGTCCGCTCGCCCTCTCTCCACCATCCACTCGCCCTCTTCCCCAGCATCCCCTCGCCCTCTCCCCAACGTCCCATCACCCCCTCTCCACCTGTACCCTCACTCTCTCTCCCCGTCCCCTTGCCCTCTTTCCCACTGTCCACTCGCCCTCTCTCCCAGTCCCCTCGCCCTCTCTCCATCCATCCCCTCGTCCTCTCTGCCCATCCATCCCCTCGCCCTCTCTCTCCACCGACCCCTCGCCCTCTCTCCCTGTCCCGTCGCCCCCTCTCACCCTCTCCACTGTCCCCTCACCCTCTCTCCACCAGTCCCCTTGCCCTCTGTCTGTCCCCTCGCCCTCTCTCCATCCATCCCCTCGTCCTCTCTCCCCATCCATCCCCTCGCCCTCTCTCCCCATTCATCCCCTCGCCCCCTCTCCCCATACCCTCGCCCTCTCCACCAGTTCCCTCGCCCTCTTCCCCACCGTTCCCTCACCCTCTCTCCCCATACCCTCGCCCTCTCCACCAGTCCCTTCGTCCGCTTCCCCACCATCCCCTCGCCCTCTTCCCCACAGTTTCCTCACCCTCTCTCTCCCCGTCCCCTCGCCCTCCTCCCCACCGTCACCTTGCCCTCTCTCAGACCCCTCGCCCTCTCTCTCTGTCCCCTCGCCCTCTCCCCAACGTCCACTTGCCCTATTCCCCACCATCACCTCGCCCTCTCTCTCTGTCCCCTCATCCTCTGTCTCCCCGTCCCCTCGCCCTCTCTCCCCGTTGCCTCTCCTTCTCTACCTGCCCCTCGTCCTCTTTCCCCATCCCCTCGCCCAACCTCCACTCGTCCCCTCGCCCTCTTCCCCACGGTCCCATCGCCCACTCCCCCCGTCCCCTCACCCTCTCTTCCCCACCGTCCCCTCGCCCTCTCCCGGTCTCCTCGCCTTCTCTTTCCCAACGTCTACCCGCCCTCTCTCTGTCCGCTCGTCCCCTCTCCATGTTCCTTCGCCATCTCTTTATACAACACCTTGCCCTCTCTCCAGCCGTCCCCTCGCCCTCTTCCTCACCATCCCCTCGCCATCTTCCGCAAGGTCCCCTTGCCCTCTCTCTCCGCATCCTGTCGTCCTCTTATCCCCCGTCCCCTCGCCCTATTCCCCAACGTCCCCTCGCCCTCTCTCCACCGTCTCCTCTGCCCTCTTCCCCAACGTCCCCTCGCCCTCTCTCCACCGTCCACTCACCCTCTTCCCCATCGTCCCGTCGCCCTCCCTCCCCGACCCCTCACCCACTCTTCCCTGTCACCTCGCCCTCTCTCCACCCATCCCCTCGACCTCTCTCCCCGTCCCCTCGCCATCTCTCCCCGTCCCCTTGCCATCTCTCCCTGTTCCCTCGCCCTCTTCCCCACCGTTCCCTTGCCATCTCCCCCGTCCCCTCACCCCCTCTTTCCTGTCACCTCGCCCTCTCTCCACCCATCTCCTTGCCCTCTTCCCCAACGTCCCCTTGCCCTCGCTCCACCGCCCACTCGCCCTCTTCCTTACCGTCCCGTCGCCCTCCCTCCCCGACCCCTCACCCACTCTTCCCCGTCACCTCGCCCTCTCTCCACCCATCCCCTCGCCCTCTCTCCACCGACCCCTCATCCTCTTTCCCCATCCCCTCGCCCAATCTCCACTCGTCCCCTCGCCCTCTTCCCCACTGTCCCATCGCCCGCTCCCCCTGTCCCCTCACCCTCTCTTCCCCATTGTCCCCTCGCCCTCTCCCGGTCTCCTCGCCTTCTCTTCCCCAACGTCTACCTGCCCTCTCTCTGTCCCCTCGCCCTCTTCGCCACCGTCCGCTCGTCCCCTCTCCATGTTCCTTCGCCCTCTCTTTATACAACACCTTGCCCTCTCTCCAGCCGTCCCCTCGCCCTCTTCCCCACCATCCCCTCACCATCTTCCGCAAGGTCCCCTTGCCCCCTCTCTCCGCATCCTGTCGTCCTCTTATCCCCGTCCCCTCGCCCTATTCCCCACCCTCCCCTCATACTTTCTCCCCATCCCCTCACCCTCTTCCCCAACGTCCCCTTGCCCTCTCTCCACCGCCCACTCGCCCTCTTCCTTACCGTCCCGTCACCCTCCCTCCCTGACCCCTCACCCACTCTTCCCCATCACCTCGCCCTCTCTCCACCCATCCCCTCGCCATCTCCCCACCCGTCCCCTCGCCCTCTCTCCCCGCCCCCTCATCCCCTCTTCACCGTCACCTCGCCCTCTCTCCACCCATCCCCTCGCCCTCTTCCCCACCGTCCACTGGCTCTCTGTTCACCTGTCCCCTTGCCGTCTCTCCCCACCGTCCCCTCGCCCTCTTCCCCAAGGTCCCCTCGCACTCTCTCCACTGTCCATTCGCCTTCTTCCCCACCGTCTCGTCGCCCTCCCTCCCCAACCCCTCACCCGCTCTTCCACGTCACCTCGCCCTCTCTCCACCCATCCCCTCGCCCTCTTCTCCACCGTCCCCTCGCTCTCCCTCCGCAACCCCTCGCCCACTCTCCCCGTCCCCTTGCCCTCTCTCCCCGTCGCCTCTCCTTCTCTACCTGTCCCTCGTCCTCTTTCCCCATCCCCACGCCCGCTCTCCCCGTCCCCTCACCCTCTCTTCCCTCCCGTCCAACTCGCCCTTTTCCACACCATCCCCTTGCCCTCTCCCGGTCCCCTCGCCCTCCCTCCTCGTCCCCTCGCCCTCTCTCCCCACTGTCCCCTCGCCCTCTCTCCACACGACCCCTCGCACTCTTCCCCACCCTCTTGCCATCTTCCGCAACGTCCCCTCGCCCTCTCTTCCCCGTCCCCTCGCTCTATTTCCCACTGTCCCCTCGCCCTCTTCCCTACCGTCCCCTCACCCTCTTCCTCACTGTCCCCTCACCCTCTTCCTCATTGTCCCCTCGCCCTCTTCCCCACCATCCCATCGCTCTCTCTCTCCATCCCCTCACCCTCTTCCTCACTGTCCTGTCGCCCTCTCTCCTGGTCCACTCGCCCTATTTCCCGATGTCCCCTCTCCCCATACCCTCGCCCTTTTCCCCACCATCCTCTCGCCCTCTTCCTCACTGTCCCCTCGCCCTCTCTCCCTGTCCCCGCGTCCTCTTCCCCACCGTCCCCTCACCTCTCTCCCCCGACCTCGTGCTCTCACCTATCCCCCCCACCGACCTTGCGCTCTCGCCTCTCCCTCCCGACCTCGCGCTCTCGCCTCTCCACCCCAACCTCACGCTC
Source organism: Mobula birostris (assembly GCF_030028105.1). Taxonomy (NCBI): domain Eukaryota; kingdom Metazoa; phylum Chordata; class Chondrichthyes; order Myliobatiformes; family Myliobatidae; genus Mobula; species Mobula birostris. The sequence continues at coordinate 112,240,487 of NC_092372.1, forward strand.
CTGCCTCCTGATCTCATGCTCTCGCCTCTGTACCCCGACCTCACACTCTCGCCTCTCTCCCCCTGACCTCGCGCTCTCGCCTCTCCAACCCACCAACCTTGTGCTCTTGCCTCTCTCCCCCGACCTCACACTCTCGCCTCTCTCTCCCGACCTTGCGCTCTCATCTCTCTACACTGACCTCGCCTCTCTCCCTCCTGAATTCGCACTTTCACCACTACCCCCCGATCTCGTCTCTCTCCCTCCTGACCTCGCGCTCTCGCCTCTCCACCCCACCGACCTTGTGCTCTTGACTCTCTCCCCCGAATTCGCGCTCTCGCCTCTCCCTCCCGACCTCACGCTCTCGTCTCTCTACCCCGACCTCGTCTCTCTTCCTCCTGAATTCGCGCTTTCACCTCTACGCCCCCGAACTCTCTTCTCTCCCTCCTGACCTCATGCTCTCGCCTCTCCCCAGCCCGACCTCGTGCTCTCGCATCTCTCCCCCCGACCTCGCACTCTCACCTCTCCACCCCACCAACCTCGTGCTCTTGCCTCCCCCGACTTCGCACTCTGGTCTCTCCTTCCCGACCTTGCCTCTACCCCCCCGCCCTCGTCTCTCTCCTTTCCGACCTTGCGCTCTCGCCTCTACCCCCCCGCCCTCGCCTCTCTCCCTCCTGACCTCGCGCTCTCGCCTCTCCACCCCACTGACCTCGCACTCTTGCCTCTCCCCCCGACCTCGTGCTCTCGCCTCTCTCCCCCCGATCTCGCCTCTCCACCCCACCGACCTCGCGCTCTCGCCTCTCCCTCCTGACTTCACGCTCTCGCGTCACTCCCCCTTCGTTCTCACTACACACCCCCTTTCCCTCCATCACTCTCTCTCTCTCTCTCTCACACACCCCACCCCCTCTCTTTCTCACCTCTCCTTCAGCTGACCTTGCTCAACCACTCTCTCTCCCTCGCCCCGGCTCTTTCAACCCCACCTCTCTCAACCTCACTCTCGCTCACATGCCCCTCGCTCTCACAACCATCGTCTCTCACCACCCATTCTTTTTCACAGCCCCTTCTCTCTGTCACTCACCTTTCTCTCAACCCCATCTCTCACTCACCTCTTCTTGATCCCATCTTGTCCAAATACTCTCAAACCCTCCATCTCGACCTCCCATCACCCCTTCTTTCTCTAAGCTGCCCTCTCAGCCCTCATCTCACTCAACCCACCTCATTCTCATTCTCACAGAGCCACACTCTCACCCCACCCCCTTTCTCTCACCCCCTCTCTCAATGAACTCTTTCACCCCGTCAACCACCTGTCACACCCGTCTCTCACCACCCCTCTCTTTTTACCCTCTCTCTCTCACCCCCTCGACTGCTCTCAAACAGCCTCACTCTGAGTCCCCTCTCTTGCACCCCCATCAATCTCTCACTCTCTTCTCTCTCAAACCCCTAACTTCTCTTGTCCCCAACAGTCACGCCTCTCTCACTCCCCCTTGCTCCCACCCCCACTTTCTCAACCCTGTCTCTCCCACACCGCCCCCCTCATCTATCCTTGTCTCACCTGCCCTCTCTCACCCCTCATCCCCTTTCAAACCACTTTGTCGCACCCCTTTCTCACATACTTGTCTGTCACAGCCCTCTCCCATTCCCTCTCCTTCTCACACACCTGTTTCTCACCCCCTCTCACCCGCTGCTCTAACCCCTATCTCTCAACCCCCTCATTTACCATCTCTCACACCTCTCACTTGCACCCCCTCTCTCACACCCCTCACCCCTTCCTCCTATCCCGCTTTCTCTCCCCAACTCTCATCTGACTCTCCCCCCTCTTTCAGCCCCCTCAACCTCTCTGTGGCACTTCCTCTCTTTCTCACCACTCCTCTCTCACCCCCATCTCAATCCCCCACTTTCTCACCATCTCTCACACCCCGTCTCTCTTACCCCCTCCCTCAACGACCTTTACCTCTCACCTGTCTCTCTTATTCCACTCTCACCCACCCCTCCCATCCTCTTCCCTCCCTCACCACTCCTCTGGCGCGCGCTAACATCATCACAAACTTTCAGGCATTGCTCCCCCAGAGATCCGAAGACACGCACCAACAAAAATTGAAAAAGTTAAACAGAACTCGGATCCACGGCACCCACTACACCAACATCTCTGCCAGTTTCCAACCACCTAAAATTAAGGAAAAGCTTTGCTACGGTGGAGGAACTACCGCACGGAACATCCCCCCAAACAGACAGGATTGACTTCTGGCAACAAACAGAAGCCAGAACCCCACCAAATAATACAGAGCAAGACCCCACAGAAATACTGTCAGACCGGGGCACTGCTTGACAGACGGAAGTGGTGCACTCACAACAGAACGAGAGTGGGAGTTTGTAGGACAGGCGACAATATGGTGAAGTGGGGTTTAAAGACCAGTGAATCCTGTGAGTGTGGCGAAAGGGTGCAGAACATTGAACATGTTCTGCGCAGCTGCCCACTCTCACCTGATTTAGCTGACACTGACCTGCTCAGCATCAACCAAACAACACTAGAGTGGCTGGCTGGCTGGTGTGACAAGTTATGATGATGACCACTTCTCTCTCTCTCTCTTTCACCCACCCTCTGTCACCCAACTCTCTCACTCACCCGTTCTTTCTCTGACCTGCTCTCTCTGTCCCCACCTCTCTCAACCCACAATTCTTACACCCTTTCTCTTAACCCCTCACCCCCTTTCACCACTCTTTCAACCTGTCTCACCACCCTCTCTCACTTCTCTTCATACTCTCCCCTTTCTCTCTCGCCCGTCTCACCCCCTAACCCCATTGTCACCCACCTTTCTCAGCTGCCCTCTCTCACACCCCATTTCTCTCACCCGCCTCATCCTCATGCCATCTCTCTCAACTCAAACACCTCAATCCCTTACTCCCCCTCTCTCAACACCCTCTATCACTCACATCATTTTCTCTTAACCCCATCTCTTGCACTTTCTTTCTCAACCCCTCACCTCATTACCCCCTCACCCCTTTCTCTCTCTTATCCCTCTCACATCCCATCTTTCCCAACTGCCAACTCTCTTAACCGACCTCTCTCACCCTCCCATTTCTCACCCCACCCTCTCACACCCCTTGCATTGCCACTTTTTATCACCCCCTCTCCCACTCCCCCCCTCAGTCCTTCTCTCTCACCTCTCACCTTTGCTCCCTCCCCTCTCTTAACCCCTCTCACTGAACCCCCTTTCAGTCCCACTCTCACCCCCTTATCTCCATCTTTCTCACTCCCCTTCGCTCTCACCACCTCCTTCTCAACCCCCTCTATTTCACTGCCCTTCACTCTTACAACCTCTCTCATATTCTCTCACCTCTGATCTCTCATCACCTGTTTATCACCCCATCTTTCCACTCTTTCACCCCTCTCATCTCCTTCTGTCACACCCCCTTTCTCACCCCCATCAACTGTCTTTCTCAAACAGTATCTTTCTCAAACCCCGCTCTCACCCACTCCCCCACCCCTTCTTTCTCTTTCACAACCCTTCTCAATCTCCTCTCATCCTTTCTTACCCCCACTCTCATCGCCCCTATTACTCCCTCTGTCACACCCCCTTTCTCAACCCCCCACTCTCTCTCTCAAACCCCATCTTTCTCAACCCCTCACCCGCTCTCTCCACCCTTCTTTTACAACCCTTCTCTCCCTTAACCCCCCTTACCCTAATCTCTCATCAGCCCCTCTCACCCGTCACACCCCTCACTTTCAGCTGTCCTCTAACAACCCCCCTCACTCACACCATTTCTCACCCTTCTCTCAACACTCCAACTCTCCTCTCTCTCTCTCCACCCCCACTCTTCCTTTCAATCCCCATCACTCACAACCCTCTCATACCTCTGCTTCTCTCAACTTCCTCACACCCCCCTTTCACATCCTTCACTCTCAAACCCCTCTGTCCCACCCATTCTCACACCCCCTCTTACTGCACCCACTCCCCCATCTCTCTTACCCCTCCCCACATCTACTTTCACATTGCCCGTCTCAATTCCTCTCCCATTCTCTCCACCCCATCACACCGTTTCTCATCCCCCTCCACTTACCTACTCTCTCAAACCCCCTCACTCTCACCACCTTCTCTCGCACCCCTCACCCCCTCTTCACCTTTCTCAACCCCCTCTCACCCACCATCTTGCTCATCCCCCTCACTCTCACCAAGCACTCGCACCCCCTCTCTCAATCTGCCTCACTCTCACCACCACCCATTCTCTCAACCCCCCTACTCTCACCCACCGATGTCTCACTCCCTTCTCTTAACACCCTAACCCCCATCTCACCCGTTTCTTTCTCAACTTCCATCTCTACCTGTCTCACTCTCACCCCGTTGCAACTCCCACCCCCTTCACTCTCAAGCCCCTCTCATACACCCTTTCTATCTTACTCCCTCTCCCTCACCCCCTTCTCACCCCATCTCTCTCAATCGTTTTTATGCTCAGTTCGATGTCACTAACTCTGAGCCTCCGAGGAAAGCCACAACCTGGTCATCTCTGAGGCTGAGGTACGCAGATGTTTCCCAACGAGTGGACAGTCGCAAGGCTGCAGGACCAGACGGCTTCCCGGGACCAGTACTTAGGATGGACGCAGCACAAATGGCAGGTGTGTTTACAGACATTTTTGATCTCTCCCTCTTCCAATGTAGAGCGCCCTCTTCCTTCAAATTATCCACCATTGTCCCTGTACCAAAAAGAGCAAGATAACATGCCTGAACGACTGGTGTCCTGTCACACACCTCAATAATAAGCAAATACTTTGAGCGACTGGTCAAGGATTACATTTGTAGTTTGCTGCCACCCAAACTGGACCCCCTACAATTCACCTACCTACACAACCAATCGACAGATGACGCAATAGTCACTGCTCTACATACCATCCCTGCACATCTGGAGAAGGATGCTTATGTGAGAATGCTGTTCTTGGACTACAGTTCAGCATTCAACACCAGGCTCGACAAGAAGCTCAGAGACCTCGGACTTGACCCTGCCTTGTGCAGCTGGATCCTGGACTTCTTGTCAGATCGCCGGCAGGTGGTAAGAGTGGGCTCCCTCACCTCTGCCCCTCAGGGCTATGTCCTAAGTCCCTCCTTTACTCCCTGTATATCCATGACTGTATCGCCACCCACAGCTCCAATTTGCTGACGACACTACATTGATTGGCCTAATCTCAAACAATAACAAGGTAGCCTACAGGGAAGAAGTCATCACCCTGACACAGCGGCGTCAAGAAAACAACCTCTCCCATAATGTCGCAAAAACAAAGGATTGGGGACGATCTAACCCTCCTTGACATCAATGGATCTGGGGTTGAGAGGGTATACAGCTTCAAGTTCCTTGGCATCCACATCACCGAGAACCTTACGTGGTCTGTACACACCAGCTGTGTGGTGAAAAAGGCACAACAGCGCCTCTTTCACCTCACACAGTTGAGGAAGTTTGGTATGGGCCCCCAATTCCTAAGAACTTTCTACAAGGGCACAATTGAGAGCATCCTGACTGGCTGCATCACTGCCTGGTATGGGAACTGTACCTCCCTTAATCGCAAGACTCTGCAGAGAGTGGTGTGGTGTGAACTTCCCATGATTCAGGACACTTACAAGAACAGGTGTGTAGGATCACTGGGGACCCAAGCCATCCCAACCACAATCTATTACAGCTGCTACCAACCGAGAAGTGGTACGGTAGCATAAAAGCCAGGATAGCTTCTTCACCAGGCCATCAGCCTGATGAACTCAGGCTGATTTGAGTGTACTCTATATTACATTGACTGTTCAATTTATTATAAATTACTATGATTACACTTTGTATATTTAGATGGCGACGTAACATAAAGATTCTTACTCCTCATGTATGTGAAGGATGTAGGAAATTAAGTCAATTCAATTCAAGAACAAACATAACACAGGCCATTCCCATGTAACAACATATGCTCATGTCCATTGTGTCAGTAAGTTGGAAAATACATTAATATAATTTCATATGGCAATAGTATTGCATTGAATCATATTAAAAGCACATGAGATTGATAAGAGAGAACAAATACTCAAGATGGAGTGAGAGAGGAAACTGCTTCTGCCATCCATGAAAACAAACATATATATGTATATCAGACTTGTAAATTTAAGTCTGGACATTTGTAACCCGGGAATAGCCTGTACACGAATAATGCTCTCTATGTGCGTAGGTGGAGTTCTGGTTTCTTGTCTTCATTAGTCAATTCATCTACTCTCATTTGAAGAATAAATCAAAGCAGTACAAATTTTGCTGAAGTTTAATTGAACACATGATTGCAACAAATTAACTAATACAATATAAATAATCTCTGAACTAGAACACGTAGGCTTTGAGGCTTTGGGAAAAACAAGGAAACTCAATTTAACAATTTGAACCAGTGGGAGTAATTTAACCTAACTATGCGTGGACAACCCAAACTAATTGTGGCAGAGCATTGCTTCTCGACTTTCCCATTGATACAATGGTAAGTTAAAACTAATGGATTGTTAAATAAGTGCTGTGTCCAACCTTGTCAAATTTCTTGTGGATGGCTTAAATGTAAGGCAACCCCAGTGAGGCAAGAAACACTTTTACTTGGAAGGAAAACACAACACTGCTGTAGCTATAAATCCTAACATTCTTAATTTTGATGCATTAATAACAATCTAAATAATCTAGAGTAAATTTACTGAAAGACAACAAACTTGGATCCCAAAAGTGATGAATCATATCAAATGTGCCAACAGTGTTCAAAACTCTTTATAACAAGAACATATAAACAATCTGATAAACTTTTAATACACAGATAATTATACATTTGTGCCTCAGTAAATTTCATAGTATAACAAATGAACACAAATATTTTAGAAAGCCAACTTCCATTCCCTCCCCCAAAACATTTACAATTTGTAGATATTCCATTTACAATGCTTTAGAAGTAAGACCCATGACTAGAAAGATACAGGCGTTGTCCAATGTGATTATTGTTACCAAGTGGTAGTGTTGCTGACAATGGATAGCTAGGGTAAGAATAAGGTCTAGATGTGCACTGAAGCAAACTAGATGCAGAAGTTTGGAGTGATGCACCAACTTGAGATAAACTATTGACCGAGTTATTCCGACGCAAGCTGTAGTCTGTAAATACACAAAAATTATTTTATAGAAAGTATAAAATTATAGAATTTTCCTTCTACTAATTAAACTATATACGTTATAGTATAGAGACAGTTGCTTTCAGTGACAGTTATGATTTTGTTGGAGGACTATTATTTCATAAATTTTTACAAAATTACTGTTTCTTCAAAAGAATGTCTGAAAATTTTTAAAATACTCATCACAGCAAGTAATTTTGAAGAAAGATTTACAACAAGATAAATTTCGTCTTTATTCAATTCATTCTGAGACAATTTCCATCGAAAATATATGGTTACTATGAAGAATCGATCTTAAAAAAACATAGTTATAGAGGACTTTTCATACAAATGATGTAGTTATAAAATGCTTTCCAATTGGGTAAAGTGCAAACATGAAAATAAAAGATATAAAGATGTTAGTTAAATCCAAGATTAAGTAATAGGTTTTGAGCATGAAAGTGTCAACTGAGACTGCATGATTATTGTCACCAAGTATGAAATGAATTATAAATCAAGGTTATTTGTACTTTTTTTTGTCTGAACTTGTCCAGAACTTATTTCTAACTCTAACCCTGCTCTTTCAAAACAAGACTACACTTGATCATTTCTTTCCATATCCCCGTCTCTCATCACCCATTAAGAGATTATCTTTCATTGCCAATGCTAAAAATACTGTATGTACATACATTCTGCATTATTTCCTATTCTAAAATTCCTCTCATTTTACTGAAGCTGGATCTTAAACACGGAATACAACGTGCAGCTACTAAAGTGTATGTCTAACTAACACAGGCAATGAATTTTTTTTTCACCCTTGACAAAACATTAATCCACAACCTTAAACAAGAGGAAGACTGTGATACTGAAAATCAAAGTAATACACATAAAGTGCTGGAGGAACTCAGTGGCCAGGCAGCATCTATGGAAAACAGTAAATAGTCGACATTTCAGTCTCTTCATCAGGACTAGAAAAAAAGAGATTAGAAGTCAGGTAATAAAGTGGGGGGGGGGGAAGAGGAGAGGAAGAAGTATAAGGTAGTAGGTGATAGGTGAAATTGGGAGAGGGAGAGGGGTGAAGTAAAAAGCTAGGAAGTAGATTGGTGAAAGAGATAAAGGACTGGAAAGGGGGAAATTTGATGGGAGAGGACAGAAGGCCATGGAAGAAAAGGAAAGGGGAGGAGCACCAGAGGGATGTGATGGGCAGGTAGGGAGATAAGAACAGAGAGGGAAGTGGGAGAGGGGAATGAAGGAGTAAGTGGGGAAAATTACTGGAAGTTTGAGAAATTGATGGTCATGCTATCAGATTGGAGGCTACCCAGACGGAATATAAGGTGTTGCTCCTCCAACCCGAATGTGGCCTAATCGCAGCAGCAGAGGAGACTGTGGACTGACGTGTACCTTTAGAAATTCCGTATGATTCAGAATATCAGTCTATGTCCTACGTCATTCTGTTAAATTCCACCTCATTCTTGCCTTTCTTTAACTCTTTACATACAGTATCTAAAATAAAAACTTCTGGTATTCTCATTGATACAGTTGGCTAGCTTACCTTCTTTTCTCTCATTGCTTTTATGGTTGCCTTCCGGTAGTTTTTAAAGCTGCCCACTAATTTTTGATATAAAGTATCCCCTCTCCTTTACTTTTATGCTATCTTTGACTCCCTTGTCAGCCACACTTGCCTCATCCTCTTTCAAATGCTTATTCTCTGGGATGAATTGATCCTGCATCAATTTACTCTAAGAAACTCCAGTCATTGCCATCATCCCTGCTAGTGTCCCCTTCCAATCAACTTTGGCCAGTTACTCTCTTGTGCTTCTGTATTTATCTTTGCTGAATTACATCTTATCTTAGCTTCTCACTTTCAAAGTGCACAGTGGATTTTATTCTATTATGATCACTGCTTCCTACTTTTCATGTGCCTCCAAGAACCCCATAACCTCATCTTTAATAATTGACTCCAACATCTTTTCAACCACTGAAGTTTAGACTAGCTGGCCTATAATTTCCTTTCTTCTGCCTCCCTCCTTCATACAAGTTGACTGACATTTACAATTTTCTAGTCCCCTGGAACAATTCCAGAATCCTGGTGATTTTTGTAAGATCATTACTAATGCCTCCATAATCTCTTGTGGTACCCCTTTCAGAACCCTGGATACAGTTTCAAATGTTTCAGCTTCCCGAGTACCTTCTCCTTAGTAATAGCGCTCATTTCTGCCCCTGAAAACTTTCACATTTTTGGCATTCTGCTAATGTCTTCCACAGGGTAAACTGACACAAAATATTTAAGTTCATCCCCCCATTACTACCTCTCCATCGTCATTTTCAAGGGGTCCAATATCCATTGTCTTCTCTTTTACTCTTCATAAACCCCCAAAAAACTTTTCTTTCATCCTATTTTATATTATGGCTAGCTTACCTTCATATTTTATTTTTTCTCTTATGTTTTTTAAGCTATCTTCTGTTGGTTTTTAAAAACTTCACAATCCTCTAACTTCCCATTAACTTATGTAATATTAGATGCCCTTTAGTTTGTTTTTTTATCCTGTCTTTGACCTTGCTTGTCAGCCATAGATCCCTTTGGAATACTTTTTCTTTGGGATGTATCTATCCCGCACCTTCCAAATTGCCCCCAGAACCTCCAGCCATTGTGGTTCTGCTGTCATCCCCTTCAATCAACTTTGGCCACTTCCTCTCTTGTGCCTCTGTAATTCCCTTTACTCCAGGGTAATACTGATACATCTCTTTTTATTTTCTCCTTCTCAAATTGGACGGTCAATTCATCCATATTATGATCACTGACTCCTAAGTGTTCCTTTACCTCAAGTTCCCAAATTAAATCTGGTTCATTACACAACACCCAATCCAGAACTGCCTTTCCCTAGTGGGCTCAACGTCAAGCTGCTCTAAAATTTCAGAAATCAGAGATGCAAAAACATTTAGGAGCCCTCATGCAGGACAAACTCGTTGTGCAATTAGAGATAATTCTATATGTTGTTGTGGGCATCACTCCGTCATGGCTGAAAGAAAGTCATAGTTAGAAGTTTAACATCAAAGGATATACTTTGTATAGAAAGGACAGACAGGAAGGCATTGGTGGTGGTGTGGCTCTGTTGGTAAGAGATAGAATTATAGGTAATCTGGAAGACTATGTAAGGAATCTGGAGCAGCAGCTGGATGACCTTCGACTCATAAGGGAGAACGAGGCAGTCATAGATGAGAGCTACAGGGAGGTAGTCACACCTAGGCTGTCAGAAGCAGTTCGTTGGGTGACAGTCAGAGGGGGGAAAGCGAGGGTGAGCAGACAGGTAGTGCAGAGCATCCCTGTAGCCATTCCCCTGAATAATAAGTTTACCATCCTGGATACTGTTGGCGGGGACGACCGACCAGGTGTGGGCCACGGTGGCAGGGCCTCTGGCACTGAGTCTGACCCTGTGGTGCAGAAGGGTGGGACGGAGAAGAGGAGAGCTGTCGCCATTGGAGACTCTATAGTCAGGGGAGCAGACAGGAGATTTTGTGGACGTAAGAAGGACACCCGCAAGGTTTGTTGCCTCCCGGGTGCCAGGGTCTGGGATGTCTCTGACCGGGTGCACGACATCCTGGTACGAGAGGGAAAGCAGCCAGAAGTCGTGATACATGTTGGGACCAACGACATAGGCAGAAAGAGGGATGAGGTCCTGAAGTGTGAGTTTCCGGAATTAGGCAGAAGGCTGAAGAACAGGACCTCAAGAGATGATAAGAATTGGAGGAGATGGCAGTTGAATGCGTGGCTGAGGAGTTGGTGCAGGGAGCAGGGTTTTAGATTTTTAGATCATTGGGATCTTTTCTGGGGAAGGTGGGACCTGTACAGATTGGATGGGTTGCACCTGAACTCGAGGGGGAGCAATACCCTTGCAGGTAGGTTTGCTAGCATGGTTCGGGAGGGTTTAAACTAATTTGCGAGGGGGATGGGACCCAGAGCGATAGAGCAGTGAAAGAAGTGCATGGAGTAAAGCCAGATCTAACATACAGAGAGGCTTTGAGGAAAGAGAAGCAGAATAAATGGTGTAAAGACAGTAAGGTAGAAGGGCTGAAATGTGTGTACCTCAATGCAAGAAGCATCAGGAACAAAGGTGATGAACTGAGAGCTTGGATACATACATGGAATTATGATGTAGTGGCCATTACAGAGACTTGGCTGGCACCAGGGCAGGAATGGATTCTCAATATTCCTGGATTTCAATGCTTTCAAAGGGATAGAGAGGGCGGAAAAAGGGGAGGAGGGGTGGCATTACTGGTCAGGGATACTATTACAGCTACAGAAAGGGTGGGTAATGTAGCAAGATCCTCTTTTGAGTCAATATGGGTGGAAGTCAGGAACAGGAAGGGAGCAGTTACTCTACTGGGGGTATTCTATAAGCCCCCTGGTAGCAGCAGAGATACAGAGGAGCAGATTGGGAGGCAGATTTTGGAAAGGTGCAAAAATAACAGGGTTGTTATCATGGGTGACTTTAACTTCCCTAATATTGACTGGCACCTGATTAGTTCCAAGGGTTTAGATGGGGCAGAATTTGTTAAGTGTGTCCAGGATGGAATCCTGTCACAGTATGTGGACAGGCCGACCAGGGGGAATGCCATACTAGATCTAGTACTAGGTAATGAACCGGGTCAGGTCACAGATCTCTCAGTGGGTGAGCATCTGGGGGACACTGACCACCGCTCCCTGGCCTTTATAATTATCATGGAAAAGGATAGAATCAAAGAGGACAGGAAAATTTTTAATTGGGGAAAGGCAAATTATGAGGCTATAAGGCTAGAACTTGTGGGTGTGAATTGGGATGATGTTTTTACAGGAAAATGTACTATGGACATGTGGTCGATGTTTAGAGATCTCTTGCGGGATGTAAGGGATAAATTTGTCCCGGTGAGGAAGATAAAGAATGGTAGGGTGAAGGAACCATGGGTGACAAGTGAGGTGGAAAATCTAGTCAGGTGGAAGAAGGCAGCATACATGAGGTTTAGGAAGCAAGGATCAAATGGGTCTATTGAGGAATATAGGGAAGCAAGAAAGGAGCTTAATAAGGGGCTGAGAACAGCAAGAAGGGGGCATGAGAAGGCCTTGGCGAGGAGTGAAGGTAGGACCGATTAGAGATAAAGGTGGGAAGATGTGCCTGGAGGCTGTGGAAGTGAGCGAGGTCCTCAATGATTACTTCTCTTCGGTATTCACCAATGAGAGGGAACTTGATGATGGTGAGGACAATATGAGTGAGGTTGATGTTCTGGAACATGTTGATATTAAGGGAGAGGAGGTGTTGGAGTTGTTAAAATACATTAGGACAGATAAGTCCCCAGGGCCTGACAGAATATTCCCCAGGCTGCTCCACGAGGCGAGAGAAGAGGTTGCTGAGCCTCTGGCTAGGATCCTTATGTCCTCGTTGTCCATGGGAATGGTACCGGAGGATTGAAGGGAGCGAATGTTGTCCCCTTGTTCAAAAAAGGTAGTAGGGATAGTCCGGATAATTATAGACCAGTGAGCCTTACGTCTGTCGTGGGAAAGCTGTTGGAAAAGATTCTTAGAGATAGGATATATAGGCATTTAGAGAATCATGGTCTAATCAGGGACAGTCAGCATGGCTTAGAGAAAGGCAGATCGTGTCTAACAAGCCTGATAGAGTTCTTTGAGGAGGTGACCAGGCATATAGATGAGGGTAGTGCAGTGGATGTGATCTAAATGGATTTTAGTAAGGCAATTGACAAGGTTCCACACAGTAGGCTTATTCAGAAAGTTAGAAGGCATGGGATTCAGGGAAGTTTGGCCAGGTGGATTCAGAATTGGCTTGCCTGCAGAAGGCAGAGGGTGATGGTGGAGGGAGTACATTCAGATTGGAGGATTGTGACTAGTGGTGTCCCACAAGGATCTGTTCTGGGACTTCTACTTTTTGTGATTTTTATTAACGACCTGGATGTGGGGGTAGAAGGGTGGGTTGGCAAGTTTGCAGACAACACAAAGGTTGGTGGTGTTGTAGATAGTGTAGAGGATTGTCAAAGACTGCAGAGAGACATTGATAGGATGCAGAAGTGGGCTGAAAAGTGGCAGATGGAGTTCAACCCGGAGAAGCGTGAGGTGGTACACTTTGGAAGGACAAACTCCCAAGGCAGAGTACAAAGTAAATGGCAGGATACTTGGTAGTGTGGAGGAGCAGAGGGAGTTGCCTCACAGGTGGATAGGGTAGTTAAGAAAGCTTATGGGGTGTTAGCTTTCATAAGTCCAGGGATAGAGTTTAAGAGTCGCGATGTAATGGTGCAGCTCTATAAAACTCTTGGTTAGGCCACACTTGTGTCCAGTTCTGATCACCTCACTATAGGAAGGATGTGGAAGCATTGGAGAGGGTACAGAGGAGATTTACCAGGATGCTGCCTGGCTTAGAAAGTATGCATTATGATCAGCGATTAAGGGAGCTAGGGCTTTACTCTTTGGAGAGAAGGAGGATGAGAGGAGACATGATAGAGGTGTATAAGATAATAAGAGGAATAGATAGAGTAGATAGCCAGTTCCTCTTCCCCAGGGCACCACTGCTCAATACAAGAGGACATGGCTTTAAGGTAAGGGGTGGGAAGTTCAAGGGGGATTTAGAGGAAGGTTTTTTACTCAGAGAGTGGTTGGTGCATGGAATACACTGCCTGAGTCAGTGGTGGAGACAGATACACTACTGAAGTTTAAGAGACTACTAGACAGGTATATGGAAGAATCTAAGGTGGGGGCTTATATGGGAGGCAGGGTTTGAGGGTCGGCACAACATTGCTGTACTATTCTATGTTCTGTATATTTAGAAATAGATGACAGAAGGCCAGAGAATGCCGTATTTTTGTGGATGGAGTTAAGAAACTGCAAGGATTAAAAAAACAATTACGGGAATCATATACAGGCCAAAGTGTAGCCAAGATGAGGGTCTATCTTAGATTGGGTGTTATGTAATAACCCAGATTTTATTAGTCAGCTTAACGTAAAGGAACCTTTAGGAGACAGTGATCATAATATGATTGATTTCATACTGCAATTGGAGTGGGAGAGCATAAGTCACATGTATCAGTATTGCAATGGAATAAAGGGAATTACATCAGGGAGGAGCTTGCACAGGTTGAATTGGACTGGTGGGGATGATGGCAGAGCAGAGGTGGCTGAAGTTTCTAGGGATAGCTCACATGGCGCAGGATAGATATGTCCCACAGAATAAGTTGTTCTCAAATGGCAGGGCGAGGAAACCGTGGCTTACAATGGAAGGACTACATAAAAGTCGAGGAAAGGACATAAGGTCACAAAAGTGAGTGGGAAGCTGGATGATTGGGAAGCTTTTAAAATCCAACAAAAAGCAACTAAAGAAACTATAAGGGAAAAGATGAAATATGAGGACAAACTGGCAGATAATATATAGCACAATACTGTAAGTTTTTCAGTTATATAAAGAGTAAAAGGGAGGTGAGAGTTGATATTGCACCACTGGAAAATTATGCTGGTGAGGTAGTAATAGGAGGCATAGGACGCAAAGAAATGACAGATGAACTCAATGGGTACTTTGCAACACTCTTCACTCTGGAAGGCAATAGTTTTATGCTAGAGGTCCATGAGTGTCAGAGAGCAGGACTAAGTGCCATTGTCACTACAAATGAAAAAGTGCAAGGCAAACTCAAAGGTGTTAAGGTGGATAAGCCACCTGGACCAGATGGACTACATCCTGGAGTCCTAAAAGAGGTTGTTGAAGAGATGACAGATGCAATGGTCATGATCTTTCAAGAATCACTTAATTCTGGCATGGTCCCAGAGGACTGGAAGATTGCAAATGTCATTCTACTCTTTGAGAAGGGAGGAAGACAAAAGACAGGAAATTATAGGTCAGTTAGTCTAACCTCAGTGGTTGGGAAAGTGTTGAGAGTCCATTATTAAAGACGAAGTTTTAGGGTACATGGACATTAAATGATGAAGTAAGTCAAAGTCAGCATGGTTTCTGCCTGACAAATCTGTTAGAATTATTTGAGGAAGTAACAAACAGACTGGGCAGAGGCAGTGGATATAATTTACTTAGAATTTTTAGAAGGCATTTGATAAGGTGCCTCTCATGAAGCTGCTTAACAAGATAAAATATAATGGCATTACAGGTGCACGTTCCTTTATCTGAAATTCTGAAATCCAAAAAGCTCTGAAAACCAAAGTTTTTTTCACCAACAGCTGACGTCACTCTGGTGTGAAGTGGCAGCACTAGCCAGACATCAGTTGTGGCTTAGCGCTCGTACTGGTTACACGTGCATTTGCTGTTCACTGATATTTTGTGTTCACTGTTGCTTTGTGTTTAATTTCACTGTGAAGATGTCAAAAAGAGCTGCAGATACCCCTATGGGTAACAATGAAAAAAAGAGAAGGAATCTTCTCTATCAATAACGCAGAAAGTGAAGTTATTGCAGAAGCTTGATCGTGGTGTGTCTGTGCGGCGTCTTACTGAAGAAAATAGTGTCGGAACTACCACTGTATATGATTTAAATAAACAGAAAGTTACTGAAGTTTTATAGTGACAGTGACAGTGACGTTCTACATTTATTCCAATAAGTCATTTACCATGTGCCTGATTCAGTTCATTTGAAGCTGTATATTTTTATGTTTTATTGAATTTTTTTTTGGAAATAAAATTTCTTCTTGTCATTATTCCCTAAACAATACAGTATAACAATTATTTACATAGCATTTATATTGCATTAGGTATTATATCTAGAGATGATTTAAAATATACGGGAGGATGTGTGTAGGATTGGTATGCCGCTGGGCCCTAAACTCCACCATACTGAGGCAGGTTAAATAAGGGACTTGAGCATATGTGTTTTTTGGTATCAGGGGTGGGGGGGGGGGTCTGAAATCCAGAAAATTCTGAATTCCGAAATGCAACTGGCCCCAAGGATTTCAGACAAGGGATTGTGGACCTGTACTGGAAAGATTAGGCAAGAATAGAGGAATGGCTGACAAACAAGAGGCAGCGAGTGGGAATAAAAGGGGCCTTTTCTGGTTGGTTGTCAGTGACTAGTGTTGTTCCTCAGGAGTCAGTATTGGGACTGCTACGTTTTACACTGTTTGTCAATTATTGAGATGGTGGAATTGATGGCTTTGTGGCAAAGTTTGTGAATGACAGGAAGACAGGTGGAGGGGTAGTGCTGAGGAAGCAATATGCAGCAGGACAGACAAGTAGGAAGAATGGTTAAAAAAGTGGCAGATGGAAAACAGTGCTCCATACAATTGCTCCTTTTGGTAAAAGGAGATTGCAATAGTGTAGATCTAAATGGGGAGAAAATTCAAACATCAGAGGTGCAAAGGGATTTAGGAGTCCTTATGCAAGATTTCCAGAAGTTTAATTCACAGGTTGAGTCTGTGGTGAAGAAGGTAAATGCAATGTTGGCATTTATTTCAAGGAGAACAGAATGCAAGCTTTCCAGAAGTTTATTTCACAGGTTGAGTCTGTGGTGAAGAAGGTAAATGCAATGTTGGCATTTATTTCAAGGAGAACAGAATATAAAAACCAAGGAGATAATGCTGAAGCGTTATAAGACACTTGTCAGGCCACATTAGGAGTATTCTCAACAGTTTTGGGCCACTTATCTCAGAAAGGATGTATTGTCATTGGAGAGAGTCTGGAGGAAGTTCACGAGATTTATTCTAGGAATAGGGTTACCATATGAGGAGCATTTGGCAGCTTTGGGCCTGTACTCACTGGAATTTAGAAGCATGTGTAGGGATCTCATTGAAACCTACCAAATTTTGAAAGGACTAGGTAAGGTGAATGTGGAGAGGATGTTTCCTCAAAATTAAGGGCAACCGTTTAGAACAGAAGTAAGGAGGAACTTTTTTAGCCAGAGTGGTGAATCTGTGGAATGCTATGCCACAGACTTTGGTGGAGGCCAAGTCCATGGGTATATTTATAGATTTGGAGGTTGATAGATTCCTGATTGGTCAGGGTATCAAGGGATTTGGTGAGAGGACAGGTGTATGGGGCTGAATGGGATTTGGATCAGCCATGATGGAACAGCAGAGTGGACTTGATAGGCTGAAAAGCCGAATTCTGCTCCTCTGAAATAAAATAGGGAGACGCAGGATATATACAGCCCACACAGGACCAAGTATTCTAAAGGCAAGATGACACAACTGTGGCCAACAAGAGAAGTCAAAGCCAACAAAAAAGCCAAAGAGAGGGTATATAATAGGGAAAAAAATAGTGGGAAGTTAGTGGATTAGGAAGCTTTTAAAATTAACAGAAGACATTAAGGTAAGCAAGCCAATAATATTAAAGAACATAAGAAATAGAAGCAGGAGTAGGCCATCCAGCTCATCGAGCCTGCCCCGCCATTCAATAAGATCATGGCTGATCTGTCCGTAAACTCAGCTCCATCTACCTGCCTTTTCCCCATAACCCTTAATTCCCCTACTATGTAAAAATCTATCTAGCTGTATCTTAAATATATTTAGTGAAGAAGATTTAACTGCTTCCCTGGGCAGAGAATTCCACAGATTCACCACACTCTGGGAAAAACAGTTTCTCCTCATCTCCTTCCTAAATCTTCTCCCCTGCATCTTGAGGCAATGTCCCCTAGTTCTAGTCTCACCTACCAATGGAACCAACTTTCCTACTTCTGTCTTATCTATCCCTTTCAAAATTTTGTGTGTTTCTATAAGATCCCCTCTCATTCAGAGGGGTCACAGTTTAAGGATAAAGGGGAAGCCTTTTAGGACCGAGATGAGGAAAAACTTCTTCACACAGAGAGTGGCGAAATCTGTGGAATTCCCTGCCACAGGAAACAATTGAGGCCAGTTCACTGGCTATATTTAAGAGGGAGTTAGATATGGCCCTTGTGCTAAAGGGATCAGGGGGTATGGAGAGAAGGCAGGTACAGGGTTCTGAGTTGGAAAATCAGCCATGATCATACTGAATGGCGGTGCAGGCTCAAAGGGGCAAATGGCCTACTCCTGCACCTATTTTCTATGTTTCTATTCTTCTGAATACCAGACAGTATAGTCCCAGGTGACTCAATCTCTCCTCATAAGTTAACCCCTTCATCTCTGGAATCAACCTGGTGAACCTTCCCCGCACTGCTTCCAAAGCCAGTATATCCTTCCTCAAGTATGGAGACCAGAACTGCACACAGTGCTCCAGGTGTGGCCTCACCAGTACCCTGTATAGTTGCAGCATGATCTCCCGGCTCTTGAATTCAATCCCTCTAGCAATGAAGGTCAAAATTCCGTTTGCCTTCTTAATAACCTGTTGTACCTGCAAGCCAACTTTTGCGATTCATGCGCAAGCACTCCCAAGTCCTTCTGCACAACAGCATGCTGCAATCTTTCACCCTTTAAATAATAATCTGCTCGTCTATTATTCCTTCCAAGGTGGATGATCTCGCATTTATCAACGTTGTATTCCCTCTGCCAGATCTTGGCCCACTCAATTAACATCTCTATATCCCTCTGCACACTCAGTTTAGTGTCATCAGCAAACTTTGCTGCGCTACGTTCAGTCCCCTCTTCCAAATCATCATTGTAAATGGTAGACAGCTGCAGGCCCAGCACCAACCTCTGCGGCCATTCACCACTGACTGCCAACCTGAGGAACACCCATTTATGCCAACTCTCTGCCTTCTATTGGTTAACCAATCCACTATCTATGTCAATACACTTCCTCCGACTCCATACATCTGTATCTTATTTATAAGTCTTCTGTGTGGCACTTTCTTGAATGCCTTCTGGACATCCATCTGTTCCCCTCTATCCACTGCACTCATTATGTCCTCAAAGAACTCCAGTAAGTTTGTCAAACAGGATCTGCCCTTTCTGAATTCATGTTGCGTCTGTCTAATGGAACCACTCCTTTCTAAATGTTTCGCTATTGCTTCCTTAATGACAGCTTCAAGCATTTTCCTGACTACAGATGTTAAGCTAACTGGCCGATAGTTGCCCATCTTTTGCCTACATTCTTTTTCAAAAAGTGGCGTGGCATTTGTTGTCTTCCAATCCACCGGGACCTGCCCAGAGTCTGGAGAATTTTGGTAAATGATTACCAACGTGTCTACTATAACTTCCACCAATTCCTTCAGCACCCTGGGATGCATCCCATCAGGACCAGGGGACTTATCTATCTTCAGGCCCTCTAGTTTGTTCATCACTATCTCTTTAGTGACAGTGATTTTATTGAAGTCCTCATCTCCTATTTCATCTATAACATCATTCTTCGGCATATTAGACGCGTCCTCCACCGTGAAGATCAACACAAAATAGTCGTTCAATGCCTCAGCCATTTCCTTATCACCCAATATCAATTTCCCCTTCTCGCCTTCCGAGGGACCTACACTGACTTTTGCTACCCTCTTCCGCTTTATATATTTATAAAAACTTTTGCTGTTTTTATATTTTGTGCTAATTTACTTTCATACTCTATCTTCCCTTTCCTTATTTCTTGTTTAGTTGTTCTTTGTTGCTTTGTAAAGTTTTCCCAGTCCTCTAGTCTCCCACTACTCTTTGTGACTTTGTACACATGAGCTTTTAATTTGATACTATCTTTTATTTCCTTAATTATCCAAGGCTGGTTGGTTCTCCCTATACTTACTGTCCTTATTTTTGACTGGAATATAGTTTTGTTGAGCACTGTGAAACATCTCTTTGAAAGTATTCCACTGTTTCTACCAAATAGCCTGTGCTCCCAATCCACATTAGCAAACTCCTCCCTCATCCTGGTGTAGTCTCCCTTGTTCAAGCATAATACACTAGTTTTAGATCTAATTATTTCATCCTCTATCTGTAAGTAAAATTCAATCACAATGATCACTCTTTCCAAGAGGATCCCTGACAACAAGATCATTGATCTTACCTGTCTCATTGCACAGGACTAGATCTAAGATAGCATTTTCCCTTGCAGGTTTACTAACATACTACTCAGGAAAGCCATCACGGAAGCATTCTATGAAGTCCTCTTCAAGACTTCCTAGACCAACCTGATTCACCCTATGTGGAAGTTAAAATCCCCCATGTCAACTACCGTTCCGTTCCTACAAGCCTCAGTTACTTCTTGGTTAGTCACCTCTGCCACTGCAATATTTTTATTGGGTAGCCTATAGACAACTCCCACCAGTGATTTCTTTTCCTTTTACTATTCTTAATCTTGACCCGTAGATCTTGTATCATCTCTCACAAACGCCCTGATCTCATCCTTAATTAAGGGTGCCACCCCACCTCCTTTGCATTCCTGCCTATCTTTTCGTATTACCTGACAGCTTCGGATATTCAATTTCCACTCATCTCCACCCAGGTTTCTGTAATGGCCACTAAATCATATGCCTTGGTACTGATCTGTGCCACAAGTTCATTAACCTTGTTTCTACTACTATGGACATTCAGATAAAGTGCCCTTATACTCATTCTCCTTTTAGAATCTAGTGACCTATGCGATTTTTGCTTTTTACTTTTATGCACTCTACTCTTACTTTTTTTTTTAAAAAGGAGATGCCCCATAACAATATAAGACCCTAAGACACAGGACCAGTTAGGCCATTTGGCCCATCAAGTCCGCTCCACCATTCAATCATGGTTGATCCTTTCTCCCCCGCACCCCCCAGCCCAACTCCTGATCAGCTCCCCATAATATTTGATGCCATGCCTAATCAAGAACCTATCAATCTCTACCTTAAATATACCCAACGACCTGGCCTCCACAGCTGTTTCTTGTAATAAGTTCCACAAATTCAACACCCTCAAGCTAAAGAAAATTCTCTGCATCTGTCCTAAATGGACGCGCCTCTATCATGAGGCTGTCTCCCCTTGTCCTAGACTCCCCTACCTTGGGAAACATCCCTTCCACATCTACTCTGTCTAAACTTCCAACATTCAAAAATTTTTAATGAGATCACCTTATCCTTCTGAATTCGAGTACAGACTCAGAACCATCAGATGCTCCTTGTATGATAACCCTTTCATTTCCAAAATCACCCTTGTGATCCTCCTCTGAAACTTTTCCAATGCCAGCAGATCATTTCTCAGACAAGGAGCCTAAAACTGTTCACAATACTCAAGGTGAGGCTCAACCAGTGCCTTATAAAGCCTCAGCATCACATCCTTGCTCTTGGATTATTGACCTCTTGAAATGAAAAATAGAGGGCTACGTAATTTCTAAGGTAAGCACATGTTCGGCACAGCTTTACAAGCTAAAGGACCTGTATTGTGCTGTAGGTTTTCTATGTTTTTATGAATCCTAGCATTGCATTTGCCTTCCTTACCACTGACTTTACCTGTAGGTTAACCTTTAGAGTGTTCTGCACAGGAACTCCTTAGACCCTTCGCATCTCAGATTTTTAAAAATAGTTTGCACATTTATTTCTTCTACCAAAGTGCATGACCATGAATTTCCCAACATTGTATTTCATTTGCCACTCTCTTGCCCATTCTCCTAATCTAAGTCTTTCTGCAGCCTACATGTTTCCTCAATACTACAAGCCCTTCCACCAAACTATCGTCTGCAAACTTGCAACAAAGCCACCTATTCCATCATCTAAATCATTGATATGCAGCATAAAAAGAAGTGGTCCCAACATCAACCCCTGCGGAACACCACTCGTCACTGGCAGCCAACCAGAAAAGGATCCTTTTATTCCCACTCACTGCCTCCTACCAATCAGCCAATGCTCTAACAATGCCAGTAACTTTCCTGTAGTAGCACAGGCTCTTAACTGGTTAAGCTGCCTCATGTGTGGCACCTAGTCATAGGCCTTCTGAAAGTCCAAATCTACAAAATCCACTGCATCCCCTTTATCTATCCTACTTATAATCTCCTCAAGGAATTCTCATTGCTAGGGTGCTGAATCAGAGGGACATTAGGACAGCGTGTTTCACAGATTTCTGGTTAACCCCTTCCATACCAGATGCAGCGATTCAGACCAACTGGTTTACTATACACCATCAGGATAGATCTATAGAGTCTCTCAAAAGCAGAGGTGGAGTATGCCTCATGATCAACTCTTCTTGGTGCACAAATATCAGTGCTGTCCCACTTCTGCTCACCAGACCTGGAATATATAGCAACTAAGTGCCATCCTTTTTACCTACCACAGGAGATTTCCGGGGTCATTTTGGTAGTGGTATACATTTCACCTCAGGTCAATATCAATCAGGCTTTAGATGATCTGAGCAATGGCATCAACAAGTACGAAGCAGCCTTTACCATTGTTTTGTGGGATCTTAAGCAGGCCAGTCTTAAACAATCACTAAGCAATCACTTGCAATACCAGAGGAAACATACATTGGACCACTGTAACACCACCATCAAGAATGCGAACCGTGTTATTCCACGCCCTCACTTCAGGAAGTCTGATCACTTGGCTGTACTTCTTCTCTCTGAGTATAGGCAGGGACTGAAGACTGCAGCACCTGCAGTGAGGACCAAGAAGGTATGGAAAAGGGAAGCACAGAAGCGCTTATAGGACTGTTTTGAATCAGTCTATGAATTCATCTATGAATTTGGATGAGTATGCTGCAGTTGTTACTGACTTCATGAAAACCTGTGTGGATGAGTGTGTGCCTAAAAAGACGTACTGTACATTCCCAAACCAAATGCCCTGGATGAACCAGGAGGTATGTCGTCTGCTGAAGGCTAGATCTGTGGCATTCAAGTCTGGCGATCCAGGTCTGTACCAGAAAATCAGGTATGATCTGCGGAGGGCCATTTCAAGGGTGAAGAGACAATTTCAAACGAGGTTGGCATCGGATGTACATCAGCTCTGGCAAGATTTACAAGACATTACTTCCCACAAAGCGAAACCCAATAGCATGAATAAGATCATAAGATATAGAAGCAGGAGTAGGCAATTCAAGTCTGCCCTGCCATTCAATCATAGCTCATCCAATTTTCCAGTCATCCCAACTCTCCTGGCTTCTCTCCCATACCCTTTGATGCCCTGGGTAATCAAGAATCTATCTATTCCTGCCCTAAATACACCCAATGACTTGGCCTCCTCAGCCACTCGTGGCAATAAATTCCACAGATTTACCACTCTCTGACTAAAGTAATTTCTCTGCCTCTCTGTTCTAAATGGACATCCTTCAATTCTGAAGTCGTGCCTTCTTGTCCTAGACTTCCCTACCATGGGAAATAACTTTGCCATATCTAATCTGTTCAGGCCTTTTAACATTCAGAACGTTTCTATGAGATACCCCCTCATTCTCCTGAACTCCAGAGAATACAGTTCAAGGGCTGCCAGACATTCCTCATACAGTAACCCTTTCATTCCTGGAATCATCCTCGGGAATCTTCTCTGAACCCTCTCCAATGTCAGTATATCCTTCCTAAAATAAGGAGCTCAAAACTGCACACAATACTCCAAATGTGGTCCCACGAGTGCCTTATAGAGCCTCAACATCACATCCCTGCTCTTATATTCTAAACCTCTAGAAATGAATACCAACATTGCATTCACCTTCTTCACCACCGACTCAACCTGGAGGTTAACCTTTAGGGTATCCTGCACAAAGACTCTCAAGTCTCTTTGCATCTCTGCCTTTTGAATTCTCTCTCCATCTAAATAATAGCCTACCTGTTTATTTCTTCCACCAAAGTGCATGACCGTACAATTTCCGACATTGCATTTCATTTGCCACTTCTTTGACCATTCTCCTAAACTATCTAAGTCTCTTTGCAGGCTCAGTTTCCTCAACACTATCCACTCCTCAACCTATCTTTGTATCATTGGCAAATTTAGCCACAAATCCATTAATCCCATAGTCCAAATCATTGACATACATCGAAAAAAGCAGCGGTCCCAACACCAACCCCTGTGGAACTCCACTGGTAACTGGCAGCCAGTCAGAATAGGATCCCTTTATTCTCACTCTTCACTTTCTGCTGATCAACCAATGCTCCACCCATGCTAGTAACTTCACTGTTATTCCATGGGCTCTTATCTTGCTCAGCAGTCTCCTGTGCAGCACCTTGTCAAAAGCCTTCTAAAAATCTAAGTACACCAATCCACTGCATCTCCTTTGTCGACCTGGCTTGTAATTTCCTCAAAAAATTGCAGTAGGTTAGTCAGGCAGGATTTTCCTTTCAGGAAACCATGCTGGCTTTGGCCTATCTTATCATGTGCCTCCAGGTACTCTGTAATCTCATCCCCAACTGTTGATTCCAACAACTTTCCAACCACTGATGTCAAACTAACAAGTCTAGTTTCCTTTCCACTGCCTCCCACCCTTCTTAAATAGCAGGGTAACATTTGCAATTTTCCAATCATCCGGTACAAAGCCAGAATCTATTGATTCTTGAAAGATCATTGTTAATGCCTTCGCAATCTCTCCAGCTACTTCCTTCAGAACCCGCGGGTGCATTCCATCGGGTCCAGGAGATTTATTTACCCCTCAGACCATTAAGCTTCCTTGAGCACCTTCTCAGTCATAATTTTCACCACCCCTACTTCACTTCCCTGACACTCTTGAATGTCCAGTATACTGCAAATGTCTTCCATGTGAAGACTGTTGCAAAATATACATTTAGTTCCTCTGCCATCTCTACATTTCTCATTACGATATCTCCAGCATCATTTTCTATTGGTCCTATTACTCCCTCAACTCCCTTTTACCCTTTATATACTTAAAAAAGCTTCCAGTATCTTCTTTGATGTTAGTCATCAGCTTCCTTTCATAATCCATCTTTTCCTTTGTTACATGCTCAAGGCGATCTCTTTTTTTTTGTGAGAATGTGGTACTGGTCTTTTGGAGGTCACCTGATGTGATTTTTCCGCCGATGTGAAGTCACGTGATGACATGTGCCCCGTGACTATATAAGGGTTGACTCAGGTGACGCAGTTAGATTTTGAGTTTGTAGATTTCCAGGTAGAACTTGTTGTGCCTCCGTTTCTGTTGCGTGTTTGTTTTTGTGATGCAGTTTCATTTTTAGAACGGTTGTACGTTCTGTTGAAAGATTCCATATTACTTGGACTGGAAATCTGTGGCTGCAAGTGCCAATTTACTCAATTCTGACATTTGAAAGGAGAGTGAAGAATTCATCGAAGGATCGAGAGAAGTCGACATCGTCTGGCAGTATAATAAAGAATCGACCTTATTGAGTCTTCGTTGGAGAGAACCTGCATTGAGATAACTCTTGCAAAACAGCAATGAGTTCATGCAAAAAGGCTCTCATTCTCTAAAGTAATTTAAGGTCAGTCGATTTAAACTGTTTATTTTCGGCATCGGGAATCCTATGGACAGAACCAGCAGTAAAAGTGCGTCTGTGAAGAAATCTTTCTCCAGAGAAGTCTCTCCCAATTGAATGGGTAAAACTGTTGGACTTTCGAAGTTATCACTTTAAGAACTACATCTGACTGTACCGCTTTAAGAACTGTTTTCGCATTTAACACTTTAAGAACCAGAGCCGAGTGGAGTTGATGAACGGCTGTGTATCTGTTAACCTCCGGTTAAAGGTTTCCTTTGTGTTTTTTTCCTTACCGTTTATACGTGTTTAATAAATGTTTGGTTGTTTTTATAAAACCTGTCTCAATTAATATTCATTGTTGCTGGTTACGTAACATAATTTGTGGGGGCTCGTCCGGGATATGTTCCGATTTTGAGTTTATGTTCTGGTAATTGCCATTTTGATTTGGTAAAAGGGTAATACCCAATTTTTTTTGGTTTGATTGGTGTGTGTGTGTTGTACTCGGCAACAATGGATATTGACGGTTTTTCTGAAGGCGCCTGACTTGGGATTTTTAGAGACTGCGAGAAAACCTGTGGTATTGGAGATTGCTAAGAGTTTGGAATTTAAGGGGATTATGAGAAATTCCACCAAGGCTTTCATACAAAGAAAAATTGCTGAACATTATATTAATTTGGAATTGTTTGATCAGGAGGTGTTAGATAAGTTTCCACTGAGTAATCTGGAAATGCAGTTGCATCTTGAACAGTTAAAGTTTGAAACATTTAAAGTGGAAATGGCCGAAAGAAAGGCTAATAAAAAAAGGGAATTTGAAGAAAGAGAAGCCCTTAGAAAAAGGGAGTTTGCAGAAAGAGAAGCTGAAAACCAGAGGAAATTCGAGCTAGAGATGCAGAAATTAAAGTTCGGGAGTCAGTCTTCTGGTTCTACGAAACAATTTATTGCTAGTCGTGAGGTTGTTTTGGCTCCTCCATTTAATGAAGCTGATGTGGATGCATATTTCCAACATTTCGAAATAGCTGCTCTGAGTTTAAAGTGGCCGAAGGACCAATGGTCAGTGATGTTACAAAGTGTAATTAAAGGCAAGGCACAACAAGTTTATACAGCTTTAAATGCTGAGCAAGCACTGAATTATGACATTGTTAAAGAGAATATATTAAAGGCATACGAGATGGTTCCGGAAGCGTATAGAGAAAGATTTAGAAGTTTAAAGAAATCGGTGGAAAAAACTTATGTGGAATTTGCCTATGAGAAATCTGTGTGTTTTGAGAGATGGGTTTCCTCTAAAAATGTGAATGGGGAGTATAATAAATTGAAAGAGCTAATTTTGCAGGAGAAATTTAAAAGAAACATTCCTGTTGAAGTGAGAATATACTTAAATGAACGGGACACTGCTACATTGCAGGAGATTGCTAAATTGGCTGATGAGTATGTTTTAATTCACAAGAATAAATTTTCTCCAGGTAAAATTTTTAAAAGGAAAACTAACACAAAGAGTCAAGGTAAATCAGACATTAAATTTGAAGTTACTGAGAAAAGTAAGGATGAAGGGAGACATGTGAAGGAAAGGCATTTTGGTATTATTTGTAATTATTGTAAGAAACCTGGACGTGTAGTGGCTAACTGCTTCCGATTGAAACTGAAAGAGAAAGAAGTGGCCCCAGATGCTTGTGTGCAGCATATTGGAAAACCTGCAAAGCTACAGGGTTTAGACAATATTAATGAAGATGTGTCAGAGTTTGACCAAGTTAAGAAGGGATATGAGGCTTTTATAACAGAAGGATTTGTATCCTTGAAAGAAGGATCCAATGCAGTACCGATAAGGATACTTAGAGATACTGGAGCTTCACAATCACTAATATTAGACAGTGTGCTAAGGTTTAGGGATGAGTCTGACACGGATCAGGTAAATTATATAAGAGGAGTAGGGAGTGCCCTTATGCCAGTACATTTACATAGAGTAAATTTAAGGTCAGGATTAGTTACAGGGGTTGTTAAAGTAGGACTACAATCCAGTTTACCTGTGAATGATGTTTCTTTTTTGTTAGGGAATGATTTAGCAGGTGGATAAGTTTTTCCTGAAGTGCATTTGACAATAAGTTCAAATTCTGAGGAACCACATAGGGATTCTAACACAGATTCTTCCTGTGTTGTAACAAGAGCTATGGCTAAAAAGACTGATGTAAAGGATGTGGTTGTTACCCATGACAGTTCCAATCAAGATTCGAATTTTGAGGATGTATCAGAAACTTTCTTACCTACCTTATTTGATCAGGATTTTGATGGTAAGTCTGATTATGAAGATTTGTCTTTATCTCAGAAGGAGATGATAGCAGGGTAGGGATCCTGAGAAAGTTAAATTAAAAGAACAAGCTCTTCCAGATAGTGAACTTGGAAAAGTACCAGTTGGATATTATTTTGAAAAGGGGGTATTAATGAGAAAGTGGAGATCGCCTACAATTCCTGCTAGTGAGGAATGGGAAGTTAATCATCAGGTTGTTGTTCCTAAAATTTACCGAAATGAGATTTTGACTATGGCTCATAGTATTCCTTTGGGTGGTCATTTAGGGGTAAAGAAAACTATGAACAAAGTTTCTAAACATTTTTATTGGCCTGGTTTAAGACAAGATGTGGCGACATTTTGTAGAACGTGTCATACATCTCAAGTTGTTGGCAAACCTAATCAGGTTACTCCAGTGGCCCCACTGCGACCAATTCCTGTATTTGGTGAGCCGTCTTCAAAAATCATTGTAGACTGTGTAGGTCCTTTGCCAAAAACTAACACTGGATATCAATATTTACTAACTATTATGTGCACAGCATCTAGGTTTCCAGAGGCAGTACCTCTTAGGAATATAACAGCTAAAACCGTGACAAAAGCTCTTATAAAATTCTTCACTTATTTTGGACTGCCTAAGGAAATACAATCAGATCAAGGTAGTAATTTTATGTCTGGGTTGTTTCAGCAGATAGTTTATAAACTGGGAGCAAACCAGATTATTTCCTCAGCCTATCATCCAGAATCACAAGGAGCCTTGGAGAGGTTTCATTCTACACTAAAAACTATGATTAGGACATATTGTGTAGAAAATGAAAAGGATTGGGATGAAGGTATACATTTACTACTTTTTGCAGTAAGGGAGGCAGTACAGGAATCATTAGGTTTTAGTTCTTTTGAACATGTGTTTGGACAGAGAGTTCGAGGACCTTTGGCTTTGTTGAAGGAACAGTGGATTAATAAAGAGGTACACACTAGTTTGTTAGATTATGTTTTGAAATTTAAAGAAAGATTGTACAAAGCTTGTAGTTTGGCCAAGGAAAATTTAAAGTTAGCTCAAGAGAAGATGAAAATGTGGTATGATAAGGATGCTAGAATGAGGTCATTTAAGCCTGAAGATAAGGTGTTGGTTCTTTTCCCAGTGCAAACGAACCCATTACAAGCAAAATTCCATGGTCCTTATGAGATTAAATCTAAGGTGAATGAGGTGGATTATGTGGTAAAAACCCCAGATAGGAGAAAGACAACACAGCTGTGTCATATAAATATGATAAAACCGTATTATCAGAGAGAGGTTGCTACTGTGACTGTTAAGGAAAAGGGTTAAGGAAATTAAACTCCAATTTAATAATCCAGTTTAATGTTACAGGAGTACAATATTTTGATCACTCATATCAAGGGTAAAGACAAGTGATCGCTGACTGTTTGTCTAGATGTTAAATGTACAATGAAAATTTGTTATTTTTTGGAGTGATATTTTATCATTTGTAACACTCCTACTGTACATTAGTTTGTAAAGGGCTGAAAGATAAGATTGTATATATTGTGTATTTTGTAAATTTTATAACTTTGTATTTTTTTTGTGTAAATTGTTGAAATTTTGTTCTTCAAGAGACCAAATTTTTTTTAGAGGGAGGTGTTACATGCTCAAGGAGATCTGTTTTTTTTGTGAGAATGATGTAATGGTTTTTTTGTGAGAATGATGTAATGGTCTTTTGGAGGTCATCTGATGTGATTTTCCTGCCGATGTGAGGTCATGTGATGACATGTGCCCCGTGACTATATAAGGGTCGACTCAGGTGACGCAATTAGATTTTGAGTTTGTAGATTTCCAGGTAGAACGTGTTGTGCCTCCGTTTCAGTTGCATGTTTGTTTTTGTGATGCAGTTTCATTTTTAAAAGGGTTGTACGTTCTGTTGAAAGATTCCATGTTACTTCGACTGGAAATCTGTGGCTGCAGGTGCCAATTTACTCAATTCTGACATTTGAAGGGAGAGTGAAGAATTCATCGAAGGATCGAGAGAGGTCGGCATCGTCTGGCAGTATAATAAAGAATCGACCTTATTGAGTCTTCATTGGAGAGAACCTGCATTGAGATAACTCTTGCAAAAGAGCAATGAGTTCATGCAAAAAGGCTCTCACTCTCTAAAGGAATTTAAGGTCAGTCGATTTAAACTGTTTATTTTCGGCATCAGGAATCCTGTGGACAGAACCAGCAGTAAAAGTGCGTCTGTGAAGAAATCTTTCTCCAGAGAAGTCTCTCCCAATTGGATGTGTAAAACTGTTGGACTTTCGAAGTTATCGCCTTAGGAACTATATCTGACTGTACCGCTTTAAGAACCAGAGCCGAGTGAAGTTGATGAACGGCTGCGTATCTGTTAACCTCCAGTTAAAGTTTTCCTTTGTTTTTTTTTCTTATGGTTTATACGTGTTTAATAAATGTTTGGTTGTTTTTATAAAACCTGTCTCGATTAATATTCATTGTTGCTGGTTACGTAACACCTTATTTTCCTTCTGCAAGATTTTAAAAGTTTCCCAATTCTCTATCTTCCCACCAGCTTTAGCTTCATTGTATGCCCCCTGTTTTGCTTTCACTTTGGCTCTGACTTCACTTGTCAGCCATGATCGTGTTCTTTTTCCACTCTGTGAATGGCAGTAATGCTTCAATACCAGATGAACTCAATGCCTTCTGTGCCCACTTTGAAAGGGAGAATATAACTACAGTTGTGAAGATCCCTACTGCACCTGATGACCCTGTGATCTGTTTCAGAGGCCGATGTTAGGCTGTCTTTAAAGACGGTGAGCCCTTGCAGGGCGGAAGATTCCGATGGAGTACCTGGTAAGGCTCTGAAAACCAACTGGCAGGAGTATTCAAGGACATTTTCAACCTCTCACTGCTACAGACCGAAGTTCCCACTTGCTTCAAAAAGGTAACAGCAATACCAGTGCCTAAGAAGAACAATGTGAGCTGCCTTAATGACTATCGCCCAGTAGCACTCATGTTGACAATGATGAAATGCTTTGAGAGGTTAGTCCGTGACTAGACTGAACTCCTGCCTCAGCAAGGACCTGGATCCACTGCAATTTGCCTATAGCCACAATAGGTCAACGGCAGATACAATCTCAATGGCTCTTCACACAGCCTTAGACCACCTGGACAACATAAACACCAATGTCAGGATGCTGTTCATCAACTATAGTTCAGCATTTAATACAATTCTGATGGAGAATTTGCAGAACCTAGGCCTCTGTATCTCCCTCTGCAATTGGCTCCTTGATTTCCTAACTGGAAGACCACAATCTGTGCAGATTGGTCCTCCTTGCTGATGATCAACACTGGTGCACCTCACGTGTGTGTGCTTAGCCTACTGCTCTACTCTCCCTATACCCATGAGTGTGTGGCTAGGCATAGCTCAAATACCATCTATAAACTTTCTGATGATACAATCATTGTTGGTAGAATCTCAGATGGAGACAAGGGGGCGTACAGGAGCGAGATATGCCAATTGGTGGAGTGGTGTCGCAGCAACACCCTTGCACCTCAACATCAGTAAGATGAAAGATCTGATTGTGGACTTCAGGAATGTTAAGACAAAGGAACACATACCAGTTGTTATAGAGGGATCAGAAGTGGAGAGAGTGAGCAGCTTCAATTTCCTAGGTGTCAAGATCTCTGAGGACCTAACCTAACCCCTACATATCGATGCAGTTATTAAAGCGGCAAGACAGCGAATATACTTCATTAGGAGTTTCAAGAGATTTGATACGTCAACAAATACACTCAAAACCTTCTATAGATGTACCATGAAGAGCATTCTGACAGGCTGCATCACTATCTGGTCGGGGGTGTGGGGGGGCTACTGCACAGGACCGAAAGAACTGCAGAGGGTTGTAAATTTAGTCGGACCATCTTGGGTACTAGCCGACAAAGTACCTAGGAAATTTTCAAGGAGCAGCATCTCAGAAAGGCAGCGTCCATTATTAAGGATCTCCAGTACTCAGGGCATGCCCTTTTCTCACTGTTACCATCAGGTAGGAGGTACAAAAGCCTAAAGGCACACACTCAGCGATTCAGGAATAACTTTTCCCCTCTACCACCCGATTCCTAAATGGACATTGAACCCGTGAACACTACCTCACTTTTTAAATATATATTATTTCTGTTTTTGGCACGATGTTTAATCTATTCAATATACGTATTCTGTAACTGATTTACTTATTTATTTATTATTTTCTTCTTCACTATTATGTATTGCATTGAACTGCTGCTGCTAAGTTAACAATTTTCATGACATATGCTGGTGATAATAAACCTGATTCTGATTCTTTCTTACGTGTAATCTCCTCAATGAATTTCAACAGGTTCATCAGGCAGGATTTTCCTTGAAGGAAGCCATGCTGACTTTGTACTATCTTGACCTGTGTCATCAACTACTCCATCACCTCATCCTTAGCAATTAGCTCCAATATCTTCCCAACCACTGAGGTCAGGCTAACTGGTCTATAATTTCCTTTCTGCTGCCTCCTCCTTTCTTAAAGAGTGGAGTGACATTTGCAATTTTCCAGACCTCTGGCACCATGCCAGAGTCCAATGATGAGCTCCAACATCTTCCCAAACCACTGAGGTCAGGCTAACTGGTCTATAATTTCCTTTCTGCTACCTCCTCCTTTCTTAAAGAGTGGAGTAACACTTGCAATTTTCCAGACCTCTGGCACCATGCTAGAGTCCAATGATTTGTGAAAGATCATTACTAATGCCTCCACAATCTCTATTGCTACCTCTTTCAGAACCCTAGGGTGCAGTTCATCTAGTCCGGGTGACTCATGTACCCTTTGGTCTCTTGCCTTTTTGAGTACCTTCGCCCTTGTAATAGTAACTGCACTCACTTCTAGTGTCTTTCACAGTAAAGACTGATGCAAAATACTCATTTAGTTCATCTGCCATCTCCTTGGCCTGTTATTAATTCTACGGCCTCATTTTCTAGTGGTCGTATATCCACTCGCATCTCTCTTTTACTATCCACTTTGATATTGTTTGCTAGCTTGCTTTCATATTTCATCTTTCCCCTCCTAGTGATTCTTTTAGTTGCTTTCTGTGGGTTTTTAAAACTTCCCAATCCTCTGTCTTCCCACTAATTTTTGCTTTGTTGTATGTCCTCTCTTTTGCTTTTACATAAGCTTTGACTTCCCTTGTAAGCCACAGTTGTACTATTTTGCCAGTTCAGTATTTCTTCATTTTTGGAATACATCTATCCTGCACCTTCCTCATTTTTCCCAGAAACTCACACCATCCCTGCCAGCATCTCCTTCCAATTTACTTTGATCAATTCCTCTCTCAGACCACTGTAAATTCCTTTACTTCATTGAAATATTGCTATGAAACGAAAGATTTAGGAGCTATGATCAAGACTTATAAGATTGTGACAGATTTAAATTGGGTAACTGGACAGCTGCACCACTTAACAAAAGCCAGGAGATTCAAGTTTAAAGAAATCAGCAAAATACACAGGCAGAAAAATATGCAGAGTGGTCATGACCCAACTGTGAGGTTGCTATAGAAGGAATCAGGGCTTTTTAAAAGGGAATTAATTTTCTTGGCTATCGGGCAGAAGCAGAGAAATAAGTAATTCCTCTTGAAGGAATTAGTATAGATTCAGTGGGCTCTAGTGAATTCAAGATTACATGCAGGTTCATTCCAATAGAAGCTGTAATCTGCAAAATAAAAACTAATTCCTACAACATCCTGCAAGTTACGACAAATAGAGCGCAGGACCTATGTTAAGAACTGCCTTATTTATGAATTACAAATACAAGCTGCTATTTATTATTTTAGTTCATCTGAAAATTACAGAGCCAGGAATAATAAAAAAACTTACCTAACTGCGTCAATGCATACTGTGCTGCCAGCTCCTTGGCATCTTCCAGCATTGTGCAGAGTTTTTCAGGCATAAAATGGCTCAGTGTACCTTGTGAACTGTTTATAAGGGATGGAATAACTATCTTATAAACAAGCAGTTGTTTCCCATCCTGACTTGTAGTAGAATATAAGTAATATTCTGGTGGTGCCCAATTATTTTTGTTGCAGTAATATTCCAAGTGTGTAACTGAAGAATGAAAATGACTGGGCTTTAAGGAATAAATGCTCAAAGGCATGAGCTTTATGCCTGGAAATAGAGGATATGTGCATCTATCCAGTTCAGGAGAGCACGGACTATGATGACCATTCAAACGTGCTGGTAAACTTGGAGATCTTCCTGGTGTTTTAGGTCCTCCATCTTCTTTGTTTGTAAACGTCAGTCGTTGACTTTCACCATTAAGAGTGACTTGATTACCTTGAGTGTATTTCCAAGACCCATCTTTATTAACTGGCTTTGCAAGGGTGACTTCAATGCTAGCACCATCAATATATTTCCCATTCATAATATTCATAGCTGTAACAGCATCATCTCTGTCAAAGAAGTGTACAAATGCATAATCTCTGAGTTTTTTCACACGTTCAACTGCTCCAGGTTTGATTTTGTTAAACTCCAACTTGATAGTTTCCTCTGTTGTAGATATCATTAGGTTTCGCACATAAAGAACCTTAACTTTTTGCATCGTTTCTTCATCAACTTCTTTTTCAGGGTCTGCCCAATCAACTTGAATAGTATGTCCCCACAACTGAAAAGTACCTGAAAAAATTTAAAAAGCAACATAATCATAAATCTATGTTGTTAAGTGTTAAGAGTATTGATAATCAGAATCAGAATTAGGTTTATTTATCACTGTTTATTATGATGAGAAATTTGCTGTTTTAGGGCATCTGTGTAATGCAGACATAAAATTACAACATAAATAAATCACACAAAAAAAGGAATAATTAGGTAGCATTCATGAACCATTCAGATTTTGAAAACTTCTATAGATGTGTGGTGGGAAGTATATTGACTGGTTGCATCACCGCCTCGTAAAGGATCTCCAATGTTCTTGAACACAAATCCTACAGTCCATTATGGGTAAAGCCCTCCTGCCACTTAGCTCATCTACATAGATCACTGTCGCAGGAAGCAGCATCAAATACCCGCACCACCCAGGCCATGCTCTCTTCTCGCTGCTGCTCTCAGGAAGAAGGTACAAGAGCCTCAATGACAGGGTAAGTGAAGTTATCCCTACTGATTCAAGAACTTGATGGTTAAGGGCAATAAGCTAGTTTGAGGAACAGTTATCACCCCTTAACCATCAAATTGTTGAATCAGTGGGGATTAACTTCACTCACCTTGTCACTGAATTGATCCAACAGCCTATGGACTCACTTTCAAGGATTCTTCATCTCATGTTCTCAAAATGTATTGCTTCTTTATTTATTATTATTTCATTTTTTTTGTATTTAAATAGCTCTTAGTCTTTTGCATATAGGTTGTTTCTACATCCTGTTGGTTTGGGTCTTTCATTGATTCTCTTATCTTTCTCAGATTTACTGCATATACCCACAAGAAAATGAATTTTAAGGTTGTACATGGTGACATAAACAGTATGTACTTTGACGATAAATTTACTTTGAACTTTTGAGTTTTTGAACTAATGGCGGAGGGGAAGATTGTACACAGTATGTTGCATTATTCACCAGACGTTAGCAAGTTATAGAAAAATAATGCTAAGTAAGAGATACAAACATAAACCATCAAGGTGAAATTACATAAATTTGTCTCATTTGGTACATTTTCAATTAAAAAATACAGAACACTAAAATTCTTTCAATGATGCAACTATAGAGATTTTTAGCATAAGGTAACTTAGTAAGTTTGGAGATAATAAAAACACTGGTGGAGTTTTAGTTAGTAAAGAATTTTGCCTAAGTTTGCTGTGGGAATTAGTAAAGTTGGGCAGAGCAACCACAGAAGGAACTTAATTCAGACAAATGAGGAAATGTACTTTGGGAAGTCATATTCTGGTAACATGTAGAATAAGTGACAGGGATCTTAGCAGTGTTAATATACAAAGAGACCTCTGAGTGACTTCGTAGTTCACTAGAAGTAACAATATAGGTGGATCGGGTAAAGTTCACAACAAGCAGCTTGTGTTGGGTGACTTCAACCTCGTCAATATAGTCTGCAGCCTCCTGAATAAGCTTCAGATAGGTAATTACCAGAAGAAATAAGGGATGTAGCCAGTTAATGGAGGGTTCCCTTGTGACTATTAACCTCTGCAACAAGTATGCCCCTTTTAGATATTGCCTCTTTGAATCTGATGTGATTGCTTAAAGACCAACTGCACAGAGTACATAACAGGTACATTCCAGCAAACTGGAAGCACAAGGATGGCAAGATAAGGGTATCTTACATTAAAAGATGATACCTAAGGAAGAGGTAGGACCACTCAAGGATAGAGGAAGGAACATGTACTGGGGGGGGGGGGCAGGTGTATGTGAGTGCCTTGCACTTACCAAGGAGAAGGATGCAGAGGGTAGGCAGATCACTGTGGAGCATGCATTGGGATATACCCCAGGTTATTGAAAGGCAGGAAATGAAATCGATTGGGCCTAGTCCAATATCTTTGTGAACTTTCCAGCCACAGGCACATTTTTGGAGGATTGCCAAGTAGCTAATACAGTTCCTTTGTTCAAGAAGGGAAATGTGGATAATCCAGGAAATTATAGACTGATGAATTTTATGTCAGTGAATCCGTCCTGCCAAAGGGTTTCAGCCCGAAACACTGACTGTACTTTTTTTCACAGATGCTGCCTGGCCTGCTCACTTCCTCCAGCATATTGTGTATGTTGATTCTAAGGGATAGGATTTATGAGCAAATGGAAAATCATGGCTTAATTAAGTACAGTCAATATGGCTTTGAGTGGGAAAAGTCTGGCTTTACTAACGATAGTGTTTCTCGAGGAAGGTAATGAAAGTAAAGCCATGAATGTTGTCTACTGGATTTTAGTTAAGTAATTTGACAAGGTCCCTCATGGGAAACTCCGCATTAGATTGAGATGCACGGATTCTACGGTGACTTGGCCACTTGGATTCACAATTGACTTTCCAATAGAAGACAGAAGGTAATGGTCAATAGGACTTATTCTTGCAAAAGGAACAAAACCTCTGGTGTTCTGCAGGAATATGTGCAGGGACTTCCACTGATTGTGATGTACAGGTTTCCCCCACCATCCGAAGGTAGAGCGTTCCTACGAAACGGTTCGTAAGGCGGAATGTCGTAAAATGAAGAAGCAATTACCATTTATTTATATGGGAAAATTTTGTGAGCGTTCGCAGACCCAAAACTAACCTACCAAATCATGCCAAATAACACATAAAACCTAAAATAACAGTAACATGTAGTAAAAGCAGGAATGATATGATAAATACACAGCCTATATAAAGTAGAAATACTTTTCCACAATCATTGCTGCACTGTTGTCCATAGCGAAAATCTCACATAAGCGTTCTCGGCAGAAAGTCTCATGCAAGCGCCATCGGCAAAAACACGGCGCAAGCCCTCTCCAGTAACCTTTAAGCTATGAAGCTGCCAAATCATATCAAGTAACACGTAAAAATACACAGCTGATATAAAGTAGAAATAATGTATGTACAGTGTAGTATCACTTACCGGAATTGGGAAAGCTTGCCGAGCACACTGATGGTGGTGTGTTAGACTGAGTCGTCGGAGACTGGGTGGTGCAGTGGCCCCCACCCTCCTGGCAGCAAACTGATACCGATCCGCAAAGCACATCCCTCAAGAAAGGGAGTAGGGATAGCCCAGGAAATTACAGGCCAGTGAGTCTTACTTCAGTGGTTGTTAAGTTGATAGAGAATACCCTGAGAGGCAGGATTTATGACAATTTGGAGAGCCATAATATGATTAGGAATAGTCAGCAGGGCTTTGTCAAAGGCTGTTGTGCCTTACCAGCCTGAATAAATTTTTTGAGGATGTGACTAAGCACATTGATGAAGGTAGTGCCATAGATGTTGTGTATATGGATTTTAGCAAGGCATTTGATAAGGTACCCCATGCAAGGCTTATTGAGAAAGTAAGGAGGCATGGAATCCAAGGGGGCATTGCTTTGTGGATCCAGGACTGGTTTGCCCACAGAAGGCAAAGAGTGGTTGTAGATGGGTCATATGGTCATGGAGGCCAGTGACCAGTGGTGTGCCTCAGGGATCTGTTCTGGAACCCCTGCTCTTTGTGATTTTTATAAATGACCTGGAGGAGGAAGTGGAGGGATGGGTTAGTAAATCTGCTGATGACACAAAGGTTGGGGGTGCTGTGGATAGTGTGGAGGGCTGTCGGAGGTTGCAATGGGACACTGATAGGATGCAAAACTGGGCTGAGAAGTGGTAGATGGAGTTCAACCCAGATAAGTGTGAGGTGGTTCATTTTGATAGGTCAAATATGATGGCAGAATATAGCTTTAATGGTAAGACTCTTAGCAGTGTGGAGGATCACAGGGATATTGGGTTCCAAGTCCATAGGACACTCAAAGCTGCTACGCAAATTGACTCTGTAGTTAAGAAGGCATACGGTGCATTGGCCTTCATCAGTCGTGGAATTGAGCTTAAGAGCCAAGAGGTAATGTTGCAGCTCTATGGGACCCTGGTCAGACCCCACTTGGAGTACTGTGCTCAATTCTGATCGCCTCACTATAGGAAGAATGTGGAAACCATAGAAAGGGTGCAGAGGAGATTTTACAAGGATGTTGCCTGGATTGGGGAGCATGCCTTATGAGAATAGGTTTAGTGAACTCCGCCTTTTCTCCTTGGAGCGATAGAGGATGAGAGGTGACCTGATGGAGGAGTACAAGAGGCATTGATCTTGTGGATAGTCAGAGGCTTTTCCCCAGGGCTGAAATGGCTAGCACGAGAGGGCACAGTTTTAAGGTGCCTGGAAGTAGGTACAGAGGAGATGTCAGGGGTAAATTTTTTTACGCAGTGGTGAGTGCGTGGAATGGGCTGCCGATGGCGGCGGAAATGATAGGGTCTTTTAAAAGACTCCCTCCCTCCCTGGATAGCTACATGGAGCTTAGGAAAATAGAGGGCTTTGTGTAAAGCCTCGGTAGTTCTATCGTTCAGCACAGCTTTGTGGGCCAAAGGGCCTGTATTATGATGTATGTTTTTCTATGTTTCCATGTAATTCATTTTTTCCCTAAATTATCATGTGTTGCACGATACAGCTGCTGAAAAGTTAACAAATTTCATGACATATGCTGGCAATATTAAACCTGAATCTGATTCTGAAACATGAGGAAATCAAATGTAAAGAGACAGCAAACACGAGGAAATCTGCAGATGCTGGGGAGATTACTTAGCAGACAGATCTTGGGGTCCAAGTTTATAGCTCTCTGAAAGTGGCTGCGCAGGTTGATAAGGTGGTAAAGGCGGCAAAGAGCTTGCTTGATTTTTATTAGTTGAAGCACTAAGTTCAAGGGTCAAGAAGTTATGTTGCAGCTTTATAAAACGGCTTGGACTCCATCTGGACTATTGCAGGCATTTCTGGTCACCTCATTTTAGGAAGGACATGAAGGCTTTCGAGAGGGTGCAGAGATGGTTTGGCAGAATGCTGCCTGAATTCAAGCAAATGTGCTACAAGAGGAGATAAGGCAAAATAGTGTTATTTTCTCTCAAGCAGCAGAGGATGAGGATCTAATAGAAGCTGATGAGATTATGAGACAGTATTATAGAAACATAGACATAGAAACATAGAAAATAGGTGCAGGAGTAGGCCATTCGGCCCTTCGAGCCTGCACCACCATTTATTATGATCATGGCTGATCATCCAACTCAGAACCCCGCCCCAGCCTTCCCTCCATACCCCCTGACCCCCGTAGCCATAAGGGCCATATCTAACTCCCTCTTAAATATAGCCAATGAACTGGTCTCAACTGTTTCCTGTGGCAGAGAATTCCACAGATTCACCACTCTCTGTGTGAAGAAGTTTTTCCTAATCTCGGTCCTAAAAGGCTTCCCCTCTATCCTCAAACTGTGGCCCCTCGTTCTGGACTTCCCCAACATCGGGAACAATCTTCCTGCATCTAGCCTGTCCAATCCCTTTAGGATTTTATACGTTTCAATCAGATCCCCCCTCAATCTTCTAAATTCCAACGAGTACAAGCCCAGTTCATCCAGTCTTTCTTCATATGAAAGTCCTGCCATCCCAGGAATCAATCCGGTGAACCTTCTTTGTATCCCTCTATGGCAAGGATGTCTTTCCTCAGATTAGGGGACCAAAACTGCACACAATACTCCAGGTGTGGTCTCACCAAGGCCTTGTACAACTGCAGTAGTACCTTCCTGCTCCTGTACTCGAATCCTCTCGCTATAAATGCCAGCATACCATTCCCCTTTTTCACCGCCTGCTGTACCTGCATGCCCACTTTCAATGACTGGTGTATAATGACACCCAGGTCTCGTTGCACCTCCCCTTTTCCTAATCGGCCACCATTCAGATAATAATCTGTTTTCCTATTTTTGCCACCAAAGTGGATAACTTCACATTTATCCACATTAAATTGCATCTGCCATGAATTTGCCCACTCACCCAACCTATCCAAGTCACCCTGCATCCTCTTAGCATCCTCCTCACAGCCAACACCGCCACCCAGCTTCGTGTCATCCGCAAACTTGGAGATGCTGCATTTAATTCCCTCATCCAAGTCATTAATATATATTGTAAACAACTGGGGTCCCAGCACTGAGCCTTGCGGTACCCCACTAGTCACCGCCTGCCATTCTGAAAAGGTCCCGTTTATTCCCACTCTTTGCTTCCTGTCTGCTAACCAATTCTCCACCCACACCAATACCTTACCCCCAATACCGTGTGCTTTAAGTTTGCACACTAATCTCCTGTGTGGGACCTTGTCAAAAGCCTTTTGAAAATCCAAATATACCACATCCACTGGTTCTCCCCTATCCACTCTACTAGTTACATCCTCAAAAAATTCTATGAGATTCGTCAGACATGATTTTCCTTTCACAAATCCATGCTGACTTTGTCCGATCATTTCACCGCTTTCCAAATGTGCTGTTATCACATCCTTGATAACTGACTCCAGCAGTTTCCCCACCACCGACGTTAGGCTAACCGGTCTATAATTCCCCGGTTTCTCTCTCCCTCCTTTTTTAAAAAGTTGGGTTACATTAGCCACCCTCCAATCCTCAGGAACTAGTCCAGAATGTAACAAGTTTTGAAAAATTATCACTAATGCATCCACTATTTCTTGGGCTACTTCCTTAAGCACTCTAGGATGTAGACCATCTGGCCCTGGGGATTTATCTGCCTTCAATCCCTTCAATTTACCTAACACCACCTCCCTACTAACATGTATTTCGCTCAGTTCCTCCATCTCACTGGACCCTCTGTCCCCTACTATTTCTGGAAGATTATTTATGTCCTCCTTAGTGAAGACAGAACCAAAGTAATTATTCAATTGGTCTGCCATGTCCTTGCTCCCTATAATCAATTCACCTGTTTCTGTCTGCAGGGGACCTACATTTGTCTTTACCAGTCTTTTCCTTTTTACATATCTATAAAAGCTTTTACAGTCCGTTTTTATGTTCCCTGTCAGTTTTCTCTCATAATCTTTTTTCCCCTTCCTAATTAAGCCCTTTGTCCTCCTCTGCTGAACTCTGAATTTCTCCCAGTCCTCAGGTGAGCTACTTTCTCTGGCTAATTTGTATGCTTCTTCTTTGGAATTGATACTATCCCTAATTTCTCTTGTCAGCCACGGGTGCACTACCTTCCTTGATTTATTCCTTTGCCAAACTGGGATGAACAATTGTTGTAGTTCATCCATGCAACCTTTAAATGCTTGCCATTGCATATCCACCGTCAATCCTTTAAGTGTCATTTGCCAGTCTATCTTAGCTAATTCACGTCTCATACCTTCAAAGTTACCCCTCTAAGTTCAGAACCTTTGTTTCTGAATTAACTATGTCACTCTCCATCTTAATGAAGAACTCCACCATATTATGGTCATTCTTACCCAACGGGCCTCTCACGACAAGATTGCTAATTAACCCTTCCTCATTGCTCAAAACCCAGTCCAGAATAGCCTGCTCTCTAGTTGGTTCCTCGACATGTTGGTTCAAAAAACCATCCCGCATACATTCCAAGAAATCCTCTTCCTCAGCACCTTTACCAATTTGGTTCACCCAATCTACATGTAGATTGAAGTCACCCATTATAACTGCTGTTCCTTTATTGCACACATTTCTAATTTCCTGTTTAATACCATCTCCGACCTCACTACTACTGTTAGGTGGCCTGTACACAACTCCCACCAGCGTCTTCTGCCCCTTAGTGTTACGCAGCTCTACCCATATCGATTCCACATCTTCCCGGCTTATGTCCTTCCTTTCTATTGCGTTAATCTCTTCTTTAACCAGCAACGCCACCCCACCTCCCCTTCCTTCATGTCTATCCCTCCTGAATATTGAATATCCCTGAATGTTGAGCTCCCATCCCTGGTCACCCTGGAGCCATGTCTCTGTGATCCCAACTATATCATAATCATTAATAACAATCTGCACTTTCAATTCATCCACCTTATTACGAATGCTCCTTGCATTGACACACAAAGCCTTCAGGCGCTCTTTTACAACTCTCTTAGCCCTTATACAATTATGCTGAAAAGTATCTTCTGTATCAGAAGGTCTAATACTTGTGAGAGGGGTAAGTTCAAAGGAGATCTGTGGAGCAAGTTTTAAATGAGTGGTGTGTATCTGGAATGCTCTGTCAGGCAGTGGTAGGGACTGTTCCTCTGTTGCACCATTCTATGCTTTAACAGAATAGCTGTGGCAGGAGTGCGAGTAGGAGTGATCTTCAGCTACTAACTGAGTGAGTCTGCTTAGCACTCCCAGCTCTGCTCAGCTCAACTCAGCCCAAGGGTGGAGTTCGTTGGGAGCGAACACACATAGAAATGCTCAGTTCCCACTCAGCAGATGATGCCAGCAGCTGGAAAATCTTGTCAGTCTCTAAATACACACACACACACACACACACACACACACACACACACACACACACACACACACACACACACACACACACACGTACAATACATATAGTATCCAATTGTGAATGTTTGTAACCTTGGAAAGGTCTTTGATATACTTCATCAGGCATTGCAATAGCTACAGATAGAAACATAGAAAACCACAAAGCTGTGCCGAACATGTCCTTACCTTAGAAATTACTTAGGGTTACCCATAGCCCTCTATTTTTCTGAGCTCCATGTACCTATCCAGGAGTCTCTTAAAAGACCCTATTGTTTCCACCTCCACTGCTGCCAGCCCATTCCACGCACTCACCACTCTTTGCATAAAAAACTTTACCCCTGACATCTCCTCTGTACCTACTTCCAAGCAGCTTAAAACTGTGCCCTCTCGTGCTATCATTCCAGCCCTGGGGAAAAATTTCTGACTATCCACATGATAAATGCCTATCAACTTGTTTTCATTTTCATTTTTAAAATCTTTTACAGCTATAAAATGATACAAGACTTCAACAAATTGATATATATATATATATATATATATATATATAATTAATAAAGTTGAACTCAGCAAAAAAGAATATAATGAAAAAGAGAACCCCAACTAACTAAAACTAACTACAAGAGAAAGAAAAAGGAAAAAAAGGAAAAAAGGAAAAAAAAACATTAGGAACCAACTCCTGGAGCAATATGTCTTACAATCATCTATGTATATAAAGAAGAAAAATCATCAACCGCCAATTCACATTTATATAAAATAAGATTGGAAGGAAATTAATTCAAATTAAATGATAATATTTGGCAAAAGAGCCCCATCTTCTCTCAAAATCGAATCGAGGATCAAAAGTTCTACTTCTAATTTTTTCCAAGCGAAGACATAACATTACTTGGGAAAACCAT
This sequence comes from Mobula birostris, assembly GCF_030028105.1. NCBI lineage: Eukaryota > Metazoa > Chordata > Chondrichthyes > Myliobatiformes > Myliobatidae > Mobula > Mobula birostris. The sequence continues at coordinate 112,283,921 of NC_092372.1, forward strand.
TGAATTAATGTAGGGACACAGGTATCTTTCCATTTCAATAAAATAGCCTTTCTTGCCAACAATGTAACAAATGTAATTACATGTTGGTCTGAAAATGAAATACCCTGAATATGACGCGGAACTAATCCAAATAGAACAGTCAATGTATTAGGTTGTAAATTCATTTTCAGAGCTTTAGAAATTGTATAAAATAAAGATTTCCAAAAAGATTTTAGTGAAGAACATGACCAGAGCATGTGACAAAATGGCTACTTCAGCTTTACACCTATCACAATAGTTGTCTATGTTAGGAAATATTTTGGATAGTCTCTCCTTTGTTAAATAATAACAGTGAACAATTTTAAATTGAATTAAACAGTGATTGGCACATATCGAAGAAGAATTGACCATTTTCAGAACTCGCAACCAATCTTCATTAACAAAGGTCATATTAAGTTCTCTCTCCCAATCTTGTTTAATCTTTAGTGAGAGGTTATCTTTTTGTAGTAAATCATCTTGTACGCCTCTATCAGGTCACCTCTCATCCTCTGTCACTCCAAGGAGAGAAGGCCAAGGTCACTCAACCTATTCTCATAAGGCATGCTCCCCAATCCAGGCAACATCCTTGTAAATCTCCTCTGCACCCTTTCTATGGTTTCCACATCCTTCCTGTAGTGAGGCAACCAGAACTGAGCACAGTTCTCCAAGTGGGGTCTGACCAGGGTCCTATTTAACTACAACATTACCTCCCAGCTCTTAAGCTCAATCCCACAATTGAAGAAGGCAATGCACCATATGCCTTCTTAACCACGGAGTCAACCTGTGCAGCAGCTTTGAGTGTCCTATGGACTCGGACCCAAAGATCCCTCTGATCCTCCACACTACCAAGAGTCTTACCATTAATGCTATACTCTGTCAACATATTTGACCTACCAAAAAGAACCACCTCACACTTATCTGGGTTGAACTCTATCTGCCACTTCTCAGCCCAGTTCTGCATCCTATCAATGTCCCGCTGTAACCTCTGACAACCCTCCACATTTTCCACAACACCCCCAACCTTTGCTGTGTCATCAGCAATTTTTCTAACCCATCCCTCCACTACCTCATCCAACACATTTATAAAAATCACAAAGAGTAGGGGTCCGAGAACAGGTCCCTGAAGCACACCACTGTTCACCGACCTCCATGCAGAATATGACCTGTCTACAACCACTCTTTGCCTTCTGTGGGCAAGCCAGTTCTGGATGTTCTCTTGAATCCCATGCCTCCTTACTTCCTCAATAAGCCTTGCATGGGGTACCTTATCAAATGTCTTACTAAGATCCATATATACGACATCTACGGCTCTATCTTCATCATTGTGGTTAGTCACATCCTCAAGAAATTCAATCAGGCTCATAAGGCACAACCTGCCTTTGACAAAGCCATGCTGACTACAGATACTGTATATTACAAATAATGCGAAGATTTTGATGCAACAGGGTAGTTGTAGATGATATCTTTAATTTCACTTGGTACGAGAAGATTAGATGAGGCATAATTTGTAAAGTGTATCCACAGGGCTTCTTGACACAGTACATTGATAATCCAATTCAACTAGTTTTGGGAAATAAGCTTGGCCAGTTGATCAGTTTCAGTGAAAAACTGTAGGTTCTCAGAATGTAGTGGATAAGGATAAGAACAACTGGTAAATTAGACAGAAGCTGGGGAGCACAGATGGAGAAATAGCTGAATTTGGTAAGTCCATATGCGTGAGTTGTTTAAAAGGACAGCTGGACAGAGGTCAGAAATAATATGTGCCTCTGTGGAAGAAAGACAAAATTGGTAAGGTTTGGGAACCTTGGATGAGAGAAGTTGCAAATTCAGTCAAAATGGAAAAGGAAACACATGTAAAGTTTAGGAAGCTGATAAGGCTAAAACTAGCCATGGAATGTTCTTGGTGAGTTAGATTAAAAAGAATCCCAAGCCATTTTATACACCTATTAAGAATAATAGAGCAAATGGGGAGAGGCTAAATTACTGAAGGACAAAGGAAGGACAGTATTCCCTGAGTCAGAAAGTGGATGAAGATCAAAGAGTAGTTTGCATTTGTATTCACCAAGAAGACACAGGGTGATGGTGGGATTTTTTTGTTTATTTAGAAATTCAGCATGGAATAGACCCTTTGACCCACATCACCCTGCAAGTCACCAACTACCCTAGCATAATCACGGGACAGTTTACCAATTAACCTACTAAACGGTACGTCTTTTGACTTATAGATGGAAACCCATACACATACAGAAAGGAACGTACAAACGCTTACAGAAAACATCAGAACTGAACTCCAACGCTCTGAGCTGTAATAGTGCCACACTAATCGCTATGACCCAAGGGGGTGTGCCAATATTCTACATTTTATCATCAAGGAGGATGCATTGGGACTCTTGAAGAACATTAATGTGGTTAAGTCTCAAGGTCTGATGGAAGAGAGGCAAGATAGGAGATTGAGGAGCAGGCAAATTGTGCACTATAGGAACAACATTTTAAAAAGCAAGCAGGGCCAGCTGGGACATTCTGCACGCTTGGGATCATGGAGTGATTAGGCACTTGGCAAGGGCCAATAAAAAGTGAGATTTAAGTGAAGCAGCCATTGTTGGAGTGGGACAGTATGGTAGCAAGAGCTTGAGGTTTCAGCTTCAGAGGCTTTGGCAAGGAGAGGTGGAGATTGTAGGTACATTTCAGATAAGTTTCTTTCATTCCTTCTTTCTTAATGCACAGTTAAGAACAGTGGGAATGCCAAGCAGGATAGTGAAATACTCCTTTCGGGATGTGGGAAGACAGGGAGACTTCCAGTTCCCTAACACCTGCAAAAAGTGCAAGCACTTTGAGAGTCTGGTCAAGGATTACATCTGCAGCATGCAACCACCCAAACTGGACCCCCTACAATCTGCCTACCGACACAAGCGATCGACAGATGACGCAGTAGCCACTGCTCTACATATTGTCCTTACACATGTGGAGAAGATGGATGCTTATGTGAAAATGCTGTTCTTGGACTACAGTTCAGCATTCAACACCATAATTCCATCCAGGCTCGACAGGAAGCTCAGGGACTTCAGTCTTGACCCTGCCTTTTGCAGCTGGATCTTGGACTTCCTGTCAGATCGCTGGTAGGTGGTAAGAGTGGCCTCCCTCACCTCCACCTCTCTGACTCTCAACACAGGAGCCCCTCAGGGCTGTGTACTAGGTCCCCTCCTTTACTCCCTGTATACCCGTGACTGTGAAGCCACCCACAGCTCTAATCTGCTAATTAAATTTGCCTACACGACATTGATTAGCTTAATCTCAAACAATATCGAGGTGGCTTACAGGGAAGAAGTCATCTCTCTGACACAGTGGTGTCAAGAAAACAACCTCTCCCTCAATGTCACAAGAACAAAGGAGCCGGTTGTGGATTACAAGAGGAATGGAGATGGGCTAACCCCTGTTGACATCAATGGATCTGGGGTTGACAGGGTAAACAGCTTTAAGTTCCTCAGCATCCACATCACAGAGAACCTCACGTGGTCTGTACACACCAACTGTGTGGTGAAGAAGGCACAACAGCGCCTCTTTCACCTCAGACAGGAAGTTTGGTATGGACCCCCAAGTCCCAAGAACTTTCCACAGGGGCACAATTGACAGCATCCTAACTGGCTGCATCACTGCTTGGTATGGGAACTGCACCTCCCTTAATTGCAGGATTCTGCAGAGATGGGTGCGGACAGCCCAGTGCATCTGTAGTTGTGAACTTCACATGATTCAGGACATTTGTAAAGCCAGGTGTGAGAGGACCATTGGAGACACTAGTCACCCCAACCACAAGCTATTCCAGCTGCTACCATTCAGGAAACGATACCGCAGCATAAAAGCCAGAACCAAAAGGCTCTGGGACAGCTTCTTCCACCAGGCCATCAGACTGATTAAATCACACTGACTGGAGTGTATTTCTATGTTACATTGACTGTTCTATTTATTATAAATGTAAAGGGGTTTCGACTTTTATGTTACTGCGGAGGCTAATTAAAACGGCGTCTTTGTTATGTTAATCTGGGGAATGCGGCTTTGTTGTGTTAAGCGCTGAGAAAGTTTGCACTAGCAGCTTATTTTGGTTTAGAGGGTGATAAGAAATACGTTATTAACCAATTGGGATAGTTGTTATGGTTTTGGTGTATTTGAAGATACTGTATGCGCGGGGTTTTGGGGCAGAAGGCAGGAGAGCGAGACGGAGGATGGACGAGGTGCTGTGAATCCGCTAACGGGGTCGGACCCTGAGCGGGACGTTCGGCGAGGAGACGGAGACGGACTCGTGTGGAGCGTCTGGTCGACCACCGTTGTTGGTCCCAGGCGGCCGGTCGAGGTGGTCCGAGGGGGTCGCAGGGTGAAGAAGAAGGTCCTTGAGCTCCAACGGTTTTTGTGCACGAAGAGATTGAACTTTGATAAGTGTGGCGCCTTTTATTTTCCTTTTATATTTTATTCTCTTTTAATTATATAGTTCCAGTAATATCTATAAACTGTAAATCATTTAATTGCATCTGGTGTATTGTCCGTTATTTGGGCGGGGTGGGGTACCTCACACAGCCTCCACACAAACGAATTATCCAGTTTGGCGGGGCCGAGGCTGTTTCCCTAGACGACAGCGAGCCGAGCGACCCTGAGGGTGGCCAGGGGGGCTACATTGTGGGGGCTTTGTCCGGGATGCTTGAGTCTGTTGGTATGCTGTGTGGGTGCCCTGTTTAAATCTGTAATGTGTGTCTCTGTGGGTTACTTGCTGTTGATTGCAGTATGCGTTGTGGGTGCGGTCTTTGTTCGAGTTCAGGCTGGCATTGACGAGTTGGAGGTGGCACTCGGGGCTGTCCATGCAGTTGGGAGAGAGAGGAAAGAGTGGTCTGATTTGGAGGTAGAGTCTGCGAATAAATGTTCTAGCTCCGGCAGGCTCCGCCTGGCACTTGGGATAGTGTCCACCCCAAGAGGGGTGGAGACTAGCGAGACGTGGGCGGAGCGGATCTCTCAGTTGTTAGATGAGTGGCAGTGCTCGGTTGAGGGAGAGCGACAGGGATTGGTTGAAAGTTTGAGGAGGCGGGCCAGTGACGGTGTTAGAGCTGTCAAGTTCACTTACACCATAGTGACAGCTGTCAGTTATTTGAAAGGGGGGGAAAGTTTTCAGTGTGTCTTCTCTGGCAAGGAGGGCGGCTAAATTGCTTGCAGTGTCAGGGGGATCATCTCAGGGGATCAGTTGTTCAGCTGATCAGAGAGGTGTCGGGAAACTTAGTGGAGGCCCAGTGGGGGAACGGCTTGAGGTCTCTGGGGAAGCACGTTCCCAGCAATGTATCAATGAACTTCCGAAAGGAAAAGACCCTCTTCCTGAAGGCTTAGAGGGGCCACGCCCCAGGGTGTCGTTATGGATAGAGGGAAGCGATGCTAAAGCTATCCTCAACCCCGGGGCACAGATCAAGTTGTTGTACAATTCATTTTACAACCGGTGTCTGAAGCATTTATCCTTGACAACCGCAAGGGCACCGGAGACTTTGGGTACTAGTGGCAGTAGTTATCCAGAAGATGATGATTGGTTAATGACCCTGGAGTTCATGGAGGCATTTTCTGGGCACCCAGCGTGTCGAGTTGCTTCTGAGGACGTGTGTAGCAGCCTTGAGCCGGTACCGAATTTAAACAAGACCCAGCGGTGGTACGGCTTGGGGAAAGTATCTGAGGGTGAGACCCTCTTAGTAGATGCTCCGAACTACCACGAGGGAGGGGAGTTGACTGCTGAAGACACCTCAGTGAGAGAGAGGTCGCGGCAACTGGACCCTAGCGGCGTGGAAGATGAAGGCAGCGTGTGTGTGGATTATGCGATGTGGTTTAATGTGCTGCATCTGAGGGGTGGACATTGCCAGATCCTGAGGAGTGCGGCTGTTAAGTTGAAGATGGCCTTTAATAGTTCCCTAGGATTCTTCTGATCCGAAAAGATGCCCAAGGGCATATCTGGAGCCCCTGCATCCTTCCCGGGGGGCATGAGGAAGACCATGGGGGAAGTGAAGGTGTGTGGAGTTTTGACATATGTGGATGACCACCTAGAGATTGGATTCGCCTGGGGGGACTATGAGGCGAGGCGAGTGGCTGAGCCCGGGCGACCGAAGCGAAGTGTCAAATGTGGAGGAGTTTTTGGCCGGAGGAGTTTGGTGCAATGTGAGGAAAATGACCCGACATACCAGTTGAACTTCCTGGTGTTGGGACAGACGGTGGTGGACCGGGGGATGGAAACCCAGGTCGTCAATCTGAATGAGACACGGAAGAGAGGGGATTTGCACCGCACTGCGGTCATATACTCATGAATTAATCCAGCGAGAAGAAACAATGACCCGCCTTTGAAGGAATCAGCAGAAACTCAAGACGTCGATTCAGAACAGATTGGAAGACTTGCAAGTTGGGGAAGATCAAGGAAGTGTTCTGACTAAGGTCAACAGAAAACCGAGAGCCCAGGGAGGGGAGTTTGACTACACTCCCGAGGAGGTAAAGAAATAGAGGACAGATCTCGGAAAAGGGAGGCGGACGCTTGAAAGGAACCTGAAAGTGACTATCGCGAGTTTAAATGAAGTGGAAAAACTGAAAGTTGACCTGGAAGACGTCCTCAGGAAGAAACAACCAGAGGCTGAACATCCTTTAACTGCTGCTTTTCAGGTCAGGGTGGAAGAGGCTGATGGGGTAACTGCGTCCCAGATTGAGATGGCCAGGAACCCTGAGTCAGAACCACGGAGGCTGTGGCGAGAGTTGAAGGAGTCCCCGAAGAAGCTGACGTCTCGACTGCAGGAGGCTGAAGGGGTAGCCCCAGCTAAATGTTTCAGTTTGGAGAAACTTAAACAGCAGCTACCGATCGAGGGAATGAGGAAGGGTACGGATTCGAAGGATGATGTGCTGCACATGTGGAACATGCTGCCTTTCGCTAACTTCCCCTTGATTGAGGAAGAGACTTTTGGCTCTTCTCCCACTGATTCAGGTGTAGTGGGGAGGGCTAGCTGTGGGCAGTCTGAGTTACAGCAGGACCAGGAAGGAGGAGGGGAGGGGCCCCGGACACGGGACAGAGGGCTCCGAGCTGTAGTGGTGGCTTGAGTGAGAGAGGAGTTGGCAAGCAGGCTCGAGGTATCCCTAGTAGTGTCTGAGCCTTTTGGGTTTAGGTGAGGGGGTACGGAGGTCTCGGAGGGTTAAGAAGCTCCCAGATAGGTTGGCCTATGTAGCGCCCGTGGGACGGGAGTAAGGTCCACTGTTTGGGGAGCACTGTCGCTGTGTGTATCTGTGTATGTGTGTGTTGTGTGTCTGCAGGACTGGTTGGCGAGTTATTTAGAAGTCATGAGGACATGTCTTTATTTGGTGGGGGGAGAGTGTAAAGGGGTTTCGACTTTTATGTTATTGCGGAGGCTAATTAAAATGGTGTCTTTGTTATGTTAATCTGGGGAATGCGGCTTTGTTGTGTTAAACGCTGAGAAAGTTTGCACTAGCAGCTTATTTTGGTTCAGAGGGTGATAAGAAATACGTTATTAACCAACTGGGATAGTTGTTATGGTTTTGGTGTATTTGAAGATACTGTATGCGCGAGGTTTTGGGGCAGAAGGCGGGAGAGCAAGACAGAGGATGGAGGAGGTGCTGTGAGTCCGCTAACGGGGTCGGACCCTGAGCGGGACGTTCGGCGAGGAGACGGAGACGGACTCGTGTGGAGCGTCTGGTCGACCACCGTTGTTGGTCCCAGGCGGCCGGTCGAGGTGGTCTGAGGGGGTCGCAGGGTGAAGAAGGTCCTTGAGCTCCAACGGTTTTTGTGCACGAAGAGATTGAACTTTGATAAGTGTGGCGCCTTTTATTTTCCTTTTATATTTTATTCTCTTTTAATTATATAGTTCCAGTAATATTTATAAACTGTAAATCATTTAATTGCATCTGGTGTATTGTCTGTTATTTGGGCGGGGTGGGGTACCTCACACAGCATCCACACAAACGAATTATCCAGTTTGGTGGGGCCGAGGCTGTTTCCCTAGACGACAGCGAGCCGAGCGACCCTGAGGGTGGCCAGGGGGGCTACGTAAATTACTATGATTTTTAGATGGAGATGTAACGGAAAGATTTTTACTCCTCATGTTTGCGAAGGATGTAAGAAATAAAAGTCAGTTCAATTCAGTTGCAGCATCTTACTGACTCTGTTAGAGAAATGGGTTACAGCTGGATGAACTGAGATTATTCTGGACTCAGTAGGCTGAAGGGTTGATTGACAGGAGATACAGGAAGGTAGTTGCACCTAACATGAGGGACACAGGTAACATGAGGAGATAGGCAGCCTATACAGGGTACCTCTCTGGATGTTCTCCTCAATTTACAAGTATACCACTTTGGATACTGTTTGTAGGGTAAGGGAGGAATAACCTAGCAGAGGAAGGTCACAACAATCAGGTCTCTGGTAGTGAGAATGGCTTTGTGGCTCAAAAGGGAAGGGTCGGAAGAGAGGTTAGCTATAGTGGCAAAAGATCAATTTGTTCGGAAAAAGATAGGAGATTCTGTGGACAACAAAAAAATTACTCTTGGGTATGTTGCCTCCCAGTGTCAGGGTCAGGGTGTCACAAGGTGGGTGCTGGGATCGGACCCAAATGCAAGACACAGACACTGAAGTACGAGGAACAGGACTTAACTAAAGTAGGGGCATGACAGGATACAGACAAGGAGCAGGGACAAGAACGTAGACTTGGGCTAGGACATGGACAAGATAGGGAACTATGAAACAGGTGCCTGGGCTTGGGAAAGCAGGACCAGGACTAGGAACCATGAACTAGGAGCCTGTGCTTGGACTCCGAGCCAGAGACTGGACAAGGACCCAGAACATGGGTCTTGCCTTGGGCTCGGACCCCAGAACTAGGCAAGGACATGACATGGCGACAGGACAGGACATGGCTGGGGTCTTGAAGCTGGAGACTGGAGACTGCAGGCTGGGGTCTTGAGGCTGATAACTCGGAGGCTGGAGCTCGGAGACAGACTGGGAACTGTACATCAACATAGAGCCAGGACTTATCCTTTGAAAAGCCCGGACTCATCTTTAACATGATACTAACATGAGACTGGACAGTACATAGACACAGAGCTGGGACTTATCCTTAGACAAGCCAAGACTCAACTTTATCTCCACACCAAAGTGGGACAGGTCCATCCGTTGGGTAATGGCAGAACAGCCCGACTTACCCAACAGAGGCAAAGACAAGACAGGTCCCCCTGCAGGGCAATGGCAGAATGGCCTGACTTACCCCACGGAGGCGAGGACAAGAAGAGACAAACACCGAAGAACGACAAACAGTTCCATCTCTGCATCTGGGTTGCTCCGAGTCGCAGTTACGGCCAGCAACCTCGGCTGGCTACAGAAACAGCCGGATCCCCACCTAGCTCGGAGTGGCTGACAGCCACTCAGCTGGCCTGGGAAACGGCCAAATCCATACCACAAAGACAGCTCCGACTACCGACAGCAAGGTTCCATGAAGTGATGGTTCTCCAATGCGCCCTAAAGATGGCAAGTGGCCGCTCTAGCCTTCCACCGGCAGGTTGCTCCCAGGGAATCTTGACAAGATCAACCAGCAGCCCACACTCGACCCCAAGACCACTTATATTCCAAGCCTCAAGATGGGAAACAGGTGCCTGTGATTAACCCAACCGAAACAAGGGACAGCTGGAAGACCCAGAGTCCTGAGTCCATGGACCGGATTGTGAACCAGAATGTGGACTACACAGACCGGACCATGACACGAAGATCTCAGATCAACATCGTAACAGGGAAGGTGAGCAGCCAGAGGTTGTGGCCAACACTGGAAGTAACAACAAAGGTAAGAAAGATGATGAGGTCCTGTAAAGTGAATTCAGGGAGTTAGAAGCTAAATTAATTGATAAGATCTCCAAGGTTGTGATTTCAGAATTGCTACCTGTGCTATGTAGTACTGAGGCCAGAAATAGTAAGATGATACAGTTTAACATATGGCTAAGGTGCAGGAAGGAGGGCTTCAGATATTTTGACCACTGGGCTCTATTCCAGTGAAGATGGGACCTGCACAGATGAGACAGTCTGCACTTAAACTGGAGGACTAATACCTTCGTGGGAAGCTTTGCTTGTGTTGTTCTGGGAGGTTTAAACTGAAGTTGCAGGTGAATGGGAACTAGTGTGTCAGGGCAGATAGTGGGGAAAGATGCTTTTAAACCTGCATACAAACACAGGAATCAAAAGACTGACCATAGTGGGAATAATTTTCTGAGTTGCATCTATTTCAATGTTAGAAGTATTGTAAATAAGGCATATGAACTTAAAGCGTGGATCAGTATCAGAACTATATCATTGTAGTCATTAGAGAAACGTGGTTGCAGGAGGGGCAGGACTGACAACTCGATGTTCTGGGGTTCCAGGTTGTTTTAGACATGGTAGAGCAAGAGGGTTTAAAGGATGAGGGATGGCATTATGAATCATGGAAAATGTCACAGCAGCGCTCAGACTTAATGGGTGGAACTGAGGAATAAGAAAAGAATGACCATTTTAATAGTAATATTATAGATCATCCCAATGTCAATGGGATTTAGACATTGCAGACAGTTATAACTAAAGAAAGATTGTGATAGCAGGTATTTTAACTTTCCGCATATTGATTGAGATTGAGATTTATCACGGGCTTGATGGGCCAAAGGGCTTGTTTTCAATGCTGCAGTGCTCTATCACTCTATTGCTGGGACCTGAACAGAACCTTTGTATTTCTCGTGGCAGGCAAGGTTTCAACAAGGGCAAAATAGCCAAACCAGGTATTATGACAATGACTCTTACATCAGTGGTAGAAATTCTTAGAAATTAGAGAAAATTCTTAAGAATAGGATCTTCTTGAGCTGGAAAAGTATGAATATTAAAGTCAGCAAATATTTGTTCATGGGAGGTCATCATGCTTCACAAACTTCATTGAACATAGTAATCTACAGCACATTATAGGCCCTTCGGCCCACAATGTTGTGCTGACCATGTAACCTACTCTAGAAACTGCCTAGAATTTCCCTACTGTAAAGCCCTCTATTTTTCTAAGCTCCATGTACCTATCTAAGACCCTATTAAAAGACCCTATTGTATCTGTCTCTACCACTGTTGCTGGCAGTGCATTCCATGAACCCACCAGTCTCTGTGTGAAAACCTTACCCCTGACATCACCATTGTACCTACTTCCAAGCACTTTAAAATTATGCCCCATCATATTAGCCATTTCAGCCCAGGGAAAAGCCTCTGGCTATCCACATTATCAATGCCCCTCATCATCTTATACACCATTAAGGAGAAAAGGCCAAGTTCACTCAACCTATCCTCTTAAGGCACGCTCTCCAATCCAGGCAACATCCTTGGAAATCTCCTCTGCACTCTCTCTATAATATCCACATTCTTCCTGTAGTGAGGTGATCAGAACTGAATACAGTACACCGAGTGGGGTATAAGGTCTTATACAGCTGTAACATTATCTCATGGCTCTTGAACACAATTCCATGGTTGATGAAGACCAACACACCATATACCTTCTTAACAACACTGTCAACCTGCATAGCAGATTTGCATGTCCTATAGAATCGGACCCCAAGGTCTCTCTGATCCACAATACTGCCAACAATCTTACCATTAATTCTGTCTTCAAATTTGACCTATCAAAATGAACCACTTCACACTTACCTGGGTTGAACTCCATCTGCCACTTCTCAGGCCAGTTCTGCATCCTATCGATATCCCGCTGTAAACACTGTCAACCCTCCAGACTATCCACAACACCCCCAACTTTTAGGTCATCAGCAAACTTACTAACCCACCCTTCCACTTCCTCATTCCGGTCATATATAAAAATCACAAAGAAGAGAGGTCCCAGAACAGATCCCTGCGGAACACCACTGGTCACCAACCTCCATGCAGAATACGAACCATCTACAACCACCCTTTGCCTTCTGTGGGCAAGCCAATTCTGGATCCACAAAGCCAGGTCTCCTTGGATCCCACGCTTCCTTGCTTTCTCAATGAGCCTTGCATGGGGAATCTTATCAAAAACCTTACTGAAATCCATATACACTACATCCACTGCCCAACCCTCATCAATGTGTTTTGCTTTGTCCTCAAAGAATTCAATCATCCTTGTAAGGCACGACCTGACCTTGACAAAGCCATGCTGACTATCCCTAATCAGATTATGTCTCTCCAAATGCTCATAAATCCTGCCTCTCAGGATCTTCTCCAACACCTTGTCTACCACTGAAGGAAGACTCACTGGGTTATCTCTACTTCCTTTCTTGAACAAGAGAACATTTGTAACCCTCCAATCCTCTGGTACTTCTCCTGTCCCTATTCATGACGCAAAGATTACTGCCAGAGGCTCAGCAATATCCTTCCTTGATTCCCACAGTAGTCTGGGATATATCTCGACCAGATCTGGTGACTTATCTAACTTAGCTGAAGAGTCTCGGCCTGAAATGTCGACTGTATTCTTTTCCATACATGCTGCCTAGCCTGCAGAGTTCCTCCAGCATTTTGTATGTGTTGCTTATTTTCCAGCATCTGCAGACTTTTTCTTGTTTGTGACTTATCTAACTTAATGCTTTTCAAAAACTCTTTCTTAATGTCTATAGGTCCAAGCATTTCAGTCCACTGTAAGTCATCCCCACAATTGCCAACGTCCTTTTCCCTGGTGAATACTGAAGCAAAGTATTCATTAAGTACCTCTGCTACCTCCTCCGACTCCATGCACACGTTTCCACGATCGCACCTGATCAGTCCCATTCTCAAACAGCTCATCCCCTTGTTCTTCACATACTTCAAATCCTTGGGGATTTCCTTAATCCTGCTCACCAAGGCCTTCTAAGAGAGACCTTCTATGTCTCCTAATTTCATTCTCCTTCCTGGTAACCTTGTAATTTTCTAGACTTCTAACTATACCTAGTTTTTTTGAACCTTTCATAAGCTTTTCTTAACTAGATTTTCTACATTCATTGAACACCATGGTTCTCTTACCCTACCATCCTTTCCCTGTCTCAGTGGAACATAGCTATCCAGAATGCTTTGCAAATGTTCTCTGAACATTTCTGTTGTGCATTTCCCTGAGAACATCTGCTCCCAAGTTTTTGCCTAATTGCATATTTTCCCCTACCCCAATTAAATGTTTTCCAAAATTGTCTGCTCCAATCCCTCTCCAGCGCCATGGTAAAGGAGATAAGAGTTGTGATCACTACCTCCAAAATGCTCTCCTACTAAGAGATCTGACACCTGACCAGGTTCATTTCCAAATACCAGATCAAGTACAGCCTCTCCTCTAGTTGGCTTATCTACATATTGTGTCAACAAACCTTCCTGATCACACCTAACAAACTCCACCCCATGCTCTAAGGAGATGCCAGTCAATATTAGGAAAGTTAAAATCACCCACCACAACAACCCTATTACATAGAACATAGAAAATTACAGCACATTACAGGCCCTTCAGTCCACAATGTTGTGCCGACCATGTAACCTACTCTAGAGACTACCTAGGATTTTCCTAGTGGGTAGCCCTCTATTTTCCTAAGGTCCATGTACCTATCTAAGATGCTCTTTAAAGACCCTATTGTATCCGCTTCCACAACTACCACCGGCAGTGCATTCCACGCACCCACCACTCTCCGTGTGAAAAACTTAGCCCTGACATCCCCTCGGTATCTATTTCCAAGCACCTTAAAACTATGCCCCCTTGTGTTAGCCATTTCAGCTCTGAGAAAAAGCCTCTGGCTATCCACATGATGAATGTCTCTCATCATCCTATACACCACTATCAGCTCACCTCTCATCCTCTGTCGCTCCAAGGAGAAAAAGCCAAGTAGTACACTCTACCAATTCCCATAAGGTACGCCCTCCAATCCAGGGAACATCCTTGCAAATCTCCTCGGCATGATGAGGTCATCAGAACTGAACACAGTACTCCAAATGGGGTCGGCCAAGATCTTATATACCCATAACATTACCACACAGCTCTTGAACGCAATCCCATGGTTGATGAATGCCAACACACCGTACACCTACTTAACAACACTGGCAATCTGTGCAGCAGCTTTGAGTGTCCTATCGACACGGACTCCAAGATCTCTCAGATCCTCCGCACTGCCAAGAGTCTTACCATTTATATTATATTCTGTCTTCAAATTGGACTTACCAAAATGATCCACCATATTTAGACCAGAAGACAGCTTGGAGTTAATGAGGTGCTCGAGGAATATAAAGAATGTAAAAAGAATCTTAAGAAAGAAATTAGAAAAGCTAAAAGAAGATACCAGGCTGCTTTGGCAAGTAAGGTGAAAATAAATCCAAAGGGTTTCTACAGTTATGTTAATAGCAAAAGGATAGTGAGGGATAAAATTGTGCGTAGCCAAAAGAGATGGGGGAGATTTTGAACAATTTCTTTTCTTCGGTATTCACTAAGAAGAAGGATATTGAATTGTGTAAGGTAAAGGAAAAAAGAAGGGTAGTTATGGAAAGTATGACGATTAAAGAAGAGGAAGTACTGGTGTTTTTAAGGAATATAAAAGTGGGTAAGTCTCCGGGTCTGGACAAGATATTCCCTAGGACCTTGAGGAAGTTAGTGTGGAAATAGCAGGGGCTCTGACAGAAATATTTCAAATGTCATTAGAAACGGGGATGGTGCCGGAGGATTGGCGTATTGCTCATGTGGTTCCATTGTTTAAAAAGGGTTCTAAGAGTAAACCTAGCAATTATCGGCCTGTGAGTTTGACGTCAGTGGTGTGTAAATTGATGGAAAGTATTCTTAGAGATGGTATATATAATTATCTGGATAGACAGGGTCTGATTAGGAACAGTCAACATGGATTTGTGCGTAGAAGGTCACGTTTGACAAAACTTATTGAATTTTTTGATGAGGTTACTAAGAAAGTTGACGAGGGTAAAGCAGTGGATGTTATCTATATGGACTTCAGTAAGGCCTTTGACAAGGTTCCACATGGAAGGTTAGTTAGGAATGTTCAATCATTAGACATTAATATCAAAGTAGTAAAATGGATTCAGCAGTGGTGGATAACTGTGTGTTAGATTGGAGGACAGTGTGTAGCAGTGTGCCTCAGGGATCTGCACTGGGTCCAATGTTGTTCGTCATATATGTTAATGATCTGGATGATGGGGTGGTAAATTGGATTAGTAACTATGCAGATGATACTAAGATAGGTGGAGTTGTGGATAATGAAAGAGGTTTTCAAAGCTTGCAGAGAGATTTAGGCCAGTTAGAAGAGTGGGCTGGAAAGATGGCAGATGGACTTTAGTGCTGAAAACTGTGAGGTGCTACATTTTGGTAGGACTAATCAAAATAGGAGATACATGGTAAATGGTAGGGCATTGAAGAATGCCGTAGAACAGAGAGATCTAGGAATAATGGTGCATAGTTCCCTGAAGGTGGAATCTCATGTGGATAGGGTAGAGAAGAAAGCTTTTGGTATGCTGGCATTTATTAATCAGAGCATTGAGTATAGGAGTTGGGATGTAATGTTGAAATTGTATAAGGCATCAGTAAGGCCAAATTTGGAGTATCGTGTACAGTTCTGGTGACCGCATTATAGGAAAGATGTCAATAAAATTGAGAGAGTACAGAGGAGGTTTGCTAAAATGTTGCCTGGGTTTCGTCTCCTAAGTTACAGAGAAAGGCTGAACAAGTTAGGTCTTTATTCTTTGGAGCGTAGAAGATTGGGGGGACTTGATAGAGGTGTTTAAAATTATGAGGGGGATTGATAGGCTTTTTCCATTGAGAATGGGGGAGATTCAAACAAGAGGACCTGAGTTGAGAGTTAAAGGGCAAAAGTTTAGGGGTAACATGAGGGGGAACTTCTTTACTCAGAGAGTGGTAGCTGTGTGGAACGAGCTTCCAGCAGAAGTGGTTGAGGCAGGTTCGATGTTGTCGTTTAAAGTTAAATTGGATAGATATATGGACAGGAAAGGAATGGAGGGTTATGGGCTGAGTGCAGGTCGGTGGGACTAGGTGATCGTAAGAATTCGGCACGGACTAGGAGGGCCGAGATAGCCTGTTTCCATGCTGTAATTGTTATATAGAAGACATTGGAGCAGAATTAGGCCATTTGGCCTGTCGAGTCTGCTCTGTCAGACAATCATGGCAGATCCTTATTTTTCTCCTCAACTCCATTTCCCAGATTCTTCCCTTAACCTTTGGCGCCATGTCTAATCAAGAACCTATCAATCTCTGCCATAAATACACCCAACGACCTGACCTCCACAGCTGCATGTGGTAAAAAATTCCACAAATTCACCACACTCTGGCTAAAGAAATTGCTCTGCATCTCTGTTTTGAATGGACTCCCCTCTATCCTGAGGCTGCACCTTCTTGTCCTGGACTCTCCCACCATGGGAAACATCCTTTTCACATCTACTATCTAGGTCTTTCAACATTCAAAAAGTTTCAATGAGATCACCCTCCATCCTTCTAAATTCAGGCGAATACAGAACCAGAGCCATTAAATGTTCCTCATATGATAACCCTTCATTCCTGGAATCATCCTTATGAACCTCCTCACAACCCTCTTCAGTGCCAGCACAACTCTTCTAGGATAAGGAGCCCAAAACTGTACAGAATACTCAAGGTGAGACCCACACCCCTGCTCGTGTATTCTAGACCTCTTGAAACAAATGCTAACATTGCATTTGCCTTCTCCATCAACCTGAAAGTTAACCTGGGCTGAAGTCCATCTGCCACTTCTCAGCCCAGTTCTGCATCCTATCGACGTCCCGCTGTAACCTCTGTCAACCCTCCAGACTAAAAATCACAAAAAAGAGCGGTCCCAGAACAGATCCCTGCAGAACACCACTAGTCACCGACCTCCATGCAGAATACGAACCATCTACAACCACCCTTTGCCTCTGTGTGCTAGTCAATTCTGGATCCAGAAAGCAAGCTCTCCTTGGATCCCATGCCTTTTTACTTTCTGAAGGAACCTTGCATGGGGAATCTTATCAAAAGACTCACTGAAATCCATGCATCCACTGCTCTACCTTCATCAATGTGTTTTGTTGCATCCTCAAAGAATTCAATCTGGCTTATAAGGCACAACTTGCCCTTGACAAAGCCATGCTGACTGTCCCTGATCAATTATAATTCTTAACCATTCCAGAGTCTGCCTCCCTATCTGCTCCTCGATGTATCTGTTACTACTGGGGGGGGGTCTATAAAATACACCCAGCAGTTATTGCCCCCTTCCTGTTTCTTTCCACCAACATTGACTCAACAGACAAACCCTCCATGACTTCCTCCTTTTCTGCCATGCCCCCACCTCCTTGAGTTTTCTGAGGAGGCTGTAGAGATTATTAATGAGCAAAGGGCAGTACATGTTGTCTAGATGACAGGACCATCATGGTAAGCTTGAACCAGAAGATTATGACCTATGGGATCCATAGTGACTTGGTAGTTTGGATTCCAGCCGACTTGGCTATAGAAGGCAACATATAGTGGTGGAGTGGTATTATTCTGACTGGAGATCAAGGACCAGTAGTGTTCTGCAGGTATTCATGCTGAGACTTCTTTTCTTTTACAAAATTATAGGTGGACTGATTAGAAAATTTGTAGACAATACAGAAATTGGCAATTGAAGGTGGTTTTAAAATGACTTGTCAAGATAAATATTGTTTGGGAAATGGGGCAAAAGATGGTAGATTTTTTATGGTAGATTAAAAAACTTCAGATTGCCAGGTATGATGTTGTGGCCATTACTGAACCGTGGCTGAAGGATAGTTGTACTTGGGAGCTGAATGTCCAAGGTTACACGTTGTATCGGAAAGATAGGAAGGTAGGCAGAGGGGGAAACATGGTTCTACTGGTAAAGAATGGCATCAAATCAGTAGAAAGATGTGACATTGAATCGGAAGATGTTGAATCCTTCTGGGTTGAGTTAAGAAACTGCAAGGTTAAAAGGACCCTGATGGCAGTTATATACAGACCTCCAAACAGTGGCTGGGAAGTGGACCACAGATTACAACAGGAAATAGAAAAGGCGTGTCAGAAGGGCAATGTTATAGAGATTTTAACATGCAGGTCGATTGGGAAAATCAGGTTGGTATTGGATCTCAAGAGAGTGAATTTGTTGAATGCCCGAGAGATGGCTTTTTTTTTTTTTTAAGAGGAGTTTGTTGTTGGGGATCAGCTATACTGGATTGGATGTTATGTAATGAACCAGAGGTGATTAGGGAGCTTAAGGTAAAACAGATTATTATCTGAATGGTGGCCCATTAGGAAAAGAGGAGGTGCAACGAGACCTAGGTGCCATTATACACGTCATTGAAAGTGGGCATGCAGGTACAGCAGGTGGTGAAAAAGGCCAATGGTATGCTGGCATTTATAGCAAGAGGATTCGAGTACAGGAGCAGGGAGGTACTACTGCAGTTGTACAAGGCCTTGGTGAGACCACACCTGGAGTATTGTGTGCAGTTTTGGTCCCCTAATCTGAGGAAAGACATCCTTGCCATAGAGGGAGTACAAAGAAGGTTCACCAGATTGATTCCTGGGATGGCAGGACGTTCATATGATGAAAGACTGGATGAACTAGGCTTATACTCGTTGGAATTTAGAAGATTGAGGCGGGATCTGATTGAAACGTATAAAATCCTAAAGGAAGATTGTTCCCGATGTTGGGGAAGTCCAGAACGAGGGGTCACAGTTTGAGGATACAGGGGAAGCCTTTTAGGACCGAGATTAGGAAAAACTTCTTCACACAGAGAGTGATGAATCTGTGGAATTCTCTGCCACAGGAAACAGTTGAGGCCAGTTCATTGGCTATATTTAAGAGGGAGTTAGATATGGCCCTTGCGGCTAAAGGGATCGGGGGTATGGAGGGAAGGCTGGTGCAGGGTTCTGAGTTGGATGATCAGCCATGATCATACTGAATGGCGGTGCAGGCTCGAAGGGCTGAATGGCCTATTCCTGCACCTATTTTCTATGTTAACCCTTAGGAACCAGTGATCACAATACGACTGAGTTCAACTTCAAATCTGACTGGGAGAAAGTAAAGTCTGACATAGCAGTATTTCAGTGGAGTAAAGGAAGTTACAGTGATAGGTGAGAGGTGTTGGCCAAAGTAAATTGTAATGAGATGCTGGCAGGGATGACAGCAAAGCAGCAATGGTGTGCGTTTCTAGGGAAAATGAGGAAGGTGCAGGACATGTGCATTCCAAAAATGAAGAAATACTCAACTGGCAAAATAGTACAACTGTGGCTGACAAAGGAGGTCAAGCTAATGTAAAAGCAAAAGAGGGCATACAACAAAGCAAAAATTAGTAGGAAGACAGAAGATTGGGAAGTTTTTAAAAACCTACAGAGAGCAACCAGAATAATCATTATAAGGGGAAAGAAAAAATATGAAAACAAGCTAGCAAATAATATCAATGTGGATAGTAAAAACTTTTCCAAGTATGTAAAAAAAAAAAGAGATGAGAGTGGATATAGGACCTCTAGAAAATGAGGCAGGAGAAATAATAACAGGGGACAAGGAAATAGCTGATGAACTAAATGGGTATTTTGCATCAGTGTTCACCGCGGAAGATATCAGCAGTGTGCAGATGTTGTAGTGTGTGGAGGAAGAGAAGTGGGTGGAGTTACTATTACAAGGGAGAAGGTGCTCAAAAAGCTGTAAGACTTAAAAGGTACATAAGTCACCCGGACCAGATGAACTGCATCCTAAGGTTCTGAAAGAGGTAGCATTAGAGATTGTGGCGTCATTAGCAATGATCTTTCAAAAATCATTCTGGCATGGTGTCAGAGGACTGGAAAATTGCAAGTGTCACTCCACTCTAAGAAAGGAGGAAGGCAGCAGAAAGGAAATTATACATCTGTTAGCCTCACCTCAGTGGTTGGGAAGATGTTAACGTCAAAATTATTAAGGCTGAGGTGATGGAGTAGTTGGTGACATAGGACAAGATAGGACAAAGTCAGCATGGTTTCCTTAAGGAAAAATCCTGCCTGACGAACTTGTTGGAATTCTTTGAGGAGATTGCAAGTAGGATAGATAAAGGATTACAGTGGATGTTGTTTATATGGACTTTGACAAAGTGCCACACGAGGCTGCTTACCAAGTTAATAGCCCGTGGTATTCCAGTAAAATTACTCACATGGTTAGAGCATTGGCTGATTGGAAGAAGGGAGCGACTGGGAACAAAAGGATCCTTGTCTGGTTGGCTGCCAGTGATTAGTGGTGTTCCATAGGGGTCAGTGTTGGGACCACTTCTTTTTATGCTGTATATAAATGATTTAGATAATGGAATAGAGGCTTTATTACCAAGTTTGCAGATGATACAAAATCGGTGGAGGGGCAGGTAGTGTTGACAAAATGTAGGATGCAGAAGGACTTAGGCTGATTAGGAGAACGGGCAAGGAATTAGAAAATGAAATATGTTAGAAAATGCATAGACACGCACTTTGGTACTAGAAATAAATGTGTTGACTATTTTCTAAATGGGGAGTAAATTGAAAATCTGGGATGCAAAGTGACTTGGGAGTCCTTGTGCACAACACCCTAAAGCTTAACTTGCAGGTTGAGTCAGTGGTGAGAAAGGCAAATGCAATGTTAGCATTCATTTCAAGAGGCCTATAATACAAGAGCAGGGATGTGATGCTGAGGTGAGGCCTCACCTTGAGTATTGTGTACAGTTTTGGGCTCCTCATCTTAGAAGAGATGTGCTCGCATTGGAGAAGGTCCAGAGAAGGATCACAAGGATGATTCCAGGAATGAAAGTGTTATCATATGAGGAACGTTTCATGGCTCTGGGTCTGTATTCGCTGGAATTTAGAAAGATGAGAAGGGATCTCATTGAAATATTTCGAATGTTGAAAGGCCTAGACAAAGTAGATGTGGATAAGATGTTTCCCATGGTGGGAGAGACCAGGACAAGAAGGCACAGCCTCACGATAGAGGGGTGTCCACTAAAAACAGCGATGTGGAGAAATTTCTTTGGCCAGAGCGCAGTGAATTTGTGGAATTTGTTGCCACGTGCAGCTGTGAAGGCCAGGTCGTTGGGTGTACTTAAGGCAGAGATTGATAGGTTCTTGATTGGACATTGCACCAAAGGTTACAGGGAGAAGGCTGGGAAATGTGTTTGAGGAAGAGAGAAATAAAAGGATCAGCCATGATTGAATGGCAGAGCAGACTCAATGGGCCAAATAGCCTAATTCTGCTCCTATGTGTTATGGTCTCCTATGGTCTAAATTGAAAGAATGGGCAAAAAAAAAAAATGCCACAGTGTTAGGAAATATGTGATAATGCATTTTGGTAAAAGAGCAAAAGAAAGTCTTTTATCTAACTATTATCAAATTGGGGAGAAGGTTCAAACAGAGGCACAGAGGGACTTAGGAGTCCTCGTGCAAGACTCCCAGAGGTTAATCTACAGGTTGAGTAAAGAAGGCAATTACAATGTTGGCAGTTATTTCAAGGGGAATAGAGTATAAAAGCAAGGAAATGGTGCTGTGGCTTTATAAGACACTTGTCAGGCTGCACTTGGAGTACTGCAACAGTGTTGTGCCCATATCTCAGAAAGGATGTGTTGTCATTGGAGAGAGTCCAGAGGAGGTTAACAAGGATTATTCTGGGAATGAAGGGGTTAGCCTATGAGGAGCATTTGGCAGCTTTGTGCCTGTGTTGACTGGAATTCAGAAGACTGCGTAGGGATCTCATTGAAACCTACTGAATGTTGAAAGGACTAGATAGGGTGGATGTGGAGAGAATATTTCCTATGGTGGGGATATCCAGAACTAGAGGGCACAGTCTCAAAATTGAAGGGTGACCCTTTGGAACAGAGGTAAGGAGGAATTTTTTTTAGCTAGACAGCAGTAACTCTGTGGAATACTCTGTCACACACTGCGGTATATTTAAGGTGGAAGTTGATAGTTTCCTGATCAGTCAGGGCATCAAAGGATATGGGGAGTAGGCAGGTCTATGGGGTTGAGTGGGATCTGGGAATCAGCCATCATGGAATGGCTGAGCAGACTCAATGGGCTGAATGGCCTAATTCTGCTCCTATGCCTTATCGTCTTATGAAGAGAGGTTGAACCAACAGTAGAGGAGGCCGTGGATATCATGCCATCAGGTTGGAGGCTACTCAGACGGAATATAAGGTGTTGTTCCTCCAACCTGAGTTCATGCCATCAGGTTGGAGGCTAGCCAGACGGAATATAAGGTTTTGTTCCTCCAACCTGAGTAAGGATCTCCCAGTGGCCACACATTTTAACTCCACGTCCCATTTCCATTCTGACATGTCTATCCATGGCCTCCTCTACTGTAAAGATGAAGCCACACTCAGGTTGGAGGAACAACACCTTATATTCCATCTGGGTAGCCTCCAACCTGATGGCATGAACCAGGACTTCTCAAACTTCCGCTAATGCCCCACCTCCCCCTCGTACCACATCTGTTATTTATTTATATACACACATTCTTTCTCTCTCTCTCTCTCTCCTTTTTCTCCTTCTGTCCCCTTGCCCATCCTGTGGGTTCCCCCCCCTCCCCCTTTTCTTTCTCCCTGAGCCTCCTGTCCCATGATCCTCTCATATCCCTCTTGCCAATCAACTGTCCAGCTCTTGGCTCCATCCCTCCCTCTCCTGTCTTCTCCTATCATTTTGGATCTCCCCCTCCCCTCCCACTTTTAAATCTCTTACTAGCTCTTCTTTCAGTTAGTCCTGACAAAGGGTCTCGGCCCGAAACGTCGACCGTACCTCTTCCTAGAGATGCTGTCCGGCCTGCTGCATTCACCAGCAACTTTGATCTGTGTTGCTTGAACCAACTTAGACTGTTTTCTCTGGAGCATCAGAGGCTGAGAGGAAACCCGACAAAGTAAATGAAATTATGAGCAGAAAATAAAATCTTTAATCCAACATGAAAATGTCAAGTACGTGAAGGCACCGCCTTAAGGTGAGGGGACTAAATTGTGCTGTAGGTTTTCTATGTTCCTATGACTACTACAAGAAAGCTTTTTATCACGAAAGAGTGGTAGATGCTTGGTTGTGTTGACAGAGGAAATGGCAGAAGCAGATATGATGACAGTGTTTAGGAAAGAGCCATATGGTAGGCAGGGATATGGCCGACAACATAATAGGGTAGTATTAGTGCGAAATTTCAATTTCTTTTCAGACACAGCCATGTAAAAGGCTTAGAGTGGAATTTGTGAAGTCTATCCAAGTAACCTAATAGAGATGCTGCAACATTAGACCTCCGCCTGGGGAATCATCTGGGGCAAGCAAAAGAATTGAAGAACTGTCTGTCAGAGAGCACTTTGGGTCTCGTGACCATAATTCTATTCGTTTTTAAATGGTTATGCAGAAGTACAAGGCTGGTGCACAGGTTAGGGTCCTGAACTGTGGCACTGCAATTTGGAGTCATTAGGCTGTATTTTGCAGAGCTTGATTATTAGCCATGATTTATAAACACCATAAGTAAAAAGCAGTAAGTTACCTGAGGGACCTGTTCATGTACTGCACATAAAATCTAAGAAAAACCAAGAATCAACCAGCACTCAGATGTTACCTTCATTTTTTTCCTATTAGACTCCCATTAAAGCTTATTTTAAAAACTGAACACCAGTCCACAAGTTAAGCTCTCCATAGAATTTCTTGTGACATTAATAAAAAATAAATTTATAGTTGGTAAAATTGGTGATTCAACAGTGAAGATCTGCTAATTAATTAAATTACTTCTAAAACAATTCCAGTACCTGGAATAAGCTTTCTTCTGGCCATTGCAGCAGCTCTGTGAGATTCATATTCCACAAATGCAAATCCACGGTTCTTTGTCTTGTCAGTGGCACTGGGGTAGACAATGACATCAACAACACTTTCAGTAACCTTTTTCATCTCTTCCAGGATTTCATCTTTTTTTTTCTCTTTTGGAATTGCTCCAATGAACAGTCTACAGTTGTCCAAGCTAACACAGACACCAATAAATTTTCCAGGACGAATTTCAAAATTGTTCAGCATTTTGATCGCATTCTGGGCTTCTTCTCTTGTAGTATACATAACAAATGCATAACCTCGATTCTCACCACTGAATTCCATCATCAGTCTAAACTCAAAAATTTTTCCTGCTCTCTGGAACACAGGTACCAATTCATCCTCGTACATGTCCCGAGGAATCTTTCCCACAAATACTTCACATCCACGAGGTGGTGGCGGGCCATCCCAACCTTGAAAACAAAATCTTTTATCATTTATCACATCAAATTCATTAGGCAAAAGGTACAAGTTTAAGGTTTACATTTGATTACGATCAGGTACAAAAATGCAATATTACTTGTAATATAATTTTTAATGCCAAAAATCAAATTCAATGTACAATACAACTACAGTAAATACCTAAACAGAATATTGAGATGCTTATGTTTAAAACATCTCATACCCTTAAGATAATTTGCCTCTTCTTCTCTCATACCTCTATGTCAACTGCCCTTAAAAAAGTAAGCACACTGATGTTTCAAAAGCAGTAGGCTAAAATGGTCATTTAGAGATTCTTGTTGTCTTAGTTAATTTTTCAGCAGAAATTTTCTCAAAACCCCAATACCATTTTAATCAACTTTCTTATTCTAATAAAGAATTCATGCAACATTCCATTAGAAAAAGCCATTTTGGAGATTTGAGGAAAGGCCAATCCGAAAGATTGGAAACCTGAGAAGACATAATTTACTCAGGTTCACTGATCAAATAGAAAAGTAGAAAATAGTATTGGAGCTTTGAGCAGCGGCCAATCAGCATTCAGGATTGATTAGCAAGAACAAATTAAAGTAAGGCAGGAGCAAGCGGAGCGGCCATCATTGGAGTGGGCAAAGTTAGAGTGGAGATTTTGAGGCTTTAGCTTTTCCAGGCTTTAGTGAAGACAGGCTTCAGTCAGAGTAGGCAGAGTTCCCCCACCCCTTTCTTTACATGTGCTCAGTTAGAACAGTAGAGATGCCAGTGTGAATAGTGGAATGTTTCTTTTGCAAAATGTGGAAAGGTAGGGAGACCTCCAGTGTCCCTAACAACTACACGTGTGAGAAGTGCATCCAGCTGTAGCTTCTAACAATCTCCGTTAAGGAGATGGAGCTGGAAATGTATGAACTCCAGATCATACAGGAAGCTGACGATGTGATACTGAGCTGATTACATCCAAGGTGCAGGACACAGGAAACTGGGTGACAGGCAGGAAGGGGAAAGGGGTTAAACAGCCAATGGATAGTACCCCTGTGATCAATCTCTCAACAACAGGTATATCACTTTGGATACCATTGACAGGGTGGGGGGCAATGACCTAGCAATGGAAAGTCATAAAGGTCAGGTTTCTGGCACTGAGTCTGACTGTGAATTAGAAGGGAAGGTGAGAGAAGAGGCAAGCTGTGGTGATAGGGGATTCGTTAGTTAGTAGAACAGAAAGGAAGTTCTGTGGATGTGAACAAGATTCTTGAATAGTATGTTGCCTTTAGGGTGCTAAAGTCTACGACATCTTGGATCGAGTCCTCAGCATTATTAAGTGGGAGGGTAAACAGCCAGAGGTAGTGGTCCATGTACCAATGATATATGTAGTAAGAGTGACAAGTTTCTGCAAAGGGAGTTCAGGGAGGTAGATGCTAAATTAAAGGTCAGGATCTTCAGGATTGTGGTATCAGGATTGCTACTCATGTCACGTGCTAGTGAGGCCAGAAACAGGAAGAGTACACAGTTTAACACGCGGTCAAGGAGTTAGAATAGGAGCAAGGGCATAAGACTTTTGGATCATTGAGTTCTCTTACAGGGAAGGTGGAACCTCTACAGAACAGACAGTTTTCACGTGAACCAGAAGGAGACTAATATGCTTGTGGGATGGTTTGCTGGTGTTGTATGATGGAGTTTAAACTAGAGTTGCAGGGGATGGGAACTAAAGTGCCAGAACAGTTAATAGCGAGGTTGTGGAGACAGATGTTGTTCAGGCCTCAGACAAAGTCAGGATCAAAAGGTTCAGCATGGTGTGACTAGTGTCTTGAGCTGTATATATTTCAATCCAAGTATCATAGGAAAGGCGGATGAGCTCAGGACATGGATCAACACTTAGAATTATGATATTGCAGTCATTGGTGAGACTTGGTTGCAGGAGGGGCAGAAATGGTAGCTCAATATTCCGGGGTTCCATTGTTTTAAAAATGACAGAACGGGAGGGATTAAATGGAGGAGGAGTGGCATTACGAATCAGGGAAAATATTGTGGCAGTAGTAAATCAGGACAGACTGGAGAACTCATCTGGTGATGCATTATGGGTGGAACTGAAAAATAAGGAAGGCCATGTTAATGGGACTATATTACAGCCCGAGGGATTTAGAGGAATAAGTTTGTGGTGAGATCGCAGACTGTTGCAAGAAACACAAGGATGTTATAGGAGGTGATTTTAACTTTCCACATATTGAGTGGGAATCCCATAATGTAAAAGGACTAGATGCGATAGAGTTGGTCACATATGTTCAAGAAACTTTCCTTAATCAGTCCCAACTAGACAGTGCGCGATACTTGATTTGCTATTAGGGAATGACACAGGGCAGATGACAGAAATTTCATCTAGTGATCACAATGCCATTACTTTCAAAGTAAATATTCAATAAGATAGGTCCGGTCCGTGGGATGAGATTCTAATTTAGAAAAAGGCCAATTTTTGATGGTGTGACAAAAGAACCAGTTATCAGAAGATTGATGCCAATAAGAGGACAATGGGGGAACATGCAAGGAGCTAATAAGAGAGAGACGAGAGAGATTACCAAAAGGAGACACGGTTCCGAGTATTGTCAGAGACCGGTGGCTTTGAACCCTGAACTGTTTGAAGTTTGATGGACAGGCGATACTCCAGCAGGGGGATAAAAAGGGACAGGTTCGCTAAGGCAACAGACACACGACTCCACGAGGTAACCAGACCCTGAAAGCGGTGTGCCCCCCAACAAGTTGGTGGGAGTTTTTGGAGGTGTGGTCGCGGGACCAGCCATAGACGCACAGGGTGGAAAGACACAGTCGGGCGGGAACCTGGTGTGTGTGTCCGCCCTTGCCTGGGTGCCGGGTTCACCGCAGAAGAACGATCGTATCTGGAACGGAGGGGTCACAGTCGGTGACCTCGGAAGACATTACAAAGGGCTCGCCCGAAAGCTAACTGCGAGGAATATCGAAGGTCTGTTTGGAATCCGATTTGCATGTTCATTCGTTCTCTCTCTCTCCCCAACGACACGACGGCGATTACTGTGAACTGAATTGAACTGAACTTTGTGTCACTTGATGACTGATCATTTTACCCCTAGACTGAAATAGAGCTTGATTGATCCGATTATCCTAGTTCTGTGTACATGTGTGTTTATTCATTGCTAAACTGTTGCATTTATATCTTTTTGATTAGAGTGCTGTGTTGCTTATTTCTTTAATAAAACTTTCTTAGTTCCAGTAAT
Organism: Mobula birostris; assembly: GCF_030028105.1. Classification (NCBI taxonomy): domain Eukaryota; kingdom Metazoa; phylum Chordata; class Chondrichthyes; order Myliobatiformes; family Myliobatidae; genus Mobula; species Mobula birostris. Next base: position 112,311,378 of record NC_092372.1, read on the forward strand.
CCAGACTCCAACTAAGTGGTCCATTTCTGCTGGTTTGGCAACCCAGTTACGGGGTACGTAACAATGGTATCAGAAATGATCTGGTAAGTGTGGATAGGGACAGTGTGTTTTCTGGAAAAGTGTCCATTGGTAAGTGGGAGGCCTTCAAAAGTGAAATTTTGAGAATACAAAGCTTAACTGTGCCTGTGAAGGGAACCTTGAAATTCAAGAGCTATTGAGGCACTGATTAAGAAAAAAAAAGGAAGTACATAACATGTAAGAACAAATGAGGTGCTTAAGGAGTCAAAATAAATGTAAGTGAACACTTAAGAAAACAGAAGGGCTAAAAAGAGCCATTAGATTAGATTATGAGGACACACAGTCCTCTTTTATTGTCATTTAATAATGCATGTATTAAGAAATGATACAATGTTTCTCCAGAGGTCATGAGGTTGTCCTTTCAAACAAAGTGAAGGATTCTACAGATATGCTAATAGCAAAAGAATTGCAAGGGACAAAATTGATCCTCTGGAAGATCAGAATGGTAATCCACGTGTAAAGCCAAAACAGATCTTAACTAAGTTTTTTTTTCATCTGTATTTGCACAGTAGACAGTCTATAAAAGTGAGGCAAAGCAACATCAACTTCATTGGCACTGTACAGATTACCAAGAAGTTTACTATCCTGAGGCAAATCAGGGTGAGGGCAGGTAAATCCCCAGGGCCTGACAAATGTTCCCTCATATCCTAGGGCAGGCAAGAGCAGAAATTGTCAGGGCCCTAGCAGAGATGTTTAAATCATCCTTAGTGACAGGAGAAACACCAGAGGACTGAAGGTTAGCCAACGTTATTCCGCTGTTTAAGACCACAGAGCATAAGACCATAAGGTATCGGAGCAGAATTCAGTCCTTTGGCCCATTGAGTTTGCGCCACCGTTTTACCATGGCTGATCCATTTTCCCTCTCAGCCCGAATCTCCTGCCTTCTCTCCCTATCCCTTCATGCCCTGACCAATCAAGAATCTAACAACCTCTTCCTTAAATATACATATACTGTATTCCAGTGATAACAGGCCCAGAGCCAACAGACGCTCTTCAAATGACAAGCCATTCAATCCTGGAATCATTTTTGTGAACTTTGAACCCTCTCCAGTTTCAGCACATTCTTTCTAAGATAAGGGGCCCAAAACTGCTCACAATACTCCAAGTGAGGCATCACCAGTGCATTATAAAGTGTCAACATTACATTCTTGCTCTTATAATCTAGCCCTCCTAAAATGAATGCTAACATCGCATTTTCCTTCCTTACCAAAGACTAAACCTGCAAATTAACCTTTAGGGAATCCTGCACAAGGACTCCCAAGTCCCTTTGCACCTCCATTTTTATATTTTCTCTCCATTTAGAAAATAGTCAACCCTTTCATTTCTTCTACCAACGTGCATGACCATACACTTCCCAACACAACTGTATTCCATCTGCCATTTCTTTGCCATTCTGCTCATCTGTTTCAATAGGTTTCAATAGGTACATTTAATGTCAAGAAACGTATACAATATACATCCTGAAAACCTGTTTCTTCGCAAACATCCATGAAAACAGAGGAATGTACCAATGAACGAATGACAGTTAAACCTTAGAACTCCAAAGCCCCCACCCCAGCTCCCCCCTCCCACGCACAAGCAACAGCAAGGAAACAACCACCCTCCCCCACCAGCAAGAAAGCATTGGTGCACCCCCTCCCCCCCCCCCGAGCACTCAAGCGTGCAGCAAAGCATCAATAAAAGACACGGACCTGCAGTACCCCAAAGACTACTTGTTCAACCTGGTAATCCGAAATACCACAGGCTCTCTCTTTTCCCCCTAACAAGGGAAAAAGAAGTTTCCCTGGTCTGTCTTTCTCTTGGTTTTGACTTCCTCAAAACCATCTGACCCTCCAGATAATGTCGTATCATGTGCAATCTTTGCAACAAATCCATAAATTCCATCATCCAAATCATTTATAATGTAAAAAGAACTGGTTCCAACACAGACTCCTGTGGAACACCACTAGACACTGGCAGCCAACAAGAAAAGGGCCCCTTTATTTCCACCCTTTGTCTCCTGCCAGACAGCCAATGTTTTATCCAGGCTAGAATCATTCCTATAATACCATGGTCTCACAGCTTGTTCAGCAGCCTCATGTATGGCGGCTTGTCAAAAATCTTCTGAAAATCCAAGCACATAGCATCAACTGATTCTCCTTTGTCTATCCTGCTTGTTATTTCTTCATAGAATTCCAACAGATTTGTCAGGCAAGATTTTCCCTTGAGGAAACCATGCAGACTACAGCCTATTTTATCATGTGCCTCTAAGTACCCTGTAACCACATCCTTTACAATCTACCTCAACATCTTCACAACCATTGAGGTCAGACTAACTGGCTTATAATGTCCTTTCTTCCTCGCCTTTATTGAAGAGTGGAGTGACATTTGCATTTTTCCAGTCTGCCAGAACCATTTCAAAATCTAGTTGATAGAGTAGAGGGATAGGTAAATATGGGTATATGTGGAGAGTGTCATGGTTAAAGGTCGAAACACTCGGTGAAGGTTGGGAACCACCTGATGACATCTGCTCCTTGCTGAAGGCTATGGTTACCTTATAATGTAACTTGAGAATGCACCCTAACAGGTGTATGTAACAAACAAGGTATAGACTAAGAACAATGATCAATTACCTTATGTTACTGCGGCTGGGCAGGTCAGAAAGAAACCCTACCCAACAACAGATATTGTTCTCTGAAAATGCTAGAACATCTCAAGGTATAACTAAATACGGGAAGGATAGCATAGGGGACCGAATGTTCGAGAGAAAGGGGAAAGTGTCTATACAAGGAACTGATGTTGTATCCAGGCTGGCTTTGGCAGAAAATAATTATAACTAACCAATGATGATTTTACATCTAATAGCATATGATTGAAATTATTAACGTGATCGAATCTATCCTAAAACTTTCTTAACTCGTGTAATTGTAAGATTTCCTGCCTACGTGATGATCAATGTTATAAATTGTGAAGAATTGTGATTCGGGGAGGGTAGTGTCCGGACTGGCTCTTTGGGAGATCAGTCTGTAACTTCCCCCATAGCATGCTATGAATAAAGAGTAAAGTTTGATATTGCTCGTTTTATTGTGTTTGTGGTATTTGCGCTCTTGCACTGGGTCGATCTGCCTTTGACAATTTGGCGAGCCAGCCAGAAGTCCAAGACGAGGCATCCCCGTGAGACGGCATCAGTGATCGGTTCAGTGGCAGTGACCCGAGATGGATGGACCCACAGGGTAAGATTTACCTTGATCTCTCTCATTAATTGTCCACCTTGACGACCCCTTCATCTGGTGGGTAATCCTCTGACGGACTCCTTCCGAAACCTGAGTTGAGGATAGCCCGAGTACCACAGGTCAGAAGATTCAGGGTAACAGAGACTAGGTATTGTGAGTATTAAAGTCTGCGGGGTAACAGAGGACCCGACTAGGTATTGGTGAGTATTAAAGTCTGTGGGTGCCGAAGAATTGGGCAGTGGATCATCAACAGTGATCAAGAACATTTTTCTTTGGGCGCATCACCGTGAATTGGGCAGTGTGGGTTAGTAGCAGTAACCTATTACATTTTGAAGTTAGTGACCATTCTAATTGATGTGGGGGGGCCGGGGTGTGTAGCGCGGTAAATTGACCAGCACAGGACAGAGCAGAAGTTTGGCCAAACACAGGGGAAGGGGCTCTCCCCTGTAGTCTATCCAGATGTTGTAAATATGTTTTGGGGTACGCTTATGACAATTTGCTTGTCTCAACATCCAGCCTTAGACCAGTTGTTAAGAAGGGAAATCCCCCACATGAAGGTCAGGACCCTGAAGTGGATGTGAGAAAAGGAGGCGGCTGAGCAAAAAGACTAGGAAGTATGGCGAAAACATTAGATAAGACAGTAAACAACACGCCATTATTTAAATTATGTACAGATGACCCTGAAAGAGAAAATTATTACCGAAGGTTATCCGCATGCCTAAATCAGAAATTGGGTAGTGAAATTTGGCCTTCGGGTGGGTCCTGGGACTTAGATAAATGTTTGAAGGCAGAGGAAGCAATTTTGAAATGTAATGCCGGACAAAAATGGAACGTTTTAATGTCCAATTGGAGAAAAACGGCCGAAGAATTAAATAATAGATCTAAGCAAAGTAGTTGGGAGTACAATGCACGTCAAAGAAGGTTTAGTGTATGTGACATGTAGGAAATTTGAAATTGTGGGAGATATTAAAAGGACTGTGTGAGGATTATGATACGAATAAGGGAAAACAGGATAGGGAGACGAAAGATAGGCAAGTTAAGGACAGACGATAAGGTAAGGATGAAGCCGGCAAAAGTAAAATTGAGGTACCTCTTGACCTGTCTGGACTGCCCATGCTGTTTGATGATAATGAGAGTGAGGAGGAGGTCTGGTGCACCCTACCGCAGCCCACGGCGCCGCCACCCCCATATGACGTTACCACTACCCAACCCCAGCCATCTCAGAATACAACCTCCTCAAGCCCAATAGCCTCCCGAACCAGGGGACAACTTCGGCAAAGGAAAGGTAATAGGCGCAAGACTAGGAGGCGACGAAACCTTCTCGTAGGAGACGGGCCCCTGGTAGACCCTGAGACCAATACTGACTATGACTCTGGTGCTGATAATGACGATCCCGAAGACCCTAGACCACCACCTATGCTATGCTAGACAAAGTAATGGCGAGTCCTATGAGACCCAGAGGGAGTGGGATCCCAAGGCAATTTCCTAACAGGACCATTCCCAATCCTAAAGCAGGATAGCCAGGCCAAGAGACTAGTATACAGGTTTATACTCCTTGGAAGCCCCAAGAAATGTGTATGATCATAAACCAGGCCCCAAACAGGAAAAATGATCCCGAGGGATTTATCGATTATACGAATGGCACAATCCAAATGTTTCAGGCGACTCCCCAGGATCTTTTTAGCTTGTGCTGCATGGCTCTTACCACCAGTGAGCAGGAAAGATGGCAGGTAGCTTTGGGAAATCATGCCAATTGGCAGTCCTTTTCCAGCGCAGACCAGGTGAATAACATAAAGAAGGCTCTAAGAGAGGCCTTGCAGTGCCCCGCAGTGCAGTGTCCTCGAATGCTGCCCAAAGGCGGGGGAAGATGGCAGCGATTCTTGGGAACGCTTCTGCTCCCTTTATGCAACCTACAATGGAGATGCCGCTTATAATGCCAGCAATGCCTTGCCCCAGTTTCAAGAAAGAGGCGGTTGAAGGCATAATCCATCTCATAGAATCCTTCTGTAAGCAGAGCATTCTAGTCCCAAGCCAGCCCCCTTGCAATACTCCTATCTTGCCGGTTCCAAAGCCTGGAAGGCCAGATTGGCGGTTAGTGCAGGATCTCCATATGATTAATGAAATTGTGCAGCCTATACATCCGGTAGTCCCTAATCCTGCTACGATTTTAAGCAGCATTCCACCGGACTCCCAAATTTTTACCATAGTAGATCAGCAGCATACATTTTTTGTAATTCCCCTTGCTCCTGAGTCGCAGTACCTTTTTGCATTTACCTTTCAAGATCAGCAGTACACTTGGACTAGGTTAGCCCAAGGTTTTGTGCACTCTCCCATTATTTTCTCACAGATATTGCATAGGCAGCTTAGAGATTTACAATTTCCCGGGGGCTCTACGGTAATACAGTATGTAGACGACCTCCTACTGGCAAGCCCGTCAGAGACATCAAATACACATGACACCAATACACTTCTGAATGCCCTGCATTCGTGGGGACACGTGATTCCACCCCAAAAAGTAAAGAGAGCCCAAAGGCAAGTGAGATTTCTAGGAACCCTTTTGAGTGCAACCAAAAGGCAGCACACTTCTGAAAGGGTGACCCCCAATCCTCACAACCCCCCTGCCCACTACACCGAAAGCCATGCATGCTTTCCTTTGCCTGGTAAACTTTTGTAGACAGTGGATTTCAAATGTTGCTCTGTATACAAGACATTTGAGCCCTCTGGCTTCCAGTACGCTTAAGGAACTAACTGAGCAACAGAAAGAAACCTTTGAGGAATTGAAAAAATTGCTCTCGAGGGCGCCCACTCTATGACCATCCGTTCCAGATTTTGTGAATGTTTTAGATGGCTACGCCACTGCAGTGCTCATTCAGACTCATGGGGATAGGCGTAGGCCTGTTGCCTATTATTCCACTAAGTTAGACCCCGTAGCACAGGGATTACACCCCCACCCCCCACCCCGCGCAGATGCTCCCGGCCATTTACTCCCTAATTATGGCTGCTTCCAACATCACTCCCCAACAGCCAGTTACAGTGTATTTGTCCCATACCATTGTAACCCTGCTGACCTCCCATCAGACCCAACATCTCACCCAGGCCAGACTAAGCCACTATGAAATAGCATTACTTAATAACCCACTCCTCACCTTTGCATACTGTAATGCCATCAACCCCGCTACATTTTTAGAGTCGGCCCCCGTTGAGTTGACAGAACCTCCTCATGACTGTCCGCTTCAGAACCATTTTCTCACCTCATCACGCCCCGTCCTCTCAGACACAGCTATTCCAGGGCAACAACTTACCGTATACGTGGATGGCAGTTCCACCATCTCTGAGACTGGGGAACGTCCTCTGCGACTACGATGTTGTCGGCAATGACCACACGCTCGAAAGTGGAGCTCTCCAGCCCTCAGTCTCTACCCAAAAAGCAGAACTTTTTGCTCTCACTTGTGCCTGTATTTTAGCCAAGGACAAAAAGGCCTATGTTTATACAGACTCTCACTACGCATTTGGGGTGGCCCATGATTTTGGGCAACTCTGGGCATAGCGGGGGTTTCTCACCTCCTCCGGGACCCCCATCCAGAATGCCACGTATTTAAAAAATCTCCTCCAGGCTATACTCCCAATTGGCCATTATTAAATGTTCGGCTCATCTAAAAGACGAATCTGTAGTGACTAAAAGAAACAACAGGGCCAAATTGGCAGCCAAGCCGGCTGCGCAGGAGGCGATTATTATAGTTTCAACTGCAGAGCGACTGGCCTTCACCACGACTAAATCACCACGAGCGCCGGGCATTCCAGACAGGGCTACAGTTCAGAAACTCCAGGGGTATGCCCCGATTCAGAAAAACAACTCTGGAAGACACACGGATGTGTGCATTCGGTGTCCACAGGCCTCTGGCATACCCCAGTTGGCCAAGTTTGTATTCCTGATGTTTTGTTACCAATGCTTATTGATTGCCTGCATATGGACACCCACCTTGGCAAGGAGGGAATGAGTAATATTTTGCTCTGCACATGGTGGCACCCAAGGCTGGAGGAGGCTGCCACAGCAAAAATACAAACCTGTTTGATTTGCCAAAAGACAAACGCAGGAAAAAGAGTAAAATGTGCCCCAGGAAAAACCCCCTTGCCAAGTGGTCCTTTTGAATGTATTCAGCTTGATTTTATCGAATTACCGCGTATACACTGTTATAAGTATTGTTTAGTGATTGTAGATGTGTTCAGTAGATGGGTTGAAGTCTTTCCGACCACCAATAATAAAGGTTGTACTTACAGAGATTATACCAAGATTTGGGGTACCCAGACAGATAAGTTCGGAGAATGGCCCTTATTTTGTGGGAAAAATAAATAAAGAGCTATGTGAGGTGCTGCACATTTAACAGCAGTTTCATTGTGCCTACCACCTGAAGGCTGCAGGAATAGTGGAACGGGCCAACAGCACCCTGAAAAATAAGCTGGCTAAGTTAATGCCTGAAACCGGACTAAGCCGGCTGAAGGTCCTTCCGTTAGCTTTACACCATATGAGAATTACCCCACATTCCACTACAAGGGCATCTGCAGCTGAAATTTTTTATGGACGTCCTAGAAGGACCCCATGGGACGCTAACACGCAGCGTCCCAAATTGACCTTAATGTCAGGGGGGATGAATTGCAGAAGTACTTTCGCCAACAAACATCCTCTCTAAAGTTTCTCCACTCTCAGGTAAAGAATAGCCTTAAGGATTCCAGAGGGCAAGGAACGGAGTGGCCGGAGTTGAAACTGGAGATTCAGTACTGATCAGGGATTGGGAGCATCCCAAACTTAGACCCCGGTGGAAAGCTCCATTCCAGATAGTACTGCAAACACTGACGGCGGTTAAAGCACAAGGCCAGGAACATTGGATACACCTCAGTGACTGCAAGAGATGGCTCCCAGGCCGCAATTAACCATTTCTGGACTTATTTCTTTGTTGTGTGTTGTAATCGATTCTTTAGAGGACAACTTGTTTTATCGAGCACACCAACGGCTGCATGGTAAACGTACTGCATGTTATCCTTTGGTACAGTCTGTAGAAGCACGGTTTGTAGCTAACCTGTCAGGGCTATTCTGGATAGAACATGACCTATTAGTGGAGGACAGATCAGGGGCAGAATGTAAAGGAATAGAGGGAGAGTTTCAAAGAGGAACTAGGGGAAAATGTATTGAGGGAATAGATGATAACTATGCCGTGGATCCTGAGTGTTTGGGGACCTGCAAATGGCATGCAGTGGGGGACAGGGAAGAGTGGGTACCTAGTACACGCTGTCGAAGCACCAGGGATTATCCCTTCAGTTTCATGGGAAAGGGATGGGGGTGCATTTTCGCCAGAGTACCCCGGGAAATACCTTGCCTGAAGAGACATTGTTTGGACCACTGATGTAAGATAGACAAGGGAATATTCTCTTGCAAATGTATCCAAGAACAATGCGTGACCTCTCTAAGGGAATTCAGTATGTATCTGGATATTGTAAGGGACTCATGTGTCAGCTGGTTCAGGGACTTTTGAATGATCCTCCCTGTATCCCGAGGAGTACTTATGGTATGATAAAATAGTAATTTGTAAGAATTCTTGCTACCAGGCCAAGACAGGATACGTGTTCTTGTTTAACAGCACCTATACTACGGCCACCACCACTCTACCTACCCTCTCGGCAGTAGGAACAATTGGACCACTCTCTGTTCTCTGCCCTCAGAATGCCCACGTTCAACAACGACTGATAGTTCCAGCCGTAAGCAAGGAATTCTGTGCTGACTGGAGGAATCTTGTTACTCTAGACTCTCCTCTGGGCTATGGGTTTCTGAGCCTTCTCTCTCCGGGGGTTCGGCAGGAACCACAGCTACCTCACTTGTGGACTAATGGCATTGGGAAACAGTACGGTGGAAGGCCTGGAAGCTGTTAACAGAGAATTGGTGGAGCTACAACTCTACACACAACAAACCAGGTATGCTGTGGATTATCAGTTAGCCCAGCGGTGGGGTATGCACCATAGTCGGAGACAAATGCATCACCCATGTTACTGATGAATTATACAGTTTAACCCATGCCATCCAGTCTATTAAGAAACAATTGGATGACTTCAGGCAAGGTTCTCAGAAAGGGGATGGTTGATTAGGATGGTTGCTGGGAGGATCTTGGGGGTCTTATTTACTGCAGGGCTGAGTGTTCTCATTGTTATAATTATTGTGTGTTGTGTGATAATGATTTGCCTAAATGTTGGCTGTAGAATTTTCATGGAAAAGCTGATGATGCCCTTTTCGACCCCAATTTAATCGGTTATCATGATATGATAAAAGGGGGGGGGAAATGATATGGGTATAGACTAAGAACAATGATTAGCTAATGATTAATTACCTTATGAGTACCTTATGTTACTATCACTGGGCAAGTCAGAAATAAACCCTACCCAGCAACAGGTGACATACCAGACATTGTTCTCTGAAAACGCTAGAACATCTCAAGGTGTAACTAAATATGGGAAGGATAGCGTAGGGGACAGAACGTTCGAGAGAAAGCGGAAGGTGTCAATATAAGGAACTGATGTTGTATCCAGGCTAGCTTTGGCAGAGAATAATTATAACTAACCAATGATGATTTTACATCTAATAGTATATTAGAACATAGAATAGTACAGCACAGTACAGGCCATTCGGCCCACAATGTTGTGCCGACCCTCAAATCCTGCCTCCCATATAACCCCACACCTTAAATTCCTCCATATACCTGTCTAGTAGTCTCTTAAATTTCACTAGTGTATCTGCCTCCACCACTGACTCAGGTAGTGTATTCTATGCACCAACCACTCTGAGTAAAAAACCTTCCTCTAATATCCCCCTTGAACTTCCCCACCCCTTACCTTAAAGCCATGTCCTCTTGTATTGAGCAGTGGTGCCCTGGGGAAGAGGCGCTGGCTATCCACTCTAGCTATTCCTCTTATTATCTTGTATACCTCTATCATGTCTCCTCTCATCCTCCTTCTCTCCAAAGAGTAAAGCCCTCACTCCCTTAATCTCTGATCATAACGCATACTCTCTAAACCAGGCAGCATCTTGGTGAATCTCCTCTGTACCCTTTCCAATGCTTCCACATCCTTCCTATAGTGAGGCGACCAGAACTGGACACAGTACTCCAAGTGTGGCCTAACCAGAGTTTTATAAAGCTGCATCTTTACATCGCAACTCTTCAATTCTATCCCTCCACTTATGAAAGCTAACACCCCATAAGCTTTCTTAACTACCCTATCCACCTGTGAGGCAACTTTCAGGGATCTGTGGACATGTACCCCGAGATCCCTCTGCTCCTCCACACTACCAAGTATCCTGCCATTTACTTTGTACTCTGCCTTGGAATTTGTCCTTCCAAAGTGTACCACCTCACACTTCTCCGGGTTGAACTCCATCTGCCACTTCTCAGCCCACTTCTACATCCTATCAATGTCTCTCTGCAATCTTTGACAATCCTCTACACTACCTACAACAACACCACCAACATCTGTGTCGTCTGCAAACTTGCCAACCCACCCTTCTACCCCCACATCCAGGTCGTTAATAAAAATCACGAAAAGTAGAGGTCCCAGAACAGATCTTTGTGGGACACCACTACTCACAATCCTCCAATCTGAATGTACTCCCTCCACCACGACCCTCTGCCTTCTGCAGGCAAGCCAATTCTGAATCCACCTGGCCAAACTTCCCTGGATCCCATGCCTTCTGACTTTCTGAATAAGCCTATTGTGTGGAACCTTGTCAAATGCCTTACTAAAATCCGTATAGATCACATCCACTGCACTACCCTCATCTATATGCCTGGTCACCTCCTCAAAGAACTCTATCAGGCTTGTTAGACACAACCTGCCCTTCACAAAGCCATGCTGACTGTCCCTGATCAGACCATGATTCTCTAAATGCCCAGAGATCCTATCTCTAAGAATCTTTCCCAACAGCTTTCCCACCACAGACGTAAGGCTCACTGGTCTATAATTACCTGGACTACCCCTACTACCTTTTTTGAACAAGGGGACAACATTCGCCTCCCTCCAATCCTCCGGTACCATTCCCGTGGATAATGAAGACATAAAGATCCCAGCCAGAGGCTCAGCAATCTCTTCCCTCGCCTCGTGGAGCAGCCTGGGGAATATTCCATCAGGCTCCGGGGACTTATCTGTCCTAAAGTATTTTAACAACTCCAACTCCTCTCCCTTAATATCAACATGCTCCAGAACATCAACCTCACTCATATTGTTCTGTCATCAAGTTCCCTCTCATTGGTGAATACCGAAGAGAAGTAATCATTGAGGACCTCGCTCACTTCCACAGCCTCCAGGCACATCTTCCCACCTTTATCTCCCATTAGTCCTACCTTCACTCCTGTCATTCTTTTTTTCTTCACATAATTGAAGAATGCCTTGGGGTTTTCCTTTACCCTACTTGCCAAGGCCTTCTCATGCCCCCTTCTTGCTCTTCTCAGCCCCTTCTTAAGCTCCTTTCTTGCTTCCCTATATTCCTCAATAGACTCATCTGATCCTTGCTTCCTAAACCTCATGTATGCTGCCTTCTTCCACCTGACTAGATTTTCCTCCTCACCTGTCACCCATGGTTCCTTCACCCTCCCATTTTTTATCTTCTTCACCGGGACAAATTTATTCCTAACATCCTGCAAGAAATCGCTAAACATCGACCACATGTCCACGGTACATTTCCCTACAAAAACATCATCCCAATTTACACCCGCTAGTTCTAGTCTTATAGCCCGATAATTTCCCCTTCCCCAGTTAAAATTTTTCCTGTCCTTTCTGATTCTATCCTTTTCCATGATAATGCTAAAGGCCGTGGTCACTGTCCCCCAGATGCTCACCCACTGAGAGATCTGTGAGCTGACCCAGTTCATTACCTAGTACTAGATCTAGTATGGCACTCCCGCTAGTCGGCCTGTCCACATTATGTGACAGGAATACGTCCTGGACACACTTAACAAACTCTGCCCCATCTAAACCCTTGGAACTAATCAGGTGCCAATCAATATTAGGGAAGTTAAAGTCACCCATGATAACAACCCTGTTATTTTCGCATCTTTCCAAAATCTGCCTCCCAATCTGTTCCTCTGTATCTCTGCTGCTATAATCAAATATAATAGCATACAATCGAAACTATTAACGTGATTGAAACTATTCTAAAACTGTCTTAACTCACGTATTTGTAAGATTTCCTGCCTACGTGATGATCAACGTTATAAATTGTGAAGAATTGTGATTTGGGGGAGGGTAGTGTCCGGACTGGCTCTTTGGGAGATCAGTCTGTAACTTCCCCCATAGCATGCTATGAATAAAGAGTAAAGTTTGATAAGATATTGCTTGTTTTATTGTGTTTGTGGTATTTGCGCTCTTGCATCGGGTCAATCCACCTTGACATTGTGATTCTTGAAAGATTATGACTATCCTCTTTAACACTATTAGCTCGTCTATTTTTCTATTCCATCTTTACTTTCTTAATGTATTTTTTAGTTGTCTTCTATTGCTATTTGAAAGCTTCCCAATCCTCTAATTTTCCATTAATTTTTGCTCTATTTTATACCCTCTTTTTGGCTTTTATGTTGGCTTTGCCTTTTCTCATTAGCCACGGCTGTATCATCTTGCCCTTTTACCTTTTGGGATGTACATATCCTGTGCCTTCTGAATTGCTCCCAGAAATTCCAGTCATTACTGCTCTGCCGTTATTGCTGCCATTGTCCTTTTCTGACCAACTGTTTTCTCATGCCTCTGTAATTCCTTTACTCCACTGTAATACTGATACACCTGATCTTGGCTTCTCCTTCTCAAAATTCAGGGTGAATTTGATCATATTATGTTCCGTTTCCCCTAAGGGTTCTTTTACCATAAGCTCTCTGATCAATTCCGGATCATTGCACAACACCCAATCCAAAATAGCTGATACCCTAATCCTCTACTGGGCTCAACTACGAGCTACTCTAAAAATGTATTTCATCAGCATTCTAAAAATTCCCAACTCAAAATCCAGCACCAACCTGTTCTTCCCCAATCTACCTGCATATTGAAATCTTCCAACATAATGTAACATTGGGGGCATTTAAGAAAGGCTCTGAATATAAACCAGGAAATTATAGGCTGGTGAGTCTGACATGAGTTGTGGGAAAGTTATTAGTATTCGAAGGGAATGATACACTTAACCAATCATAAGAGTTTTTCAAGGAAGTTACCAGGAAAGTGAATAAAGGCAAGGCACTGCATGTTGTCAACATGGACTTTAACAAGGATTATGATAAGTCCCTCATGGGAAGTTGCTCAAGAAGGTTCAAGTCACTTGGCATTCAAGAGGAGTAGATAAATTAGTTTAGACATTGACTTTGCGGGTGAAGCCAGAGAGCAAGTACTGTAGATGGTTGCTTCTCTGACTGGAAGCCTGTGAACAGTAGAGTGCCGCAGGGATTGATGCTGGGCGCATTGTTGTTAGTCAGATGACTAAATGAATAATCTAAATGATAATGTGGTTAACTGGATCAGCAAATTTGCAGATGACACCAAGACTGGGGGTATAGTAAACAGCGAGGAAGGCTATCATGGTTTGCAGTGCGATTTGTATCAGCTGGAAAAAAACAGCTGAAAAACAGGAGTTATCAAGAAAGATTGAATAGCCTAAGACTGTTTTCCATAGAACACAGAAGAATAAAAGCAACACACATAAAAATTGGGGAAGATGGCGGCACGACACAGCTCGCAGCGGCCACTCCAGTGGTGATGTCTATTATTTGTCAAGTAGGGTGCCATGCACAATCCTGATCTGATGGAGACGGACGTGAGAGCACAGAGGAGCATCTGGTGAAACTTCTGAAATGCCTGCTTCGCTGCTACTGCTACTGTGTGGTCCAGGATCTCCGGAGGAGAAGGCCCCGAGTCCTCGGCTTTGCTTGTTGCTCGGCGACCGGGGTGGGGTTGAAGCACTCGACAGAGGACGGTGCTCAGAGAGGCTGTGTCGAAGGGGCTGATCAGAGGCACGAAGTTTTCGAACGGACTCAGAGCCCGCTGCGGTCGGGTGCTTCCAATGGTGCTGCATCGGCGAGTTGGCGGCGCTTGGAGGTTTATGGCAGGGAGAGTTCCTCCCTTCTGCCACCTGCATGGGATGATGAATCTATCGGGACTTTGAGACTTACTTTTTTACCATGCCTGTGCTCTTTATCAAATTATGGGATTGCTTTGCACTGTTGTAACTATATGTTATAATTATGTGGTTTTGTCAGTTTTAGTCTTGATTTGTCCTATGTTTTCTTGTGATATCATTCTGGAGGAACGTTGTATCATTTTTTAATGTATGCATTTCTAAATGACAATAAACAAAAACTGAACTGAACTGAAATGCTGGTGAACACAGCAGGCCAGGCAGCATCTATAGGAAGAGGTACAGTCAACATTTCGGGGCCGAGACCCTTCATCAGGACTAACCAAGAGAAGAAATAGTAAGAGATTTGAAAGTGGGAGAGGGAGGGGGAGATCCAAAATGACAGGAGAAGACAGGAGGGGGAGAGATGGAGCTAAGAGCTGGAAAGTTTATTGGCAAAAGGGATACAAGGCTGGAGAAGGGAGAGGATCATGGGACGGGAGGCCTAGGGAGAAAGAAAAGGGGAGGGGAGCCCAGAGGATGGGCAAGGAGTTATAGTGAGAGGGACAGAGGGAGAAAAAAAGAGGGAGAAAGAGAGAGAAAATAATAATAATAATAATAAATAAATAAATAAGGGATAGAGTACGAAGGGGAGGTGGGGCATTAACGGAAGTTAATGACGTTCATGATGTTCATGCCATCAGGTTGGAGGCTACCCAGATGGAATATAAGGTGTTGTTCCTCCAACCTGAGTATGGCTTCATCTTGGCAGTAGAGGAGGCCATGGATAGACATTTCAGAATGGCAATGGGACATGGAATTAAAATGTGTGGCCACTGGGAGATCCTGCTTTCTCTGGCGGGAGAATGAAAGGAGATTGGATAAAGGTATACAAAATTATGTGGGGTAGAGATAGGGTAAATGCAAGCAGGCTTTTTCCACTGAGGTTGAGTGGGACTACAACCAGGCGTCATGGGTTAAAGGTGAAAAGTTTAAGGGGTACATGAGGGGAAACTTCTTCACTCATTGGGTCGGAGAGTGTGGAAAGTGGTGCATGTAAGCTTGATTTCGATGTTTAATACAAGTTAGGAAGGTTCAATCGTTAGGCATTAATATGGAAGTAGTAAAATGGATTCAGCAGTGGCTAGATGGGAGACGCCAGAGAGTAGTGGTGGATAACTGTGTCAGATTGGAGGATGGTGTGTAGCGGTGTGCCTCAGGGATCTGTACTGGGTCCAATGTTTTTTATCTATATATGATTTTACCTATTAATGATCTGGATGATGGGGTGGTAAATTGGATTAGTAAGTATGCATATTATCTCGTCTCTATTTCCCGAGGAGACTGAGGTCCTTTAACATCAGTCGGACAATGCTGAGGATGTTCTACGAGTCTGTGGTGGCCAGTGCTATCATGTTTGCTATTGTGTGCTGGGGCAGCAGGCTGAGGGTAGCAGACACCAACAGAATCAACAAATTCATTCCGAAGGCCAGTGATGTTGTGGGGATGGAACTGGACTCTCTCACAGTGGAGTCTGACAAGAGGATGCTGTCTAAGTTGCATGCCATCTTGGTCAATGTCTCCCATCCACTACATAATCTACTGGGTGGGCACAGGAGTACATTCAGCCAGAGACTCATTCCACCGAGATGCAGCACAGAGCATCATAGGAAGTCATTCCTGCCTGTGGCCATCAAACTTTACAACTCGTCTCTTGGAGGGTCAGACACCCTGAGCCGATAGGCTGGTCCTGGACTTATTTCATAATTTACTGGCATAATTTACATATTACTATTTAACTATTTATTACTACATTCTATTACTATTCTATTACTATTTATTATTTCTATGACTATTACTATTTACTAATAGTAATATTACTATTTCTATTACTAGTTATTACTTATGGTGCAACTGTAACGAAAACCAATTTCCCCCAGGATCAATAAAGTATGACTATGACAGGTAGAGTTGTGGGCAACGAAGTAGGTTTCCAAAGCTTGCAGAGAGATTTAGGCGAGTTAGAAGAGTGGGCTGAAAGATGGCAGATGGAGTTTAATGCTGAAAACTGTGAGGTGCTACATTTTGGTAGGACTAATCAAAATAGGACATGCATGGTAAATGGTAGGGCATTGAAGAATGCTGTAGAACAGAGGGATCTAGGAATAATGGTGCATAGTTCCCTGAAGGTGGAATCTCATGTGGATAGGGTGGTGAAGAAAGCTTTTGGTATGCTGGCATTTATTAATCAGAGCATTGAGTATAGGAGTTGGGATGTAATATTGAAATTGTATATGGCATTGGTAAGGCCAAATTTGGAGTATTGTGTACAGTTCTGGTCACCGAATTATAGGAAAGATGTCAATAAAATTGAGAGAGTACAGAGGAGGTTTACCAAAATGTTGCCTGGGTTTCATCTCCTAAGTTACAGAGAAAGATTGAACAAGTTAGGTCTTTATTCTTTGGAGCATACAAAGTTGAGGGGGGACTTAATAGAGGTGTTTAAGATTATGAGGAGATTGATAGAGTTGACGTGGATAGGCTTTTTCCATTGAGAATGGGGAAGATTCAAACAAGGGGACATGAGTTGAGAGTTAAAGGGAAAAAGTTTAGGGGTAACATGAGGGGGAGCTTCTTTACTCAGAGAGTGGTAACTGTGTGGAACGAGCTTCCAGCAGAAGTGGTTGAGGCAGGTTTGATGTTGTCGTTTAAAGTTAAATTGGACAGATATATGGACAGGAAAGGAATGCAGGGTTATAGGCCGAGTGCAGGTCAGTGGGACTAGGTGAGAGTAAGAGTTTGGCATTGTCTAGAAGGGCCGGGACGTCCTGTTTCCATGCTGTAATTGTTATATAGTTATATGGATTAGGTACATGGATAGTAGGGGTATGGACTGCTATGGTCCTGATGCAGGTCAATGGGAGTCAGCAGCTTAAATGGTTTTGGTATGAACTAGGTGGGCCAATGGCTAGCTTCTGTGCTGTACTCCTCTATGACTCAAACTGATTCTGCCAGCAATAAGGGATGTTCTGCCCAGTCACCAAACCAAATAATTAAAGCTATTTGACTTAGCTACAAATAGTTGAAATATTTGAGAACATGGAAGGCATACTGTGCAACATATTCAGGACAACAAAATTTGCTCTGCAGTTGGATGAATCAACTTTGCCAGAGAACAAATCTTTGTGGCTAGGTTATGTTCACATCATTAGCATGGATCAAGAGTTGTTACTTGCAAGGGGACTAGAAACAGATACGAAGAGGAGTAAATACTATGGGTTACCGAGCAATTTTTCAAGAGGTCATCCGCTCACGAATATTTTCACTTGTGCAATAGATGGGGCACAATTAATGCCAGGATGCCACAGTTGGGTTATTACTTTCTTGGAAAAAAAAGCTGTACCTTACATATTTAATATACACTGTGTAATTCACAGACAACTGCTTGTTGCAAAAAAAAAATTGTGATTTTGCCCTTTAGTTTAGAGGCTCAACACAGACCAGATTGGCCAAAGGGCTGTACTGTGCTGTACTTTTCTATGACTGGCTGCACAAAACATTAACCACTATTTTCATAGCGGTAAATGGGTCCCATGCTCTCAATTATCAAAAACTTTGAGAGCTTTGTATTGAGAATAATGAACAGGTTGAACACTTGATGTTGCACACAGAAGTCAGATGGCTCTCAAAACAAAACTGCCTGAGAAGTTTTAATATGCTATTCAAAACTGTAATAATTTTGAAGACCTGAATGCTTAATTCAGTAATCAATTTAAGAATACTGCTATGCTTCTCCCTGTTCAGCTGTAGACATATCTGCAATTTGTCTTTGCCAGATTCTTCCTTATGTTAGGGCCGCAAGGTTAGTGTAGCAGTTAGGGCATTGTTTTACAGAGATTACCAACTGAAGTTCAATTCCCACTGTCCCTGTAAGTAGTCTGTACATTTCGCCCATGTCCACATGGGTTTCTTCTGGGTGCTATGCTTTCCTCCCACATTCCCAAGAAATATGGTTAAGGTCAGTGAGTTGTGGGCATTCTGTGCTGCCACTAGAAGCATGGTGACACATGCAATGGTCAGCACATTCCTTGATGATTTGATTTGATGCAAAGAACGCAATTCATTGTATGTTTCATTGTATATGTGACAAATAAGGCTTATAGTTGTCTTTATGCTAATGAAATTAGCCTTGCTCCACTTTAATAATGAGCAATGAAATGTATGAAGCATACAAACCATCACTGCTTTGTTGCGAAGTGCTGGCAAATATGTTTTGAAATGTTTTGCATTTCTGAATGTTTTCACAAAATCACTGAAAATAAGTCAAGTTCTCGTTTGTTTTATCAGAGTGTATTCTCTTCAAATGTTCAAGTCGCCTAGATAGTTTCATTTCCTCATTAAAACACTTGCAGTTTAGAAAAAATGGTATGATACCAAAGATACTTGCAAATTTCTGCAGATGTACCATGGAGAGCATTCTAACTGTAAGACATATTAGCTACTGATCCTACTGAAGTGCAACACCTTGCACTGGTCTGCATTAAATTCCATCTGCCATTTTCAACCTATTTTTCCAGCTAATGCAGATCCCCCTGCAAGCCATGATAGGTCTCCTCGCTGTCCACTGCACCCATAATCTTGGTGTCATCTGCAAATTTGCTGATCCAGTTAACCACATTATCATCCAGATCGTTGATATAGATGACAAACAACAATGCACCCAGCACTGATCCCTGTACCACACCACTATTCACAGGCTTCCAGTCAGAGAAGTAACCATCTACTACCATCCTCTGGCTTCGCCCTCAAAACCAATGTCCAATCAAATTTACTACCTCACCTTGAATGCCAAGCGACTGAACGTTCTTGACCAATCTACCATGTGAAACCTTGTAAAATGCCTTGCCTTTATCCACTTTCGTCACTTTGGGAAGTCTGATCATCTAGCTGTACTTCTACTCCCTGAGTATAGGCAGAGACTGAAGGCTGCAGCACCAGCAGCAAGGGCCAAAAAGGGAAGCACAGGAGCGCCTACAGGACTGCTTTGAATCGGTGGAGTAGACTGTATTCAGGGATTCATCTTTGAACCTGGATGAGTATGCTGCAGTTGTTATCAACTTCATTAAAACCTGTTTGGATGAATGTGTGCCCACAAAGACTTACTGTACATTCCCCAATCAAAAGCAGTGGATGAACCAGGTGGTACATCGTCTGCTGAAGGCTAGATCTGTGGCATTCAAATCTGACGATCCAGGCCTGTACCAGAAAACCAGGTATGATTTGCGGAGGGCTATTTCAAGGGCGAAGAGACAATTTCGAACTCTGGCAGGGTCTGCAAGACATTACTTCCTGCAAAGCGAAACTCAATAGCATGAATGACAGCAATGTTTCACTACCAGATGACCTCAATGCCTTCTACGCACGCTTTGAAAGGGGGAACACAAAGACAGCTGTGAAGATCCCTGCTGCACCTGATGACCCTATGACTGCCGTTTCAGAGGCTGATGTTAGGCTGTCTTTAAAGAGAGTGAACCCTCACAAGGCAGAAGGTCCTGATGGAATACTTGGTAAGATTCTGAAAACCTGTACCAACCAACTAGCTGGGAGTATGCAAGGACTTTTTCAACCTCTCACTACTATGGGCAGAAGTTCCCACTTGCTTCAAAAAAGGCAACAATGATACCAGTGCCTAAGAAGAATGTGGGCTGCCTTAATGACTATCGCCCGGTAGCACTCACATTGACAGTGATGAAATTCTTTGAGAGGTTGGTCATGACTAGACTGAACTCCTGCCCTAGCAAAGACCTGGACCCACTGCAATTTGCCTATCACCACATTAGGTCAACGGCAGATGTAATCTCAATGGCTCTCCACATGGCTTTAGACCACCTGGACAACACAAACACCGAAGTCAGGATACCATTCATCGACTATAGCTCAAAATTTAATACCATCATTCACTCAATTCTGATTGAGAAGTTGCAGAACCTGGGCCACTGTACCTCCCTCTGCAATTGGATCCTCGACTTCCTTTACCGGAAGACCTTAATCTGTGCGGATTGGCGATAACATGTCCTCCTCGCTGACGATCAACACTGGCGCACCTCAGGGGTGTGTGCTTAACCCACTGCTCTACTCTCTATATATACATGACTGTGTGGCTAGGCATAGCTCAAATATCATCTATAAATTTGCTGACAATACAACTTTGTTGGTAGGATCTCAGGTGGTGACGACACGGTGTACAGGAGTGAGGTACGCCAACTAGTGGAGTGGTGCCGTAGCAACAACCTGGCACTCAACATCAGTAAGATGAAAGAGTTGATTGTGGACTTCAGGAAGGGTAAGATGAAGAAACACAAATCAATCCTCATAGAGGGATCAGAAGTGGAGAGAGTGAGCAGCTTCACGTTCCTGGGTGTCAAGATCTCTGAGGATCTAACCTGGTCCCAACATATTGATGTAGTTATAAAGAAGGCAAGACAGTGGCTACACTTCATTAGGAGTTTGAAGAGATTTGGCATGTCAACAAATACACTCAAAAACTTCTATAGTTGTAGCATGGAGAGCATTCTGACAGGTTACATCACTGTCTGGTATGGAGGGGCTACTACACAGGACCATAAGAAGCTGCAGAAGGTTGTAAATCCGGTCAGCTCCATCTTGGGTACTAGCCTACAAAGTACCCAGGACATCTTTAGAGAGTGGTGTCTCAGAAAGGCAGCGTCCATTATTAAGGACCTCCAGCACCCAGGCCACGCCCTTATCTCACTGTAACCATCAGGTAGGAGGTACAGAAGCCTGAAGGCACACACTCAGCGATTCAGGAACAGCTTCTTCCCCTCTGCCATCCGATTCCTAAATGGACATTGAATCTTTGGACACTACCTCACTTTCTTTTTCAAAATACAGTATTTCTGTTTTTGCACATTTTTGTTAATCTATTCAAGTAATTGATTTACTTGTTTATTTATTATTTTTTCTCTCTGATACATTATATATTGCATTGAACTGCTGCTGCTGTTAACAAATTTCATGTCACATGCCGGTGATGATAAACCTGATTCTGACTGTGACCTCCCTGGTAACTTCTTTTAAAAACTCTAAGACAGGTTAGACATGACCTAACACGAACAAAGGCATGATTCGTCAGTCCACATCTATCCAAATACTTGTATCTCCGGTCCCTTAGAATACCTTTCAACAACTTTCCCACAACTGATGTCCAACTCACTGGTGTATAATTTCTGGCAATTTCTGCACTTGTGGTTTCTGAGGGAACACACTGTCAGGCACCTGGGATTTATCCACCCTGATTTGCCTCCTCCTCTGTAATCTGTACAGAGTCCATGAAGTTGATGCCACTTGCCTCACTTTTATAGACTCTGTGTCTATCTCCTGAGGAAATACAGATGCAAATAATGTATTCAAGATCTCCCTCATCTGTTTTGGCTCCACACATGGATTAACATTCTGATCTTCCATAGGACTAATTTTGTCCCTTACAATCCTTTTGCTGTTAACATATATGTAGAATCCCTAAAGGTTCTCCTTCACCTTGTCTGCTACACTAAGTTCATGCCTTCTTTTAGCCCTCCTGATTTCTTTCTTAAGTGTTCTCTTGCATTTCCTATACTCCATAAGCACTACAATTATTCTTACCTGCCTATACCTGCTCTGCACCTCCTATTTTCTCTTAACCAGGGCCTCAAGATCTCTTGAAAATCAAGGTTCTTTACACTTATTAACTTTACCTTCTATTCTGATAGGCATATACAAGCTCTGTACTCTCAAAATGTTGCTTTTGAAAAGGTATACTTACCAAGTATACCTTTGCAAGAAAACAGCCTGTCCCAATCCACACTTGCCAGATCATTTCTGATACCATTAAAATTGGCCTTTCTCCAATTTAGAATCTCAATCTGAGGATCATACCTATCCGTTTGCATATTCACTTTAAAACTAGATGCAAAATGTTCCCCTACACACACTTCTCTCATCTGCCCTGTCTCATTCCCTAACAGCAGTTCCAGTATGGCAAACTCTCTCATTAGGACTTCTATGTACCAATTAAGGAAACTTCCCTGAATACTTTTGACAAACTCTATAAGTAAAATCACCGACTTTTACAACCTTGTGTCCTTGCAACAGTCTATGATCGCTCTACAAATTTATTCCTCTAAATCCTTTGGACTGTTGGGTGGACTGTAATATAGCCCCATTAATGTGGTCATACCTTTCCTATTTCTAAGTTCTACCCATTACACCCACTAGCTGAGGTCTTCAACGTGACATTTTCCCCGACTAATAAATTAGAAAGTATCTCTAAAGATAGAAATGTTCGTAAGTTTCACACTAAGAACATGAAAAGGCAATAACCAATTTCAGTTTCAGAAGATACAAGCTGACTAATGTATGGTACTTTAAGTATTTTTGTTTAGTGTTCTTATTGTTGTTGTAGGTTGCAGCGAAACAAATTATACTTTTTGTGTACGAAATAATTCAATACGGAAGGAAAATAAAGTGGGGAGATATTACAAAGTCTTCATATTCACCTTTATCTGATGCAGTAATGCTCAAACATGTGCAGTGATCTCCAATATTGTGCATTGTATACACGGATGCCACTTTTAAAATTTCCATTTGAATATGTGCAACTGGCAGCATCTATGAACCACCCACTGATCGAGTTTTTTTGATGAGGTGATTGAAGAGGGTTCAGCTGTGGATTTTGTTTATGTATATTTTAGTAAGGAAAACTCTCCTGCTTATTCAAAAGATTAAGATGCATAGGATCCTTGGTCGTTTGAATTCAGAATTACTTGCCTATGGAAGACAGTGCGGTGGTCAATGTGATTTATTCTGATTGGAAGTCCGTGGTGGTGTTCCAAACGGATCCATAATATGATCTCTGCTGTTAAGATAGATAGATATAAATTACCTGGATGGGGGCATTAGTAAGTCCGTATACGATGCAAAAATTGGTGGTGTGGTGAATTGCTAAATGATACAGTGGGACATAGATCAGTTGCAGATAAGGGTGGAGAAATGGCAGATGCTGGTTTAATCTGATCGTGTGAAGTATTGCTCTTTGGCAGGTTAAATGTAAACGGCAAGTCCCTTAACAGTATTGATTTATGAAGTTGTTTTGGGATACCAGTCCATAGTTCCCAGAAAGTTGCTGCACAAGTTGATAGGCAGATAAAGGAGGTGTCTGGTCAGCTTGACCTTACTATTCGAGCCATTGTGTTCAAGAGCCAGAAAGATAACTTGCTGCTTTATTAGACCACCTCTGTAGCGTGGTACTCACTTCTGATCACCCCTTTATAGAAAAAATATGGAGGCTTTGGCATGGGTGCAGAAGAGGTTTATCATGTTGCATGGATTAGAGGGCACGTGAAATGAGGAGAAACTTAACAAACTTGGAGTGTTTTCTCTGGAGTGATGGAGGCTGAAGGGAGACCAGAGAGAAGTTTAACATTTGAGAGGCATACATAGAGTAGACTGCTAGCATCTTTTCCTCATGGTTGAAATGTCTAATACAAAAGAGGTGGGGTGTGGCATTGCTAATTAGGGATAGTGTCACAGCTGCAGGAAGAGAGGAAGTCATGGAGGGATTATCTACTGAGTCAGTGTGGGTGGAAGTCAGAAACGAGAAGGGGGCAATAACTCTACTGAATGTTTTTTTTATAGACCCCTCCCAACAGTAACAGATATATCGAGATATAGATAGGGAGGCAGATTCTGGAACAGTGTAATAATAAGAGTTGTTGTGCTGAGTGATTTTAATTTCTCTAATATTGACTGGCATCTCCTTAGAGCAAGGGGTTTAGATGGGGTGGAGCTTGTTAGGCGTGCTCAGGAAGGTATCCTGATGCAATATGTAGATAAGCCTACAAGGCTGTATGTGATCTAGTATTGGGAAATGAACCTAGTCAGGTGTCAGATCTCTTGGTGGGAAAGCATTTTGGAGGTAGTGGCTATAATTCTATCTCCTTTACCATAGCACTGGAAAAGGATAGGAGTAGACAATTTAGGAAAATATTTAATTGGGGTGGGGGAAATAGGATGCTATTAGGCATGAACTTGGGAGCGTAAATTGGGAGCAGATGTTCACAGGGAAATATATGGCAGAAATGTGGCAAATGTTCAGGAAACATTTGCATAGCATTCTGCATAGGTATGTTCTATTGACGCAGGGAAAGTGGTAAGGAAAAAGAACCATGGTGTACAAAGGATGTAGAAAATCTAGTTAAGAAGAAAAGAAAAGCTTACGAAAGGTTCAAGAAACTGGGTACTGATAGAGCTCTACAAAATTACAGGATTGCCAGGAAGCAGCTTAAAATGAAATTAGGAGAGCTAAAAGGGGCCTTGGCGAGCAGGATTAAGGAAGACCCCAAGGCATTCTACAAGTATGTGGAGAGCAAGACCAATCAGTTGTGATGGTGGAAAAATGTGCATAGAGTCAGAAGATTTAGCAGAGGTACTTAATGAATACTTTCGCTTCAGTATTCACCAGCACCTTGGTAATTGTGGGGATGACTTACAGCACACTGAAACACTTGAGCACATAGACATTATGAAAGAGGATGTGCTGTAGTATTTGAAAAGCATTAAGTTAAATAAGTCGCCAGGACAGGATGAGATATACCCCAGGCTAACCGTGGGAACCAAGGGAGAAGATTGCTGAGCCTATGGCGATGATCTTTGCATCATCAATAAGGATGAGAGAAGTACCGAAAGATTAGAGGGTGGCAAATGTTGTTCCCTTGTTCAAGAAAGAGAGTAGGGATAACCCAGGAGATGTAGACCAATGAGTCTTACGTCAGTGGAGGGCAATTTGTTGGAGTAGATCCTGACAGGCAGGATATATGAGCATTTGGAGGAACATAATCTGATTAGGGATAGTGCCTTATGAGTCTGATTGAATTCTTCAAGGATGTAATGTGCTGCAGATGTTTATGTTCTAATATATTTAAGGTGAGAGGGGTTAAATTGAAAGGAAATGTTATTGTAAACACAGTGTTGTGGGTGCCTTGAAAATGCCGCAAGAGGTGGTCATGGAGGCAAGTACAATGGAGATGTTTAAAAGGTTCCTAGATAAGTACAATAATATGCAGAAAATGAAAGGATACGGGGATTGCTTAGGTAGAAGTGCTTAGTTGGTTAGGCACTTAATTACCCGTTTAATTAGTTTGGTCTAACATTGAGGATCAAAATGTCTGTTCCTGTGCTGGACTGTTCTATGTTCAGGCAGAACCCAGCTTTCACAGCCGCTGCAATGCTTAGCAGACAATAAATTAAGGTACCAGCACAAGAAGCATTTCAAGCATGAACAATAATTCCACAGGTTTGTCATAACATAGACTATGACATGAACAAAGATTTTATAATTCACTACCCACTGACTCTTTCTGCAACCTTCTACTTTCAGTTTTCCTCAGTTCCAAAGACGAATTTCAAACTGAAGCATTATTTATTTTACCACAGAAGTTGCCTCAGCTGCTGAGTATTTACAACATTTTCTGTTTCTATTTTAGATTCTTATCATCTGTACTTGATTGAGTTACAATGTCATAACCACATATTGAGCAACCTATGATATAAACCCTTCTTTGAAAAAAATTATGAGTAACCAGCACCATATTTAAATAAAATATTCTGCAGTAAGGAGTAACTGGAGAAGTGCAGAAACCAGGTCAATAAGTACCCACATGGATTTTCATCTACCTCAAGCTAAGCATAATTGTAATAACTTTTATTTAAAAAGAATTTATACTAAGTAGAACCAGCAGGTATAATTCCAGCATAACTTTTCAGACTGTGCTTTATGCTCGAAATGGTACAGCAAAAATTCAGAGAAATTTTCATCTTATCCAAGAGAGGACATTTAATTTTTGCCAATTTTGTGCAGGGAAAAAAATGGGAACCCCTCACAGTTTGGTGAAAATTTGTATATTATTCTTACCTGGTGGTGGCCCACCAAATTTTCTTTGTCCATTTTCTTGTATCATGGTATAACCTGTTTGTTCCATCAAGGCAAGTAGTGCTGCTTCATTCTGTGTCACAGAACCAAGTTTATTGGTGCCATTGGTCATGTCCAGGTTTTCTGCTGTCATGGTCATAAGGACTAATTTAAATCTGTATGAGGGAAATTTAAAACAAGTTTTATTCCACAAAAAGAATATGACACCTGCTTTTATACTTGCATGTGTCTCATATTTAACCAATTTCCCCCGGGATCAATAAAGTATGACTATGACTATATTTCAGAATGACACAGAAGGAGATCATTCAGTCCACTGAGTTTTGCCAGCTTTCGTGGCAATTCCATTACTTGACCTATAATCCTTGTAACTACTCTCTCTTGAATACCCACCAAAACCAACAGCCACAGAAAGAACACACGAATTCCACACAGGCAGCAACTAAGGTCAGGATTGCACCTGCTATTGCGACGCAGCAGCAGCACCTATTGTGCCACGGTACCACACCACTGTGAAAACTGTTAATAACTTAAAAGAATTCTTTACTGCAGTTGTACAAGGCCTTGGTGAGACCACACCTAGAGTACTGTGTGCAGTTTTGGTCCCCTAATCTGAGGAAAGACATTCTTACCATTGAGGGAGTACAAAGAAGGTTCACCAGATTGATTCCTGGGATGGCAGGACTTTCATATGATGAAAGACTGGATCAACTAGGCTTATACTCTCGGAAATTTAGAAGATTGAGAGGGGATCTTATTGAAACATATAAAATCCTAAAGGGATTGGACAGGCTAGATGCAGGAAGATTGTTCCCGATGGTGGGGAAGTCCAGAACGAGGGGTCACAGTTTGAGGATAAAGGGGAAGCCTTTTAGGACCGAGATTAGGAAAAACTTCTTCACACAGAGAGTGGTGAATCTGTGGAATTCTCTGCCACAGGAAACAGTTGAGGCCAGTTCATTGGCTATATTTAAGAGGGAGTTAGATATGGCCCTTGTGGCTAAAGGGATCAGGGGGTATGGAGAGAAGGCAGGTGCAGGGTTCTGAGTTGGATGATCAGCCATGATCATACTGAATGGCGGTGCAGGCTCGAAGAGCCGAATGGCCTACTCCTGCACCTATTTTCTATGTTTCTATGTTTTACACTTCAGCAAGAGAAGAAATCATATTATCCACAAACATATTTAATATGTATTATTTACTTCAAGCAGCTTGTTTTTAGAAACAAAATACAGAGATTCCAGTTAATTGGGATACATCAGGAACAGTACAGCTAGGCTCAATTAAGTGGCTCCCCAATAAGACCAGCCGGTGGTGGAGCGGCATCTGCACCGGACTTTGAGGCAAGTGGTCTGGGGTTCAAATCTGGCCATTTCCTTGCACACCTTCCACTTGTGCTGGGTTAGCAACTGGGCCTCATTAAAGAAAGACAAAAATGCTGAAGAAATGACAAGGCTGCCACCAAAAAGCGCAGAAAAGTACAGTAACAAGAGTAAGATGAAGTTTCATGGAGATAAAAAGTACAAAAAACCTACCATTTAACCGAGTAACAATTATGCGGTTAACTGAAATACAGAACAAATTAGAGCCCTATGAAAGAGAGTACGATACTTGAACTGCTTGTGGGGATGAGGCGGCAGGTTTGAACACGGGAATACTTTCTACCTAGTGATCATAATACCATTCATTTCAAAGTAAATATGGAAAAAGATAGGTCTGGTGGAGATTCTAAACTGGAAAAAGGCAATTTTAATGGTATCATAAAGGATCTAGCAAATGTGGATTGGGACAGGCTGTTTTATTATAAGACCATAACAGCACAAGGTATAGGTGCAGAATAAGGCCATTTGGCCCAGCAAGCCTGCCCCACCATTTCATCATAGCTAATTCATTTCTCTCTCAGCCCTAAACAACTGCCTTCTCCCTCTGCCTCTTCATGCCTGACTGATGAAAAACTTATCAATCCCTGCCTTAAATAAAACCAATGACTTGGCCTATACAATCACCTGTGGCAACAAATTCCACAGATTCACCACTTTCTGGCTAAAGAAATCCCTCATTTCCATACCAAATGAACATCCCTCTCTTCTAAGGCTGGTCCTAGACTCTCCCACAATATTCTCTCCACATCCACTCCGTCGAGGCTTTTCAACATTCGAAAGGTTTATTGTGATCTATCCCCTCCCCGATTCTTCTGAATTTCAGTGAGTAGAGGCCAGAAGCGTTAAAACACTCCTCATTTGACAAACAAGAGAAAATCTGGAGATGCTGAAAAGATGGGGGTACTCCTCAGATGATAAGCCTTTCAATCGCCAAATCATTTTTGTGAACGTCCTTTGACCCTCTCCAATGTCAGCATATCCTTTCATAGATAGGGTGTCCAAAACTGCTCACCAGTACCTTATTTAGCCACAACATTAGATCCTTGCTTTTATATTATAGTATTCTCAAAATGAATGCAAACTTCTTTACCACAAACTGAACTTTTAGGGAATCCTGCATGAGGACTTTAAAGTGCTGTTGCACCTCAGATTTTTCAATTTTCTCTCCATTTAGAAAATAGTCTATGCTTTTATTTCTTCTACCAAAGTGCACAACCATATATTTCCCAATACTGTATTTCTTTGACGAAATTCCTCATTTAAGTCCTTCTGCAGCCCCTGCTCCTCAATATTAGCTGGCCCTCCACCTACCTTCGCATCATCTACAAGTCATCAATTCCATCATCCAAATTATTGACATATAATGTAAAAAGAAGCAGTCCCATCATAGACCCCTGTGGAACCCCGTTGACTGCAGTACTGCGAAGACGCAACAGAAGAGTTCCCGTGCAAATCCGACAAAGAGCTTTTAAAAACCCAGTCTCTATAAAAGAGAGATCAATTCCATCATCCAAATTATTGACATATAATGTAAAAAAGCAGTCCCATCATAGACCCCTGTGGAACCCCGTTGACTGCAGTACTGCAAAGACGCAACAGAAGAGTTCCCGTGCAAATCCGACAAAGAGCTTTTAAAAACCCAGTCTCTATAAAAGAGAGATACTGCCCAGTGGAGCTGTCAATTCCATCATCCAAATTATTGACATATAATGTAAAAAAGCAGTCCCATCATAGACCCCTGTGGAACCCCGCTGACTGCAGTACTGCGAAGACACAACAGAAGAGTTCCCATGCAAATCCGACAAAGAGCTTTTAAAAACCCAGTCTCTATAAAAGAGAGATACTGCCCAGTGGAGCTGTCATTGTGGAAGCAGTCGTTGTTGTAGTAGTCTTGAATCAGAGTAGTAAGGCTTTGGCTCAACAAAGCTTCGGCGACAACAGGCAAGAGGCAAGGTAAATTCATTCCTTACTTCTAATTCAATTTGAGAGAAAGTAGGGAGCATGTCTACAAGGCCAGTGTTCTGTTCTGGGTGTCGGATGTGAGATTTCCAGGAGAATACCAGCCTCCCCGACACCGTCAGGTGCATCGAGATGCAGCTCCTTAGAGACTGTGTTAAGGAACTGGAGTTGCAACTCGATGACCTTCAACTTGTTAGGGGAAGTGAAAAATGATAGACAGGAGCCACAGGGAGATAGTCACACCAAGGCTACAGGAGACAGGTAGATAGATGACTGTCAGGAGAGGGAAGGGAGAACATCAGATAGTGAAGAACACCCATGTGACCATCCCCCTCAACAGTAAATACTCCATTTTGAGTACTGTTGTGGGGGGGGGGGGGGGGTGGCAACCTACCTGAGGGAAGCAACAGTGGCCATGCCTCTGGCACGGAGTCTGACCCTGTGGTTCAGAACAGTAGGAAACTGAAAAGGATAGCAGCAGTAATAAGGGACACAAGGGAACTGATAGGCCATTCTGTGGATGCAAAAAGGAAACATGGATGGTAGTTTGCCTCCCAGGTGCCAGGGTCTGAGATGTTTCTGAATGTGTCCACAATATCCTGAAAGGGGAAGGTGAGCAATGACATAGAAAGAAAAAGAGAGGAGGTCCTGAGAAAAGAATCGGGGAGTTCGGAAGGAAGCTAAGAAGCAGGACCTCAAAAGATAGGAATCTGGGAATTGTTGCCTGTGCCACACAACAGTGGGGTTAGGAAAAGAATAAGGTGGCAGATATATGTGTGGCTTAAGAATTGAAGCAGGTGGCAGTGATTCAGATTTCTGGATAATTTGGAGCTTTTCTGGGGCAGGTGGGACCTGCGCTTGAATCTGAGGGAGACCAATATTCTTGCAAGCAGATTTACTACAGCTGTTGGGAGTGGTTTAAACTAATATGGCAGGGGGATGGGAACCAAAATGAAAAGCAGAGGATGAGCCAGCAGGTTTTCAAGTAGGTGATAGGTGTAACATGAATGTAAGGACAAACCAATGATTGGGTACAAATGCAGACAGAGCAGAGTCAAATTGTACCACTAAGGCAAAATTCAAAACGGTGAAGAATGCAGGACTGAAGGTGCTGAATTTAAATGTGCGCAGCATTCAGAATAAAGTGGATGAACTCGTGGCAGAATTAGAGAATGGTCAGTCAGTATGATATTGTGGGCATCACCGAGTCGTGGCTGAAAGGCGGCCATAGTTTGGAGCTTAACATCAAAAGATATACTTTGTACCGAAAGGAGAGGCAGGAAGGCATAGGCGTTGGTAAGAGATTGAATTACATCTTTGGAAAGAAGTGACATAGGATCAGAGAACGTTGAACGTGGGTGGAGTTAAGAAACTGCAAGAGTTAAAAATCATTATGGGAATCATATACAGACCTCCAAATAGTAGCCAAGATATGGGGGTTGAGATTGCAAAGGGAGCTGGAAAAGGCATGTAATAAGGGTAATGACACAATTGTAATGGGGGACTTCAACATGCAACGGAATTGGGAAAATCAGGTTGGTGTCAGATCGCAAGAGAGGGAACTTGTTGAATGCCTATAAGGTGGCTTTTTAGAGCAGCTTGTGCTTGAACCTACTTGAGGAAAGGCAGATTGGGTGTGTAATAGCTCAGATCTAATTAGGGAGATTAACATAAAGAAACCATAAGGAAGCAGTGATCATAATATGATTGAATTCATACCGCAATTTGAGAGGGAGAGGCATAACTCCCATGTATCAGTATCACAATGGAATAAAGCAAATTACATGAGAGGGAAGCTTGCCTGGGTGAATTGGAGGAGGATACTTCCAGGGATGATGGCAGAGCAGAGATGGCTGACATTTCTGGGAATAGTTCACAAGGCACAGGATAGATGCGTCCCACAGAGGAAGAAGTTCTTAAATGGCAGGGTGAAGCACCTTCAATAACTCCAAAAGACTGAGGCTGGGTAAAATACTGAAAAGGCTTTTATTCGCTGTACAACAACACGACCTCCATGGTGAGCGTCTGCCTCCAGACTAAGGGGGAGGGGCAAGACGGAATCTCCTTTATACTGGTGCTGTGGGAGGAGCCACAGGGGCAGTCAGCAGAGGGGTGTGTCTGGACAGTTAACTCAGTTACAACATATATATGGTTTACCACATTCACCCCTCTTTTTTTTAAAAAGAGTCCCGCGGGGTGAAGTGACTGACAATAATTAAAACAAGTATATTTACAGGTCAAGTCTATCAGGCGATCGAGTCCGTTGCTGCGATCTACGTAGCACCAGTGGTGATTGCATCGACGACAGCAATTATGCTGGCTCTGGCCTGACTTGAGGTGCCAGCACATTAGGCGTTGGTAATCCCTCGTGCATGTGTGTCGCGCCCGGTATGGGAGTGTCGTGTGGTGTCTGTGTAGGGTTTAGAGTGTGCAGTGTCTTGTGGGTACAGAGTCAATAGTCACCACAGAGTGTTCAGGGTAGGGACCCGGTGCTCCAGCGGGCGCCAGGTCGCGGATGGAGACCGTGTCTTCCCGCCCATCAGGTAAAACCACATAGGCATACTGGGGGTTCGCATGAAATAAGTGAACCCTCTTGACCATCAGGGAGTATTTATCGCTCCTCACATGTTTCCGGAGCAGCACTGGCCCCGGGGACGTCAGCCAAGTTGGTAGGGTGGTTCCAGTGGTCGACTTTCTGGGAAAAGAAAAGAGCCGCTCATGAGGGGTGGCATTGGTGGCCGTGTGTAACAGGGAGCGGATGGAGTGGAGTGCCTCGGGAAGGACCTCCTGCCATCGGGAGACCGGCAGTCCCTTTGACCTGAGGGCTAAGAGTGTGGCTTTCCACACCGTGCCATTCTCCTTCTCCACCTGTCCATTCCCCCAGGGATTATAGCTCGTGGTCCTACTAGTTGAAATACCCCTAGCCAGTAGGTATTGGCGCAGCTCGTCACTCATAAACGAGGACCCTCTGTCACTGTGAATACAGCATGGGTATCCGAACAGAGTGAACAGCTTGCGCACAGCTTTTATAACTGACATGGTAGTGGTGTCGGGGCAGGGGATGGCGAAGGGGAACCGCGAGTACTCGTCGATAACGTTAAGAAAGTACACATTGAGGTCGGTGGAGGGAAGGGGCCCTTAAAGTCAACACTCAGTCGCTCAAAAGGGCGGGTGGCCTTGATGAGTTGTGCCTTTTCGGGTCAGCTTGCACTCTGCGCAGACTTGGCAGTCCCTGGTCATCGTCCTGATCTCCTCAAGGGAGTAAGGCAGGTTCCGGGCTCTCACGAAGTGGAAAAGCTGGGTGACCCCGGGTGGCAAAGACCTACATGTAGGACATATAGCGGGTCGATCTGCGCGCTGGCACATGTTCCGCGGAATAGGGCATCGGAGGGCTCGTTGGGTGGGATGTGCGGGTCGGTGTGTGTGTCTGGTCAGTAGCGGGGTATGTGACGTATCCATATAAAACTGGAGATTTACAACAGTAATTGGTGGGAGGGGCCCATCATACTTCATTGTCACCTTTTTCAGGTGGCTCTGGAAGTCGAGCCCCAATAGCACAGGAGCACACAGTTGAGGCATGACCAGTAACGTAAAGTCTTGACATTCTGTGCCCTGCACCACTAGCGTTGCTACACAACCACGCGCCCCTCCGGATGTCTGTTATATGAGATCCGGAAGCTATGGTGACCCTCTGACTTACCGGCTGTATCATGAGTCCGCAATGCCGCACCATGTCCGGGTGGATAAAACTCCCCGTGCTGCCTGTGTCAAACAGGCAGCTTGTCCTGCGCCCCTCCACCAGGATGTCCATCACTGACCTTGCGAGCTGGTGGGGAGCGCTTTGGTTGAGGGTCATGGAAGCCAGGGTTGGGTCGCTGTCTTGGTCCGGTGCAGTGGGGTGCCCCGTGAGCACCCGTTGGTCATAGGCGGTGGGAGGTGGCGCCAACCAAGATGGCCGCCCCCATGTCTCGCACGTGGTGGCGGCGTGCAGGGAAGGTGGCCGCAGGCAAGATGGCGACCCCCATGTCTCACACGTGGTGGTGGCGTGCAGGCAAGATGGTGACCCCCATGTTTTGCACGCGGCACTGCTCGATCCCGCTCGCGGTTTGGATTTACAGACCTTCGCGAAGTGGCCCTTCTTTCCGCAGCTGGAGCAGGTAGCTTCTTGGGCCGGGCAGCATTTCCGGGGGTGCTTCTCGAGTCCGCAGAAGTAGCACTTTGCAGACTTGCGACTGGCAGCAGCCGAGGTCGATTCACCAGTGGGTTGCAGAGTCTGCGGCGCCCACGAGGCTGTCGGGGGATTGCGTGTCTGGAGAGTCTCAGAGTTGTGCAGAGCGGCCTCCGACGTGTCGGCCAGTTCAATCGCCGAACTTAAAGTAAGATCGGCTTTTTCCAACAGCCGCTGGCGCACATACACTGACCTGGTCCCTGTGACAAAGGCGTCTCTCACTAGGAGCTCTGCGTGCTGCGCCACCATCAGCTCCTGCCAATTGCAGGCTCGCATGAGTGTCCGTAGGGCCTGGACGAACTCAGCACTTGATTCCCTGGGCCGTTGTTGCCGTGTCGCTAAGCGATGTCGCGTGTGGACGCTGTTTATCGGCCACAGGTATTGTCCTTTGAGGGTGCTCATCATGCTGTCGTAACTCAGCTGTTCTCTAATCAGCGAATAGACCCGTGGACTGACCCTAGAGAGTAGAACTCTGTGCTTTGCTACGGGGTCGGTTGCTTTAATCTCCTCTAGGTACGCTTCGAAGCAGGCCAGCTAGAGTTCGAAAGTGTTTCCAGCCTCAGGCGTTTGCCGATCGATGTCTAACTTGTCGGGTCTCAGTACATGTTCCATGCTTTAAAATGTACAGTGAATAAAACTGAAGCACCTTCAATAACTCCAAAAGACTGAGGTTGGGTAAAATACCGAAAGGCTTTTATTCGCTGTACAACAATACGACTTCCATGCTCTGTGTCTGCCCCTGGACTGAGGGGGAGGGGCAAGGCGGAATCACCATTATAGAGAAATCTGTGGGAGGAGCCACAGGGGCAGTCAACAGAGGGGTGTGTCCAGACAGTTAACCCAGTTACAACATATATATGGTTTACCAACAGGGATATGCAATAGTGGCCAACAAGGGAAATTAAGGACTGCATGAAAACAAGCAAAGGGCAGATAAAGTAGCAAAAGGGAATGAGAAGTTAATGATTAGAAAGGCAACTAAAAAGGCTGTAAGAAGAGGAAAGATGAAATATGATGGGAGAATGAAATATGATGGGAGAAAAGCCAATATTATAAAGCAGGAAACTAAAAGCTTTTTCCAGTTATATAAAGAGTAAAAGGGAGGTGGACCACTGGAAAATAATGCTGGTGAAGTAGTAATGGAGGACAAAGAAATGACAGGTAAGCATTATGGGTACTTTGTATCTGTCTTCACTGTGGAAGACACCAGCAGTGTGCCAGAGGTCTGTGAGTATTTGGGAGCAGGAGTGAGTGCCATTGCTATTACAAAGGAAAACATGCTAGCTAAGCCCAAAGGTATTAAAGTCACCTGGGCCAGGTGGATTATGTCCCAGAGTCCAAGGAGAGGTTGCTAAAAAGATAACGGGTGCATAGAAACATAGAAAACCTTCGGTCCTCAAAGCTGTGCCAAACATGCATTGACTTTAGAAACTACCTAGGCTTTACCCATAGCCCTCTATTTTTCTAAGCTCCATGTAGCCATCCCGGAGTCTCTTAAAAGACCCTATCGTATCCGCCTCCACCACCGCCGCCAGAAGCTCATTCCATGCACTTACCACTCTCTGCATAAAAAATTTACCCAACATCTCCCCTGTACCTACTTCCAAGCACCTTAAAACTGTGCCCTCTTGCATTAGCCATTTCAGCCCTGGGAAAAAGCCTCTGAGACACGATCAATGCCTCTCATCATCTTATACACCTCTATCAGGTCACCTCTCATCCCCTACTGCTCCAAGGAGAAAAGGCCGAGTTCACTCAACCTATTCTCATAAGGCATGCTCTCCAATCCAGGCAACATCCTTGTAAATCTCCTCT
The DNA here is from genome assembly GCF_030028105.1 of Mobula birostris. Classification (NCBI taxonomy): domain Eukaryota; kingdom Metazoa; phylum Chordata; class Chondrichthyes; order Myliobatiformes; family Myliobatidae; genus Mobula; species Mobula birostris. Next base: position 112,347,166 of record NC_092372.1, read on the forward strand.
GCACCCTTTCTATGGTTTCCACATCCTTCCTGTAGTGAGGCGACAAGAACTGAGCACAGTACTCCAAATGGGGTCTGACCAGGGTCCGACAGAGCTGCAACATTACCTCTTGACTCTCAAACTCAATCCCACAATTGATAAGGCCAATGCACCATAAACCTTCTTAACCACAGAGTCAACCTATACAATAGCTTTGAGTGTCCTATGGACTTGGACCCCAAGGTCCCTCTCATCTTCCACACTGCCAAGAGTCTTACCATTAATTCTATATTCTGCCATAATATTTGACCTACCAAAATGAACCACCTCACACTTATCTGGGTTGACCTCCATCTGCCACTTCTCAGCCCAGCTTTGCATCCTACCAATGTCCCACTGTAACCTCTGACAACCCACCACACTATCCACAACACCCCCAACTTTTGTGTCATCAGCAAATTTACAAACCCATCCCTCCACTTCCTCGCCCAGGTCATTTATAAAAATCATGAAGAGTAGGGGTCCCAGAACAGATCACTGAGGCACACCACTGGTCACCAACCTCCATGCAGAATATGACCTGTCTACAACCACCCTTTGCCTTCTGTGAGCAAGCCAGTTCTGGATCCACAAAGCAATGTCTCCTTGGATCCGATGCCTCCTTACTTTCTCAATAAGCCTTGCATGAAGTATCTTATCAAATGCCTTGCTGAAATCCATATACACCACATTTACTGCTCTACCTTCATCAGTCTGTTTAGTTATATCCTGAAAAAATTCAATCAGGCTCATAAGGCACAACCAGCCTTTGATAAAGGCATGCTGACTATTCCTAATCAAATTATGCCTCTCCAAATGTTCATAAATCCTGCCTCTCAGGATCTTCACCATCAACTAACCAACCAATAAGGTAAGACTCTATAAGGTAAGTCTATAATTTCCTGGGCTAACTCTACTCCCTTTCTTGAATAAGGGAACATCATCTATAACCCTCCAATCCTTGGGAATCTCTCCAGTCCCCACTGATGATGCGAAGATCATCCCAAGAGGCTCAGCAATCTCCTCCCTCACTTCCCACAGGAGCCTGGGTTACATCTCGTTTGGTCCCGGTGACTTATCCAACTTGATGCTTTCCAAGAGCTCCAGCACATCCTCTTCCTTAATATCCACATGCTCAAGCTTTTCAGTCTGCTGCAAGTCATCCCAACAATCGCCAATGTCCTTTTCTGTAGTGAATACTGAAACAAAGTACTCATTAAGTACCTCTGCTATCTCCTCCGATTCCATGCATACTTTTCCACTGTCACACCTGATTGGTCCTCTTCTCTCACATCTTATCCTCTTGCTCTTCACATGCTTGTAGGACTTCTCCAGTGCATTCAACACCATCCGCCCTGCTCTGCTGGGGGAGAAGCTGACAGCGATGTAGGTGGATGCTTTCCTGGTGTCATGAATTCTTGATTACCTGACTGGCAGACCACAGTACGCGTGCTTGCAACACTGTGTGTCCGACAGAGTGATCAGCAGCACTGGGGCTCCACAGGGGACTGTCTTGTCTCCCTTTCTCTTCACCATTTACACCTTGGACTTCAACTACTGCACAGAGCCTTGTCACCTTCAGAAGTTTTCGGATGACTCTGCCATAGTTGGATGCATCAGCAAGGGAGATGAGGCTGAGTACAGGGCTACGGTAGGAAACTTTGTCACATGGTGTGAGCAGAATTATCTGCAGCTTAATGTGAAAAGGACTAAGGAGCTGGTGGTAGACCTGAGGAGAGCTAAGGTACCGGTGACCCCTGTTTCCATCCAGGGGGTCAGTGTGGACGATTACAAATAAGAACACTGAGGCTGTCTACAAGAAGGGTCAGAGCCGTCTCTATTTCCTGAGGAGACTGAGGTCCTTTAACATCTGCCGGACGATGCTGAGGATGTTCTACGAGTCTGTGGTGGCCAGTGCGATCATGTTTGCTGTTGTGTGCTGGGGCAGCAGGCTGAGGGTAGCAGACATCAATAGAATCAACAAACTCATTCGGAAGGCCAGTGATGTTGTGGGGATGGAACTGGACTCTCTCACGGTGGTGTCTGAAAAGAGGATGCTGTCCAAGCTGCATGCCATCTTGGACAATGTCTCCCATCCACTACATAATGTACTGGTCGGGCACAGGAGTACATTCAGCCAGAGACTCATTCCACCGAGATGCAATACAGAGCATCATAGGAGGTCATTCCTGCCTGTGGCCATCAAACTTTACAACTCCTCCCTTGGAGGGTCAGACACTCTGAGCCAATATGCTGGTTCTGGACTTACTTCCTGGCATAATTTACATATTACTATTTAACTATTTATGGTTTTATTACTATTCAATTATTTATGGTGCAACTGTAAGAAAAACCAATTTCCCCCGGGATCAATAAAGTATGACTATGACTAGAATGCCTCGGGGTTTTCCTTAATCCTGTCCACCAAGGCCTTCTGGCTCTCCTAATTTCATCCTTAAGCTCCTTCCTGTTAGCCTTACAGTCTTCTAGATCTCTATCATTATCTTGTTTTATGAACCTTTCGGTAAACTTTTCTTTCCTTCTTGACAAGATTTACAACAGCCTTTGTGCACAATGGTTCCTGTACCTTACCATCCTTTCCGTCTCATTGGAACATACCTATGCAGAATTCTATGCAAATATCCTCTGAACATTTGCCACATTTCTTCTGTACGTTTCCCTGAGAACATCTGATTCCAAGTTCCTGCCTGATAGCCTCATATTTCCCCTTACACCAATTAACCGCTTTCCTAACTTGTCTGTTCCTATCCCTCTCCAATACTATGGTAGAATTGTGATCACTATCTCCAAAATGTTCTCCCACTGAGACCTGACACCTGACCAGGTTCATTTCCCAATACCAGATCAAGTATAGCATCTCCTCTTGTAGGGTTATCTACATATTGTGTCAGGAAACCTTCCTGAACATATCTAACAAACTCCACCCCATCTAAACCCCTCGATCTAGGGACATGCCAATCGATATTTGGGAAATAAAAATTTCCCACCACAACAACTCTGTTATTATTACTCCTTTCCAGAATCTGTCTCACTGTCTGCTCCTTGATGTCCCTGTTACTATTGGGTGATCTATAAAAAACACTCAGTCGAGTTATTGACCCCTTCCTGCTCCTAGCTTCCACCCACAGAGACTCCATAGACAATCCTTCCATGACTTCCTCCTTTTCTGCAGCTGTGACAAAATCTCTGATCAACGGTGCCATGTCCTCACCCCTTTGTCTCCCTCCCTGTCCTTTCTGAAACATCTAAATTCTGGCACTCGAAGTAACCATTCTTGCCCGTGAGCCATCTAAGTCTCTGTAATGCTCACAACATCATAGCTCCAAGTACTGATCCATGCTCTAAGCTCATCCGCTTTGTTCATAATACTCCTTACATTAAGATAGACACATGTCAAACCATCGGTCTGAGCACGTCCCTTCTCTATCACCTGCCTATCCTCCCGCTCGCACTGTCTCCAAATTTTCTCTATTTGTGAGCCAACCGCCTCTTCCTCTGGTCTCTTCAATTCGGTTCCCACACCCCCAGCAATTCTAGTTTAAACTCTCCCCAATAGCCTTTGCAAACCTCCCCGCCAGGATATTGGTCCCCCTGGGATTCAAGAGCAACCCGTCCTTTTTGTACAGGTCACGCCTGCCCCAAAAGAGGTCCCAATGATCCCGAAATCTGAATCCTTGCGCTCTGCTCCAATCTCTCAGCCACACATTTATCCTCCACTTCATTCTATCCCTATACTCATTGTCGTGTGGCACAGGCAGTAAACCCGAGATTACTACCTTTGAAATCCTACTTCTCAACTTCCTTACTAACTCCCTGTGGTCTGTCTTCAGGACTTCCTCCATTTTCCTACCAATGTTGTTGATACTAATATGTACCACGACCTCTGGCTGTTTTCCTTCCCATTTTAGGATATCTTGGACGTGATCAGAAACATCCCTGGCACCTGGAAGGCAAACTACCACCCTGGCGTGTGACATGAAATTTGTTAAGTTAGCAGCAGCAGTTCAATGCAATACATTATATAGAATACAAAAAAAAATAAAAATAATCATAAATCAATTACAATATATGGAAATCGAATAGATTATTAAAAAGTGAGGTAGGGTCCAAAGTTTCAATGTCTATTTGGGAATCGGATGGCAGAGGGGAAGAAGCTGTTCCTAAATCACTGAGTATGTGCCTTCAGGCTTCTGTACCTCCTAACTGATGGTAACAGTGAAAAAAGGGCATGCTTTGGGTGCTGGAGATCCTTAATAATGGACAGTGCCTTTCTGAGATACCACTTCCTGAAGATGTCCTGGGTACTTCCTAGGTGGTACACCCAAGGTGGAGCTGACTAGATTTACAACCTTCTTCAAAGTTGCTGGTGAACGCAGCAGGCCAGGCAGCACCTGTAGGAAGAGGTGCAGTCGACGTTTCAGGCCAAGACCCTTCGTGAGTCCTGACGAAGGGTCACGGCCTGAAACGTCGACTGCACCTCTTCCTACAGATGCTGCCTGGCCTGCTGCGTTCACCAGCAACTTTGATGTGTGTTGCTTGAATTTCCAGCATCTGCAGAATTCCTGTTGTTTACAACCTTCTGCAGCTTCTTCCACGCAGACGCAGCCTGTCTGCTATGGAGTTTTTCAGTGTATTTGTTGACATGCCAAATCTCTTCAAACTCCTAATGAAGTATAGCCACTGCCTTGCCTTCTTTATAACTACATCAGTATGTTGGGCCAGATAGGTCCTCAGAGATCGTGACACTCAGGAACTTGAAGCTCTCACTCTCTCCACTTCTGCTCCCTCTGTGAGGATTGGTCTGTGTTCATTCGTCTTACCCTTCCAGAAGTCCACAATCAGCTCTTTCGTCTTACTAACATTGACTGCCAGGTTTTTGCTGCGGCACCACTCCACGAGTTGGAGTGTATGCCCCCTGGTCACCACCTGAGATTCTATCGACAATGGTTGTATCGTCAGCAAATTTATAGAAGGTACTTGAGCTATGCCAAGCCATACAGCCATGTGTATATAGAGAGTAGAGCAGTGGGCTAAGCACACACTCCTGGGGTGTGCCAGTGTGGATCATCAGCAAGGAGGGTATGTTATCATCAATCCACACAGCTTATGGTCTTCTGGTTAGGAATTTGAGGATCCAATTGCCGAGGGAAGTACAGAGGCCCAGGTTCTGCAACTTCTCAATCAGGATTATGGGAACGACGGTATTAAATGTTGAGCTGCTGAGCTATAGTCTCACTTTCAAAGTAGGCATAAAAGACGTTGCGCTCATCAGGTAGTGAAGCATTCATGATATTGTGTTGAAGGAGAAGCAGGAAGCAGGAGGGGCTCATGAGAAATATAGGGTAGCCAGGAAGAAGCTTAAGAAAGGACTTAGGAGAGCTTGAAGGGGGCATGAGAAGGCCTTGGCATGTAGAATTAAGGAGAACTCCAAGGCATTCTATGCATATGTGAAGAACAGAAGGATGACAAAAATGAAGGTGGGGCTGCTAAAGGATAAAGAAGGCAACATGTGCCTGGAGGCGGAGGAGGTTGGGGTGGTCCGAAATGAATACTTTGCTTCAGTATTCACAAGTGAAAAGGACCTTGATCAGGGTTAGGTCAAAACAGAACAGGCCTGTGTGCTGGACAACGTGGAGATTAAGGAAGAAGTAGTGTTGGATCTTCTCAAAAACCTCAAGATTGATAAGTCCCCAGGGCCGGACGTGATATACCCCAGGTTGCTGTGGGAAGTGAGAGAAGAGATCGCTGGAGCAGTAGCTATGATCTTTGAATCCTCTTTGGCTGCAGGGGAGGTGCCAGAGGATTGGAGAATGGCAAATGTAGTTCCCTTGTTTAAAAAAGGTAATAGGGAGACTCTTGGGAACTATAGACTGGTGAGTCTTACGTCAGTGGTCGCAAACTATTGGAAAGGATTCTTAAGGATAGGATCTACGAGCATCCTTGAGTAGATAGTCAACATGGCTTTGTGAAGGGAAGGTCGTGCCTCACGAACCTAATAGTGTTTTTTGAAGAGGTAACAAAAGAAATTTATGAGGGTAGGGCGATAGATGTGGTCCACATGGATTTTAGCAAGGCATTTGACAAGGTCCCCCACGAGAGACTTATCCAGAAAGTCATGAGGCATGGGATTAGAGGAACTTTGGCTCTTTGGATAAAAAACTGGCTTACAGGAAGAAAGCAGAGGGTAGTAGTGGAAGGAAAGTATTCTGCCTGGAGGTCAGTGACTAGTGGAGTGCCGCAAGGATCTGTCCTGGGACCCCCGCTCTTTGTGATTTTTTATAAATGACCTGGATGAAGAGGCAGAAAGATGGGTGACACAAAGATTGCAGGAGTTGTGGATGGAGCTGTATGTTGTCGAAGGTTACAAGAGGATGACAGGATGCAGAGTTGGGCAGAAAAGTGACAGATGGAGCTCAATCCGGATAAGTGTAAGGTGATGCATTTTGGAAGGACAAACCAGAAGGCTGAGTACAGGATTAATGGTCAGTTACTTAAGAGTGTGGATGAACAGAGGGACCTTGGGGTTCAAATCCATACACCCTTCAAGATCACTGCACAGGTTGATAGGATAGTTAAGAAGGCCTATGGGATGCTAGGTTTCATTAATAGGGGGATTGATTTCAAGAGTAGAGAGGTCATGTTGCAACTCTACAAATCTCTGGTGAGACCACACCTAAAAGTGTATTGTGTTCAGTTCTGGTCACCTCGTTATAGGAAAGATGTGGAAGCTATAGAGAGGGTGTAGAGGAAATTTACCAGGATGTTGCCTGGATTGGAAAGCAAGTCTTATGAGGTAAGGTTAGCAGAGCTGGGACTTTTCTCTTTGCAGCGTAGAAGGATGAGAGGGGACTTGATAAAGGTCTACAAGATTATGAGAGGCACAGATAGGGTGGATAGCCAGTACCTGTTTTCCAGGGTACGAGTAGCAAACACCAGAGGGCATATGCACAAAGTTAAGGGAGGGAAGTTTAGGGGAGCCATCAGGTGCAAGTTGTTTTTTTTTTTTATACACAGAGGGCTGTGGGTGCCTGGAATGACTTGCCAGGGATGGTGGTGGAGGCTGAAACATTAAGGGTATTTAAGAGCCTCTTGAACAGGCACATGGATGAAAGAAAAATAGAGGGTTATGGGTAGTGTGGGTTTAGTACTTTTTTTTGGGAGTATATGGGTCGGCACAACATTTAGGGCCGAAGGGCCTGTACCGTGCAGTAGTATTCTAGTGTCGTGCAAGACTCCTAGAAGGTTAATTCACAGGTTGTGTTTGTGGTAAGGAAGGAAAATACAATGTTGGCATTTATTTCAAGGGGAATAGAATATAAGAGCAAGGAGAAAATACTGAAGCTTTATAAGACTAGTCAGGCTGTACTTGGAGTACTGTCAACAAGTTTGGGCCCCTTATCTCAGAAGGGATGTGTTGTCGTTGGAGACAGTCTAGAGGAGGTTCACGAGGATTATTCCGGGGATGAAGGGGTTTGAGGAGCGTTTGGCAACTTAGGGCCTGTTCTCACCGGAAATTAGAAGAATGCAAGGGGATCTCATTGAAGCCTTCAGAATGTTGAAAGGAATAGATAGGGTGGATGTTGAGAGGATATTTCCAATGGTGGGGGCATCCAGAACTGGAGGACACAGCCTCAAAAATGAGGGGTAACCTTTTAGAACAGAGGTAAGGTGGAAATTTTTTAAGCTAGAAAGTAGGGAATCCATAGAATGCTGTGTTACAGACTACGGTGAAGGCCATGTCCGTGAGTATATTTAGAGCAGAAGTAAATAGTTTTCTGATTGGTCAAGGCATCAAAGGATATGGTGAGAAGGTAGGGGTTGAGTGGGATCTGGGATCAGCCATGATGGAATGGCGTAGCAAACTCCATGGGCTGAATGGCCTAATTCTACTGTCTTATTATCTTATAACCTTCTTCATTGTCCACTGTACCAATAATTATGGTGTCATTTTCAAATTTGTTTACTGTGCAAGTACATTCTCATACAAACTGTTAATATATATAGATGACAAACAACAGATCCATCACAAACCTGTGCAGCATACTACTGGTCACCTCTCTCTCATCTGAAAAACACTTAACTATCACTCTCTGACTTCTACCAGAAAACAAATTTTGTAATTGATGACTTAGTTTACCATGGATCTCATGTTCAGCATCCACATAGACAGAATCTACTGCCCCGCACTTGTTCACCTCCTCAAGAAGTCTCAAGCAAATTCACGAAACATGATTTATTATGCTTCAAGCCATGCTGACTGTTCCCAAGTCCAAATTCAAGTAGATCCTGTCTTTTAGAATTTCTTCCAATTACTAATGTTAAGCTTACTGGCCTGAAGTTCTGTGTCTTGTCCTTGCAGCCTTTCTTCAAGTCTTTTCTTTGCATAGCATTAGTCATTCTGCAGTCTTATGGTACCTTACCTGTAGGTACAATGATACAAAAACTTCTATCAAGATCACAAAAATTTCTTCCCTGGTTTCCTACAATGTCCTTGGATTCATCTGATCAGGCCTTGGGAATTTTTCCAACTCATGGACTGGCAGTACCTCCTCTTTTGAAATGTGGATATGCTTCAGTACATCATTTCTCTCTTTTTTGTATTCCCTGGCTTCTCTTGAGATGTTAAAGGATAAATTTGTCCTGCTGACATGTAAGAAATTAGATGCTAAACTACACCATGGGCTTTCTTGTCTCATGCAAGATGAGACAATTTAATTATACTCTGTTCTCTGAAAATGCTGAACTAAGGCTAAAGATAAGAAACTATTGTTGAAAAATAAGGAACTATCTAATCGCACACATTGTTCTCGAGTGGCTGACCTTTACCTCTGCTTTTAGATGATTAAGTGGTCTTTGTCTCGTACTACCACTGTTGCTAGACATGTGACTGTGGGGGTAGCTAAAAATTGTATCTTACATACATGACTGACTGTGGTGTAAAACCATATATAAAAGGAAGGCTGTTCCCTTATTCAGGGAGTATCGCTTGACGGCTCCGCAAGCACAGTGAAGTTTGTTAAGTGATCCTCCAAAAGTTTGTACAGTACTCACTTGAATAAAGAACTGTGGTCATTCACAGAAGTCGGCGTATTCCGTTTGTATCAAGTGCGTAAGGATTTAATAAAAACTAAACTGACAATTGGCGGCAAGGATGAGATTCCAACATATACGGAGCTCCTAGGTGGACTGAATAAGTGATCACCCGTGCGATAGTGACGTGAGATGGATGGGCCCACAAGGTAAGATTTATCTTGATTTCTCTCATTAACCTATCATTCAGTCGACCCCTCGCCCCAAGGTCTATGTATTGACGGAATCCCTGAGATAACCTACGCACTTGTACGCTGACGAGTTCGTCTCAGGGAGGTTCGAGACTTCCTGGAGTTGGAGGTTAGCGTCCTCAGAACTGTAAGTTTTCGGAGAAGGAGGTTAGAGTCCTCCGATAGTGGGGTTCGAGTCCCCCAAAATAAGGTAAACAAAATAAGGCTAATTACAGTGTCCGTCTCAACCATGCTGCCTTAGACCAGTTGTTAAGAGGGGAAATCCCCTACGTGAAGGTGAGGACCCTGAAGTGGGTGTGGAGACCGAGGACACTGGAATAGTGTATAGAGATAAATTAAGAAGTTGAGACTTTAAGAATGGGACAGGTGTTGGATACGTCGGGTGTCGGAACCCCTTTGCAGCGGTTATGTCGGGATAACCCCAAAGATGAGGAACAGTTCAGACACCTGTCAGCATGCCTAAATAAAAATTGGGAAATGAAATTTGGCCAATAGGAGGAACTTGGGACGTAGATAAATGTATTAAAGCAGAAGAGGCAATTTGGAAATGTAATGCGGGGACTAAATGGAAAACTTTAATATCCACGTGGAGGAAGACTGCTGAGGAAATAACAAATAACTCTAAACAGGCCAGCTGGGAAAATAACGCACGGAGAAGAAGTAGTGCGTGTGATCATGAGGGAAACCCAAAGTCTTGGGAGGTGTTGAAGCGGCAGTGTGAGGATTTCAGGATCATTGGGACCTCTTCTGGGGCAGGTGGTACCTGTACAAGAGAGACGGGTTACACCTGAACTACAAGGGGACAAATATCCTTGCAGGGAGGTTTGTTAGTACTATTGGGGAGGGTTTAAACTAGATTTGCAGGGGGATGGGAACCTGAGTGCCACAGCAGATAGTGGAGCGGGGGTGAAAATAAATGATGTTAAAAGTTCATGCAAAGTCAAATGGAAGGGTTGTGTGTGGTGGTAATAATCTTCTGAGGTGGGTCTATTTTAATACAAGGAGTATTGTGGGGAAGGCTGACGAGCTGAGTGCGTGGATTGACACATGGAATTACGACATTACAGCCATTAGTGAAACTTGGCTACTTGGCTATAGGAGGGGCAGAACTGGCAGCTTAATATTCCAGGGTTCCAATGTTTCAGACGTGATAGAGGCAGAGGAATGAAGGGTGGTGGGGCGGGGGGGGTGGCTTTGCTAGTCAGGGAAAATGTTACAGCAGTGCTCAGGCAGGACAGATTAGAGGGCTTGTCTACCGAGGCCATATGGGTGGAGCTGAGAAACAGGAAAGGTATGACCACATTAATGGGGTTGTATTATAGACCACCCAATAGTCAGTGAGAATTGGAGGAGCAAATCTGCAGAGAGATAGCAGACAAATGCAGGAAACATAAAGTTGTGATAGTAGGGGATTTTAATTTTCCACATATTCATTGGGACTCCCATACTGTTAAAGGTCTAGATGGGTTAGAGTTTGTAAAATATGTTCAGGAAAGTATTCTAGATCAATATATAGAGGTACCAACTAGAGAGGATGCAATATTAGATCTCCTATTAGGAAACGAGTTAGGACAGGTGACAGAAGTGTGCGGAGGGGAACACTTTGATTCCAGTGATCGTAACACCATTAGTTTCAACTTGATCATGGATAAAAATAGATCTGGTCCTCAGGTTGAGGTTCTAAACTGGAAAAAGGCCAAATTTGAAGAAATGAGAAAGGATCTAAAACGCGTGGATTGGGACAGGTTGTTCACTGGCAAGGATGTGATTGGTAAGTGGGAGGCCTTCAAAGGAGAAATTCTGAGAGTGCAGAGTTTGTATGTTCCTGTCAGGATAGAAGGCAAAGTGAATAAGAATAAGGAACCTTGGTTCTCAAGGGATATTGGAACTCTGATAAAGAAGAGAGAGATGTATGACATATAAGGAAACGGGGAGCAAATAAGGTGCTTGAGGAGTATAAAAAGTGCAAAAAAAAACTTAAGAAAGAAATCAGGAGGGCTAAAAGAAGACATGAGGTTGCTTTGGCAGTCAAGGTGAAGGATAATCCAAAGAGCTTCTACAGGTATATTAAGAGCCAAAGGATAGTAAGGGATAAAATTGATCCTCTTGAAGATCAGAGTGGTCAGCTATGTATGGAACCAAAAGAAATGGGGGGGGGGGGGGGAGATCTTAAAAGAGTTTTTTGTGTCTGTATTTACTAAGGAAACCAGCATGGAATCAATGGAAATAAGGCAAACAAGTAGTGAGGTCATGGAACCTATACAGATTGAAGAGGAGGAGGTCCTTGCTATCTTGAGGCAAATCAGAGTAAATAAATCCCCAGGACCTGACAGGGTATTCCCTCGGACCTTGAAGGAGACGAGTGTTGAAATTGCAGGGGCCCTGGCAGATATATTTAAAATGTTGGTATCTATGGGTGATTGGAGGATAGCTCATGTTGTTCAAAAAAGGCTCTAAAAGTAATCCGGGAAATTATAGGCCAGTAAGTATGACGTCGGTAGTAGGTAAATTATTGGAAGGAGTACTAAGAGATAGGATCTACAAGTATTTGGATAGACAGGGACTTATTAGCGAGAGTCAACATGGCTTTGCGCATGGTAGGTCATGTTTAACAAATCTATTAGAGTTTTTCAAGGAGGTTACCAGGAAAGTGGATGAAGGGAAGGCAGTGGGTGTTGTGTACATGGACTTCAGTAAGGCCTTTGACAAGGTCCTGCATGGGACATTAGGAAGATTCAGCTGCTAGGTATACATGGAGAGGTAGTAAACTGGATTAGACATTGGCTCAATGGAAGAAGCCAGAGTGTGGTAGTGGAGGATTGCTTCTCTGAGTGGAGGCCTGTGACTAGTGGTGTGCCACAGGGATCAGTGCTGGGTCCATTGTTATTTGTCATCTATAACAATGATCTGGATGATAATGTGGTAAATTGGATCAGCAAGTTTGCTGATGATACAAAGATTGGAGGTGTAGTGGACAGTGAGGAAGGTTTTCAAAGCTTGCAGAGGGATTTGGACCAGCTGGAAAAATGGGCTGAAAAATAGCAGATGGAGTTTAATACAGACAAGTGTGAGGTATTGCACTTTGGAAGGACAAACCAAGGTAAAAAATACAAGGTAAATGGTAGGGCACTGAGGAGTGCAGTAGAACAGAGGGATCTGGAAATACAGGTACAAAATTCCCTAAAAGTGGTGTCACAAGTAGATAGGGTCGTAAAGAGAGCTTTTGGTACATTGGCCTTTATAAATCAAAATATTGAGTACAAGAGTTGGAATGTTATGGTGAGGTTGTATAAGGCATTGGTGAGGCTGAATTTGGAATATTGTGTGCAGTTTTGGTCACCAAATTACAGGAAGGATATTAATAAGGTTGAAAGAGAGCACAGGAGGTTTACAAGGATGTTGCCGGGACTTGAGAAAGTGAGTTACAGAGAAAGGTTGAATAGGGTAGGACTTTATTCCCTGGAGCATAGAAGAATGAGGGGAGATTTGACAGAGGTATATAAAATTATGACTGGTATAGATAGAGTGAATGCAAGCAGGCTTTTTCCACTGAGGCTAGGGGAGAAAAAAACCCAGAAGACATGGGTTAACTGTGAAGGGGAAAAAGTTTAAAGGGAACTTTAGGGGGAGCTTCTTCACACAGAGAGTTGTTGGAGTGTGGAATGAGCTGCCAGATGAAGCGGTAGATGCAGGCTCACTTTTAACATTTAAGGAAAACTTAGACAGGTACATGTATGAGAGGTGTATGGAAGGATATGGTCCAGGTGCAGGTCAGTGGGACTAGGCAGGAAAACGGTTCAGCACAGCCAAGGAGGGCCAAAAGGCCTGTTTCTGTGCTGTAATGTTCTATGGTTCTACATGAATAGAGAAAAACAGGAAAGATTGAGAAAGGAGAGACAAAATAAGGAATCAGTGTTGAAATGCCAAGCCGAACTATTGTACCGGAATAAAATGGAGGTACTTACTGACATGTCCGGTCTGCCAATGCTGTTCCAAAATAATGACATCGATGATAAGGAAGAGGACTGGTGCCCCACCCGCCCAACCATATCAACTCATATACCCTAATCCCCCTGCCAGTGTTCCGCCACCTCAGCCTCAGTCCAAGGACCAACAATCATTACCCCCCCCCCCCCCGCCATTCTCTATCACCGTCCACCCATCCACAATCTGATCCAGGTCCCACTCCACCAACCCAGCTAGTTCTGTGCAACATTATCAGGACAACAAAATTTGGCCTGCAGTTAGATGAATAAACTTTGCCAGTCAACAAATCTTTGCTACTTGGTTATGTTCACTTCATAACATATGAAAGCATGGATCAAGAGCTGTTACTTGCAAGAGGACTAGAAATAGATATGAAGGGGAGTAAATATCTTGGGATGTTGAGCAATTTTTCAAAGAGAAGGCCACTCTACTCACCAACGTTTTTACCCATGCAACAGATGGGGCACTATCAATGAAAGGACTCTAGAGTTAAGTTACTGCTTCCTTGAAAAAAACAGTACCTAACATATTTAACATATACTGTGTAATTCAGAGACAACAGCTTGTTGCAAAAAAATGATTGTTATTTAGTTTAAATGGCTCACTAGAAAAGGATACGAAGGGGAGTAAATATCTTTACTCAAGTAGAAGATGCGACACAGGATTGGAAGATGTTGAATCTTTGTGAGTTAAGAAACCGCAAGGGTAAAAAGACTGATGGCACTCATATACTCTCCCAACAGTAGCTGGGATGTGGACCACAGATTACAATAGGAAATAGAAAAGGCATGTCAAAAGTGCAATGTTATGAATGGGAGATTTCAACACGCAGGTCAATTGGGAAAATCAGGTTGGTAATTGATCTCAAGAGAGTGAGTTTATTGAATATACATGAGAAGGCTTTTTTGAGTTTGTTTGTTGTTGAGCCTATTAGGGGATCAGCTATACTGGATTGAGTGTTATGTAATAAACCAGAGGTGATTCGAAGCTTAAGATAGAAGAACCCTTAGGAGGTAGTGATCACAATATGATTGAGTTCAACTTGAAATTTGATAGGGAGAAAGTAAAGTCTGACGTAGCAGTATGTCATTGGAGCAAAGGAAATTACAGTGGTAGGTGAGAGGAGCTGGTTGAAGTGGAATGAGATGCTGGCAGGGATTACAGCAGAGCAGCAATGGCATGCATTTCTGGGAAAAATGAGGAAGGTACAGGGTAAATGTATTTCAAAAGCAAGGAAACAGTCAACTGGCAAAATAGTACATCCGTAGCTGACAAGAGAAGTCAAAGCTAATCTAAAATCAAAAGAGAGGGCATATAACAAAGCAAAAATTAGTGGGAAGACACTCTTTTAAGAAAGGAAGAAGGCAGAAAGGAAATTATAGATCAGTTCCCCTGACCTCAGTGGAAGATGTTGAAGTCAATTGTTAAGGATTAGGTTATGGAGTAATTGGTGACACAGGAGAAGACAGGACAAAGTCGGCATGGTTTCCTCAAGGGAAAATCTTGCCTGACGAACCTGTTGGAATTCTTTGAAGAAATTACAAGCAGGATAGGTAAAAAGGATGCAGTGGAAGTTGTATATTTGGACTTTCAGAAGGCCTTTGACAGGGTGATACACATGAGGCTGGTTACCAAGTTAAGAGGCCATGGTATTACAGGAAAGTTACTGGCATGGTTAGAGCATTTGCTAATTGATAGCAGGCAGTGTGGGAATAAAAGGATCCTTTTCTGGTTGACTACCAGTGACTAGTGATATTCAGCAGGGGTTAGTATTAGCACGGTTTCTTTTTATGTTCTATATGAATGATTTAGATGATGGAATAGATGGCTTTGTTGCCAAGTTTGCAGATGATACAAAGATTGGTGGAGGGGTAGGTAGTGTTGAGGAAACAGGTAGGTTACAGCAGGACTTGGATAGAGGAGAATGGGCAAGAAAGTGGCAAATTAAATCTAACTGTGATACTACTTTCAATGAACTATGCAGATGACACAAAGCTGGGTGACAGTGTGAAATGTGAGGAGGATGTTATGAGAATGCAGGGTGATTTGGACAGGTTGGGTGAGTGGGCAGATGCATGGAGATGCAGTTTAATGTGGATAAATGTGAGGTTATCCACTTTGGTGGCAAGAACAGGAAGGCAGATTACTACCTGAATGGTGTCAAGTTAGGAAAAGGGGAAGTACAATGAGATCTGGGTGTCCTTGTTCATAAGTCACTGAAAGAAAGCATACAGGTACAGCAGGAAGTGAAGAAAGCTAATGGCATGTTGGCCTTCATAACAAGGGAGTTGAGTATAGGAGCAAAGAGGTCCTTCTGCAGTTGTACAAGGCCCTGGTGAGACCCCACCTGGAGTATTGCGTGCAGTTTTGGTCTCCAAATTTGAGGAAGGACATTCTTGCTCTGGAGGGAGTGCAGCGTAGGTTCACTGGGTTAATTCCAGGGATGGCGGGAATATCATATGTTGAAAGATTGGAGCGACTAGGTTTGCATACACTGGAATTTAGAAGGATGAGAGGGGATCTGATTGAAACGTATAAGATTATTAAGGGATTGGACACGCTAGAGGCAGGAAACATGTTCCCGATGTTGGGGGAGTCCAGAACCAGAGGCCACAGTTTAAGAATAAGGAGTAGACCATTCAGAATGGAGTTGAGGAAAAACTTTTTCACACAGAGGGTTGTGGTTCTGTGGAATGCTCTGCCTCAGAGGCAGTGGAAGCCAATTCTCTGGATTCTTTTAAGAAAGAGTTAGATAGAGCTCTTAAAGATAGCGGAGTCAAGGGGTATGGGGAGAAGGCAGGAAAAGGGTATTGATTGTGGACGATCAGCCATGATCACAATGAAGGGTGGTACTGGCTCGAAGGGCTGAATGGCCTACTCCTGCACCTATTGTCTATATTCTTAGATCCCTTTGTCCTATCAAATTCCTCAGTGCCCTACCATTCATTGTCTAAGACCTATCCTGGTTGGGCCTACCAAAGTGCAACACCTTGCACTTGTCTGCATTAAATTCCATCTGACATTTTTCAGCCCACTGTTCCAGCTAATCCAAATCCCTCTGCAAGCCATGATAACACTACACCCCCAATCTTGGTGTCATGTGTAAATCTGCTGATTCAGCTAACTACATTATCATCCAGATCACTGAAATAAATGACAAACAACATTGATCCCAGCACTGATCCATGTGGCACACCACTAGTTACAGGCTTCCAGTCAGAGGTGCACCCATATACTACTACTCTCTAGACATCGCCCTCAAAATCAATATTTAATTCAATTTATTACCTCATCTTGAATGCTGAGCAACTGTACCTCCTTGAGCAACCTCCCATGCGGGACCTTGTTGAATGCCTTAATAAAGTCTAGGTCAAGACGACATCCACTGCCTTGCCTATACCCACTTTCCTGGTAAATTCCTCAAAAAATTCCATAAGATTGTTGAGATCTGACCTACCATGCACAAAGCCATAATGACTATCCCTAATCAGTCCATGTTTATTCAAAATATTTTTATATCTGGTCCCTTAGAATACCTTCCAGAATTTTCCCATAACTGATGTCAGAATCACTGGCCTATAATTTCCCGGTTTTATATTTTGAGCCTTTCTTAATCAGTGGAAAAACATTGACTAGCTTCCAATCCTGTGCTACCTCTCCTGTTGCTAATGATGATTTAAATATCTCTGCTAGGGCAATTTCTGCACTCCCCTCCAGTAGGGTCCAAAGGAATACCTTGTCAGGCCCTGGGGATTTACCTACACTAATTTTCGTCAGGATAGCAAACACCCCCTCCTCTGTAATGAAGTTGATGCAACTTTACCTCATTTTTATACACTCCACGTCCATTCCCAGAGTAAGTACAGATGCAAAAAAAAAATTATTTAAGATCTCCCTATCTGTTTTAGCTCCAAGCATGGATTACCATTCCAATCTTCCAGAGGACTAATTTTGTTCCTTGCAATCCTTTGCTCTTAATATATCTGTCGAATCCCTGAAGATCCTCCTTCAGCTTGTCTGCTAGAGCAACTTCATGCTGTCTTTTAGCCCTTCTGATTTCAAAGATTCAAAGGTCTAATTTAACATCAGAGAACTGTATACAATACATCCCGAAATGCTTTTTCTTCCCAAAACATCCACCAAAGCAGGTAAGTGCCCCAAAGAATGAACCACAGTTAAATGTGAGAACTGTAAAGTCCCCCTTTTAACTGACGTACATTCTTTAGGGCATTCCTCTGTTCTCTTGCAATTCTTACTCTTGTAACCCTCAGGTTCGGCTATCAGCTTACTAGAGGGAAAGACACCTCTGCTCCAGCCGAACTTGGAAAACCTTGTTTGGGTGGATGCTGCGTGATGTGTTCCTGTTACAAATCAGTACCACAAAATAATAAACAGTACACAATATGCAATTGAGCTTTATAATTCTTAACTTGACTATAGGGTTAGTAAAGAAACAAAAAAAAAAGAATAAGTGCCCATTCTCATGAAACAGTCTATTTCACAACGTTGGAGCTCACAGTTTTCAGTCGGTTCGTTCTCCCTCGATTTTCTCCCCAGGTGTCAACTTCCGACCCCATTCCAAGTCCACTCCGTCCTGTAGTCTATGACTTCCCTGTTCTGGCATCTTCTCTCTTTATCTTCCACCAAACAACAGACCACGGGGAATCCCTTCTCTCAACCCCCAAGAAAGAAACAACATGCCTCTCATTGGATGGCACACATTCCAAAGGCCCCGTTATCTCTAGTCATAACCCAAACATTGCTGCTATAGAGAAACCATTACATTAGCAGTGAAACATCAGAGAGGCCATTACATTAGGAGCAAAACCTTACAGTGTGTTACACTCTCTATAAGCACCTCATTTGTTCCTACCTGCTACGCACCTCCTTTTTCCTCTTAACCAGGGCCTTGATATCTCATAAAAACCAAGGTTCCCTACACTTGTTAACCTTTCCTGTTATTCTGACAGGCATATACAAACAAGCTTTGTTCTCTCAAAATTCTGCTTTAGAAGGCCACCCACTTACCAAATACACTTCTGCCAGAAAACTGCCTGTCACGTTGCAGGTTAATTAGGGTAGGTAGTTTAAATGGTTCAATAAAGACTAGATGGGCAAAGGACCTGTTTCTTTACTGTACTCTTCTATGACTATGACTCTAATAGGTTAAAAAGTCAGCATAGCATTGTGGACAAAGATCACATTCCATGCTGTATTGTTTCATTTCTGTTCTTTAATGAAGTAATTAAACTAGCAATTAAATGCCTAACTAAACTGATCCCTTCTGCTTACACAATCTCTGCACTATACTGCGCCTACCGATGCATCTCTGAAATACCTCTATCACAATTGCCTCCACCACCTCTGCTGGTACTGCAGTCTGGGCTCCCCTTACTCTTTATGTAAAATACTTGTCCCATAAACCTCCTTTGAAATCCTCTCTCATTTTATCATGCCCTCTAGCATTAGATATTTTGGTTCAGGGAAAAACATACCAACTGTTTACTCTTTATATGCCTCTAATAACCTTATAAATCTCCAAAAGGTCTCTCCTCAGCATCTACTGCTCCAGAGAAAACAACCCAAGTTTCTTCAATCTCTCCTTATAGCACCGACTCTCTAATTTGCTCCCCCTCCAAGCCTCCACATCTTTCCCGAAACAGAGCAATCAGAAATAAATTTAATAGCCATGATATGGCCTCACTAGAGTTTTATAAAGCTACAACTCTTGAACTCAATGCCTTGACAAATTCAATATGCCTTCTTCCTACTTTACCACCCTATGAACCTGTGTAGCCACATCTGGGGACCTCCTCTAGATCCTTCCGTACAGCACTACTGTTAAGAATCCTGCCATTAACAGTTAACAGTCAATAATCTTTACATTTTACCTCCCAAAGTGCAACATTGTCCCAAAGTGCCAGGGTCAAGGATGTTTCACAGTGGGTACAGGTAATTCTGAGATAGTAAGGTGAACAGCCAAACATTATGTCCCATATACAATAGGTACCAATGTCACGTAGGAACAAGGATAAGTTTTGCAAAGGGAATTTGTGAGCCAGGTAGAAAGTTAAAAAGCAGAATTGTAAGTTCAGGATTGTAATGTCATGTGCTGGTTAGGCAAGAAATACATAGATTCTCTACAGCAAACAACAGGAATTCTGCAGATGCTGGAAATTCAAGCAACACACATAAAAGTTGCTGGTGAACGCAGCAGGCCAGGCAGCATCTGTAGGAAGAGGTGCAGTCGACGTTTCAGGCCGAGACCTTTCGTCAGGACTAACTGAATGAAGAGTGAATAAGGGATTTGAAAGTCGGAGGGGGAGGGGGAGATCCAAAATGATAGGAGAAGACAGGAGGGGGAGGGATGGAGCCAAGAGCTGGACAGGTGATAGGCAAAAGGGATACGAGAGGATCATGGGACAGGAGGTCCGGGAAGAAAGACAAGGGGGGGGGGGGACCCAGAGGATGGGGCAAGGGGTATATTCAGAGGGACAGAGGGAGAAAAAGGAGAGTGAGAGAAAGAATGTGTGCATAAAAATAAGTAACAGATGGGGTACGAGGGGGAGGTGGGGCCTAGTGGAAGTTAGAGAAGTCGATGTTCATGCCATCAGGTTGGAGGCTACCCAGACGGAATATAAGGTGTTGTTCCTCCAACTTGAGTGTGGCTTCATCTTTACAGTAGAGGAGGCCGTGGATAGACAAGTCAGAATGGGAATTGGATGTGGAATTAAAATGTGTGGCCACTGGGAGATCCTGCTTTCTCTGGCGGACAGAGCGTAGGTGTTCAGCAAAGCGGTCTCCCAGTCTGCGTCGGGTCTCGCCAATATATAAAAGGCCACATCGGGAGCACCGGACGCAGTATATCACCCCAGCTGACTCACAGGTGAATTGTTGCCTCACCTGGAAGGACTGTTTGGGGCCCTGAATGGTGGTAAGGGAGGAAGTGTAAGGGCATGTGTAGCACTTGTTCTGCTTACACGGATAAGTGCCAGGAGGGAGATCAGTGGGGAGGGATGGGGGGGGACGAATGGACAAGGGAGTTGCGTAGGGAGCGATCCCTGCGGAATGCAGAGAGAGGTGGGGAGGGAAAGATGTGCTTAGTGGTGGGATCCCGTTGGAGGTGGCGGAAGTTACGGAGAATAATATGTTGGACCCGGAGGCTGGTGGGGTGGTAGGTGAGGACCAGGGGAACCCTATTCCTGGTGGGGTAGCAGGAGGATGGAGTGAGAGCAGATGTATGTGAAATGGGGGAGATGCGTTTAAGAGCAGAGTTGATAGTGGAGGAAGGGAAGCCCCTTTCTTTTAAAAAAGGAAGACATCTCCCTCGTCCTAGAATGAAAAGCCTCATCCTGAGAGCAGATGCGGCAGAGACGGAGGAATTGCGAGAAGGGGATGGCGTTTTTGCAAGAGACAGGGTGAGAAGAGGAATAGTCCAGATAGCTGTGAGAGTCAGTAGGCTTATAGTAGACATCAGTGGATAAGCTGTCTCCAGAGAAAGAGACAGAAAGATCTAGAAAAGGGAGGGAGGTGTCGGAAATGGAGCAGGTAAACTTGAGGGCAGGGTGAAAGTTGGAGGCAAAGTTAATAAAGTCAACGAGCTCTGCCTGCGTGCAGGAAGCAGCACCAATGCAGTCCTCGATGTAGCGAAGGAAAAGTGGGTGCAGATACCAGAATAGGCACGGAACATAGATTGTTCCACAAAGCCAACAAAAAGGCAGGCATAAATAGGACCCATACGGGTGCCCATAGCTACTCCTTTAGTTTGGAGGAAGTGGGAGGAACCAAAGGAGAAATTATTAAGAGTAAGGACTAATTCCGCTAGACGGAGCAGAGTGGTGGTAGAGGGGAACTGATTAGGTCTGGAATCCAAAAAGAAGCGTAGAGTTTTGAGACCTTCCTGATGGGGGATGGAAGTATATAGGGACTGGACATCCATGGTGAAAATAAAGCGGTGGGGGCCAGGGAACTTAAAATCATCGAAAAGTTTAAGAGCGTGAGAAGTGTCATGAACATAGGTAGGAAGGGATTGAACAAGGGGGAATAAAACCGTGTCGAGGTATGTAGAAACGAGTTCGGTGGGGCAGGAGCAAGCTGAGACAATAGGTCGGCCAGGACAGGCAGGTTTGTGGATCTTGGGTAGGAGGTAGAAACGGGAAGTGCGAGGTGCGGGAACTGTAAGGTTGGTAGCAGTGGATGGGAGATTCCCTGAGCGGATAAAGTCGGTGATGGTGTGGGAGACAATGGCACCAGCTCCTTAGTGGGGTCACGATCGAGGGGTAAATAAGAGGAGGTATCCGCGAGTTGTCGCTGTGCCTTGGCAAGGTACAGGTCAGTATGCCAGACTACAACAGCACCCCCCTTATCGGCGGGTTTAATAATAAGGTTAGGATTAGTGCGGGGGAAGTGGAGAGCAGAGTGCTCCAAAGGAGTGAGGTTGGAATGGGGTACTTTATTAGGTACCTTTGGTTTGGTACCTAGTAAAGCTTCTGATAATGTTTTAAATTTTCTATGATTCTACATGCCCATCAGTAATAAACTATTTCTCGCCCTTCTCTATATTTTACATTGAGAAATGGCATATTTGCAATAGTATAGGTTGCTTTCATAAAATTATTTCAAAGATGACTTAGGACTTGAAAAATATAGCAAGTTCTACCTCCATGAGTGCACCTTTCTTAAGTTATGTTAATGATGGAATACTGACCATCAGCAAAGTGTTGCCCAGTGTCAAGTTGCAAAAAAAAAAAGCAAATTAAAATATATAGTATAAATTTAGATGCATAATGTAAATCATCAATTTAACTGGATGGCATATTAATCCCTCTCATTTGTTGATCTTGATTCTGTCTTCTACTTTGAAGTAAAGAGTTAGTAGAGGAAGAAGGAACATCAAACAATATAAAATAGCATAGGGAAGACCATAAGACAAAGGAGCAGAAGTAGGCTATTCGGCCCATCGAGTCTGCTCTGTCATTTATCATGAGCTGATCCATTTTCTCCTATTTAGTCCCACTCGCCTTGCCTTCTCACCATAACCTTTGATGCCCTGGCTACTCAGATACCTATCAATCTCTGCCTTAAATACATCCAATGACTTGGCCTCCACTGCTGCCCGTGGCAACAAATTCCATAGATTCACCACCCTCTGACTAAAAAAATTTCTTCGCATTTCTGTTCTGAAAGGGCGCCCTTCAATCCTTAAGTGATGCCCTCTCGTACTAGACTCCCCCATCATGGGAAACAACTTTGCCACATCCACTCTGTCCATGCCTTTTAACATTCAAAATGTTTCTATGAGGTCTCCCCTCATTCTTCTAAACTCCAAGGAATACAGTCCAAGAGCGGACAAACGTTCCTCATATGTTAACCCTCTCATTCCCAGAATCATTCTAGTGAATCTTCTCTGTACCCTCTAACGTCAGCACATCCTTTCTTAAATAAGGAGACCAAAACTGCCCACAGTCCTCCAAGTGAGGTCTCACCAGCGCCTTATAGAGCCTCAACACCACATCCCTGCTCCTATACTCTATTCCTCTAGAAATGAATGCCAACATTGCATTCGCCTTCTTCACTACTGACTCAACCTGGA
This sequence comes from Mobula birostris, assembly GCF_030028105.1. Classification (NCBI taxonomy): domain Eukaryota; kingdom Metazoa; phylum Chordata; class Chondrichthyes; order Myliobatiformes; family Myliobatidae; genus Mobula; species Mobula birostris. The sequence goes on from NC_092372.1 coordinate 112,370,065, forward strand.
GGTTAACTTTAAGGCTATCCTGTACGGGGACTCTAGTCCCGTTGCATCTCAGAACTTTAAATTCTTTCCCCATTTAAATAATAGTCTGCCCGTTTATTTTTTCTGCCAAAGTGCATAACCATACACTTTCCAACATCGTACTTCATTTGCCACTTCTCTGCCCATTCTTCCAATCTATCCAAGTCTCTCTGCAGACTCTCCATTTCCTCAGCACCACCAGCCCCTCCACCTATCTTCGTATCGTCAGCAAACTTAGCCACAAAGCCATCTATTCCATAATCTAAATCGTTGATGTACAATGTAAAAAGAAGCTGCCCCAACACCGATCCCTGCGGAACACCACTGGTAACTGGCAGCCAACCAGAATAGGATCCCTTTATTCCCACTCTCTGTTTCCTGCCAATCAGCCAACGCTCTATCCACGTATGTAACTTTCCCGTAATTCCATGGGCTCCTATCTTGTTAAGTAGCCTCATGTGTGGCACCTTGTCAAATGCCTTCTGAAAATCCAAATATACAACATCCACAGCATCTCCCTTGTCTAGCCTATTGGTAATTTACTCAAAAAATTGTAATAGGTTTGTCAGGCAGGATTTTCCTTTAAGGAATCCATGCTGAGTTCTGCCTATCTTGTCATATGCCTCCAGGTACTCTGTAACCTCATCCTTGACAATCGACTCCAACAACTTCCCAACCACGGATGTCAAGCTAACAGGTCTATAATTTCCTTTTTGCTTCCTTGCCCCCTTCTTAAATAGCGGATTGACATTTGCAATCTTCCAGTCCTCCGGAACCATGCCAGAATCTATCTCTATAAGTGATTGAGAACCAGGATTCGAGCAAAATAACAAGGCTGGGGTATCAGACCCAAGCATAACAAAATTATATACCAAAATTTCTGAGAAGTGCTTCTTGAGACTGTACCCTAATTGATGAGGAGGGTGTGACTTCCCAAAATTGTAATGTGCAGAACATCTTTGCTTCTGGCTTCTTTCTGACTAATGCAGATGATATATGTGTACTGCCATATCAATAAAGAACAGTAATTTCAAAGACAGAAATCACTGAAGTAGACTTTATCAGCAAGTATAGTGTCAAGGTAATATAGATGTGCATCCACGGTAGAATTATTGAAAATATAAAACTCTGGATGTCATTTATCCCATCATGTTCATGCTCAACAAAAGAAGGCAATCTATCTTCATCCCTTTTTTGAGCAATCGATCCGTAACTTTGCAGGTGAAGCCTTTTCAAATACACTTACAGAAACATTCAGTTTCTTCATGTACCTTCCTTTCAACCAATTCTCTCTCTCTGCTTGGGTTCTGCATTTCTCTGCAATTCGTCTGTCAAAATCTACTACTTATTTTTGACTCTTAGCTAGGTCCTTCCTTTTTTGTTCTTGCTTTCTTCTTGTAATTTCATACATTTTAATTCATTCTTTCTTTTCTGTTATCCGTCTTTACATCCTTAGGAGTCTGTGGAGATTCAGCATGATATCTAGAAATTTGATAAGCTTCTAGAGATGTGTATGGAGAATCTATTGACTGACTGTATCATGGCCTGGAATGGAAACACCAATGCCCTTAAATGGAAAATCCGATGAAAGGTGGTGAATCCAGCCCAGTATATCAAGGAAAGCCCTTCCAACCACTGAGCACACCTACATGAAATACTGCCATAGGAAACCAGCATCCAGAGATCCCCACCACCCAGATTATACTCTCTTCTCACTGCTCCCATCAGGTAAGGAGGGATTTTTTAGCCAGAGTAGTAAATCTGTCGAATACTCTGCCACAGACTGCAGTGGAGGCCAAGTCCATTTGTACATTTAAGGTAGAAGTTGACCGTTTCCTGATCGGTCAGGGCATCAAAGGATATGGCAAGAAGGGAGGTGCATGGGATTGAGTGGAACCCGGGATCAGCCAGGATGGAATGGCAGAGCAGATGCAATGGGCTGAATGGCCTAATTCTGGTCCTATGTCTTGTCTAAAGTACAAGAGCCTCAGGACTCGCACCAGCAGGATCAAATAAAGTTAGTACCCAACAACCATCAGGCTCTTGAATAAAAGGGGATAATTACACTGATTTGCTACATCATTTTAATGTTCCTACAAGCAATGATCTCACTTTGAGGGCTCTTTATCTCACTATCTCATGTTCTCACTATTTATTGCTATTTATTTATATTTACATTTGCAGTTTCTGTGCTCTGGTTAATCTTTCATAGTTCCTGTTATAGTTACTACTCTATAGATTTATTGAGCATGCCCACAGGAAAATGAACCTCAGTGTTATATATTGTGACATATATTTACTTTGAACTTTATCCAATTTTCCTTCATAGCTAAGGTTACTCATGGAGTTATCATAATATGATAGAATTTTATATAAAGCTTTAAAGTAAATTGATATCGGAATTAAGTAAGCAACGAATGTACAAGACAGGACTGGGAAACTACATTAAAAAGCACAAATTGTCATGTTGAAAAATACTATAGATTCCAGAATGATTCTCATGGATTGCATGGTAGCTAACGTAATTCCACTGAATAAGATACCATCAGACTGTTTTAAAACATTCATGCAAGCTTTTGTTTGAAAACTCATTAGATTGAAATAGAATCAACATTTTGTTTGCATCCCACCTCTGACCTGGTAGCAAGCTTTTAAAAAGTTGAACGTGAAAGATAGGTATTAGAAGAAAATTTGAACAAACTGCAGTGATCAGATATTTGAAATAAGACAATGAGACCATGCAATATAGAAGCAGAATTAGCCCATTTGGCCCATCGAGTCTGCTCCATCATTTCATCATGATTTTTCCATTTTCCCTCTCAGTCCCAATCTACTGCCTTCTCCCTGTATACCCTGAAAAATCAAGAATCTATCAACCTCTGCCTTAAAGATACCTAAAGACTTGCCCTCCACAGCCACCTGTGGCAACAAATCCGACAGATTCTGGCAAAATAAATTCCTCTTCAAGTCTGTTCTATTCTGAGGCTGAGTCCTCTGGTCTTAGACTCGATTACCATAGGAAACATACTCTGTGCAGGTTTCAATGACGTCACTCCTAATTCTTCTGAATTCCAGTGAGTAGAAGACCCAAGCCATCAAATGCTGCTCATATGACAAGCTATCTTCATGAATTATCTTTGTGAACCTCCTTTGAACCCTCTCCATAGTAGCTTAGAATAGGGCCCAAAACTACTCACAATATACCAAGTGAGGTTATGATGTTGCTACCACTAGAAAGATCAAGTGGCAAGACATGATAGATGGCTGACCTGGGTTTTCCAGAATTTTAACACTATTATTTCAGATTTCTGTTGTCTGTAGTTTGTGTTTTGTTTTCTAACTCTTATTTACCCAAGGAGTCTACTAAGTGAATTTTCAGAAGGATAATGCCACTGCTACTCACAATATACAGTTAACCAAGGCTGGAAATACTATCAATACTTTAATGGGGCCAGAAAGGAGATCACCATCAATCATGCTTGTTTATTTTCAGAGGCAAAATGTACTTTATGCACATCATTTTGAATCATCCTCCACTCTACAATTCATAATTTATCTTGCATTTATGCAGTAGTTGTTTCTTTTCATCTTCATGCAACAGACTGTTTGCGCTGTACAACAAACAGTATTGTCAATAAAGATTCAAAACTCATTAGGATACATACACTCTTAGATCACTGCATACAGTTATTTCATCCACTCACAATGCGAGTGGGCTTATCCTGTTTCTTTTCAAATTGATTTTATCGATTTTTACGAATATATTCTTTTCAGTGGCTGGGTTGTAAAGGTTGTGAATTAAAAACGCAAACAACAACAAGGTTGTGAATTATGAGTGATTGAAATGGGTGCACATTTACCAGTTCGTTTGTTGAATTTGCATGAATATGTTATACCTCAGTTGAACGGATAAGCAACTATTCGCATTTTTATAACTATAAATCCAATGGTTACCTGATCTGGACGTGCTGCTGAACGGCCTCGCCACGATTCAGTGCCGAAAGACGACGGGCGAGAGGAAGAGTGCGGCCTCGCGTGGCGGCGCGTGGTTGCCGAGGCTGTGAGGCGTCGCCCAGGTTCTTTTCCCGTTAAACGGTTCCGTGTTCTTTCAGGCAGCGCGTGTCGGCGGAAACCGGCCGAAACTCAATCCTCCCGATTTGGGAATAGGCCATTGACCTTCTGTAGTTAAGGCCGTATGTCTGTAGCGTGGGCGGGGTTATTTTTTTTGGAGGGAAGGTGAAAATCGACGGTGTCAAATTTAAAAGAAAAACATTCTCACCTTACCTTTCATCATCACGGCAGAACAACTGCGAGAAATTTGGAAAAAAATTGAACTTTACACCGAAGCAAAAAGAGCCAATAGAAAGAAGATAAAATAAATAACCGCCCAGCATCGCTGCGACATTTCATTAATCTGAAACGCCTTAGTTTAGTTTATGCTCGAACTTTTCGGGAAAGTACCCACCACATTCTTGGATTCTGGCCCCTTCCGACAAAATCCACCATGACGTCAATGATTGCAATTCCCAGCTTGCACAAGCCGAAAAGGAAATGGCGATTTGGCGCTTACACTATCCACGTTGTAAAAGACACTAGACCAATATCAAATGAAAATCTGGCAGAGCCCGGTGCAGTCCATCATTATTAGAAAAAAAGGACTGGATATGTGAATGCAAATTTACAAACGACATGGAAGTGGGATGATGTTTTTGCAGGGAAATGTACCATGGACATGTGGTCGATGTTTAGGGATCTCTTGCAGGATGTTAGGGATAAATTTGTCCCGGTGAGGAAGATAAAGAATGGTAGGGTGAAGGAACCATGGGTGACAAGTGAGATGGAAAATCTAGTCAGGTGGAAGAAGGCAGCATACATGAGGTTTAGGAAGCAAGGATCAGATGGGTCTATTGAGGAATATAGGGTAGCAAGAAAGGAGCTTAAGAAGGGGCTGAAGAGAGCAAGAAGGGGGCATGAGAAGGCCTTGGCGAGTAGGGTAAAGGAAAACCCCAAAGCACTCTTCAATTATGTGAAGAACAAAAGGATGACAGGAGTGAAGGTAGGACCAATCACAGATAAAGGTGGGAAGATGTGCCTGGAGGCTGTGGAAGTGAGAGAGGTCCTCAATGAATACTTTTCTGCGGTATTCACTAATGAGAGGGAACTTGATGACGGTGAGGACAATATGAGTGAGGTTGATGTTCTGGAGCATGTTGATATTGAGGGAGAGGAATTGTTGGAGTTTTTAAAATACATGAGGACAGATAAGTCCCTGGGGCCTGACCGAATATTCCCCAGGCTGCTCTACGAGGCGAGGGAAGAGATTGCTGAGCCTCTGGCTAGGATCTTTATGTCCTCATTGTCCACGGGAATGGTACCGGAGTCCCCTTGTTCAAAAAAGGTAGTAGGGATAGTCCAGGTAATTATGGACCAGTGAGCCTTACGTCTCTGGTGGGAAAGCTGTTGGAAAAGGCTGAGAAGTGGCGGATGGAGTTCAACCCGGAGAAGTGTCAGGTGGTACACTTTGGAAGGACAAACTCCAAGGCAGAGTACAAAGTAAATGGCGGGATACTTGGTAGTGTAGAGGAGCAGAGGAATCTGGGGGTACATGTCCACAGATCCCTGAAAGTTGCCTCACAGGTAGATAGGGTAGTTAAGAAAGCTTATAGGGTGTTAGCTTTCATAAGTCGAGGGATAGAGTTTAAGAGTCATGAGGTAATGATGCAGCTCTGTAAAACTCTGGTTAGGCCACACTCGGAGTACTGTGTCCAGTTCTGGTTGCCTCACCATAGGAAAGATGTGGAAGCATTGGAAATGCAAAGGAGATTTACCAGGATGCTGCCTGGTTTAGAGAGTATGCATTATGATCAGAGATTAAGGGAGCTAGGGCCTTACTCTTTGGAGAGAAGGAGGATGAGAGGAGACATGATACAAGATATTAAGAGGAATAGATAGAGTGGACAGCCAGCGCCTCTTCCCCCAGGGCACCACTGCTCAATACAAGAGGACATGGTTTTAAGGTAAGGGGTGGGAAATTCAACGAGGAAGGTTTTTCACTCAGAGTGTGGTTGGTGCGTGGAATGCACTACCTGAGTGAGTGGTGGAGGCAGATACACTGGTGAAATTTAAGAGACTACTAGACAGGTATATGAAGGAATTTAAGGTGGGAGGTTATATGGGAGGCAGGGTTTAAGGGTCGGCACAACATTGTGGGCCGAAGGGCCTGTACTGTGCTGTATTATTCCAGGTCCGATGAAGAATGAACTGCAAAGGACATACAAAACTAGGAAAGGATTGTTCTACATTATCCTGGCACAGAATGCTAGAAGCAGTACCTGAAAGCAGTGGGGGGGGCATTTCCAGTTGGGGGATTTCCAGTTGTTAGTAATTGACGCCAATTATACTTAATATTTCAGTGACAATGTAAATATATTGTTTGATTAAGCATTCTTGATTGTTCAAATAATTTTATATAATTATGGATTATATGAAATAATACATGAATTACACACATCGTGACACTACCACATGATATGTGTGCATCTTGCTAAAATGAACATACTAAGATCTATTCTCCTGGGTTCATAACTTTTTCTTCCGATTAGTTTTTATGTTTTAGAGTAAAAGAAAACATAACAATGGTGATGAGGCATTTTTAAAATGAATCCAGGATGAGTACTTACCAGCGAAACATTTGAGTTTTCAAAAAAGCACAGCAAGAACTAGACAAGTTTTTAAAAAGCTCAGTTCTTATTTTCTCTTTGGAGCAGCATGTTTTGTTCGCAACAGGAAAGATGATCAATTAAAAAAAAGACAGAAAACAAAATAATTTGTGGATTCAAAAACTCTTGCACCCTGCCTCTCACTGCCCCGTTCTCTCTCGTTACCTGCCCCTCTCTGCACCATTCTCACACGCACTCTCTCCCTTAGTGCCTCGTTCTCTCTTGCGCTCTCCCCTTCACTACCCCGTTCTCTCTCGTGTTCTCCCGCTCTCAGCCCCGTCCTCTCTCGCGCCCTCCCCCTCTCTGCCACGTTCTCTCTCGCGCTCTCCCCATCACTGCCCCATCCTCTCAGGCTCTCTCCCCCACTCTGCCTCCATCTTGCTCGCTGCCCCTCTCTGCCCAGTTCGTTCTTGCGCCCTGCCCCTCTCCGCCCCGTCCTCTCTCGCGCCCTCCCCCTCTCTGCCCTGTTCTCTGTCACTCCCTCCCCCTCTCTGCCTCCGTGTTCATCGCTGCCCATCTCTGCCCTGTCCTCTCTCGCACCCTCCCCCTGTCTGCCCTGTCTTCTCTCCTGCCCTCCCTCTCTCTACCCCATCCTCTCTCGATCCCTCCCTCTCTGCCCCGTCCAGTCTCGTGCCCTCGCTCTCTCTGCCCCTTTCTCCCTCGCACCCTGCCCTTCTCTTCCCTGTTCCCTCTCGTGCCCTGCCACTCTCTACCCCGTTTTGTCTCGCGCCCTGCCCCTGTCTGCCCCATCCTCTCTCGCTCCCTCCCCCACTCTGCCCTGACCTCCCTCGCTCACTCCCGCTATCTGCCCACTCCTCTCTCGTGCCCTCCCCCTCTCTGCCCCATTCTGTATCTCGCCCCAGCCCACTCTGCCCAGTTCTATCTGGCGCCCTGCCCCTTTCTGCCCTGTTTTCTCTCACGCCCTCCCCCTCTCTGCCCCGTTCTCTCTCGCTCCCTCCCCCACTCTGCCACCATCTTGATCGCTGCCCCTCTCTGCCCCGTTCTCTCTTGCGCCCTGCCCCTCTCTGTCCTGTTCCCTCTCACGCCCCTCCCTGCCCCGACCTCTCTCATGCCCTGCCTCTCTCTGCCCCGTTCTCTCTCGCACCCTGCCCCTCTCTGCCCCCTTCTCTCTCGCGTCCTGCCCCTCTCTGCTCTGTTCTCCCACACGCCATGTCTCTCTCTGCCCCGTGCCCTCTTGCTCCCTCCGCTTTCTGCCCCAACCTCCCTCGCTCTCTCCCCCTCTCTGCCCTGTCCTCTCCCACTCCCTTACCCTCTTTGCCCTGTTATCTCTTGTGCCCTCCCCTCTCTGCCTATTCTCTCTTGCTCCATCCCCAGTTGGCCCATTCTCTGCTGCTCCCTCCTGCTCTGTGTCCTTCTCTTCCCTGTTCCTTCTCGTGCCCTGCCACTCACTACCCCGTTTTGTCTCGCGCACTGCCCCTGTCTGCCCCGTCCTCTCTCGCTCCCTCCCCAACTCTGCCCTGACCTCTCTCGCTCACTCCCCCATCTGCCCACTCCTCTCTCTGCCCCGTTCTATCTGGCACCCTGCCCCTTTCTGCCCTGTTCTCTCTCATGCCCTCCCCATCTCTGCCCCGTTCTCTCTCACGCCCTGCTCCTCTCTGTCCCGTTCCCTCTCACGCCCCCCCTGCCCCGACCTCTCTCGTGCCCTCCCCCTCTCTGCCCTGTTCTCTCTCGCGTCCTACCCCTCTCTTCTCCGATTTCTCTTGCTTCCTCTCCCTCTCTGCCCCGTTCTCTCTCTCTTGCCTCCTCCCCCTCTCTACCCCAACCTCTCTTGCGCCCTCCCTCTCTCTGCCCCGACCTCTCTCGCTCCCTCCCATTCTCTGTCCCTTCCGCTCTCTTGCCCTCGCTGTCTCTGCCCCGTTCTCTCTCGCGCCCTGCCCCTCTCTGCCCCGTTCCCTCTCGCGCCCTGTCCCTCTCTGCCCCATTCTCTCTTGCGCCCTGCCCCTCTCTTCCTTCCTCTCCCACGCTGCCCCGTTCTCTCTCGCGCCCTGCCCGTCTCTGCCCCGTTCTCTCTCGCGCCCTGTCCCTCTCTGCCCCATTCTCTCTCGCTCCCAACCTCTCTCTTCCTTCCTCTCCCTCGCTGCCCCCTTCTCTCTTGCGCCCTGCCCGCCTCTGCCCCGTTCTCTCTCGCGCCCTGCCCGCCTCTGCCCCATTCTCTCTCGCACCATGCCACTCTCTGCCCCGTTCTCTCTTGCGTCCTGCCCCTCTCTGCTCTGTTCTCCCACATGCCATGTCTCTCTGCCCCATTCCCTCTCGCTCCCTCCGCTTTCTGCGCCATTCTCTCTCGCTCCCTTCCCCTCTCTGCCCAGTTCTCTCTCGCTCCATCCCCCACTCCGCCCCGTTCTCTCGCTCCCTCCCCCATTCTGCCACCATCTTGATAGCTGCCCGTCTCTGCCCATTCTCCCTTGCACCCTGCCTCTCTCTGCCCTGTTCTCTTTCGCCCTCTCCTCCTCACTGCCCTGTTCTCTCTTGCGTTCTCCACGTCACTGCCCAGTTCTCTCTTGCGCTCTCCACGTCACTGCCCAATTCTCTCTTGCGCTCTGCCCTTCACTGCCCCGTTCTCTCTCGCGCACTCCCCCTCTCTGCCCCATCCTGTCTCGTGCCCTCTGTGACCCGTGCTTTCTCGCGCCCTGCACCTCTCTGCACCGTTCTCTCTCGCGCCCTCCCCCTCTATGCCCCGTTCTCTCTTGCGTCCAGCCCCTCTCTGCCCCGCTCTCATTCACGCCCTGCCCCTCTCTGCCCCGTTCTCTCTCACACCATCCCCCTTTCTGCCCTGTACTCTTTTGCTCCCTTCCCCTCTCTGCTCCGTTCGCTCTCACTCCTGCCCGCTCTCTGTCCCGTCCGCTGTCGCTCCCTCCCCATCTCTACCCTGTCCGCCCTCGCTCGCTTCCCCTCTCTGCCCCGTTGTCTCTCGCTGTTCTCCCCCTCATTGACCCGTTCTCTCTCGCGCACTCCCCCTCTCTGCCTCCATGTTCATCGATGCCCATCTCTGCCCCATCCTCTCTCGCACCCTCCCCCTGTCTGCCCTGTCCTCTCTCCCGCCCTCCCCCTCTCTGGCCATCCTCTCTCGAGCCTGCCCCCTCTCTGCCCCGTTCTCGCTTGCACCCTGCCCCTCCCTGCCCCGTTTTGTCTCGCGCCATGCCCCTCTCTGCTCTGGTCTCTCTCACTCCCTCCTGCTCTCTGCTCTGTTCCCTCTCGCTCCCTCCCCTTTCTGCACCTTTCTCCCTCGCTCCCTCCCTCTCTCTACCCCGTCCTCTCCCGCTCCCTCCCCCTCTCTGCCACAACCTCTCCCGCTCCCTCCTCCTCTCTGGCCTGTCCTCTCTTGCGCCCTCCCCCTCTCTGCCCCATTCTCTCTCGCACCCTGCCTCTCTCTGCTCCGTTCTCTTTCGCGCTCTCCCCCTCACTGCCCCGTTCTCTCTCGCGCACTCCCCCTCTCTGCCCTGTCCTGTCTCGTGCCCTGCCCCTCTGTGACCCGTGCTTTCTCACGCCTTGCACCTCTCTGCACCGTTCTCTCTCACTCCCTCCCCCACTCTGCCACCATCTTGATCGCTGCCTGTCTCTGCCCATTCTCTCTCGCACCCTGCTGCTCTCTGCCCCGTCCCCTCCCGTGCCCTGCCCCTCTCTGCCCCGGTCTCTCTGGTGCCTCCCGCTCTCTGCCCTGTTCCCTCTCGTGCCCTGCCCCTCGCTGCCCCGTTCTCTTTCGCGCATGTCCCTCTCTACCTCGGTCTCTCTCGCGCCCTCCCGCTCTCTGCCCCGTTTCCTCTCGCTCTCTCCCCTTTCTACGCCATTCTCCCTCGCTCGCTCCATCTCTCTGCCCCGTCCTCTCCCACTCCCTCCCCCTATCTGCCCCAACCTCTCCTGCTCCCTCCCCTCTCTGCCCCGTCCTCTCTCGCGCCCTCCCCCTCTCTGCCCCGTCCTCTCTCGCGCCCTATCCCTCTCTGTCCCGTCCTCTCTCCGTCCCTCCCCCACTCTGCCCCGACCTCCCTCGCTCTCTCCCCCCTCTGCCCCATCCTCTCTCGCACCCTACCCCTCTCTGCCCCATTTGCTCTGGCGCCCTGCCCCCTCTGCCCCATCCTCTCTCGCTCCCTCTCCCTCTCTGCCCCATTTGCTTTCACTCCTTTCCACTCTCTACCCCGTCCACCTTCGCGCCCTGTCTCTCTTTGCCCCGTTCCCTCTCTCTCCCTCCCCTTTCTGCCCCATTCTCCCTTGCTCCCTCCCTCTCTCTGTCGCTTCCTCTCCTACTCCTTCCTCTTCTCTGCACCGTCCTCTCCTGCTCCCTCCGCCTCTCTGCCCTGTCTTCTCTCGCTCCCTCCCCCCTCCGCCCCGTTCGCTTTCGCTCCCTTCCACTCTCTACCCCATCCACCCTCGCGCCCTGCCTCTCTGTGCCCCGTTCTCTCTCGCGCCCTCCCCTCTCTGCCCATTCTCTCTCGCTCCGTCCCCAGTTGCTCCATTCTCTGCTGTGCCCTCCCGCTCTGTGCCCCGTTCCCTCTCGTGCCCTGGACCTCTCTTTCCCGTTCTCTCTTGCTCCCTCCAGCTCTGTGCCCCGTCCTCTCTTGCGCCCTCCCGCTCTCTGCCCCGTTCCGTCTCGCTCTCTCCCCTTTCTGCCCCGTTCTCTCTTCCTTCCTCCCCCTCTCTGCCCCATTCTCTCTCGCGCCCTGCCCCTCGCTGCCCCATTCTCTCTCGTGCCCTTCCACTCTGCGCCCTGTTCTCACTCGCCTCCTCCCCCTCTCTGCCCCGTTCTCTCACACCCTGCCCCTCTCTGCCCCGTTCTCTCTCGCGCCCTGCCCCTCCCTGCCCCGTTCTCTCTTGCGCCCTGCCCCTCTCTGCCCAGTTTTCTCTTGTGCCCTGTGCCTCTCTGCCCCGTTGTCTCTCACGCCCAGCCCCTCTCTGCCCCGTTGTCCCTCACGCCCAGCCCCTCTCTGCCCCGTTGTCCCTCACGCCCAGCCCCTCTCTGCCCCGTTGTCTCTCGCGCCCAGCCCCTCTCTGCCCTGTTGTCTCTCACGCCCTGCCCTCTCTGCTCCAAAGACAAGGAATTCTGCAGATGCTGGAAATTCAAGCAACACACATCAAAGTTGCTGGTGAACACAGCAGGCCAGGCAGCATCTCTAGGAAGAGGTACAGTCGACGTTTTGGGCCGAGACCCTTCGTCAGGACTAACTGAAGGAAGAGCTGTTAAGAGATTTGAAAGTAGGAGGGGGAGGTCCAAAATGATAGGAAAAGACAGGAGAGGGAGGGATGGAGCCAAGGGCTGGACAGGTGATTGGCAAAAAGGATACGAGAGGATCATGGGACAGGAGGCCCTTAGAGAAGGAAAAGTGGGAGGGGGGGAAACCCGGAGGATAGGCAAGGGGTATAGTCAGAGGGACAGAGGGAGAAAAAGGAGAGAGAGAGTAAGAATGTGGCCGTGGATAGACATATCAGAATGGGAATGGGATGTGGACCGTGGATGGACATATCAGAATGGGAATGGGATGTGATGGAATGGAATGGGATGGGATGTGGGATGGGATGTGAGAGCGTTCTCTCTCGTTCCCGATGTGGCCTTCTATATATTGGCGAGACCTGACGCAGACTGGGAGATCGTTTTACTGAACACCTACGCTCTGTCCGCCAGAGAAAGCAGGATCTCCCAGTGGCCACACGTTTTAATTCAACAGCCCATTCCCTCTCTGCCGCAATACCTCTTGCTCCCTCCATTCTGTCCCATTCGCTCTCGCTCCTACCCTACTCTGTCCCATTTTCTCTCGCTCCCTCCCATCTTGCCCTATTCTCTTGCACTCCCTCTGAACTTACCCCATTCTCTCTCGCTCCCTCACGCTCTCTGCCCCATTCTCTCTCGCTGCCTCACTCCATCCCACTCTCTAACTCAATCTCGCTCCCTCCCGCTGTCTGCTCCATTCTCTGTTGCTCCCTCCCCCTCCATGCCTCAATCTCGCTCCCACCTCCTCTCTGCCCTGTTCTCTCTTGCTCAGGCCCTGTCTCTGCCCCATTCTCTCTCGCTCCCTCCCCTTCTGTCACTCAATCTCACTCCCTCCCTTCCCCACTCTATACCATTCTCTCTTGCTCCCTCACCTCGTGCCCCATTCTCTCTCACTCCCTCACCTCGTGCCCCATTCTCTCTCGCTCCCTCCCCTCTTGCCCCATTGTCGCTCACTCCTTCTCCTCGCCCCATTATCTCTCGCTCCCTCACCTCTTGCTCCATTCTCTATCGCTCCCTCCACTTCTCTGGCTCAATCTCTCTCCCACCCCTCACTGCCCCATTCTCTCTCTCGCTCCGTCCCCGTCTCTGCCCCATTCCCTCTCGCTTCCTCCCCCTCTCTGCCTCAATCTCATTCTCTCCCCTCTTGACCCATTCTCTCTCTTGCTCCCTCCCCTCTTGCTCCATTCTCTCTCGCTCCCTCCACTTCTCTGACACAATCTCGCTCTGTTCCTGTCTCTACCCAATTCTCTCTCATTCCCTCCCCTTCTCTCACTCAATCTCACTAATTCCCTCACCCATTCTGTCCTATTCTCTCTCGCTCCCTCCCCTCTTGCCCTTTTCCCTCTTGCTCCCTCCCCCTTGCCCTTTTCTCTCTCGCTCCCTCCCCTTCTCTCACTCAATCTCACTAATTCCCTCCTCCACTCTGTCCCAATCTCTCGTGCTCCCTCCAAACTTACCTCATTCTCTCTTGCTCCCTTCCACTCCCTGCCTCGTTCTCTCTCGCTGCCTTGCTCCATCCCATTCTGTAACTCAATCTTGCTCCCTCCCCCTCATTGCCTCAATCTGCTCCATTCTCTGTTGCTCCCTCCCCCTCATTGCCTCAATCTCACTCCCTCCCTCTCCCTTCCCTAATCTCACTCCCTCCCCCTCTCTTCCTCGATCTTGCTCCCAATCCCTCTCTGCGTCGATCTCGCTCCCACCTCCTCTCTGCCCCGTTCTCTCTCGCTCCATTCCCGTCTCTGTCCTATTCTCTCTCGTTCCCTCCACTTCTCCCCCTCAATCTCAATCCCTCCCCCTCTCTGCCCTATTCTCTCTCGCTCCCTCCCCTTCTCTCACTCAATCTCACTCCTTCCCTTCCCCACTCGGCCCTTCCCCCTCTCTGCCTCAGACTAGCTCTCTCACCCTCTCAGCCCCATTCTCTTTCGCTCCTTCGCTCTCTCCCCAACTCTGCCCAATTCCCTCCCTGCCTCAATCTCGTTCTCTCCCACTCTCTGCCCCGTTCTGAGTTGTTTGCAACCAGTTTTATGACTGTTCTCTGTAAGATACAAAAGTTGGTTTCACAGTGCTGTCAATGCATTGATATTAAAAGAAGTATCCATTTCAATTTTACTCTAAAAAGTACTGACTGCAAACCTGACGGATACCTCTTAACCTACCATCCCAGATGATTCTGAGTTCTTTGCAATCTGGTTTATGCCTGTGCTTTTTAAGATACAAAAGTTGGTTTCACAGAGCATACAATGCTTTGACATTAAAAGAAGTAAACATTTCAAATTTACTCAAAAGTACTGACTGCAAACTTGATGGAAACCTCTTAACTTAACTTCCCAAATGATTGTGAATTGTTTGCAACCTGCTCTATGCCTATGCTCTTTAAGATACAAAAGTTGTTTTCTCAGTTCATACAATGATTTCATATAAAAAGAAGTATACATTTCAATTTTACTCAGAAGTACTGACTGCAACCCTTATGGAAACATCTCAACATACCTTCCCACAGGATTCTGAGTTGTTTGAAACCTGTATCATGCCTTTGCACATCAAGATAAAAAAGTTGATTTCTCAGTGCATACAATGCTTTCACATTAAAAGCATCATACATTTCAAGATTTCTCAAATCTACTGACTACTAACCTCATGGAAACATACATAGAAACATACATAGAAAATAGGTGCAGGAGTAGGCCATTCGGCCCTTCGAGCCTGCACCGCCATTTATTATGATCATGGCTGATCATCCAACTCAGAACCCCGCCCCAGCCTTCCCTCCATACCCCCTGACCCCCGTAGCCATAAGGGCCATATCTAACTCCCTCTTAAATATAGCCAATGAACTGGCCTCAACTGTTTCCTGTGGCAAAGAATTCCACAGATTCACCACTCTCTGTGTGAAGAAGTTTTTCCTAATCTCTGTCCTAAAAGGCTTCCCCTCTATCCTCAAACTGTGGCCCCTCGTTCTGGACTTCCCCAACATCGGGAACAATCTTCCTGCGTTTAGCCTGTCCAATCCCTTTAGGATTTTATACGTTTCAATCAGATCCCCCCTCAATCTTCTAAATTCCAACGAGTACAAGCCCAGTTCATCCAGTCTTTCTTCATATGAAAGTCCTGCCAGCCCAGGAATCAAACTGGTGAACCTTCTTTGTACTCCCTCTATGGCAAGGATGTCTTTCCTCAGATTAGGGGACCAAAACTGCACTGAACACTCCAGGTGTGGTCTCACCAAGGCCTTGTACAACTGCAGTAGTACTTCCCTGCTCCTGTACTCGAATCCTCTCGCTATAAATGCCAGCATACCATTCGCCTTTTTCACCGCCTGCTGTACCTGCATGCCCACTTTCAATGACTGGTGTATAATGACACCCAGGTCTTGTTGCACCTCCCCTTTTCCTAATCGGCCACCATTCAGATAATAATCTGTTTTCCTATTTTTGCCACCAAAGTGGATAACTTCACATTTATCCACATTAAATTGCATCTGCCATGAATTTGCCCACTCACCCAACCTATCCAAGTCACCCTGCATCCTCTTAGCATCCTCCTCACAGCTAACACTGCCACCCAGCTTCGTGTCATCCGCAAACTTGGAGATGCTGCATTTAATTCCCTCATCCAAGTCATTAATATATATTGTAAACAACTGGGGTCCCAGCACTGAGCCTTGCGGTACCCCACTAGTCACCGCCTGCCATTCTGAAACATCCTTACTTAACTTCCCACATGATTCTGATTGGATTGAAAGCTGTTCCATCACTCTGCTGATCAAGAAAAAGAAGTTGTTGCTCAGTGCATACAATGCTTTGACATTAAAAGAAGTAAACATTTCAAATTTACTCAAAAGTACTGACTGCAAACTTGATGGAAACCTCTTAACTTAACTTCCCAAATGATTGTGAATTGTTTGCAACCTGCTCTATGCCTATGCTCTTTAAGATACAAAAGTTGTTTTCTCAGTTCATACAATGATTTGACTTTAAAAGTGTATACATTTCAATTTTACTCAAAAGTGCTGACTGCATACCTTATGGAAACATCTCAACATAACTTCCCACAGGATTCTAAGTTGTTTGAATCCTGTATCCTGGCTCTGCACATCAAGATAAAAAAGTTGCTTTCTCAGTGCATTGAATACTTTGACATTAAAAGCAGCATATATTTCAATTTTACTCTAAACTACTGACTGCTAACCTCATGGAAACATCCTAACTTAACTTCCCACGTGATTCTGAGTTGACTGAAACCTGTTTCATGCCACTGCTCAACAAGATAAAAAAGTTGTTTTCTCAGTGCATTTCAATTTTACTCCAACCTACTGAATGCAAACCTTATAGAAGCATCTCAACATAACTTCTCAGTTGATTCTGAGTTGTTTGAAAGCTGCATCATGCCTCTGTACATCAAGATAGAAAAGTTATTTCGCAGTGCATACAATGCTTTAACATTAAAAGAATGTGCATTTCAATTGTACTCAAAAGTACTGACTGCAAACGTTATGGAAACATCTTAATTGAACTTCCCACATGATACTGAGTTCATTGAAACCTTTTCCATGACTCTGCTCAATAAGATAAAAAAGTTGTTGTCTCAGTGCTTACACTGCTTTGACATTCTACGTGAATACATTTGAATTTATTCAGAAGTACTGACTGCAAACCTTATGGAAACATACCCACATAACTTCCCACATGATTCTCAGTTGCCTGAAACCTGCATCTTTGCTCTGCACATCAAGATAAAAAAGTTGATTTCTCAGTGCATTAAAAGCTTTCTCATTTCAATTCAGTGTACATTTCAATTTTGCTCCAATCTACTGACTGCAAGCGTTATGGAAACATCCTAATTGAACTTTCCACATGATAATGAGTAGATTGAAACCTTTTCATGATTCTGCTCAAGAAGATAAAAAAGTTGTTATCTCAGAGCATACAATGCATTTACATTGAAGGTGTATTCATATCCATTTTACTCACAAGTACTGACTGCAAACCTTATGGAAACGTACCCACATAACTTCCCACATGATTCTCAGTTGTTTGAAACCTGCATCTTTGCGCTGCACATCAAGATAAAAAAGTTGATTTCTCAGTGCATTAAAAGCTTTCTCATTTCAATTCAGTGTACATTTCAAATTTGCTCCAATCTACTGACTGCAAGCGTTATGGAAACATCCTAACTGAACTTTCCACATGATAATGAGTAGATTGAAACGTTTGTCATGACTCTGCTCAACAAGATACATAAGTTGTTATCTCAGAGCATACAATGCATTTACATTGAAAGTGTATTCATTTCCATTTTATTCACAAGTACTGACTGCAAACCTTACGGAAACATATCCACATAACGTCCCACATGATTCTGAGTTGTTTGAAACCTGCATCATTGCTGTGCACATCAAGATAAAAAAGTTGATTTCTCACTGCGTCGAATGCTTTGTCATTAAAAGCAGTATACATTTCAATTTTACTCCAACCTACTGACTGCAAACTTTATGGAAACATCCTAACTTAACTTCCCATATGCTACTGAGTTCATTCAAACTTTTTCCATGATTCTGCTCAACAAGATAAAAAAATTGTTGTCAGTGCATACAATGCTTTGACATTCCATGTCAATACATTTCAATTTTACTCAGAAGTACTGACTGCAAACCTTATGGAAACATATCCACATAACGTCCTTCATGATTCTAAGTTGTATGAAACCAGCATCATTGCTCTGCACATCAAGATAAAAAAGTGGACTTCTCAGTGCGTTGAATGCTTTGACATTAAAAGCAGAATATATTTCAACTTTACTCCAATCTACTCACTGCAAACTTTATGGAAACATCCTAACTTAACTTTCCACATGATAATGAGTTGACTGAAACCATTTTCATGACTCTGCTCAACAAGATACATAAGTTGTTATCTCAGAGCATACAATGCATTTACATTGAAAGTGTATTCATTTCCATTTTACTCACAAGTACTGACTGCAAACCTTATGGAAACATATCCACATAACTTCCTTCATGATTTTGAGTTGTATGAAACCTGCATCATTGCTCTGCCCATCAAGATAAAAAAGTTGATTTCTCAGTGCATTGAAAGCTTTGACATTAAAAGCAGGAGACATTTTAATTTTACTCCAAACTACTGACGGCAAACTTTATGGAAACATCCAAACTTAAATTCCGACATGATAGTGAGTTCATTGAAACCTTTTCCATGACTGTGCTCAACAAGACAAAAAAATTGTTATCTCAGTGCATACAATGCTTTGACATTCCATGTGAATACATTTCAATTTTACTCAGAAGTCCTGACTGCAAACCTTATGGAAACATATGCACATAACGTCCTTCATGATTCTAAGTTGTTTGAAACCTGCATGATTGTTCTGCACATCAAGATAAAAAGGTTCATTGCTCAGTGCATTGAAAGCTTTGACATGAAAAGCAGTATACATATCAATTTTACTCCAAACTACTGACTGCAAACTTTATGGAAACATCCCATCGTAACTTCCCACATGATACTGACATCATTGAAACCTTTTCCATGACTCTGCTCAACAAGACAAAAAAGTTATTATCTCAGTGCATGGAATTCATTAACATTGAATGTGTATTCATTTCCATTTTACTCACAAGTACTGACTGCAAACCTTACGGAAACATATACACATAACGTCCCACATGATTCTGAGTTGTCTGAAACCTGCATCATTGCTGTGCACATCAAGATAAAAAAGTTGATTTCTCACTGCGTCGAATGCTTTGTCATTAAAAGCAGTATAAATTTCAATTTTACTCCAACCTATTGACTGCAAACTTTATGGAAACATCCTAACTTAACTTCCCATATGATACTGAGTTCATTCAAACCTTTTCCATGATTCTGCTCAACAAGATAAAAAAATTGTTGTCAGTGCATACAATACTTTGACATTCCATGTCAATACATTTCAATTTTACTCAGAAGTACTGACTGCAAACCTTATGGAAACATATCCACATAACTTCCTTCACGATTCTAACCTGTATGAAACCTGCATCATTGCTCTGCCCATCAAGATGAAAAAGTTGATTTCTCAGTGCATTGAAAGCTTGGACATTAAAAGCAGTAAACATTTTAATTTTACTCCAAACTACTGACTGCAAACTTTCTGGAAACATCCAAACTTAACTTCCCACATGATACTGACATCATTGAAATCTTTTCCATGACTCTGCTCAACAAGATAAAAAAAGTTCTTATGTCAGTGCATACAATGCTTTAACATTCCATATGAAGACATTTCAATTTTACTCAGAAGTACTGACTGCAAACCTTATGGAAACATATCCACATAACTTCCCACATGATTCTGAGTTGTTTGAAACCTGCATCTTTGATGTGCAGAGGAAGATAAAAAAGAGGATTTCTCAGTGCGTTGAATACTTTGACATTATAAGCAGTATACATTTCAACTTTACTCCAATCTACTGTCTGCAAACTTTATGGAAATATCCTCACTTAACTTCCCACATGATATTGAGTTCATTCAAACCTTTGCCATGATTCTGCTCAACAAGATAAAAAAGTTGTTCTCAGTGCATACAATGCTTTGACATTCCATGTGAATACATTTCAATTTTACTCAGAAGTACTGACTGGAAACCTTATGGAAACATATTCACACAACTTCCTTCATAATTCTAAGTTGTTTGGAACCTGCATGATTGTTCTGCACATCAAGCTAAAAAGGTTCATTGCTCAGTGCATTGAAAGCTTTGACATGAAAAGCAGTATACATATCAATTTTACTCCAAACTACTGACTGCAAACTTTATGGAAACATCCCAACGTAACTTACCACATGATACTGACATCATTGAAACCTTTTCCATGACTCTGCTCAACAAAACAAAAATGTTGATAACTAAGTGCATGGAATGCATTCACATTGAAAGTGTATTCATTTCCATTTTACTCACAAGTACTGACTGCAAACCTTATGGAAACATATCCACATAACTTCCCACATGATTCTGAGTTGTTTGAAACCTGCATCTTTGATGTGCACAGCAAGATAAAAAAAGTGGATTTCTCAGTGCGTTGCATGCTTTGACATTAAAAACAGTATACATTTCAACTTTACTCCAATCGACTGACTGCAAACTTTATGCAAACATCCTAACTTAACTTCCCACATGATACTGAGTTCATTCAAACCTTTTCCATGATTCTGATCAACAAGATAAAAAAGTTGTTGTCAGTGGATACAATGCTTTGACATTCCATGTGAATACATTTCAATTTTACTCAGAAGTACTGACTGCAAACCTTATGGAAACATATCCATATAACTTCCTTCATCATTCTCAGTAGTTTGAAAGCTGCATGATTGCTCTGCACGTCAAGATAAAAAAGTGGATTTCTCAGTGCATTGAAAGCTTTGACATTAAAAGCAGTATATATTTCAATTTTATTCCAAACTACTGACTTCAAACTTTATGGAAACATCCTAACTTAACTTCCCACATGATACTGACTTCATTGAAACCTTTTCCATGACTCTGCTCAATAAGACAAAAAAGTTGTTATCTCAGAGCATACAATGCATTTACATTGAAAGTGTATTCATTTCCATTTTACTCACAAGTACTGACTGCAAACCTGATGGAAACATATCCACATAACTTCCCACATGATTCCGTTTTGTTTGAAACCTGCATCATTGATGTACACAGCAAGATAAAAAAGAGGATTTCTCAGTGCGTTGAATGCTTTGACATTAAAAGCAGTATACATTTCAATTTTACTCCAAACTACTGACTTCAAACTTTATGCAAGCATCCTAACTTGACTTCCCACATGATACTGAGTTCATTCAAATCTTTTCCATGATTCTGCTCAACAAGGTAAAAAAGTTGTTGTCAGTGCATACAATGCTTTGACATTCCATGTCAATACATTTCAATTTTACTCAGAAGTACTGACTGCAAACCTTATGGAAACAAATCTACATAACTTACTTCACGATTCTCAGTTGTTTGAAACCTGCATGATTGCTCTGCACATCAAGATAAAAAAGTTGATTTCTCAGCGCATTGAAAGCTTTGACATTAAATGCAGTATACATTTCAATTTTACTCCAAACTACTGACTTCAAACTTTAAGGAAACATCCTAACTTAACTTCCCACATGATACTGACTTCATTGAAACCTTTTCCATGACTCTGCTCAACAAGACAAAAAAGTTAAGATCACAGAGCATACAAAGCATTTACATTGAAAGTGTATTCATTTCCATTTTACTCTCAAGTACTGACTGCAAACCTTATGGAAACATATCCACATAACTTCCTTCACGATTCTGAGTTGTATGAAACTTGCATCATTGCTCTGCCCTTCAAGATAAAAAAGTTGATTTCTCAGTGCATTGAAAGCTTTGAATTAAAAGCAGTATACATTTTAATTTTATCCAAACTATTGACTGCAAACTTTATGGAAACATCCAAACTTAACTTCCGACATGATACTGAGTTCATTGAAACCTTTTCCATGACTGTGCTCAACAAGACAAAAAAATTGTTATCTCAGTGCATACAATGCTTTGACATTCCATGTGAATACATTTCAATTTTACACAGAAGTCCTGACTGCAAACCTTATGGAAACATATCCACATAACGTCCTTCATGATTCTAAGTTGTTTGAAACCTGCATGATTGTTCTGCACATCAAGATAAAAAGGTTCATTGCTCAGTGCATTGAAAGCTTTGACATGAAAAGCAGTATACATATCAATTTTACTCCAAACTACTGACTGCAAACTTTATGGAAACATCCCAACGTAACTTCCCACATGATACTGACATCATTGAAACCTTTTCCATGACTCTGCTCAACAGGACAAAAAAGTTGTTATCTCAGTGCATAGAATACATTTACATTGAAAGTGTATTCATTTCATTTTACTCACAAGTACTGACTGCAAACCTTATGGAAACATATCCACATAACTTCCCACATGATCCTGAGTTGTTTGAAACCTGCATATTTGATGTGCACAGCAAGATAAAAAGGAGGATTTCTCAGTGCGTTGCATGCTTTGACATTAAAAACAGTATACATTTCAACTTTACTCCAATCGACTGACTGCAAACTTTATGGAAACATCCTAACTTAACTTCCCACATGATACTGAGTTCATTCAAACCTTTTCCATGATTCTGCTCAACAAGATAAAAAAGTTGTTGTCAGTGCATACAATGCTTTGACATTCCATGTGAAGACATTTCAATTTTACTCAGAAGTACTGACTGCAAACCTTATGTAAACATATCTACATAACTTACTTCATGATTCTCAGTTGTTTGAAACCTGCATGATTGCTCTGCACATCAAGATAAAAAAGTTGATTTCTCAGTACATTGAAAGCTTTGACATTAAAAGCAGTATACATTTCAATTTTACTCCAAACTACTGACTGCAAACTTTATGGAAACATCCTAACTTAACTTCTCACATGATACGGACTTCATTAAAACCTTTTCCATGACTCTGCGCAAGAAGACAAAAAAGTTGTTATCTCAGAGCATACAATGCATTTACATTGAAAGTGTATTCACTTCCATTGTACTCACAAGTACTGACTGCAATCCTTATGGAAACATATCCACATAACTTCCTTCATGATTCTAAGTTGTATGAAACCTGCATCATTGCTCTGCCCATCAAGATAAAAAAGTTGATTTCTCAGTGCTTTGAAAGCTTTGATATTAAAAGCTGTATACATTTCAACTTTACTCCAAACTACTGACTGCAAACTTTATGTAAACATCCTAACGTAACTTCCCACATGATACTGACATCATTGAAACCTTTTCCATGACTCTGCTCAACAAGACAAAAAAGTTCTTATCTCAGTACATAGAATGCATTTACATTGAAAGTGTATTCATTTCCATTTTACTCACAAGTACTGACTGCAAACCTTATGGAAACATATCCACATAACGTCCTTCATGATTCTAAGTTGTTTTAAACCTGCATGATTGTTCTGCATATCAAGATAAAAAAGTTGATTGTTCAGTGCACTGAAACCTTTGACATTAAAAGCAGTGTACATATCAATTTTACTCCAAACTACTGACTGCAAACTTTATGGAAACATCCTAACGTAACTTCCCACATGATACTGACATCATTGAAACCTTTTCCATGACTCTGCTCAACAAGACAAAAAAGTTCTTATCTCAGTGCATAGAATGCATTTAAATTGAAAGTGTATTCATTTCCATTTTACTCACAAGTACTGACTGCAAACCTTATCGAAACATATCCACATAACTTCCCACATGATTCTGAGTTGTTTGAAACCTGCATCTTTGATGTGCACAGCAAGATAAAAAAGAAGATTTCTCAGTGCATTGAATGCTTTGACATTAAAAGCAGTATACATTTCAACTTTACTCCAATCTACTGACTGCAAACTTTATGGAAACATGCTCACTTAACTTCCCACATGATACTGAGTTCATTCAAACCTTTTCCATGATCCTGCTCAACAAGATAAAAAAGTTGTTGTCAGTGCCTACAATGCTTTGACATTCCATGTGAATACATTTCAATTTTACTCAGAAATACTGACTGCAAACCTTATGGAAACATATCCATATAACTTCCTTCATGATTCTCAGTTGTTTGAAACCTGCATGATTGCTCTGCACATCAAGATAAAAAAGTTGATTTCTCAGAGCTTTGAATGCTTTGACATTAAAAGCAGTATACATTTCAATTTGACTCCAAACTACTGACTGCAAACTTTATGGAAACATCCTAACTTAACTTCCCACATGATACTGACTTCATTGAAACCTTTTCCATGACTCTGCGCAAGAAGACAAAAAAGTTGTTATCTCAGAGCCTACAATGCATTTACATTGAAAGTGTATTCACTTCCATTGTACTCACAAGTACTGACTGCAATCCTTATGGAAACATATCCACATAACTTCCTTCATGACTCTAAGTTGTATGAAACCTGCATCATTGGTCTGCCCATCAAGATAAAAAAGTTGATTTCTCAGTGCATTGAAAGCTTTGACATTAAAAGCAGTATACATTTTAATTTTCCTCCAAACTACTGACTGCAAAATTTATGGAAACGTCCAAACATAACTTCCCACATGATACTGACTTCATTGAAACCTTTTCCATGACTGTGCTCAACAAGACAAAAAAATTGTTATCTCAGTGCATACAATGCTTTGACATTCCATGTGAATACATTTGAATTTAACTCAGAAGTACTGACTGCAAACCTTATGGAAACATATCCACATAACGTCCTTCATGATTCTAAGTTGTTTGAAACCTGCATGATTGTTCTGCAGATCAAGATAAAAAAGTTGATTGCTCAGTGCACTGAAAGCTTTGACATTAAAAGCAGTGCACATATCAATTTTACTCCAAACTACTGACTGCAAACTTTATGGAAACATCCTAACGAAACTTCCCACATGATACTGACATCATTGAAACCTTTTCCATGACTCTGCTCAACAAGACAAAAAATGTTCTTATCTCAGTCCATAGAATGCATTTACATTGAGAGTGTATTCATTTCCATTTTACTCACAAGTACTGACTGCAAACCTTATTGAAACATATCCACCTAACTTCCCACATGATTCTGAGTTGTTTGAAACCTGCATCTTTGATGTGCACAGCAAGATAAAAAAGAAGATTTCTCAGTGCGTTGAATGCTTTGACATTAAAAGCAGTATACATTTCAACTTTACTCCAATCTACTGACTGCAAACTTTATAGAAACATCCTAACTTAACTTTCCACATGATAATGAGTTGACTGAAACCATTTTCATGACTCTGCTGAACAAGATACATAAGTTGTTATCTCAGAGCATACAATGCATTTACATTGAAAGTGTATTCATTTCCATTTTACTCACAAGTACTGACTGCAAACCTTATGGAAACATATCCACATAACTTCCCACATGATAGTGAGTTCATTGAAACCTTTTCCATGTCTCTGCGCAAGAAGACAAAACAGTTGTTATCTCAGAGCATACAATGCAGATACATTGAAAGTGTATTCACTTCCATTGTACTCACAAGTACTGACTGCAATTCTTATGGAAACATATCCACAGAACTTCCTTCATGATTCTCAGTTGTCTGAAACCTGCATGATTGCTCTGCCCATCAAGATAAAAAAGTTGATTTCTCAGTGCTTTGAAAGCTTTGACATTAAAAGCAGTTTACATTTTAATTTTCCTCCAAACTACTGACTGCAAAATTTATGGAAACATCCAATCTTAACTTCCGACATGACAGTGAGTTCATTGAAACCTTTTCCATGACTGTGCTCAACAAGAGAAAAAAATTGTTATCTCAGTGCATAGAATGCATTTATATTGAAAGTGTATTCATTTCCATTTTACTCACAAGTACTGACTGCAAACCTTATCGAAACATATCCACATAACTTCCCACATGATTCTGAGTTGTTTGAAACCTGCATCATTGATGTGCACAGCAAGATAAAAAAGAAGATTTCTCAGTGCGTTGAATGCTTTGACATTAAAAGCAGTATACATTTCAACTTTACTCCAATCTACTGACCGCAAACTGAATGGAAACATGCTCACTTAACTTCCCACATGATACTGAGTTCATTCAAACCTTTTCCATGATCCTGCTCAACAACATAAAAAAGTTGTTGTCAGTGCCTACAATGCTTTGACATTCCATGTGAATACATTTCAATTTTACTCAGAAGTACTGACTGCAAACCTTATGGAAACATATCCACATAACTTCCTTCATGATTCTCAGTTGTTTGAAACCTGCATGATTGCTCTGCACATCAAGATAAAAAAGTTGATTTCTCAGTGCATTGAAAGCTTTGACATTAAAAGCAGTATACATTTTAATTTTACTCCAAACTACTGACTGCAAAATTTATGGAAACGTCCAAACTTAACTTCCGACATGATAGTGAGTTCATTGAAACCTTTTCCATGACTGTGCTCACCAAGACAAAAAAATTGTTATCTCAGTGCGTACAATGCTTTGACATTCCATGTGAATACATTTCAATTTTACTCACAAGTACTGACTGCAAACCTTATTGAAGCATATCCACATAACTTCCCACATGATTCTGAGTTGTTTGAAACCTGCATCTTTGATGTGCACAGCAAGATAAAAAAGTTGATTTCTCAGTGCGTTGAATGCTTTGACATTAAAAGCAGTATACATTTCCACTTTACTCCAAAGTACTGACTGCAAACTTTATGGAATCATCCTAACTTAACTTTGCACATGATAATGAGTTCACTGAAACCATTTTCATGACTCTGCTCAACAAGACACATAAGTTGATAAATCAGAGAATAGAGTGCATTTACATTGAAAGTGTATTCATTTCCATTTTACTCACAAGTACTGACAGCAAATCTGATGGAAACATATCCACATAACTTCCCACATGATTCTGAGTTGTTTGAAGCCTGCATGATTGCTCTGCACATCAAGATAAAAAAGAGGATTTCTCAGTGCGTTGAATTCTTTGACATTAAAAGCAGTATAAATTTCAATTTTACTCCAAACGAGTGACTTCAAACTTTATGGAAACATCCTAACTTAACTGCCCACATGATACTGAGTTCATTCAAACCTTTTCCATGATTCTGCTCAACAAGATCAAAAAGTTCTTGTCAGTGCATACATTGCTTTGACATTCCATGTGAATAGATTTCAATTTTACTCAGAAGTACTGACTGCAAACCTTATGGAAACAGATCCACATAACTTCCTTCATGATTCTCAGTTGTTTGAAACCTGCATCATTGCTCTGCACATCAGGATAAAAAAGTTGATTTCTCAGTGCATTGAAAGCTTTGACATTAAAAGTTGTTTGAAACCTGCATCATTGCTCTGCACATCAAGATAAAAAAGTTGATTTCTCAGTGTTTGAAAGCTTTGACATTAAAAGCAGTATACATTTCAATTTTTCTCCAAACTACTGACTGCAAACTCTATGGAAACATCCTAACTTAACTTCCCACATGATACTGACTTCATTGAAACCTATTCCATGACTCTGCTCAACAAGCCAAAAAAGTTGTCATCTCAGAGCATACAATGCATTTAGATTGAAAGTGTATTCATTTTCATTTTACTCACAAGTACTGACTGCAAACCTTATGTAAATAAAAACAGTATGCATTTCAATTTTACTTGAAACTACTGACTGCAAACTTTATGGAAACATCCTAACTTAACTTCCCACATGATACTGACTTCATTGAAACCTTTTCCATGACTCTGCTCAACAAGACAAAAAAGTTGTTATCTCAGAGAATACAATTCATTTACATTGAAAGTTTATTCATTTCCATTTTATTCACAGGTACTGACTGCAAACCTTATGGAAACATATCCACATAACTTCCCACATGATTCTGAATTGTTTGAAACCTGCATCATTGCTGTGCACATCACGATAAAAAAGTGGATTTCTCAGAGCGTTGACTGCCTTGACAATAAAAGCAGTATACATTTCAATTTTACTCCAACCTACTGACTTCAAACTTTATGGAAACATCCTAACTTACCTTCCCACATGATACTGACTTCATTGAAACCTTTTCCATGACTCTGCTCAACAAGACAAAAAAGTAGTTGTCAGTGCATACAATGCTTTGACATTCCATGTGAATACATTTCAATTTTACTCAGAAGTACTGACTGCAAACCTTATGGAAACATATCCACAGAACTTCCTTCATAATTCTCAGTTGTCTGAAACCTGCATCATTGCTCCGCCCATCAAGATAAAAAAGTTGATTGCTCAGTGCATTGAAAGCTTTGACATTAAAAGTAGCTTACATTTTAATTTTACTCCAAACTACTGACTGCAAACTTTATGGAAACATCCAAACTTAACTTCAGACATGATAGTGAGTTCATTGAAACCTTTTCCATGACTGTGCTCAACAAGATAAAAAAGTTGTTATCTCAGAGCGTACAATGCATTGACATTCCATGTGAATACATTTCAATTTTACTCAGAACTCCTGACTGCAAACCTTATGGAAACACATCCGCATAACGTCCTTCATGATTCTCAGTTGTTTCAAACATGCATGATTGCTCTGCACATCAAGATAAAAAACTGGAATTCTTAGTGCATTGAAAGCTTTGACATTAAAAGCAGTATACATTTCAATTTTACTCCAAACTACTGACTTCAAACTTTATGGAAACATCCGTACTTAACTTCGCACATGATTGTGACTTCATTGAAACCTTTTCCATGACTCTACTCAACAAGACAAAAAAGTTGTTATCTCAGAGCATACAAAGCATGTACATTGAGAGTGTATACATTTCCATTTTACTCACAAGTACTGACTGCAAACTTTATGGAAACACATCCACATAACGTCCTTCATGATTCTCAGTTGTTTGAAAGCTGCATGATTGCTCTGCACATCAAGATAAAAAAGTTGATTTCTCAGTGCATTGAAACCATTGACATTAAAAGCAGTATACATTTCAATTTTACTCCAAACTACTGACTTCAAACTTTATGGAAACATCCGTACTTAACTTCGCAAATGATACTGACTTCCTTGAAACCTTTTCCATGACTCTGCTCAACAAGACAAAAAAGTTGTTATCTCAGAGCATACAAAGCATTTACATTGAAAGTGTATACATTTCAATTTTACTCAGAAGTCCTGACTGCAAACCTGATGGAAACATATCCACATAACGTCTTTCATGATTCTGAGTTGTTTGAAACCTGCATAATTGTTCTGCACATCAAGATAAAAAAGTTGATTGCTCAGTGCACTGAAAGCTTTGATATTAAAAGCAATATACATATCAATTTTACTCCAAACTACTGACTCCAAACTTTATGTAAACATCCTAACGTAACTTCCCACATGATACTGACATCATTGATACCTTTTCCATGACTCTGCTCAACAAGTCAAAAAAGTTCTTATCTCAGTGCATAGAATGCATTTACATTGAAACTGTATTCATTTCCATTTTACTCACAAGTACTGACTGCAAACCTTATCGAAACATATCCACATAACTTACCACATGATTCTGAGTTGGTTGAAACCTGCATCTTTGATGTGCACAGCAAGATAAAAAAGAAGATTTCTCAGTGCGTTGAATGCTTTGACATTAAAAGCAGTATACATTTCAACTTTAATCCAATCTACTGACTGCAAACTTTATGGAAACATCCTCAGTTAACTTCCCACATGACACTGAGTGCATTCAAACCTTTTCCATGATTCTGCTCATCAAGATAAAAAAGTTGTTGTCAGTGCCTACATTGCTTTGACATTCCATGTGAATACATTTCAATTTTACTCAGAAGTACTGACTGCAAACCCTATGGAAACATATCCACATAACTTCCTTCATGATTCTCAGTTGTTTGAAACCTGCATGATTGCTCTTCACATCAAAATAAAAAAGTGGATTTCTCAGTGGATTGAAAGCATTGACATTAAAAGCAGTATAAATTTCAATTTTACTCCAAACTACTGACTTCAAACTTTATGGAAACATCCTAACTTAACATCCCACATGATAATGACTTCATTGAAACCTTTTCCATGACTCTGCTCAACAAGACAAAAAAGTTGTTATCTCAGAGTATACAAAGCATTTACATTGAAAGTGTATACATTTCCATTTCACTCACAAGTATTGACTGCAAACCTTATGGAAACATATCCACATAACTTCCTTCATGATTCTAAGTTGTATGAAACCTGCATCATTGCTGTGCACATCAAGATAAAAAAGTGGATTTCTCAGTGCGTTGAATACATTGACATTAAAAGCAGTATAAATTTCAATTTTACTCCAACCTATTGACTTCAAACTTTATGGAAACATGCTAAATTACTTCCCACATGATACTGAGTTCATTCAAACTTTTTCCATGATTCTGCTCAACAAGATAAAAAAGTTGTTGTCAGTGCATACAATGCTTTGACATTCCATGTGAATACATTTCAATTTTACACAGAAGTACAGACTGCAAACCTTATGGAAACATTTCCAGATAACTTCCTTCATGATTCTAAGTTGTTTGAAACCTGCATGATTGTTCTGCACATCAAGATAAAAAAGTTGATTTCTCAGTGCGTTGAATGCTTTGACATTAAAAGCAGTATACATTTCTACTTTACTCCAACCTACTGACTTCAAACTTTATGGAAACATCCTCACTTAACGTCCCACATGATACTGAGTTCATTCAAACCTTTTCCATGATTCTGATCAACAAGATAAAAAAGTTGTTATTTCAGAGCATACAATGCATTTACATTGAAAATGTATTCATTTTCATTTTACTCACAAGTACTCACTGTGCAAACCTCATGCAAACATATCCACATAACTGCCTTCATAATTCTAAGTTGTATGAAACCTGCATCATTGCTCCGCCCATCAAGTTAGAAAAGTTGATTCCTCTGTGCATTGAAAGCTTTGACATTAAAAGCAGTATACATTTTAATTTTACTCCAAACTACTGACTGCAAACTTTATGGAAACATCCTAACTTAACTTCCCACATGATACTGACTTCATTGAAACCTTTTCCATGACTGTGTTCAACAAGATAAATAAGTTGTTCTCTCAGTGCGTACAATGCTTTGACATTCCATGTGAATACATTTCAATTTTACTCAGAAGTCCTGACTGCAAACCTTATGGAAACACATCCGCATAACATCCTTCATGATTCTCAGTTGTTTGAAACCTGCATGATTTTCCTGCACATCAAGATAAAAAAGTTGATTGCTCAGTGCACTGAAAGCATTGATATTAAAAGCAATATACATATCAATTTTACTCCAAACTACTGACTCCAAACTTTATGTAAACATCCTAACGTAACTTCCCACATGATACTGACATCATTGAAACCTTTTCCATGACTCTGCTCAACAAGACAAAAAAGTTCTTATCTCAGTGCATAGAATGCATTTACATTGAAACACTATTCATTTCCATTTTACTCACAAGTACTGACTGCAAACCTTATCGAAACATATCCACATAACTTACCACATGATTCTGAGTTGGTTGAAACCTGCATCTTTGATGTGCACAGCAAGATAAAAAAGAAGATTTCTCAGTGCGTTGAATGCTTTGACATTAAAAGCAGTATACATTTAAATTTTACTCCAAACTACTGACTTCAAACTTTATGGAAACATCCGTACTTAACTTCACACATGATACTGACTTCACTGAAACCTTTTCCATGACTCTGCTCAACAAGACAAAAAAGTTGTTATCTCAGAGCATACAAAGCATTTACATTGAAAGTGTATACATTTCCATTTTACTCACAAGTACTGACTGCAAACCTTATGGAAACATATCCATATAACTTCCTTCATGATTCTAAGTTGTTTGAAACCTGCATCATTGCTGTGCACATCAAGATAAAAAAGTGGATTTCTCAGTGCATTGAATGCTTTGACATTAAAAGCAGAATACATTTCAACTTTACTCCAATCTACTGACTGCAAACTTTATGGAAACATCCTAACTTAACTTCCCACGTGATACTGAGTTCATTCAAACCTTTTCCATGATTCTGCTCAACAGGATAAAAAAGTTTTTGTCAGTACATACAATGCTTTTACATTCCATGTGAATACATTTCAATTTTACTCAGAAGTACTGACTGCAAACCTTATGGAAACATATCTACATAACTTCCTTCATGATTCTCAGTTGTTTGAAAGATGCATGATTGCTCTGCACATCAAGATGAAAAAGTTGATTTCTCAGTGCATTGAAAGCTTTGACATTAAAAGTAGTATACATTTTAATTTTACTCCAAACTAATGACTGCAAACTTTATGGAAACATCCAAACTTAACTTCAGACATGATAGTGAGTTCATTGAAACCTTTTCCATGACTGTGCTCAACAAGATAAAAAAGTTGTTATCTCAGTGCGTACAATGCTTTGACATTCCATGTGAATACATTTCAATTTTACTCAGAAGTCCTGACTGCAAACCTTATGGAAACACATCCGCATAACGTCCTTCATGATTCTCAGTTGCTTCAAACATGCATGATTGCTCTGCACATCAAGATAAAAAACTGGATTTCTTAGTGCATTGAAAGCTTTGACATTAAAAGCAGTATACATTTCAATTTTACTCCAAACTACTGACTTCAAACTTTATGGAAACATCCGTACTTAACTTCGCACATGATACTGACTTCATTGAAACCTTTTCCATGACTCTACTCAACAAGACAAAAAAGTTGTTATCTCAGAGCATACAAAGCATGTACATGGAAAGTGTATACATTTCCATTTTACTCACAAGAACTGACTGCAAACCTTATGGAAACATATCCACATAACTTCCTTCATGATTCCAAGTTGTTTGAAACCTGCATGATTGCTCTGCACATCAAGATGAAAAAGTTGATTTCTCAGTGCATTGAAAGCTTTGACATTAAAAGCAATATACATTTCAATTTTACTCCAAACTACTGACTGCAAACTTTATGGAAGCATCGTAACTTAACTTCCCACATGATACTGAGTTCATTCAAACCTTTTCTATGGTTCTGCTCAACAAGATAAAAAAGTTGTTGTCAGTACATACAATGCATTGACATTACATGTGAATAGATTTCAATTTTACTCAGAAGTCCTGACTGCAAATCTTATCGACACATATCCACATAACTTCCCACATGATTCTGAGTTGTTTGAAACCTGCATCATTGCTCCGTCCATCAAGATAAAAATGTTGATTTCTCAGTGCATTGAAAGCTCTGACATTAAAAGCAGTATACATTATAATTTTACTCCAAACTACTGACTGCAAACTATATGGAAACATCCAAACTTAACGTCCGACATGATAGTGAGTTCATTGAAACCTTTTCCATGAATGTGCTCAACAAGAGAAAAAAGTTGTTATCTCAGTGCGTACAATGCTTTGACATTCCATGTGAATACATTTCAATTTTACTCAGAAGTCCTGACTGCAAGCCTTATGGAAACACATCCGCATAACTTCCTTCATGATTCTAAGTTGTATGAAACCTGCATCATTGCTCCGCCCATCAAGATAAAAAAGTTGATTTCTCAGTGCATTGAAAGCTTTGACATTAAAAGCAGTATACATTTCAATTTTACTCCAAACTACTGACTTCAAACTTTATGGAAACATCCGTACTTAACTTCGCACATGATACTGACTTCATTGAAACCTTTTCCATGACTCTACTCAACAAGACAAAAAAGTTGTTACCTCAGAGCATACAAAGCATGTACATTGAAAGTGTATACATTTCCATTTTACTCACAAGTACTGACTGCAAACCTTATGGAAACATATCCACATAACTTCCTTCATGGTTCCAAGTTGTTTGAAACCTGCATGATTGTTCTGCACATCAAGATAAAAAAGTTGATTTCTCAGTGCGTTGAATGCTTTGACATTAAAAGCAGTATACATTTCTACTTTACTCCAACCTACTGACTTCAAACTTTATGGAAACATCCTCACTTAACGTCCCACATGATACTGAGTTCATTCAAACCTTTTCCATGATTCTGCTCAACAAGATAAAAAAGTTGTTATTTCAGAGCATACAATGCATTTACATTGAAAATGTATTCATTTTCATTTTACTCACAAGTACTCACTGTGCAAACCTCATGCAAACATATCCACATAACTGCCTTCATAATTCTAAGTTGTATGAAACCTGCATCATTGCTCCGCCCATCAAGTTAGAAAAGTTGATTCCTCTGTGCATTGAAAGCTTTGACATTAAAAGCAGTATACATTTTAATTTTACTCCAAACTACTGACTGCAAACTTTATGGAAACATCCTAACTTAACTTCCCACATGATACTGACTTCATTGAAACCTTTTCCATGACTGTGTTCAACAAGATAAATAAGTTGTTCTCTCAGTGCGTACAATGCTTTGACATTCCATGTGAATACATTTCAATTTTACTCAGAAGTCCTGACTGCAAACCTTATGGAAACATATCCACATAACATCCTTCATGATTCTCAGTTGTTTGAAACCTGCATGATTGCTCTGCACATCTGGGTAAAAAAATGGATTTCTCAGTGCATTGAAAGCTTTGACATTAAAAGCAGTATACATTTTAATTTTACTCCAAACTACTGACTGCAAACTTTATGGAAATATCCAAACTTAAATTCCGACATGATAGTGAGTTCATTGAAACCTTTTCCATGACTGTGCTCAACAAGATAAAAAAGTTGTTATCTCAGTGCATACAATGCTTTGACATTCCATATGAATACATTTCAATTTTACTCAGAAGTCCTGACTGCAAACCTTATGGAAACACATCCGCATAACATCCTTCATGATTCTCAGTTGTTTGAAACCTGCATGATTTTTCTGCACATCAAGATAAAAAAGTTGATTGCTCAGTGCACTGAAAGCATTGATATTAAAAGGAATATACATATCAATTTTACTCCAAACTACTGACTCCAAACTTTATGTAAACATCCTAACGTAACTTCCCACATGATACTGACATCATTGAAACCTTTTCCATGACTCTGCTCAACAAGACAAAAAAGTTCTTATCTCAGTGCATAGAATGCATTTACATTGAAACAGTATTCATTTCCATTTTACTCACAAGTACTGACTGCAAACCTTATCGAAACATATCCACATAACTTCCCACATGATTCTGAGTTGTTTGAAACCTGCATCTTTGATGTGCACAGCAAGATAAAAAAGAAGATTTCTCAGTGCGTTGAATGCTTTGACATTAAAAGCAGTATACATTTAAATTTTACTCCAAACTACTGACTTCAAACTTTATGGAAACATCCGTACTTAACTTCACACATGATACTGACTTCACTGAAACCTTTTCCAAGACTCTGCTCAACAAGACAAAAAAGTTCTTATCTCAGAGCATACAAAGCATTTACATTGAAAGTGTATACATTTCCATTTTACTCACAAGTACTGACTGCAAACCTTATGGAAACATATCCATATAACTTCCTTCATGATTCTAAGTTGTTTGAAACCTGCATCATTGCTGTGCACATCAAGATAAAAAAGTGGATTTCTCAGTGCATTGAATGCTTTGACATTAAAAGCAATATACATTTCAATTTTTCTCCAAACTGCTGACTGCAAACTTTATGGAAGCATCCTAACTTAACTTCCCACATGATACTGAGTTCATTCAAACCTTTTCTATGGTTCTGCTCAACAAGATAAAAAAGTTGTTGTCAGTACATACAATGCTTTGACATTACATGTGAATAGATTTCAATTTTACTCAGAAGTCCTGACTGCAAACCTTATGGACACATATCCACATAACGTCCTTCATGATTCTCAGTTGTTTGAAAGCTGAATGATTGCTCTGCACATCAAGATAAAAAAGTTGATTTTTCAGTGCATTGAAAGCTTTGACATTAAAAGCAGTAAACATTTCAATTTCACTCCAAACTACTGACTGCAAACTTTATGGAAACATCCTAACTTAACTTCCCACATGATACTGACTTCATTGAAGCCTTTTCCATGACTCTGCTCAACAAGACAAAAAAGTTGTTATCTCAGTGCATAGAATGCATTTACATTGAAAGTGTATTCATTTCCATTTTAATCACAAGTACTGACTGCAAACCTTATGGAAACATATCCACATAACTTCCTTCATGATTCTAAGCTGTATGAAACCTGCATCATTGCTCCGCCGATCAAGATAAAAAAGTTGATTTCTCAGTGCATTGAAAGCTTTGACATTAAAAGTAGTATACATTTTAATTTTACTCCAAACTACTGACTGCAAACTATATGGAAACATCCAAACTTAACGTCCGACATGATAGTGAGTTCATTGAAACCTTTTCCATGAATGTGCTCAACAAGATAAAAAAGTTGTTATCTCAGTGCATACAATGCTTTGACATTCCATGTGAATACATTTCAATTTTATTCAGAAGTACTGACTGCAAACCTTATGGAAACAGATCCACATAACTTCCTTCATGATTCTCAGTTTTTTGAAACCTGCATCATTGCTCTGCACATCAAGGTAAAAAAGTTGATTTCTCAGTGCTTTGAAAGCTTTGACATTAAAAGCAGTATACATTTCAATTTTACTCCAAACTACTGACTGCAAACTTTATGGAAACCTCCTAACTTAACTTCCCACATGATACTGACTTCATTGAAACCTTTTCCATGACTCTGCTCAACAAGACAAAAAAGTTGTTATCTCAGTGCATAGAATGCATTTACATTGAAAGTGTATTCATTTACATTTTACTCACAAGTACTGACTGCAAACCTTATGGAAACATATCCACATAACTTCCTTCATGATTCTAAGTTGTATGAAACCTGCATCATTGCTCCGCCCATCAAGATAAAAAAGTTGATTTCTCAGTGCATTGAAAGCTTTGACATTAAAAGTAGTATACATTATAATTTTACTCCAAACTAATGACTGCAAACTTTATGGAAACATCCAAACTTAACTTCAGACATGATAGTGAGTTCATTGAAACCTTTTCCATGACTGTGCTCAACAAGAGAAAAAAGTTGTTATCTCAGTGCGTACACTGCTTTGACATTCCATGTGAATACATTTCAATTTTACTCAGAAGTCCTGACTGCAAACCTTATGGAAACACATCCGCATAACGTCCTTCATGATTCTCAGTTTTTTGAAACATGCATGATTGCTCTGCACATCAAGATAAAAAACTGGATTTCTTAGTGCATTGAAAGCTTTGACATTAAAAGCAGTATACATTTCAATTTTACTCCAAACTACTGACTTCAAACTTTATGGAAACATCCGTACTTAACTTCGCACATGATACTGACTTCATTGAAACCTTTTCCATGACTCTACTCAACAAGACAAAAAAGTTGTTACCTCAGAGCATACAAAGCATGTACATTGAAAGTGTACACATATCCATTTTACTCACAAGTACTGACTGCAAACCTTATGGAAACATATCCACATAACTTCCTTCATGGTTCCAAGTTGTTTGAAACCTGCATCATTGCTGTGCACATCAAGATAAAAAAGTGGATTTCTCAGTGCATTGAATGCTTTGACATTAAAAGCAGTATACATTTCAATTTTACTCCAAACTACTGACTTCAAACTTTATGGAAACATCCGTACTTAACTTCGCACATGATACTGACTTCATTGAAACCTTTTCCATGACTGTGCTCAACAAGAGAAAAAAGTTGTTATCTCAGTGTGTACAATGCTTTGACATTCCATGTGAATACATTTCAATTTTACTCAGAAGTCCTGACTGCAAACCTTATGGAAACACATCCGCATAACGTCCTTCATGATTCTCAGTTTTTTGAAACATGCATGATTGCTCTGCACATCAAGATAAAATACTGGATTTCTTAGTGCATTGAAAGCTTTGACATTAAAAGCAGTATACATTTCAATTTTACTCCAAACTACTGACTGCAAACTTTATGGAAACATCCGTACTTAACTTCGCACATGATACTGACTTCATTGAAACCTTTTCCATGACTCTACTCAACAAGACAAAAAAGTTGTTACCTCAGAGCATACAAAGCATGTACATTGAAAGTGTATACATTTCCATTTTACTCACAAGTACTGACTGCAAACCTTATGGAAACATATCCACATAACTTCCTTCATGGTTCCAAGTTGTTTGAAACCTGCATCATTGCTGTGCACATCAAGATAAAAAAGTGGATTTCTCAGTGCATTGAATGCTTTGACATTAAAAGCAGTATACATTTCAATTTTACTCCAAACTACTGACTTCAAACTTTATGGAAACATCCGTACTTAACTTCGCACATGATACTGACTTCATTGAAACCTTTTCCATGACTGTGCTCAACAAGAGAAAAAAGTTGTTATCTCAGTGTGTACAATGCTTTGACATTCCATGTGAATACATTTCAATTTTACTCAGAAGTCCTGACTGCAAACCTTATGGAAACACATCCGCATAACGTCCTTCATGATTCTCAGTTTTTTGAACCATGCATGATTGCTCTGCACATCAAGATAAAATACTGGATTTCTTAGTGCATTGAAAGCTTTGACATTAAAAGCAGTATACATTTCAATTTTACTCCAAACTACTGACTTCAAACTTTATGGAAACATCCGTACTTAACTTCGCACATGATACTGACTTCATTGAAACCTTTTCCATGACTCTACTCAACAAGACAAAA
Source organism: Mobula birostris (assembly GCF_030028105.1). Lineage (NCBI taxonomy): Eukaryota > Metazoa > Chordata > Chondrichthyes > Myliobatiformes > Myliobatidae > Mobula > Mobula birostris. The sequence goes on from NC_092372.1 coordinate 112,408,350, forward strand.
AAGTTGTTACCTCAGAGCATACAAAGCATATACATGGAAAGTGTATACATTTCCATTTTACTCACAAGTACTGACTGCAAACCTTATGGAAACATATCCACATAACTTCCTTCATGGTTCCAAGTTGTTTGAAACCTGCATCATTGCTGTGCACATCAAGATAAAAAAGTGGATTTCTCAGTGCATTGAATGCTTTGTCATTAAGAGCAGAATACATTTCAAATTTACTGCAATCTACTGACTGCTAAATTTATGGAAACATCCTAACTTAACTTCCCACATGATACTGAGTTCATTCAAACCTTTTCCATGATTCTGCTCAACAGGATAAAAAATTTGTGTCAGTACATACAATGCTTTTACATTCCCTGTGAATACATTTCAATTTAACTCAGAAGTACTGACTGCAAACCTTATGGAAACACATCCGCATAACGTCCTTCATGATTCTCAGTTTTTTGAAACATGCATGATTGCTCTGCACATCAAGATAAAATACTGGATTTCTTAGTGCATTGAAAGCTTTGACATTAAAAGCAGTATACATTTCAATTTTACTCCAAACTACTGACTTCAAACTTTATGGAAACATCCGTACTTAACTTCGCACATGATACTGACTTCATTGAAACCTTTTCCATGACTCTACTCAACAAGACAAAAAAGTTGTTACCTCAGAGCATACAAAGCATGTACATTGAAAGAGTATACATTTCCATTTTACTCACAAGTACTGACTGCAAACCTTATGGAAACATATCCACATAACTTCCTTCATGGTTCCAAGTTGTTTGAAACCTGCATCATTGCTGTGCACATCAAGATAAAAAAGTGGATTTCTCAGTGCATTGAATGCTTTGTCATTAAGAGCAGAATACATTTCAAATTTACTGCAATCTACTGACTGCTAAATTTATGGAAACATCCTAACTTAACTTCCCACGTGATACTGAGTTCATTCAAACCTTTTCCATGATTCTGCTCAACAGGATAAAAAATTTTTGTCAGTACATACAATGCTTTTACATTCCCTGTGAATACATTTCAATTTAACTCAGAAGTACTGACTGCAAACCTTATGGAAACATATCTACATAACTTCCTTCATGATTCTCAGTTGTTTGAAAGCTGCATGATTGCTCTGCACATCAAGATGAAAAATTTGATTTCTCAGTGCATTGAAAGCTTTGACATTAAAAGCAATATACATTTCAATTTTACTCCAAACTACTGACTGCAAACTTTATGGAAGCATCGTAACTTAACTTCCCACATGATACTGAGTTCATTCAAACCTTTTCTATGGTTCTGCTCAACAAGATAAAAAAGTTGTTGTCAGTACATACAATGCTTTGACATTACATGTGAATACATTTCAATTTTACTCAGAAGTCCTGACTGCAAATCTAATGGACACATATCCACATAACTTCCCACATGATTCTGAGTTGTTTGAAAACTGCATCATTGCTCCGTCCATCAAGATAAAAAAGTTGATTTCTGAGTGTATTGAAAGCTCTGACATTAAAAGCAGTATACATTTTAATTTTACTCCAAACTACTGACTGCAAACTTTATGAAAACATCCAAACTTAACTTCCGACATGATAGTGAGTTCATTGAAACCTTTTCCATGACTGTGCTCAACAAGATAAAAAAGTTGTTATCTCAGTGCATACAATGCTTTGACATTCCATGTGAATACATTTCAATTTTACTCAGAAGTCCTGACTGCAAACCTTATGGAAACACATCCACATAACGTCCTTCATGATTCTCAGTTGTTTGAAAGCTGCATGATTGCTCTGCACATCAAGATAAAAAAGTTGATTTCTCAGTGCATTGAAAGCATTGACATTAAAAGCAGTATACATTTCAATTTTACTCCAACCTACTGACTTCAAACTTTATGGAAACATCCGTACTTAACTTCGCACATGATACTGACTTCATTGAAACCTTTTCCATGACTCTGCTCAACAAGACAAAAAAGTTGTTATCTCAGAGCATACAAAGCATTTACATTGAAAGTGTATACATTTCCATTTTACTCACAAGTACTGACTGCAAACCTTATGGAAACATATCCACATAACTTCCTTCATGGTTCCAAGTTGTTTGAAACCTGCATCATTGCTGTGCACATCAAGATAAAAAAGTGGATTTCTCAGTGCATTGAATGCTTTGACATTAAAAGCAGAATACATTACAACTTTACTGCAATCTACTGACTGCAAACTTTATGGAAACATCCTAACTTAACTTCCCACATGATACTGACTTCATTGAAACCTATTCCATGACTCTGCTCAACAAGCCAAAAAAGTTGTCATCTCAGAGCATACAATGCATTTAGATTGAAAGTGTATTCATTTTCATTTTACTCACAAGTACTGACTGCAAACCTTATGTAAATAAAAACAGTATGCATTTCAATTTTACTTGAAACTACTGACTGCAAACTTTATGGAAACATCCTAACTTAACTTCCCACATGATACTGACTTCATTGAAACCTTTTCCATGACTCTGCTCAACAAGACAAAAAAGTTGTTATCTCAGAGAATACAATTCATTTACATTGAAAGTTTATTCATTTCCATTTTATTCACAGGTACTGACTGCAAACCTTATGGAAACATATCCACATAACTTCCCACATGATTCTGAATTGTTTGAAACCTGCATCATTGCTGTGCACATCACGATAAAAAAGTGGATTTCTCAGAGCGTTGACTGCCTTGACAATAAAAGCAGTATACATTTCAATTTTACTCCAACCTACTGACTTCAAACTTTATGGAAACATCCTAACTTACCTTCCCACATGATACTGACTTCATTGAAACCTTTTCCATGACTCTGCTCAACAAGACAAAAAAGTAGTTGTCAGTGCATACAATGCTTTGACATTCCATGTGAATACATTTCAATTTTACTCAGAAGTCCTGACTGCAAACGTTATGGAAACAATCCACATAACGTCCTTCATGATTCCCAGTTGTTTGAAAGCTGCATGATTGCTCTGCACATCAAGATAAAAAAGTTGATTTCTCAGTGCATTGAAAGCACTGACATTAAAAGCAGTATACATTTCAATTTTACTCCAAACTACTGACTGCAAACTTTATGGAAATATCCTAACTTAACTTCCCACATGATACTGACTGCATTGAAACCTTTTCCATGATTCTGCTCAACCAGATAAAAAAGGTTGTTGTCAGTACATACAATGCTTTGACATTCCATGTGAATAGATTTCAATTTTATTCAGAAGTACTGACTGCAAACCTTATGGAAACAGATCCACATAACTTCCTTCATGATTCTCAGTTGTTTGAAACCTGCATCATTGCTCTGCACAACAAGATAAAAAAGTTGATTTCTCAGTGCATTGAAAGATTTGACATTAAAAGCAGTATGCATTTCAATTTTACTCCAAACTACTGACTGCAAACTTTATGGAAACCTCCTAACTTAACTTCCCACATGATACTGACTTCATTGAAACTTTTTCCATGTCTCTGCTCAACAAGACAAAAAAGTTGTTATCTCAGAGCATACAATGCATTTACATTGAAAGTGTATTCATTTCGATTTTACTCACAAGCACTGTCTGCAAACCTAAATGGAAACATATCCCCATAACTTATGATTCTGAGTTATTTGAAACCTGCATCATTGCTCCGTCCATCAAGATAAAAAAGTTGATTTCTCAGTGCATTGAATGCTCTGACATTAAAAGCAGTATACACTTTAATTTTACTCCAAACGACTGACTTCAACCTTTATGGAAACATCCTAACTTAACTTCCCACATGATGCTGAGTTCATTCAAACCTTTTCCATGATTCTGCTCAACAGGATAAAAAATTTTTGTCAGTACATACAATGCTTTTACATTCCATGTGAATACATTTCAATTTTACTCAGAAGTACTGATTGCAAACCTTATGGAAGCATATCTACATAACTTCCTTCATGATTCTCAGTTGTTTGAAAGCTGCATGATTGCTCTGCACATCAAGATGAAAAAGTTGATTTCTCAGTGCATTGAAAGCTTTGACATTAAAAGCAATATACATTTCAATTTTACTCCAAACTACTGACTGCAAACTTTATGGAAGCATCCTAACTTATCTTCCCACATGATACTGACTTCATTGAAACCTTCTCCATGACTCTGCACAACAAGACAAAAAGGTTGTTATCTCAGTGCATAGAATGCATTTACATTGAAAGTTTATTAATTTCCATTCTACTCACAAGTACTGACTGCAAACCTTATGGAAACATATCCACATAACTTCCTTCATGATTCTAAGTTGTATGAAACCTGCATGATTGTTCTGCACATCAAGATAAAAAAGTTGATTTCTCAGTGCGTTGAATGCTTTGACATTAAAAACAGTATACATTTCAACTTTACTCCAATCTACTGATTGCAAACTTTATGGAAACATCCTAACTTCACTTTCCACATGATAATGAGTTGACTGAAACCATTTTCATGACTCTGCTCAACAAGATACATAAGTTGTTATCTCAGAGCATACAGTGCATTTACATTGAAAGTGTATTCACTTCCATTTTACTCACAAATACTGACTGCAAACCTTATGAAAACATATCCACATAACTTCCCACCTGATTCTGAGTTGTTTGAAACCTGCATCTTTGATGTGCTCAGCAAAATAAAAAAGAGGATTTCTCAGTGTGTTGAATGCTTTGACATTAAAAGCAGTATACATTTCAATTTTACTCCAACCTACTGACTTCAACCTTTATGGAAACATCCTAACTTAACTTCCCACATGATACTGAGTTCATTCAAACCTTTTCCATGATTCTGCTCAACAAGATAAAAAAGTTGTTGTCAGTATATACAATGCTTTGACATTCCATGTGAATAGATTTCAATTTTACTCAGAAGTACTGACTGCAAACCTTATGGAAACAGATCCACATAACTTCCCACATGATTCTCAGTTGTTTGAAACCTGCATCATTACTCCGTCCATCAAGATAAAAAAGTTGATTTCTCAGGGCATTGAAAGCTCTGACATTAAAAGTAGTATACATTTTAATTTTACTCCAAACTACTGACTGCAAACTTTATGGAAACATCCCAACTTAACTTCCGACATAATAGTGAGTTCATTGAAACCTTTTCCATGACTGTGCTCAACAAGATAAAAAAGTTGTTATCTCAGTGCATACAATGCTTTGACATTGCATGTGAATACATTTCAATTTTACTCAGAAGTCCTGACTGCAAACCTTATAGAAACACATCCACATAACGTCCTTCATGATTCTCAGTTGTTTGAAACATGCATGATTGCTCTGCACATCAAGATAAAAAACTGGATTTCTCAGTGCATTGAAAGTTTTGACATTAAAAGCAGTATACATTTCAACTTTACTCCAAACTACTGACTGCAAACTTTATGGAAGCATCCTAACTTAACTTCCCACATGATACTGACTTCATTGGAACCTTTTCCATGACTCTGCTCATCAAGACAAAAAAGTTGTTATCTCAGAGCATACAATGCATTTACATTTAAAGTGTATACAATTCCATTTTACTCACAAGTACTGACTGCAAACCTTATGGAAACATATCCACATAACTTCCTTCATGATTCTAAGTAGTATGAAACCTGCATCATTGCTGTGTACATCAAGATAAAAAAGTGGATTTCTCAGTGCGTTGAATGCTTTGACATTAAACGCAGAATACATTTCAACTTTACTCCAATCTACTGACTGCAAACTTTATGGAAACATCCTAACTTTACTTCCCAGGTGATACTGAGTTTATTCAAACCTTTTCCATGATTCTGCTCAAGAAGATAAAAAATTTGGTGGTAGTGCATACAATGCTTTGACATTCCATGTGAATACATTTCAATTTTACTCAGAAGTACTGACTGCAAACCTTATGGAAACATATCTACATACCTTACTTCATGATTCTCAGTTGTTTGAAACCTGCATGATTGCTCTGCACATCAAGATAAAAATGTTGATTTCTCAGTGCGTTGAATGCTTTGGCATTAAAAGCAGTATACATTTCAACTTTACTCCAATCTACTGACTGCAAACTTTATGCAAACATCCTAACTTAACTTTCCACATGATAATGAGTTGACTGAAACCATTTTCATGACTCTGCTCAACAAGATACTTAAGTTGTTATTTCAGAGCATACAATGCATTTACATTGAAAGTGTATTCATTTCCATTTTACTCAGAAGTACTGACTGCAAACCTTATGGAAACATATCCACATAACTTCCCACACGATTCTGAGTTGTTTGAAACCTGCATCATTGCTGTACACAGCAAGATAAAAAAGTGGATTTCTCAGTGCGTTGAATGCTTTGACATTAAAAGCAGTATAAAATTCAATTTTACTCCAAACTACTGACTTCAAGCTTTATGGAAACAACCGAACTTAACTTCGCACATGATACTGACTTCATTGAAACCTTTTCCATGACTCTGCTCAAAAAGACAAAAAAGTTGTTATCTCAGAGCATACTAAGCATTTACATTGAAAGTGTATACATTTCCATTTTACTCAGAAGTACTGACTGCCAACCTTATGGAAACATATCCACATAACTTCCTTCATGATTCTAAGTTGTTTGATACCTGAATGATTATTCTGCACATCAAGATAAAAAAGTTGATTTCTCAGTGCGTTGTATGCTTTGACATTAAAAGCAGTATACATTTCAACTTTACTCCAATCTACTGACTGCAAACTTTATGGAAACATCCTAACTTAACTTTCCACATGATAATGAGTTGACTGAAACCATTTTCATGACTCTGCTCAACAAGACACATAAGTTGTTATCTCAGGGCATACAATGCATTTACATTGAAAGTGTATTCATTTCCATTTTACTCAGAAGTACTGACTGCAAACCTTATGGAAACAGATCCACATAACTTCCTTCATGATTCTCAGTTGTTTGAAACCTGCATGATTGCTCTGCACATCAAGATAAAAAAGTGGATTTCTCAGTGGATTGGAAGCTTTGACATTAAAGGCAGTATACATTTCAATTTTACTCAAAAATACTGACTTCAAACTTTATGGAAACATCCTAACTTAACTTCCCACATGATACTGACTTCATTGAATCCTTTTCCATGACTCTGCTCAACAAGAGAAAAAAGTTGTTATCTCAGAGCATACAAAGCATTTACATTGAAAGTGTATACATTTCCATTTTACTCACAAATACTGACTGCAAACCTTATGGAAACATATCCACATAACTTCCTTCATGACTCTAAGTTGTATGAAACCTGCATCATTGCTCTGCACATCAAGATAAAAAAGTGGATTTCTCAGTGCGTTGAATGCTTTGACATTAAAACATGAAAACATTTCAACTTTACTCCAAACTACTGACTGCAAACTTTATGGAAACATCCTAACTTAACTTTCCACATCATAATGAGTTGACTGAAACCATTTTCAGGACTCTGCTCAACAAGATACATAAGTTGTTATCTCAGAGCATACAATGCATTTACATTGAAAGTGTATTCACTTCCATTTTACTCACAAGTACTGACTGCAAACCTTATGAAAACATATCCACAGAACTTCCCACGTGATTCTGAGTGTTTGAAACCCGCATCTTTGATGTGCACAGCAAAGTAAAAAAGAGGATTTCTCAGTGCGTTGAATGCTTTGACATTAAAAGCAGTATACATTTCAATTTTACTCCAACCTCCTGACTTCAACCTTTATGGAAACATCCTAACTTAACTTCCCACAAGATACTGAGTTCATTCAAACCTTTCCATGATTCTGCTCAACAAGATAAAAAAGTTGTTGTCAATACATACAATGCTTGGACATTCCATGCGAATAGATTTCAATCTTACTCAGAAGTACTGACTGCAAACCTTATGGGAACAGATCCACATAACTTCCTTCATGATTCTAAGTTGTTTCAAACCTGCATCATTGCTATGTTCATCAAGATAAGAAAGTTGATTTCTCATGGCATTGAAAGCTTTTACATTAAAAGCAGTATACATTTCAATTTTACTCCAAACTACTGACTGCAAACTTTATGGAAACCTCCTAACTTAACTTCCCACATGATACTGACTTCATTGAATTCTTTTCCACGACTCTGCTCAACAAGACAAAAAAGTTGTTATCTCAGAGCATACAATGCATTTACATTGAAAGTGTATTCATTTCCATTTTACTCACAAGTACTGTCTGCAAACCTAAATGGAAACATATCCACATAACTTCCTTCATGATTCTAAGTTGTATGAAACCTGCATCATTGCTCCGCCCATCAAGATAAAAAAGTTGATTTCTCAGTGCGTTGAAAGGTTTGACATTAAAAGTAGTCTACATTTTAATTTTACTCCAAACTACTGGCTGCAAACTTTATGGAAACATCCAAACTTAACTTCCGACATGATAGTGAGTTCATTGAATCCTTTTCCATGACTGTGCTCAACAAGATAAAAAAGTTGTTATCTCAGTGCGTACAATGCTTTGACATTCCATGTGAATACATTTCAATTTTACTCAGAAGTCCTGACTGCAAACCTTATGGAAACATATCCACATAACATCCTTCATGATTCTCAGTTGTTTGAAACCTGCATGATTGCTCTGCACATCAAGATAAAAAAGTGGATTTCTCAGTGCATTGAAAGTTTTGACATTAAAAGTAGTATACATTTTAATTTTACTCCAAACTACTGACTTCAAACTTTATGGAAACATCCTAACTTAACTTCCCACATAATACTGACTTCATTGAAACCTTTTCCATGACTCTGCTAAACAAGACAAAAAAGTTGCTATCTCAGAGCATGCAAAGCATTTACATTGAAAGTGTATACATTTCCATTTTACTCACAAGTACTGACTGCAAACCTTATGGAAACATATCCACATAACTTCCTTCATGATTCTAAGGTGTTTGAAACCTGCATCATTGCTGTGCACATCAAGATAAAAAAGTGGATTTCTCAGTGCATTGAATGCTTTGTCATTAAAAGCAGAATACATTTCAACTTTACTCCAATCTACTGACTGCTAAATTTATGGAAACATCCTAACTTAACTTCCCACGTGATACTGAGTTCATTCAAACCTTTTCCATGATTCTGCTCAACAGGATAAAAAATTTTTGTCAGTACATACAATGCTTTTACATTCCCTGTGAATACATTTCAATTTTACTCAGAAGTACTGACTGCAAACCTTATGGAAACATATCTACATAACTTCCTTCATGATTCTCAGTTGTTTGAAAGCTGCATGATTGCTTTGCACATCAAGATGAAAAATTTGATTTCTCAGTACATTGAAAGCTTTGACATTAAAAGCAATATACATTTCAATTTTACTCCAAACTACTGACTGCAAACTTTATGGAAGCATCCTAACGTAACTTCCCACATGATACTGACTTCAATGAAACCTTTTCCATGACTCTGCTCAACAAGAAAAAAAGGTTGTTATCTCAGTGTATAGAATGCATTTACATTGAAAGTTTATTCATTTCCATCTTACTCACAATTACTGACTGCAAACCTTATGAAAACATTTCCACATAACTTCCTTCATGGTTCTAAGTTGTTTGAAACCTGAATGATTGTTCTGCACATCAAGATAAAAAAGTTGATTTCTCAGTGCGTTGTATGCTTTGACATTAAAACATGAAAACATTTCAACTTTACTCCAATCTACTGACTGCAAACTTTATGGAAACATCCTAAATTAACTTTCCACATGATAATGAGTTGACTGAAACCATTTTCATGACTCTGCTCAACAAGATACATAAGTTGTTATCTCAGAGCATACAATGCGTTTACATTGAAAGTGTATTCATTTCCATTTTACTCACAGGTGCTGACTGCAAACCTTATGAAAACATATCCACATAACTTCCCACATGATTCTGAGTTGTTTGAAACCTGAATCTTTGATGTGCACAGCAAGATAAAAAAGAGGATTTCTCAGTGCGTTGAATGCTTTGACATTAAAAGCAGTATACATTTCAATTTTACTCCAACCTGCTGACTTCAACCTTTATGGAAACATCCTAACTTAACTTCCCATATGATACTGAGTTCATTCAAACCTTTTCCATGATTCTGCTCAACAAGAGAAAAAAGTTGTTGTCAGTACATACAATGCTTTCACATTCCATGTGAATACATTTCAATTTTACTCAGAAGTACTGACTGCAAACCTTATGGAAACAGATCCACATAACTTCCTTCATGATTCTCAGTTGTTTGAAACCTGCATGATTGCTCTGCACATCAAGATAAAAAAGTGGATTTCTCAGTGGATTGGAAGCTTTGACATTAAAAGCAGTATACATTTCAATTTTACTCAAAAATACTGACTTCAAACTTTATGGAAACCTCCTAACTTAACTTCCCACATGATACTGACTTCATTGAATCCTTTTCCATGACTCTGCTCAACAAGAGAAAAAAGTTGTTATCTCAGAGCATACAAAGCATTTACATTGAAAGTGTATACATTTCCATTTTACTCACAAATACTGACTGCAAACCTTATGGAAACATATCCACATAACTTCCTTCATGATTCTAAGTTGTATGAAACCTGCATCATTGCTCTGCACATCAAGATAAAAAAGTGGATTTCTCAGTGCGTTGAATGCTTTGACATTAAAACAAGAAAACATTTCAACTTTACTCCAAACTACTGACTGCAAACTTTATGGAAACATCCTAACTTAACTTTCCACATCATAATGAGTTGACTGAAACCATTTTCAGGACTCTGCTCAACAAGATACATAAGTTGTTATCTCAGAGCATACAATGCATTTACATTGAAAGTGTATTCACTTCCATTTTACTCTCAAGTACTGACTGCAAACCTTATGAAAACATATCCACAGAACTTCCCACGTGATTCTGAGTGTTTGAAACCTGCATCTTTGATGTGCACAGCAAAATAAAAAAGAGGATTTCTCAGTGCGTTGATTGCTTTGACATTAAAAGCAGTATACATTTCAATTTTACTCCAACCTCCTGACTTCAACCTTTATGGAAACATCCTAACTTAACTTCCCACAAGATACTGAGTTCATTCAAACCTTTCCATGATTCTGCTCAACAAGATAAAAAAGTTGTTGTCAATACATACAATGCTTGGACATTCCATGCGAATAGATTTCAATTTTACTCAAAAGTACTGACTGCAAACCTTATGGGAACAGATCCACATAACTTCCTTCATGATTCTCAGTTGTTTGAAACCTGCATCATTGCTCTGCACATCAAGATAAAAAAGTTGATTTCTCAGTGCATTGAAGGCTTTGACATTAAAAGCAGTATACACCTCAATTTTACTCCAAACTACTGACTTCAAACTTTATGGAAACATCCTAACTTAACTTCGCACATGATACTGACTTCATTGAAACATTTTCAATCACTCTGCTCAATAAGACAAAAAAGTTGTTATCTCAGAGCATACTGAGCATTTACATTGAAAGTGTATACATTTCCATTTTACTCACAAGTACTGACTGCAAACCTTATGGAAACATATCCGCATAACTTCCTTCATGATTCTCAGTTGTTTGAAACCTGCATCATTGCTCTGAACATCAAGATAAAAAAGTTGATTTCTCAGTGCATTGAAAGCTTTGACATTAAAAGCAGTATAAATTTCAATGTTACTCCAAACTACTGACTGCAAACTTTATGGAAACATCCTAACTTAACTTCCCACATGATACTGGCTGCATTGAAACCTTTTCCATGATTCTGCTCAACAAGACAAAAAAGTTGATTTCTCAGTGCATTGAAAGCTTTGACATTAAAAGAAGTATACATTTTAATTTTACTCCAAACTACTGACTGCAAACCTTATGGAAACATTTCCACATAACTTCCTTCATGGTTCTAAGTTGTTTGAAACCTGCATGATTGTTCTGCACATCAAGATAAAAAAGTTGATTTCTCACTGCGTTGAATGCCTTGACAATAAAAGCAGGACACATTTGAAAATTATTCCAACCCACTGACATCAAACTTTATGCAAACATCCTAACTTATCTTCGCACATGATACTGAGTTCATTCAAACCTTTTCCATGATTCTGCTCAAGAAGATAAAAAAGTTGGTGGTAGTGCATACAATGCTTTGACATTCCATGTGAATACATTTCAATTTTACTCAGAAGTACTAACTGCAAACCTTATTGAAACATATCTACATAACTTACTTCATGATTCTCAGTTGTTTGAAACCTGCATGATTGCTCTGCACATCAAGATAAAAAAGTGGATTTCTCAGTGCATTGAAAGCTTTGAGATTAAAAGCAGTATACATTTCAATTTTACTCCAAACTACTGACTTCAAACTTTATGGAAACATGCTAACTTAACTTCGCACATCATACTGACTTCATTGAAACCTTTTCAATGACTCTGCTCAACAAGACAAAAAAGTTGTTATCTCAGAGCATACAATGCATTTACATTGAAAGTGTATTCATTTCCATTTTACTCACAAGTACTGTCTGCAAACCAAAATGGAAACATATCCCCATAACTTCCCACATGATTCTGAGTTGTTTGAACCCTGCATCATTGCTCCGCCCATCAAGAAAAAAAGTTGATTTCTCAGTGCATTGAAAGCCTTGACATTAAAAGTAGTATACATTTTAATTTTACTCCAAACTACTGACTGCAAACTTTATGGAAACATCCAAACTTAACATCCAACATTGAAACCTTTTCCATGATAGTGCTCAACAAGATAAAAAAGTTGTTATCTCAGTGCATACAATGCTTTGACATTCCATATGAATACATTTCAATTCTACTCAGAAGTACTGACTACAAACCTTATGGAAACATATCCACATAACATTCTTCATGATTATCAGTTGTTTGAAACCTGCATGATTGCTCTGCAGATCAAGATAAAAAAGTGGATTTCTCAGTGCATTGAGAGCTTCGACATTAAAAGCAGTATACATTTCAATTTTACTCCAAACTACTGACTTCAAACTTTATGGAAACATCCTAACTTAACTTCCCACATGATACTGACTTCATTGAAACCTTTTCAATGACTCTGCTCAATAAGACAAAAAAGTTGTTATCTCAGAGCATACAGAGCATTTACATTGAAAGTGTATACATTTCCATTTTACTCACAAGTACTGACTGCAAACCTCATGGAAACATATCCACGTAACTTCCTTCATGATTCTAAGTTGTATGAAACCTGCATCATTGCTCCGCCCATCAAGATAAAAAAGTTGATTTCTCAGTGCATTGAAAGCTTTGACATTCAAAGTAGTATACATTTTAATTTTACTCCAAACTACTGACTGCAAATGTTATGGAAACATCGAAACTTAACTTCCGACATGATAGTAAGTTCATTGAAACCTTTTCCATGATAGTGCTCAACAAGATAAAAAAGTTGTTATCTCCGTGCGTACAATGCTTTGACATTCCATATGAATACATTTCAATTTTACTCAGAAGTACTGACTGCAAACCTTATGGAAACATATCCACATAATATTCTTCATGATTCTCAGTTGTTTGAAACCTGCATTATTGCTCTGCACATCAAGATAAAAAAGTGGATTTCTCAGTGCATTGAGAGCTTTGACATTCGAAGCAGTATACATTTCAATTTTACTCCAAACTACTGACTGTAAACTTTATGGAAACATCCAAACTTAACTTCCCACATGATACTGACATCATTGAAATCTTTTCCATGACTCTGCTCAACAAGACAAAGAAGTTGTTATGTCAGTGCATAGAATGCATTTACATTGAAAGTGTATTCATTTCCATTTTACTCACAAGTTCTGACTGCAAACCTTATGCAAACATTTCCACATAACTTCCTTCATGGTTCTAAGTTGTTTGAAACCTGCGTGATTTTTCTGCACATCAAGATAAACAAGTTGATTTCTCAGTGCGTTGAATGCTTTGACATTAAAATCAGTATACATTTCAACTTTACTCCAATCTACTGACTGGAAATTTATGGAAACATCCTAACTTAACTTTCCACATGATAATGAGTTGACTGAAACCATTTTCATGACTCTGCTCAACAAGACAAAAAAGTTGTTATCTCAGAGCATACAATGCATTTACTTTGAAAGTGTATTCATTTCCATTTTACTCACAAGTACTGTCTGCAAACCTTATGAAAACATATCCACATAACATCCCACGTGATTCTGAGTTGTTTGAAACCTGCATCTTTGATGTGCACAGCAAGATAAAAAAGAGGATTTCTCAGTGCGTTGAATGCTTTGACATTAAAAGCAGTATACATTTCAATTTTACTCCAAACTACTGACTTCATCCTTTATGGAAACATCCTAACTTAACTTCCCACATGATACTGAGCTCATTGAAACCTTTTCTATGATTCTGCTCAACAAAATAAAAAAGTTGTCGTCAGTACATACAATGCTTTGACGTTCCATGTGAATAGATTTCAATTTTACTCAGAAGTCCTAACTACAAACCTTATGGAAACACATCCACATAACTTCCTTCATGATTCTCAATTGTTTGAAACATGCATGATTGCTCTGCACATCAAGATAAAAAACTGGATTTCTCAGTGCTTTGAAAGCTTTGACATTAAAAGCAGTATACATTTCAATTTTACTCCAAACTACTGAATTCAAACTTTATTGAAACATCCAAACTTAACTTCCCACTTGATACTGACTTCATTGAAACCTTTTCCTTGACTCTGCTCAACAAGACAAAAAAGTTGTTATCTCAGAGCATACAATGCATTTACATTGAAAGTGTATACAATTCCATTTTACTCACAAGTACTGACTGCAAACCTTATGGAAACATATCCACATAACTTCCTTCATAATTCTAAGTTGTATGAAACCTGCATCTTTGCTGTGCACATCAAGATGAAAAAGTGGATTTCTCAGTGCGTTGAATGCTTTGACATTAAAAGCAGTATACATTTCAACTTTACTCTAATCTGCCGACTGCAAACTTTATGCAAACATCCTAACTTTACTTCCCACGTGATACTGTGTTCATTCAAATCTTTTCCATGATTCTGTTCAACAAGATAAAAAAGTTGTTCTCAGTGCATACAATTCTTTGACATTCCATGTGAATACATTTCAAGTTTACTCAGAAGTACTGACTGCAAACCTTATGGAAACATATCAACATAACTTCCTTCATGATTCTCAGTTGTTTGAAACCTGCATCATTGCTCTGAACATCAAGATAAAAAGGTTGATTTCTCAGTGCATTCAAAGCTTTGACATTAAAAGCAGTATACATTTCAATTTTACTCCAAACTACTGACTGTAAACTTTATGGAAACATCCAAACTTAACTTCCCACATGATACTGACATCATTGAAATCTTTTCCATGACTCTGCTCAACAAGACAAAGAAGTTGTTATGTCAGTGCATTGAATGCATTTACATTGAAAGTGTATTCATTTCCATTTTACTTACAAGTACTGACTGCAAACCTTATGCAAACATTTCCACATAACTTCCTTCATGGTTCTAAGTTGTTTGAAACCTGCGTGATTGTTCTGCACATCAAGATAAACAAGTTGATTTCTCAGTGCGTTGAATGCTTTCACATTAAAAGCAGTATACATTTCAACTTTACTCCAATCTACTGACTGGAAATTTATGGAAACTTCCAAACGTAACTTTCCACATGATAATGAGTTGACTGAAACAATTTTCATGACTCTGCTCAACAAGACAAAAAAGTTGTCGTCAGTACATACAATGCTTTGACATTCCATGTGAATAGATTTCAATTTTACTCAGAAGTCCTAACTGCAAACCTTATGGAAACACATCCACACAACTTCCTTCATGATTCTCAATTGTTTGAAACATGCATGATTGCTCTGCACATCAAGATAAAAAACTGGGTTTCTCAGTGCATTGAAAGCTTTGACATTAAAAGCAGTATACATTTCAATTTTACTCCAAACTACTGAATTCAAACTTTATTGAAACATCCGAACTTAACTTCCCACTTGATACTGACTTCATTGAAACCTTTTCCTTGACTCTGCTCAACAACACAAAAAAGTTGTTATCTCAGAGCATACAATGCATTTACATTGAAAGTGTATAAAATTCCATTTTACTCACAAGTACTGACTGCAAACCTTATGGAAACATATCCACATAACTTCCTTCATAATTCTAAGTTGTATGAAACCTGCATCTTTGCTGTGCACATCAAGATAAAAAAGTGGATTTCTCAGTGCGTTGAATGCTTTGACATTAAAAGCAGTATACATTTCAACTTTACTCCAATCTACTGACTGGAAATTTATGGAAACATCCGAACTTAACTTTCCACATGATAATGAGTTGACTGAAACCATTTTCATGACTCTGCTCAACAAGACAAAAAAGTTGTTATCTCAGAGCATACAATGCATTTACTTTGAAAGTGTATTCATTTCCATTTTACTCACAAGTACTGTCTGCAAACCTTATGAAAACATATCCACATAACTTCCCACGTGATTCTGAGTTGTTTGAAACCTGCATCTTTGATGTGCACAGCAAGATAAAAAAGAGGATTTCTCAGTGCGTTGAATGCTTTGACATTAAAAGCAGTATACATTTCAATTTTACTCCAAACTACTGACTTCATCCTTTATGGAAACATCCTAACTTAACTTCCCACATGATACTGAGCTCATTGAAACCTTTTCTATGATTCTGCTCAAAAAAATAAAAAAGTTGTCGTCAGTACATACAATGCTTTGACGTTCCATGTGAATAGATTTCAATTTTACTCAGAAGTCCTAACTGCAAACCTTATGGAAACACATCCACACAACTTCCTTCATGATTCTCAATTGTTTGAAACATGCATGATTGCTCTGCACATCAAGATAAAAAACTGGGTTTCTCAGTGCATTGAAAGCTTTGACATTAAAAGCAGTATACATTTCAATTTTACTCCAAACTACTGAATTCAAACTTTATTGAAACATCCGAACTTAACTTCCCACTTGATACTGACTTCATTGAAACCTTTTCCTTGACTCTGCTCAACAACACAAAAAAGTTGTTATCTCAGAGCATACAATGCATTTACATTGAAAGTGTATAAAATTCCATTTTACTCACAAGTACTGACTGCAAACCTTATGGAAACATATCCACATAACTTCCTTCATAATTCTAAGTTGTATGAAACCTGCATCTTTGCTGTGCACATCAAGATAAAAAAGTGGATTTCTCAGTACGTTGTATGCTTTGACATTAAAAGCAGTATACATTTCAACTTTACTCCAATCTACTGACTGCAAACTTTATGGAAACATCCTAACTTAACTTTCCACATGATAATGAGTTGACTGAAACCATTTTCATGACTCTGCTCAACAAGACACATAAGTTGTTATCTCAGGGCATACAATGCATTTACATTGAAAGTGTATTCATTTCCATTTTACTCAGAAGTACTGACTGCAAACCTTATGGAAACAGATCCACATAACTTCCTTCATGATTCTCAGTTGTTTGAAACCTGCATGATTGCTCTGCACATCAAGATAAAAAAGTGGATTTCTCAGTGGATTGGAAGCTTTGACATTAAAGGCAGTATACATTTCAATTTTACTCAAAAATACTGACTTCAAACTTCATGGAAACATCCTAACTTAACTTCCCACATGATACTGACTTCATTGAATCCTTTTCCATGACTCTGCTCAACAAGAGAAAAAAGTTGTTATCTCAGAGCATACAAAGCATTTACATTGAAAGTGTATACATTTCCATTTTACTCACAAATACTGACTGCAAACCTTATGGAAACATATCCACATAACTTCCTTCATGACTCTAAGTTGTATGAAACCTGCATCATTGCTCTGCACATCAAGATAAAAAAGTGGATTTCTCAGTGCGTTGAATGCTTTGACATTAAAACATGAAAACATTTCAACTTTACTCCAAACTACTGACTGCAAACTTTATGGAAACATCCTAACTTAACTTTCCACATCATAATGAGTTGACTGAAACCATTTTCAGGACTCTGCTCAACAAGATACATAAGTTGTTATCTCAGAGCATACAATGCATTTACATTGAAAGTGTATTCACTTCCATTTTACTCACAAGTACTGACTGCAAACCTTATGAAAACATATCCACAGAACTTCCCACGTGATTCTGAGTGTTTGAAACCCGCATCTTTGATGTGCACAGCAAAATAAAAAAGAGGATTTCTCAGTGCGTTGAATGCTTTGACATTAAAAGCAGTATACATTTCAATTTTACTCCAACCTCCTGACTTCAACCTTTATGGAAACATCCTAACTTAACTTCCCACAAGATACTGAGTTCATTCAAACCTTTCCATGATTCTGCTCAACAAGATAAAAAAGTTGTTGTCAATACATACAATGCTTGGACATTCCATGCGAATAGATTTCAATCTTACTCAGAAGTACTGACTGCAAACCTTATGGGAACAGATCCACATAACTTCCTTCATGATTCTAAGTTGTTTCAAACCTGCATCATTGCTATGTTCATCAAGATAAAAAAGTTGATTTCTCATGGCATTGAAAGCTTTTACATTAAAAGCAGTATACATTTCAATTTTACTCCAAACTACTGACTGCAAACTTTATGGAAACCTCCTAACTTAACTTCCCACATGATACTGACTTCATTGAATTCTTTTCCACGACTCTGCTCAACAAGACAAAAAAGTTGTTATCTCAGAGCATACAATGCATTTACATTGAAAGTGTATTCATTTCCATTTTACTCACAAGTACTGTCTGCAAACCTAAATGGAAACATATCCACATAACTTCCTTCATGATTCTAAGTTGTATGAAACCTGCATCATTGCTCCGCCCATCAAGATAAAAAAGTTGATTTCTCAGTGCGTTGAAAGGTTTGACATTAAAAGTAGTCTACATTTTAATTTTACTCCAAACTACTGGCCGCAAACTTTATGGAAACATCCAAACTTAACTTCCGACATGATAGTGAGTTCATTGAATCCTTTTCCATGACTGTGCTCAACAAGATAAAAAAGTTGTTATCTCAGTGCGTACAATGCTTTGACATTCCATGTGAATACATTTCAATTTTACTCAGAAGTCCTGACTGCAAACCTTATGGAAACAGATCCACATAACTTCCCACATGATTCTCAGTTGTTTGAAACCTGCATCATTACTCCGTCCATCAAGATAAAAAAGTTGATTTCTCAGGGCATTGAAAGCTCTGACATTAAAAGCAGTATACATTTTAATTTTACTCCAAACTACTGACTGCAAACTTTATGGAAACATCCAAACTTAACTTCCGACATAATAGTGAGTTCATTGAAACCTTTTCCATGACTGTGCTCAACAAGATAAAAAAGTTGTTATCTCAGTGCATACAATGCTTTGACATTGCATGTGAATACATTTCAATTTTACTCAGAAGTCCTGACTGCAAACCTTATGGAAACACATCCACATAACGTCCTTCATGATTCTCAGTTGTTTGAAACATGCATGATTGCTCTGCACATCAAGATAAAAAACTGGATTTCTCAGTGCATTGAAAGTTTTGACATTAAAAGCAGTATACATTTCAACTTTACTCCAAACTACTGACTGCAAACTTTATGGAAGCATCCTAACTTAACTTCCCACATGATACTGACTTCATTGGAACCTTTTCCATGACTCTGCTCATCAAGACAAAAAAGTTGTTATCTCAGAGCATACAATGCATTTACATTTAAAGTGTATACAATTCCATTTTACTCACAAGTACTGACTGCAAACCTTATGGAAACATATCCACATAACTTCCTTCATGATTCTAAGTAGTATGAAACCTGCATCATTGCTGTGTACATCAAGATAAAAAAGTGGATTTCTCAGTGCGTTGAATGCTTTGACATTAAACGCAGAATACATTTCAACTTTACTCCAATCTACTGACTGCAAACTTTATGGAAACATCCTAACTTTACTTCCCAGGTGATACTGAGTTTATTCAAACCTTTTCCATGATTCTGCTCAAGAAGATAAAAAATTTGGTGGTAGTGCATACAATGCTTTGACATTCCATGTGAATACATTTCAATTTTACTCAGAAGTACTGACTGCAAACCTTATGGAAACATATCTACATACCTTACTTCATGATTCTCAGTTGTTTGAAACCTGCATGATTGCTCTGCACATCAAGATAAAAATGTTGATTTCTCAGTGCGTTGAACGCTTTGGCATTAAAAGCAGTATACATTTCAACTTTACTCCAATCTACTGACTGCAAACTTTATGGAAACATCCTAACTTTACTTTCCACATGATAATGAGTTGACTGAAACCATTTTCATGACTCTGCTCAACAAGACACATAAGTTGTTATCTCAGGGCATACAATGCATTTACATTGAAAGTGTATTCATTTCCATTTTACTCAGAAGTACTGACTGCAAACCTTATGGAAACAGATCCACATAACTTCCTTCATGATTCTCAGTTGTTTGAAACCTGCATGATTGCTCTGCACATCAAGATAAAAAAGTGGATTTCTCAGTGGATTGGAAGCTTTGACATTAAAGGCAGTATACATTTCAATTTTACTCAAAAATACTGACTTCAAACTTTATGGAAACATCCTAACTTAACTTCCCACATGATACTGACTTCATTGAATCCTTTTCCATGACTCTGCTCAACAAGAGAAAAAAGTTGTTATCTCAGAGCATACAAAGCATTTACATTGAAAGTGTATACATTTCCATTTTACTCACAAATACTGACTGCAAACCTTATGGAAACATATCCACATAACTTCCTTCATGACTCTAAGTTGTATGAAACCTGCATCATTGCTCTGCACATCAAGATAAAAAAGTGGATTTCTCAGTGGATTGGAAGCTTTGACATTAAAGGCAGTATACATTTCAATTTTACTCAAAAATACTGACTTCAAACTTTATGGAAACATCCTAACTTAACTTCCACATGATACTGACTTCATTGAATCCTTTTCCATGACTCTGCTCAACAAGAGAAAAAAGTTGTTATCTCAGAGCATACAAAGCATTTACATTGAAAGTGTATACATTTCCATTTTACTCACAAATACTGACTGCAAACCTTATGGAAACATATCCACATAACTTCCTTCATGACTCTAAGTTGTATGAAACCTGCATCATTGCTCTGCACATCAAGATAAAAAAGTGGATTTCTCAGTGCGTTGAATGCTTTGACATTAAAACATGAAAACATTTCAACTTTACTCCAAACTACTGACTGCAAACTTTATGGAAACATCCTAACTTAACTTTCCACATCATAATGAGTTGACTGAAACCATTTTCAGGACTCTGCTCAACAAGATACATAAGTTGTTATCTCAGAGCATACAATGCATTTACATTGAAAGTGTATTCACTTCCATTTTACTCACAAGTACTGACTGCAAACCTTATGAAAACATATCCACAGAACTTCCCACGTGATTCTGAGTGTTTGAAACCCGCATCTTTGATGTGCACAGCAAAATAAAAAAGAGGATTTCTCAGTGCGTTGAATGCTTTGACATTAAAAGCAGTATACATTTCAATTTTACTCCAACCTCCTGACTTCAACCTTTATGGAAACATCCTAACTTAACTTCCCACAAGATACTGAGTTCATTCAAACCTTTCCATGATTCTGCTCAACAAGATAAAAAAGTTGTTGTCAATACATACAATGCTTGGACATTCCATGCGAATAGATTTCAATCTTACTCAGAAGTACTGACTGCAAACCTTATGGGAACAGATCCACATAACTTCCTTCATGATTCTAAGTTGTTTCAAACCTGCATCATTGCTATGTTCATCAAGATAAGAAAGTTGATTTCTCATGGCATTGAAAGCTTTTACATTAAAAGCAGTATACATTTCAATTTTACTCCAAACTACTGACTGCAAACTTTATGGAAACCTCCTAACTTAACTTCCCACATGATACTGACTTCATTGAATTCTTTTCCACGACTCTGCTCAACAAGACAAAAAAGTTGTTATCTCAGAGCATACAATGCATTTACATTGAAAGTGTATTCATTTCCATTTTACTCACAAGTACTGTCTGCAAACCTAAATGGAAACATATCCACATAACTTCCTTCATGATTCTAAGTTGTATGAAACCTGCATCATTGCTCCGCCCATCAAGATAAAAAAGTTGATTTCTCAGTGCGTTGAAAGGTTTGACATTAAAAGTAGTCTACATTTTAATTTTACTCCAAACTACTGGCTGCAAACTTTATGGAAACATCCAAACTTAACTTCCGACATGATAGTGAGTTCATTGAATCCTTTTCCATGACTGTGCTCAACAAGATAAAAAAGTTGTTATCTCAGTGCGTACAATGCTTTGACATTCCATGTGAATACATTTCAATTTTACTCAGAAGTCCTGACTGCAAACCTTATGGAAACATATCCACATAACATCCTTCATGATTCTCAGTTGTTTGAAACCTGCATGATTGCTCTGCACATCAAGATAAAAAAGTGGATTTCTCAGTGCATTGAAAGTTTTGACATTAAAAGTAGTATACATTTTAATTTTACTCCAAACTACTGACTTCAAACTTTATGGAAACATCCTAACTTAACTTCCCACATAATACTGACTTCATTGAAACCTTTTCCATGACTCTGCTCAACAAGACAAAAAAGTTGCTATCTCAGAGCATGCAAAGCATTTACATTGAAAGTGTATACATTTCCATTTTACTCACAAGTACTGACTGCAAACCTTATGGAAACATATCCACATAACTTCCTTCATGATTCTAAGGTGTTTGAAACCTGCATCATTGCTGTGCACATCAAGATAAAAAAGTGGATTTCTCAGTGCATTGAATGCTTTGTCATTAAAAGCAGAATACATTTCAACTTTACTCCAATCTACTGACTGCTAAATTTATGGAAACATCCTAACTTAACTTCCCACGTGATACTGAGTTCATTCAAACCTTTTCCATGATTCTGCTCAACAGGATAAAAAATTTTTGTCAGTACATACAATGCTTTTACATTCCCTGTGAATACATTTCAATTTTACTCAGAAGTACTGACTGCAAACCTTATGGAAACATATCTACATAACTTCCTTCATGATTCTCAGTTGTTTGAAAGCTGCATGATTGCTTTGCACATCAAGATGAAAAATTTGATTTCTCAGTACATTGAAAGCTTTGACATTAAAAGCAATATACATTTCAATTTTACTCCAAACTACTGACTGCAAACTTTATGGAAGCATCCTAACGTAACTTCCCACATGATACTGACTTCAATGAAACCTTTTCCATGACTCTGCTCAACAAGAAAAAAAGGTTGTTATCTCAGTGTATAGAATGCATTTACATTGAAAGTTTATTCATTTCCATCTTACTCACAATTACTGACTGCAAACCTTATGAAAACATTTCCACATAACTTCCTTCATGGTTCTAAGTTGTTTGAAACCTGAATGATTGTTCTGCACATCAAGATAAAAAAGTTGATTTCTCAGTGCGTTGTATGCTTTGACATTAAAAGCAGTATACATTTCAACTTTACTCCAATCTACTGACTGCAAACTTTATGGAAACATCCTAACTTAACTTTCCACATGATAATGAGTTGACTGAAACCATTTTCATGACTCTGCTCAACAAGACACATAAGTTGTTATCTCAGGGCATACAATGCATTTACATTGAAAGTGTATTCATTTCCATTTTACTCAGAAGTACTGACTGCAAACCTTATGGAAACAGATCCACATAACTTCCTTCATGATTCTCAGTTGTTTGAAACCTGCATGATTGCTCTGCACATCAAGATAAAAAAGTGGATTTCTCAGTGGATTGGAAGCTTTGACATTAAAGGCAGTATACATTTCAATTTTACTCAAAAATACTGACTTCAAACTTTATGGAAACATCCTAACTTAACTTCCCACATGATACTGACTTCATTGAATCCTTTTCCATGACTCTGCTCAACAAGAGAAAAAAGTTGTTATCTCAGAGCATACAAAGCATTTACATTGAAAGTGTATACATTTCCATTTTACTCACAAATACTGACTGCAAACCTTATGGAAACATATCCACATAACTTCCTTCATGACTCTAAGTTGTATGAAACCTGCATCATTGCTCTGCACATCAAGATAAAAAAGTGGATTTCTCAGTGGATTGGAAGCTTTGACATTAAAGGCAGTATACATTTCAATTTTACTCAAAAATACTGACTTCAAACTTTATGGAAACATCCTAACTTAACTTCCCACATGATACTGACTTCATTGAATCCTTTTCCATGACTCTGCTCAACAAGAGAAAAAAGTTGTTATCTCAGAGCATACAAAGCATTTACATTGAAAGTGTATACATTTCCATTTTACTCACAAATACTGACTGCAAACCTTATGGAAACATATCCACATAACTTCCTTCATGACTCTAAGTTGTATGAAACCTGCATCATTGCTCTGCACATCAAGATAAAAAAGTGGATTTCTCAGTGCGTTGAATGCTTTGACATTAAAACATGAAAACATTTCAACTTTACTCCAAACTACTGACTGCAAACTTTATGGAAACATCCTAACTTAACTTTCCACATCATAATGAGTTGACTGAAACCATTTTCAGGACTCTGCTCAACAAGATACATAAGTTGTTATCTCAGAGCATACAATGCATTTACATTGAAAGTGTATTCACTTCCATTTTACTCACAAGTACTGACTGCAAACCTTATGAAAACATATCCACAGAACTTCCCACGTGATTCTGAGTGTTTGAAACCCGCATCTTTGATGTGCACAGCAAAATAAAAAAGAGGATTTCTCAGTGCGTTGAATGCTTTGACATTAAAAGCAGTATACATTTCAATTTTACTCCAACCTCCTGACTTCAACCTTTATGGAAACATCCTAACTTAACTTCCCACAAGATACTGAGTTCATTCAAACCTTTCCATGATTCTGCTCAACAAGATAAAAAAGTTGTTGTCAATACATACAATGCTTGGACATTCCATGCGAATAGATTTCAATCTTACTCAGAAGTACTGACTGCAAACCTTATGGGAACAGATCCACATAACTTCCTTCATGATTCTAAGTTGTTTCAAACCTGCATCATTGCTATGTTCATCAAGATAAGAAAGTTGATTTCTCATGGCATTGAAAGCTTTTACATTAAAAGCAGTATACATTTCAATTTTACTCCAAACTACTGACTGCAAACTTTATGGAAACCTCCTAACTTAACTTCCCACATGATACTGACTTCATTGAATTCTTTTCCACGACTCTGCTCAACAAGACAAAAAAGTTGTTATCTCAGAGCATACAATGCATTTACATTGAAAGTGTATTCATTTCCATTTTACTCACAAGTACTGTCTGCAAACCTAAATGGAAACATATCCACATAACTTCCTTCATGATTCTAAGTTGTATGAAACCTGCATCATTGCTCCGCCCATCAAGATAAAAAAGTTGATTTCTCAGTGCGTTGAAAGGTTTGACATTAAAAGTAGTCTACATTTTAATTTTACTCCAAACTACTGGCTGCAAACTTTATGGAAACATCCAAACTTAACTTCCGACATGATAGTGAGTTCATTGAATCCTTTTCCATGACTGTGCTCAACAAGATAAAAAAGTTGTTATCTCAGTGCGTACAATGCTTTGACATTCCATGTGAATACATTTCAATTTTACTCAGAAGTCCTGACTGCAAACCTTATGGAAACATATCCACATAACATCCTTCATGATTCTCAGTTGTTTGAAACCTGCATGATTGCTCTGCACATCAAGATAAAAAAGTGGATTTCTCAGTGCATTGAAAGTTTTGACATTAAAAGTAGTATACATTTTAATTTTACTCCAAACTACTGACTTCAAACTTTATGGAAACATCCTAACTTAACTTCCCACATAATACTGACTTCATTGAAACCTTTTCCATGACTCTGCTCAACAAGACAAAAAAGTTGCTATCTCAGAGCATGCAAAGCATTTACATTGAAAGTGTATACATTTCCATTTTACTCACAAGTACTGACTGCAAACCTTATGGAAACATATCCACATAACTTCCTTCATGATTCTAAGGTGTTTGAAACCTGCATCATTGCTGTGCACATCAAGATAAAAAAGTGGATTTCTCAGTGCATTGAATGCTTTGTCATTAAAAGCAGAATACATTTCAACTTTACTCCAATCTACTGACTGCTAAATTTATGGAAACATCCTAACTTAACTTCCCACGTGATACTGAGTTCATTCAAACCTTTTCCATGATTCTGCTCAACAGGATAAAAAATTTTTGTCAGTACATACAATGCTTTTACATTCCCTGTGAATACATTTCAATTTTACTCAGAAGTACTGACTGCAAACCTTATGGAAACATATCTACATAACTTCCTTCATGATTCTCAGTTGTTTGAAAGCTGCATGATTGCTTTGCACATCAAGATGAAAAATTTGATTTCTCAGTACATTGAAAGCTTTGACATTAAAAGCAATATACATTTCAATTTTACTCCAAACTACTGACTGCAAACTTTATGGAAGCATCCTAACGTAACTTCCCACATGATACTGACTTCAATGAAACCTTTTCCATGACTCTGCTCAACAAGAAAAAAAGGTTGTTATCTCAGTGTATAGAATGCATTTACATTGAAAGTTTATTCATTTCCATCTTACTCACAATTACTGACTGCAAACCTTATGAAAACATTTCCACATAACTTCCTTCATGGTTCTAAGTTGTTTGAAACCTGAATGATTGTTCTGCACATCAAGATAAAAAAGTTGATTTCTCAGTGCGTTGTATGCTTTGACATTAAAACATGAAAACATTTCAACTTTACTCCAATCTACTGACTGCAAACTTTATGGAAACATCCTAAATTAACTTTCCACATGATAATGAGTTGACTGAAACCATTTTCATGACTCTGCTCAACAAGATACATAAGTTGTTATCTCAGAGCATACAATGCGTTTACATTGAAAGTGTATTCATTTCCATTTTACTCACAGGTGCTGACTGCAAACCTTATGAAAACATATCCACATAACTTCCCACATGATTCTGAGTTGTTTGAAACCTGAATCTTTGATGTGCACAGCAAGATAAAAAAGAGGATTTCTCAGTGCGTTGAATGCTTTGACATTAAAAGCAGTATACATTTCAATTTTACTCCAACCTACTGACTTCAACCTTTATGGAAACATCCTAACTTAACTTCCCATATGATACTGAGTTCATTCAAACCTTTTCCATGATTCTGCTCAACAAGAGAAAAAAGTTGTTGTCAGTACATACAATGCTTTCACATTCCATGTGAATACATTTCAATTTTACTCAGAAGTACTGACTGCAAACCTTATGGAAACAGATCCACATAACTTCCTTCATGATTCTCAGTTGTTTGAAACCTGCATGATTGCTCTGCACATCAAGATAAAAAAGTGGATTTCTCAGTGGATTGGAAGCTTTGACATTAAAAGCAGTATACATTTCAATTTTACTCAAAAATACTGACTTCAAACTTTATGGAAACCTCCTAACTTAACTTCCCACATGATACTGACTTCATTGAATCCTTTTCCATGACTCTGCTCAACAAGAGAAAAAAGTTGTTATCTCAGAGCATACAAAGCATTTACATTGAAAGTGTATACATTTCCATTTTACTCACAAATACTGACTGCAAACCTTATGGAAACATATCCACATAACTTCCTTCATGATTCTAAGTTGTATGAAACCTGCATCATTGCTCTGCACATCAAGATAAAAAAGTGGATTTCTCAGTGCGTTGAATGCTTTGACATTAAAACAAGAAAACATTTCAACTTTACTCCAAACTACTGACTGCAAACTTTATGGAAACATCCTAACTTAACTTTCCACATCATAATGAGTTGACTGAAACCATTTTCAGGACTCTGCTCAACAAGATACATAAGTTGTTATCTCAGAGCATACAATGCATTTACATTGAAAGTGTATTCACTTTCATTTTACTCTCAAGTACTGACTGCAAACCTTATGAAAACATATCCACAGAACTTCCCACGTGATTCTGAGTGTTTGAAACCTGCATCTTTGATGTGCACAGCAAAATAAAAAAGAGGATTTCTCAGTGCGTTGATTGCTTTGACATTAAAAGCAGTATACATTTCAATTTTACTCCAACCTCCTGACTTCAACCTTTATGGAAACATCCTAACTTAACTTCCCACAAGATACTGAGTTCATTCAAACCTTTCCATGATTCTGCTCAACAAGATAAAAAAGTTGTTGTCAATACATACAATGCTTGGACATTCCATGCGAATAGATTTCAATTTTACTCAAAAGTACTGACTGCAAACCTTATGGGAACAGATCCACATAACTTCCTTCATGATTCTCAGTTGTTTGAAACCTGCATCATTGCTCTGCACATCAAGATAAAAAAGTTGATTTCTCAGTGCATTGAAGGCTTTGACATTAAAAGCAGTATACATCTCAATTTTACTCCAAACTACTGACTTCAAACTTTATGGAAACATCCTAACTTAACTTCGCACATGATACTGACTTCATTGAAACATTTTCAATCACTCTGCTCAATAAGACAAAAAAGTTGTTATCTCAGAGCATACTGAGCATTTACATTGAAAGTGTATACATTTCCATTTTACTCACAAGTACTGACTGCAAACCTTATGGAAACATATCCGCATAACTTCCTTCATGATTCTCAGTTGTTTGAAACCTGCATCATTGCTCTGAACATCAAGATAAAAAAGTTGATTTCTCAGTGCATTGAAAGCTTTGACATTAAAAGCAGTATAAATTTCAATGTTACTCCAAACTACTGACTGCAAACTTTATGGAAACATCCTAACTTAACTTCCCACATGATACTGGCTGCATTGAAACCTTTTCCATGATTCTGCTCAACAAGACAAAAAAGTTGATTTCTCAGTGCATTGAAAGCTTTGACATTAAAAGAAGTATACATTTTAATTTTACTCCAAACTACTGACTGCAAACCTTATGGAAACATTTCCACATAACTTCCTTCATGGTTCTAAGTTGTTTGAAACCTGCATGATTGTTCTGCACATCAAGATAAAAAAGTTGATTTCTCACTGCGTTGAATGCCTTGACAATAAAAGCAGGACACATTTGAAAATTATTCCAACCCACTGACATCAAACTTTATGCAAACATCCTAACTTATCTTCGCACATGATACTGAGTTCATTCAAACCTTTTCCATGATTCTGCTCAAGAAGATAAAAAAGTTGGTGGTAGTGCATACAATGCTTTGACATTCCATGTGAATACATTTCAATTTTACTCAGAAGTACTAACTGCAAACCTTATTGAAACATATCTACATAACTTACTTCATGATTCTCAGTTGTTTGAAACCTGCATGATTGCTCTGCACATCAAGATAAAAAAGTGGATTTCTCAGTGCATTGAAAGCTTTGAGATTAAAAGCAGTATACATTTCAATTTTACTCCAAACTACTGACTTCAAACTTTATGGAAACATGCTAACTTAACTTCGCACATCATACTGACTTCATTGAAACCTTTTCAATGACTCTGCTCAACAAGACAAAAAAGTTGTTATCTCAGAGCATACAATGCATTTACATTGAAAGTGTATTCATTTCCATTTTACTCACAAGTACTGTCTGCAAACCAAAATGGAAACATATCCCCATAACTTCCCACATGATTCTGAGTTGGTTGAACCCTGCATCATTGCTCCGCCCATCAAGAAAAAAAGTTGATTTCTCAGTGCATTGAAAGCCTTGACATTAAAAGTAGTATACATTTTAATTTTACTCCAAACTACTGACTGCAAACTTTATGGAAACATCCAAACTTAACATCCAACATTGAAACCTTTTCCATGATAGTGCTCAACAAGATAAAAAAGTTGTTATCTCAGTGCATACAATGCTTTGACATTCCATATGAATACATTTCAATTCTACTCAGAAGTACTGACTACAAACCTTATGGAAACATATCCACATAACATTCTTCATGATTATCAGTTGTTTGAAACCTGCATGATTGCTCTGCAGATCAAGATAAAAAAGTGGATTTCTCAGTGCATTGAGAGCTTCGACATTAAAAGCAGTATACATTTCAATTTTACTCCAAACTACTGACTTCAAACTTTATGGAAACATCCTAACTTAACTTCCCACATGATACTGACTTCATTGAAACCTTTTCAATGACTCTGCTCAATAAGACAAAAAAGTTGTTATCTCAGAGCATACAGAGCATTTACATTGAAAGTGTATACATTTCCATTTTACTCACAAGTACTGACTGCAAACCTCATGGAAACATATCCACGTAACTTCCTTCATGATTCTAAGTTGTATGAAACCTGCATCATTGCTCCGCCCATCAAGATAAAAAAGTTGATTTCTCAGTGCATTGAAAGCTTTGACATTCAAAGTAGTATACATTTTAATTTTACTCCAAACTACTGACTGCAAATGTTATGGAAACATCGAAACTTAACTTCCGACATGATAGTAAGTTCATTGAAACCTTTTCCATGATAGTGCTCAACAAGATAAAAAAGTTGTTATCTCAGTGCGTACAATGCTTTGACATTCCATATGAATACATTTCAATTTTACTCAGAAGTACTGACTGCAAACCTTATGGAAACATATCCACATAATATTCTTCATGATTCTCAGTTGTTTGAAACCTGCATTATTGCTCTGCACATCAAGATAAAAAAGTGGATTTCTCAGTGCATTGAGAGCTTTGACATTCGAAGCAGTATACATTTCAATTTTACTCCAAACTACTGACTGTAAACTTTATGGAAACATCCAAAATTAACTTCCCACATGATACTGACATCATTGAAATCTTTTCCATGACTCTGCTCAACAAGACAAAGAAGTTGTTATGTCAGTGCATAGAATGCATTTACATTGAAAGTGTATTCATTTCCATTTTACTCACAAGTTCTGACTGCAAACCTTATGCAAACATTTCCACATAACTTCCTTCATGGTTCTAAGTTGTTTGAAACCTGCGTGATTTTTCTGCACATCAAGATAAACAAGTTGATTTCTCAGTGCGTTGAATGCTTTGACATTAAAATCAGTATACATTTCAACTTTACTCCAATCTACTGACTGGAAATTTATGGAAACATCCTAACTTAACTTTCCACATGATAATGAGTTGACTGAAACCATTTTCATGACTCTGCTCAACAAGACAAAAAAGTTGTTATCTCAGAGCATACAATGCATTTACTTTGAAAGTGTATTCATTTCCATTTTACTCACAAGTACTGTCTGCAAACCTTATGAAAACATATCCACATAACATCCCACGTGATTCTGAGTTGTTTGAAACCTGCATCTTTGATGTGCACAGCAAGATAAAAAAGAGGATTTCTCAGTGCGTTGAATGCTTTGACATTAAAAGCAGTATACATTTCAATTTTACTCCAAACTACTGACTTCATCCTTTATGGAAACATCCTAACTTAACTTCCCACATGATACTGAGCTCATTGAAACCTTTTCTATGATTCTGCTCAACAAAATAAAAAAGTTGTCGTCAGTACATACAATGCTTTGACGTTCCATGTGAATAGATTTCAATTTTACTCAGAAGTCCTAACTACAAACCTTATGGAAACACATCCACATAACTTCCTTCATGATTCTCAATTGTTTGAAACATGCATGATTGCTCTGCACATCAAGATAAAAAACTGGATTTCTCAGTGCTTTGAAAGCTTTGACATTAAAAGCAGTATACATTTCAATTTTACTCCAAACTACTGAATTCAAACTTTATTGAAACATCCAAACTTAACTTCCCACTTGATACTGACTTCATTGAAACCTTTTCCTTGACTCTGCTCAACAAGACAAAAAAGTTGTTATCTCAGAGCATACAATGCATTTACATTGAAAGTGTATACAATTCCATTTTACTCACAAGTACTGACTGCAAACCTTATGGAAACATATCCACATAACTTCCTTCATAATTCTAAGTTGTATGAAACCTGCATCTTTGCTGTGCACATCAAGATGAAAAAGTGGATTTCTCAGTGCGTTGAATGCTTTGACATTAAAAGCAGTATACATTTCAACTTTACTCTAATCTGCCGACTGCAAACTTTATGCAAACATCCTAACTTTACTTCCCACGTGATACTGAGTTCATTCAAATCTTTTCCATGATTCTGCTCAACAAGATAAAAAAGTTGTTCTCAGTGCATACAATTCTTTGACATTCCATGTGAATACATTTCAATTTTACTCAGAAGTACTGACTGCAAACCTTATGGAAACATATCAACATAACTTCCTTCATGATTCTCAGTTGTTTGAAACCTGCATCATTGCTCTGAACATCAAGATAAAAAGGTTGATTTCTCAGTGCATTCAAAGCTTTGACATTAAAAGCAGTATACATTTCAATTTTACTCCAAACTACTGACTGTAAACTTTATGGAAACATCCAAACTTAACTTCCCACATGATACTGACATCATTGAAATCTTTTCCATGACTCTGCTCAACAAGACAAAGAAGTTGTTATGTCAGTGCATTGAATGCATTTACATTGAAAGTGTATTCATTTCCATTTTACTTACAAGTACTGACTGCAAACCTTATGCAAACATTTCCACATAACTTCCTTCTAAGTTGTTTGAAACCTGCGTGATTGTTCTGCACATCAAGATAAACAAGTTGATTTCTCAGTGCGTTGAATGCTTTGACATTAAAAGCAGTATACATTTCAACTTTACTCCAATCTACTGACTGGAAATTTATGGAAACTTCCAAACGTAACTTTCCACATGATAATGAGTTGACTGAAACAATTTTCATGACTCTGCTCAACAAGACAAAAAAGTTGTCGTCAGTACATACAATGCTTTGACATTCCATGTGAATAGATTTCAATTTTACTCAGAAGTCCTAACTGCAAACCTTATGGAAACACATCCACACAACTTCCTTCATGATTCTCAATTGTTTGAAACATGCATGATTGCTCTGCACATCAAGATAAAAAACTGGGTTTCTCAGTGCATTGAAAGCTTTGACATTAAAAGCAGTATACATTTCAATTTTACTCCAAACTACTGAATTCAAACTTTATTGAAACATCCGAACTTCACTTCCCACTTGATACTGACTTCATTGAAACCTTTTCCTTGACTCTGCTCAACAACACAAAAAAGTTGTTATCTCAGAGCATACAATGCATTTACATTGAAAGTGTATAAAATTCCATTTTACTCACAAGTACTGACTGCAAACCTTATGGAAACATATCCACATAACTTCCTTCATAATTCTAAGTTGTATGAAACCTGCATCTTTGCTGTGCACATCAAGATAAAAAAGTGGATTTCTCAGTGCGTTGAATGCTTTGACATTAAAAGCAGTATACATTTCAACTTTACTCCAATCTACTGACTGGAAATTTATGGAAACATCCGAACTTAACTTTCCACATGATAATGAGTTGACTGAAACCATTTTCATGACTCTGCTCAACAAGACAAAAAAGTTGTTATCTCAGAGCGTACAATGCATTTACTTTGAAAGTGTATTCATTTCCATTTTACTCACAAGTACTGTCTGCAAACCTTATGAAAACATATCCACATAACTTCCCACGTGATTCTGAGTTGTTTGAAACCTGCATCTTTGATGTGCACAGCAAGATAAAAAAGAGGATTTCTCAGTGCGTTGAATGCTTTGACATTAAAAGCAGTATACATTTCAATTTTACTCCAAACTACTGACTTCATCCTTTATGGAAACATCCTAACTTAACTTCCCACATGATACTGAGCTCATTGAAACCTTTTCTATGATTCTGCTCAAAAAAATAAAAAAGTTGTCCTCAGTACATACAATGCTTTGACGTTCCATGTGAATAGATTTCAATTTTACTCAGAAGTCCTAACTGCAAACCTTATGGAAACACATCCACACAACTTCCTTCATGATTCTCAATTGTTTGAAACATGCATGATTGCTCTGCACATCAAGATAAAAAACTGGGTTTCTCAGTGCATTGAAAGCTTTGACATTAAAAGCAGTATACATTTCAATTTTACTCCAAACTACTGAATTCAAACTTTATTGAAACATCCGAACTTAACTTCCCACTTGATACTGACTTCATTGAAACCTTTTCCTTGACTCTGCTCAACAACACAAAAAAGTTGTTATCTCAGAGCATACAATGCATTTACATTGAAAGTGTATAAAATTCCATTTTACTCACAAGTACTGACTGCAAACCTTATGGAAACATATCCACATAACTTCCTTCATAATTCTAAGTTGTATGAAACCTGCATCTTTGCTGTGCACATCAAGATAAAAAAGTGGATTTCTCAGTACGTTGAATGCTTTGACATTAAAAGCAGTATACATTTCAACTTTACTCCAATCTACTGACTGGAAATTTATGGAAACATCCTAACTTAACTTTCCACATGATAATGAGTTGACTGAAACCATTTTCATGACTCTGCTCAACAAGACAAAAAAGTTGTTATCTCAGAGCATACAATGCTTTTACTTTGAAAGTGTATTCATTTCCATTTTACTCACAAGTACTGTCTGCAAACCTTATGAAAACATATCCACATAACATCCCACGTGATTCTGAGTTGTTTGAAACCTGCATCTTTGATGTGCACAGCAAGATAAAAAAGAGGATTTCTCAGTGCGTTGAATGCTTTGACATTAAAAGCAGTATACATTTCAATTTTACTCCAAACTACTGACTTCATCCTTTATGGAAACATCCTAACTTAACTTCCCACATGATACTGAGTTCATTCAAACCTTTTCCATGATTCTGCTCAACAAAATAAAAAAGTTGTCGTCAGTACATACAATGCTTTGACGTTCCATGTGAATAGATTTCAATTTTACTCAGAAGTCCTAACTACAAACCTTATGGAAACACATCCACATAACTTCCTTCATGATTCTCAATTGTTTGAAACATGCATGATTGCTCTGCACATCAAGATAAAAAACTGGATTTCTCAGTGCTTTGAAAGCTTTGACATTAAAAGCAGTATACATTTCAATTTTACTCCAAACTACTGAATTCAAACTTTATTGAAACATCCAAACTTAACTTCCCACTTGATACTGACTTCATTGAAACCTTTTCCTTGACTCTGCTCAACAAGACAAAAAAGTTGTTATCTCAGAGCATACAATGCATTTACATTGAAAGTGTATACAATTCCATTTTACTCACAAGTACTGACTGCAAACCTTATGGAAACATATCCACATAACTTCCTTCATAATTCTAAGTTGTATGAAACCTGCATCTTTGCTGTGCACATCAAGATGAAAAAGTGGATTTCTCAGTGCGTTGAATGCTTTGACATTAAAAGCAGTATACATTTCAACTTTACTCTAATCTGCCGACTGCAAACTTTATGCAAACATCCTAACTTTACTTCCCACGTGATACTGAGTTCATTCAAATCTTTTCCATGATTCTGTTCAACAAGATAAAAAAGTTGTTCTCAGTGCATACAATTCTTTGACATTCCATGTGAATACATTTCAATTTTACTCACAAGTACTGACTGCAAACCTTATGGAAACATATCAACATAACTTCCTTCATGATTCTCAGTTGTTTGAAACCTGCATCATTGCTCTGAACATCAAGATAAAAAGGTTGATTTCTCAGTGCATTCAAAGCTTTGACATTAAAAGCAGTATACATTTCAATTTTACTCCAAACTACTGACTGTAAACTTTATGGAAACATCCAAACTTAACTTCCCACATGATACTGACATCATTGAAATCTTTTCCATGACTCTGCTCAACAAGACAAAGAAGTTGTTATGTCAGTGCATTGAATGCATTTACATTGAAAGTGTATTCATTTCCATTTTACTTACAAGTACTGACTGCAAACCTTATGCAAACATTTCCACATAACTTCCTTCATGGTTCTAAGTTGTTTGAAACCTGCGTGATTGTTCTGCACATCAAGATAAACAAGTTGATTTCTCAGTGCGTTGAATGCTTTGACATTAAAAGCAGTATACATTTCAACTTTACTCCAATCTACTGACTGGAAATTTATGGAAACTTCCAAACGTAACTTTCCACATGATAATGAGTTGACTGAAACAATTTTCATGACTCTGCTCAACAAGACAAAAAAGTTGTCGTCAGTACATACAATGCTTTGACATTCCATGTGAATAGATTTCAATTTTACTCAGAAGTCCTAACTGCAAACCTTATGGAAACACATCCACACAACTTCCTTCATGATTCTCAATTGTTTGAAACATGCATGATTGCTCTGCACATCAAGATAAAAAACTGGGTTTCTCAGTGCATTGAAAGCTTTGACATTAAAAGCAGTATACATTTCAATTTTACTCCAAACTACTGAATTCAAACTTTATTGAAACATCCGAACTTAACTTCCCACTTGATACTGACTTCATTGAAACCTTTTCCTTGACTCTGCTCAACAACACAAAAAAGTTGTTATCTCAGAGCATACAATGCATTTACATTGAAAGTGTATAAAATTCCATGTTACTCACAAGTACTGACTGCAAACCTTATGGAAACATATCCACATAACTTCCTTCATAATTCTAAGTTGTATGAAACCTGCATCTTTGCTGTGCACATCAAGATAAAAAAGTGGATTTCTCAGTGCGTTGAATGCTTTGACATTAAAAGCAGTATACATTTCAACTTTACTCTAATCTACTGACTGCAAACTTTATGGAAACATCCTAACTTTACTTCCCACGTGATACTGAGTTCATTCAAACCTTTTCCATGATTCTGCTCAACAAGATAAAAAAGTTGTTGTCAGTACATACAATGATTTGACATTCCATGTGCATACATTTCAATTTTACTCAGAAGTCCTGACTGCATACCTTATGGAAACATATCCACATCATTCCAACATGATTCTGAGTTGTTTGAAAACTGCGCCATTGCTGTGCATATCAAGATAAAAAAGTGTATTTCTCACTGCGTTGAATGCCTTGACAATAAAACCAGGACACATTTCAAAATTATTCCAACCCACTGACTTCAAACTTTATGGAAACATCCTAACTAATCTTCTCACATGATCCTGAGTTCATTCAAACCTTTTCCATGATTCTGCTCAAGAAGATAAAAAAGTTGGTGGTAGTGCATACAATGCTTTGACATTCCATGTGAATACATTTCAATTTTACTCAGAAGTACTGACTGCAAACCTTATGGAAACATATCTACATAACTTACTTCATGATTCTCAGGTGTTTGAAACCTGCATGATTGCTCTGCACATCAATATAAAAAAGTGGATTTCTCAGTGGATTGAAAGCTTTGACATTAAAAGCAGTATACATTTCAATTTTACTCCAAAATACTGACTTCAAACTTTATGGAAACATCCTAACTTAACTTCCCACATGATACTGACTTCATTGAAACCTTTTCCATGACTCTGCTCAACAAGTCAAAAAAGATGTTATCTCAGAGCATACAAAGCATTTACATTGAAAGTGTATACATTTCCATTTTACTCACAAGTACTGACTGCAAACCTTATGGAAACATATCCACATAACTTCCTTCATGATTCTAAGTTGTATGAAACCTGCATCATTGCTCTGCACATCAAGATAAAAAAGTGGATGTCTCAGTGCGTTGAATGCTTTGACATTAAAAGCAGAATACATTTCAAATTTACTCCAATCTACTGACTGCAAACTTTATGGAAACATCCAAACTTAACTTCCCACGTGATACTGAGTTCATTCAAACCTTTTCCATGATTCTGCTCAACAAGACAAAAAAGTTGTTGTCAGTACATACAATGCTTTGACATTCCATGTGAATACATTTCAATTTTACTCAGAAGTACTGACTGCAAACCTTATGGAAAGATATCTACATAACGTCCTTCATGATTCTCAGTTGTTTGAAACCTGCATGATTGCTCTCTGCATCAAGATAAAAAAGTTGATTTCTCAGTGCATTGAAAGCTTTGATATTAAAAGCAGTATAGATTTCAATTTTACTCCAAACTACTGACTGCAAACTTTATGGAAACATCCTAACATTACTTCCCACATGATACTGACATCATTGAAACCTTTTCCATGACTGTGCTCAACAAGATAAAAAAGTTGTTAACTCAGTGCATACAATGCTTTGATATTCCATGTGAATACATTTCAATTTTGCTCAGAAGTCCTGACTGCAAACCTTATGGAACAATATCCACATAACGCCCTTCATGATTCTAAGTTGTTTGAAACCTGCATGATTGTTCTGCACATCAAGATAAAAAAGTTGATTGCTCAGTGCTTTGAAAGCTTTCACATTAAAAGCAATATACATATCAATTTTACTCCAAAGTAGTGACTGCAAACTTTATGGAAACATCCTAACGTAACTTCCCACATGATACTGACATCATTGAAACCTTTTCCATGACTCTGCTCAACAAGAGAAAAAAGTTGTTATCTCAGTGCAGAGAATGCATTTACATTGAAAGTGTATACAATTCCATTTTACTCACAAGTACTGACTGCAAACCTTATGGAAACATATCCACATAACTTCCCACATGATTCTGAGTTGTTTGAAACCTGCATCATTGCTGTGCACATCAAGATAAAAAAGTTGATTTCACAGTGCGTTGAATGCTTTGACATTAAAAGCAGTATACATTTCAACTTTACTCCAAAGTACTGACTGCAAGCTTTATGGAAACATCCTAACTTAACTTTCCACATGATAATGAGTTGACTGAACCCATTTTCATGACTCTGCTCAGCAAGATACATAAATTGTTACCTTAGAGCATAGAATGCTTTTACATTGAAAGTGTATTCATTTCCATTTTACTCACAAATACTGACTGCAAACCTTATGGAAATAAAAGCAGTATGCATTTCAATTTTACTCCAAACTACTGACTGCAAACTTTATGGAAACATCCTAACTTAACTTCCCACATGATACTGACTTCATTGAAACCTTTTCCATGACTCTGCTCAACAAGACAAAACGTTGTTATCTCAGAGAATACAATGCATTTACATTGAAAGTGTATTCATTTCCATTTTACTCAGAAGTACTGTCTGCAAACCTTATGGAAACATATCCACATAACTTCCCACGTGATTCTGAGTTGTTTGAAACCTGCATCTTTGATGTGCACAGCAAGATAAAAAAGAGGATTTCTCAGTGCGTTGAATGCTTTGACATTAAAAGCAGTATACATTTCAATTTCACTCCAACCTACTGACTTCATCCTTTATGGAAACATCCTAACTTAACTTCCCACATGATACTGAGCTCATTCAAACCTTTTCTATGATTCTGCTCAACAAAATAAAAAAGTTGTCGTCAGTACATACAAAGCTTTGACATTCCATGTGAATAGATTTCAATTTTACTCAGAAGTCCTAACTGCAAACCTTATGGAAACACATCCACATAACTTGCTTCATGATTCTCAATTGTTTGAAACATGCATGATTGCTCTGCACATCAAGATAAAAAACTGGATTTCTCAGTGCATTGAAAGCTTTGACATTAAAAGCAGTATACATTTCAATTTTACTCCAAACTACTGAATTCAAACTTTATTGAAACATCCGAACTTAACTTCCCACTTGATACTGACTTCATTGAAACCTTTTCCTTGACTCTGCTCAACAACACAAAAAAGTTGTTATCTCTGAGCATACAATGCATTTACATTGAAAGTGTATACAATTCCATTTTACTCACAAGTACTGACTGCAAACCTTATGGAAACATATCCACATAACTTCCTTCATAATTCTAAGTTGTATGAAACCTGCATCTTTGCTGTGCACATCAAGATAAAAAAGTGGATTTCTCAGTGCGTTGAATGCTTTGACATTAAAAGCAGTATACATTTCAACTTTACTCTAATCTACTGACTGCAAACTTTATGGAAACATCCTAACTTTACTTCCCACGTGATACTGAGTTCATTCAAACCTTTTCCATGATTCTGCTCAACAAGATAAAAAAGTTGATGTCAGTACATACAATGCTTTGACATTCCATGTGCATACATTTCAATTTTACTCAGAAGTCCTGACTGCATACCTTATGGAAACATATCCACATAATTCCCACATGATTCTGAGTTGTTTGAAAACTGCGTCATTGCTGTGCATATCAAGATAAAAAAGTGTATTTCTCACTGCGTTGAATGCCTTGACAATAAAAGCAGGACACATTTCAAAATTATTCCAACCCACTGACTTCAAACTTTATGGAAACATCCTAACTAATCTTCTCACATGATCCTGAGTTCATTCAAACCTTTTCCATGATTCTGCTCAAGAAGATAAAAAAGTTCGTGGTACTGCATACAATGCTTTGACATTCCATGTGAATACATTTCAATTTTACTCAGAAGTACTGACTGCAAACCTTATGGAAACATATCTACATAACTTAATTCATGATTCTCAGGTGTTTGAAACCTGCATGATTGCTCTGCACATCAAGATAAAAAAGTGGATTTCTCAGTGGATTGAAAGCTTTGACATTAAAAGCAGTATACATTTCAATTTTACTCCAAACTACTGAATTCAAACTTTATGGAAACATCCGAACTTAACTTCCCACTTGATACTGACTTCATTGAAACCTTTTCCTTGACTCTGCTCAACAACACAAAAAAGTTGTTATCTCAGAGCATACAATGCATTTACATTGAAAGTGTATAAAATTCCATTTTACTCACAAGTACTGACTGCAAACCTTATGGAAACATATCCACATAACTTCCTTCATAATTCTAAGTTGTATGAAACCTGCATCTTTGCTGTGCACATCAAGATAAAAAAGTGGATTTCTCAGTGCGTTGAATGCTTTGACATTAAAAGCAGTATACATTTCAACTTTACTCTAATCTACTGACTGCAAACTTTATGGAAACATCCTAACTTTACTTCCCACGTGATACTGAGTTCATTCAAACCTTTTCCATGATTCTGCTCAACAAGATAAAAAAGTTGTTGTCAGTACATACAATGATTTGACATTCCATGTGCATACATTTCAATTTTACTCAGAAGTCCTGACTGCATACCTTATGGAAACATATCCACATCATTCCAACATGATTCTGAGTTGTTTGAAAACTGCGCCATTGCTGTGCATATCAAGATAAAAAAGTGTATTTCTCACTGCGTTGAATGCCTTGACAATAAAACCAGGACACATTTCAAAATTATTCCAACCCACTGACTTCAAACTTTATGGAAACATCCTAACTAATCTTCTCACATGATCCTGAGTTCATTCAAACCTTTTCCATGATTCTGCTCAAGAAGATAAAAAAGTTGGTGGTAGTGCATACAATGCTTTGACATTCCATGTGAATACATTTCAATTTTACTCAGAAGTACTGACTGCAAACCTTATGGAAACATATCTACATAACTTACTTCATGATTCTCAGGTGTTTGAAACCTGCATGATTGCTCTGCACATCAATATAAAAAAGTGGATTTCTCAGTGGATTGAAAGCTTTGACATTAAAAGCAGTATACATTTCAATTTTACTCCAAAATACTGACTTCAAACTTTATGGAAACATCCTAACTTAACTTCCCACATGATACTGACTTCATTGAAACCTTTTCCATGACTCTGCTCAACAAGTCAAAAAAGATGTTATCTCAGAGCATACAAAGCATTTACATTGAAAGTGTATACATTTCCATTTTACTCACAAGTACTGACTGCAAACCTTATGGAAACATATCCACATAACTTCCTTCATAATTCTAAGTTGTATGAAACCTGCATCTTTGCTGTGCACATCAAGATAAAAAAGTGGATTTCTCAGTGCGTTGAATGCTTTGACATTAAAAGCAGTATACATTTCAACTTTACTCTAATCTACTGACTGCAAACTTTATGGAAACATCCTAACTTTACTTCCCACGTGATACTGAGTTCATTCAAACCTTTTCCATGATTCTGCTCAACAAGATAAAAAAGTTGTTGTCAGTACATACAATGATTTGACATTCCATGTGCATACATTTCAATTTTACTCAGAAGTCCTGACTGCATACCTTATGGAAACATATCCACATCATTCCAACATGATTCTGAGTTGTTTGAAAACTGCGCCATTGCTGTGCATATCAAGATAAAAAAGTGTATTTCTCACTGCGTTGAATGCCTTGACAATAAAACCAGGACACATTTCAAAATTATTCCAACCCACTGACTTCAAACTTTATGGAAACATCCTAACTAATCTTCTCACATGATCCTGAGTTCATTCAAACCTTTTCCATGATTCTGCTCAAGAAGATAAAAAAGTTGGTGGTAGTGCATACAATGCTTTGACATTCCATGTGAATACATTTCAATTTTACTCAGAAGTACTGACTGCAAACCTTATGGAAACATATCTACATAACTTACTTCATGATTCTCAGGTGTTTGAAACCTGCATGATTGCTCTGCACATCAATATAAAAAAGTGGATTTCTCAGTGGATTGAAAGCTTTGACATTAAAAGCAGTATACATTTCAATTTTACTCCAAAATACTGACTTCAAACTTTATGGAAACATCCTAACTTAACTTCCCACATGATACTGACTTCATTGAAACCTTTTCCATGACTCTGCTCAACAAGTCAAAAAAGATGTTATCTCAGAGCATACAAAGCATTTACATTGAAAGTGTATACATTTCCATTTTACTCACAAGTACTGACTGCAAACCTTATGGAAACATATCCACATAACTTCCTTCATGATTCTAAGTTGTATGAAACCTGCATCATTGCTCTGCACATCAAGATAAAAAAGTGGATGTCTCAGTGCGTTGAATGCTTTGACATTAAAAGCAGAATACATTTCAAATTTACTCCAATCTACTGACTGCAAACTTTATGGAAACATCCAAACTTAACTTCCCACGTGATACTGAGTTCATTCAAACCTTTTCCATGATTCTGCTCAACAAGACAAAAAAGTTGTTGTCAGTACATACAATGCTTTGACATTCCATGTGAATACATTTCAATTTTACTCAGAAGTACTGACTGCAAACCTTATGGAAAGATATCTACATAACGTCCTTCATGATTCTCAGTTGTTTGAAACCTGCATGATTGCTCTCTGCATCAAGATAAAAAAGTTGATTTCTCAGTGCATTGAAAGCTTTGATATTAAAAGCAGTATAGATTTCAATTTTACTCCAAACTACTGACTGCAAACTTTATGGAAACATCCTAACATTACTTCCCACATGATACTGACATCATTGAAACCTTTTCCATGACTGTGCTCAACAAGGTAAAAAAGTTGTTAACTCAGTGCATACAATGCTTTGATATTCCATGTGAATACATTTCAATTTTGCTCAGAAGTCCTGACTGCAAACCTTATGGAACAATATCCACATAACGCCCTTCATGATTCTAAGTTGTTTGAAACCTGCATGATTGTTCTGCACATCAAGATAAAAAAGTTGATTGCTCAGTGCTTTGAAAGCTTTCACATTAAAAGCAATATACATATCAATTTTACTCCAAAGTAGTGACTGCAAACTTTATGGAAACATCCTAACGTAACTTCCCACATGATACTGACATCATTGAAACCTTTTCCATGACTCTGCTCAACAAGAGAAAAAAGTTGTTATCTCAGTGCAGAGAATGCATTTACATTGAAAGTGTATACAATTCCATTTTACTCACAAGTACTGACTGCAAACCTTATGGAAACATATCCACATAACTTCCCACATGATTCTGAGTTGTTTGAAACCTGCATCATTGCTGTGCACATCAAGATAAAAAAGTTGATTTCACAGTGCGTTGAATGCTTTGACATTAAAAGCAGTATACATTTCAACTTTACTCCAAAGTACTGACTGCAAGCTTTATGGAAACATCCTAACTTAACTTTCCACATGATAATGAGTTGACTGAACCCATTTTCATGACTCTGCTCAGCAAGATACATAAATTGTTACCTTAGAGCATAGAATGCTTTTACATTGAAAGTGTATTCATTTCCATTTTACTCACAAA
The DNA here is from genome assembly GCF_030028105.1 of Mobula birostris. NCBI lineage: Eukaryota > Metazoa > Chordata > Chondrichthyes > Myliobatiformes > Myliobatidae > Mobula > Mobula birostris. The sequence goes on from NC_092372.1 coordinate 112,452,669, forward strand.
TACTGACTGCAAACCTTATGGAAATAAAAGCAGTATGCATTTCAATTTTACTCCAAACTACTGACTGCAAACTTTATGGAAACATCCTAACTTAACTTCCCACATGATACTGACTTCATTGAAACCTTTTCCATGACTCTGCTCAACAAGACAAAACGTTGTTATCTCAGAGAATACAATGCATTTACATTGAAAGTGTATTCATTTCCATTTTACTCAGAAGTACTGTCTGCAAACCTTATGGAAACATATCCACATAACTTCCCACGTGATTCTGAGTTGTTTGAAACCTGCATCTTTGATGTGCACAGCAAGATAAAAAAGAGGATTTCTCAGTGCGTTGAATGCTTTGACATTAAAAGCAGTATACATTTCAATTTCACTCCAACCTACTGACTTCATCCTTTATGGAAACATCCTAACTTAACTTCCCACATGATACTGAGCTCATTCAAACCTTTTCTATGATTCTGCTCAACAAAATAAAAAAGTTGTCGTCAGTACATACAAAGCTTTGACATTCCATGTGAATAGATTTCAATTTTACTCAGAAGTCCTAACTGCAAACCTTATGGAAACACATCCACATAACTTGCTTCATGATTCTCAATTGTTTGAAACATGCATGATTGCTCTGCACATCAAGATAAAAAACTGGATTTCTCAGTGCATTGAAAGCTTTGACATTAAAAGCAGTATACATTTCAATTTTACTCCAAACTACTGAATTCAAACTTTATTGAAACATCCGAACTTAACTTCCCACTTGATACTGACTTCATTGAAACCTTTTCCTTGACTCTGCTCAACAACACAAAAAAGTTGTTATCTCTGAGCATACAATGCATTTACATTGAAAGTGTATACAATTCCATTTTACTCACAAGTACTGACTGCAAACCTTATGGAAACATATCCACATAACTTCCTTCATAATTCTAAGTTGTATGAAACCTGCATCTTTGCTGTGCACATCAAGATAAAAAAGTGGATTTCTCAGTGCGTTGAATGCTTTGACATTAAAAGCAGTATACATTTCAACTTTACTCTAATCTACTGACTGCAAACTTTATGGAAACATCCTAACTTTACTTCCCACGTGATACTGAGTTCATTCAAACCTTTTCCATGATTCTGCTCAACAAGATAAAAAAGTTGATGTCAGTACATACAATGCTTTGACATTCCATGTGCATACATTTCAATTTTACTCAGAAGTCCTGACTGCATACCTTATGGAAACATATCCACATAATTCCCACATGATTCTGAGTTGTTTGAAAACTGCGTCATTGCTGTGCATATCAAGATAAAAAAGTGTATTTCTCACTGCGTTGAATGCCTTGACAATAAAAGCAGGACACATTTCAAAATTATTCCAACCCACTGACTTCAAACTTTATGGAAACATCCTAACTAATCTTCTCACATGATCCTGAGTTCATTCAAACCTTTTCCATGATTCTGCTCAAGAAGATAAAAAAGTTCGTGGTACTGCATACAATGCTTTGACATTCCATGTGAATACATTTCAATTTTACTCAGAAGTACTGACTGCAAACCTTATGGAAACATATCTACATAACTTAATTCATGATTCTCAGGTGTTTGAAACCTGCATGATTGCTCTGCACATCAAGATAAAAAAGTGGATTTCTCAGTGGATTGAAAGCTTTGACATTAAAAGCAGTATACATTTCAATTTTACTCCAAACTACTGAATTCAAACTTTATGGAAACATCCGAACTTAACTTCCCACTTGATACTGACTTCATTGAAACCTTTTCCTTGACTCTGCTCAACAACACAAAAAAGTTGTTATCTCAGAGCATACAATGCATTTACATTGAAAGTGTATAAAATTCCATTTTACTCACAAGTACTGACTGCAAACCTTATGGAAACATATCCACATAACTTCCTTCATAATTCTAAGTTGTATGAAACCTGCATCTTTGCTGTGCACATCAAGATAAAAAAGTGGATTTCTCAGTGCGTTGAATGCTTTGACATTAAAAGCAGTATACATTTCAACTTTACTCTAATCTACTGACTGCAAACTTTATGGAAACATCCTAACTTTACTTCCCACGTGATACTGAGTTCATTCAAACCTTTTCCATGATTCTGCTCAACAAGATAAAAAAGTTGTTGTCAGTACATACAATGATTTGACATTCCATGTGCATACATTTCAGTTTTACTCAGAAGTCCTGACTGCATACCTTATGGAAACATATCCACATCATTCCAACATGATTCTGAGTTGTTTGAAAACTGCGCCATTGCTGTGCATATCAAGATAAAAAAGTGTATTTCTCACTGCGTTGAATGCCTTGACAATAAAACCAGGACACATTTCAAAATTATTCCAACCCACTGACTTCAAACTTTATGGAAACATCCTAACTAATCTTCTCACATGATCCTGAGTTCATTCAAACCTTTTCCATGATTCTGCTCAAGAAGATAAAAAAGTTGGTGGTAGTGCATACAATGCTTTGACATTCCATGTGAATACATTTCAATTTTACTCAGAAGTACTGACTGCAAACCTTATGGAAACATATCTACATAACTTACTTCATGATTCTCAGGTGTTTGAAACCTGCATGATTGCTCTGCACATCAATATAAAAAAGTGGATTTCTCAGTGGATTGAAAGCTTTGACATCAAAAGCAGTATACATTTCAATTTTACTCCAAAATACTGACTTCAAACTTTATGGAAACATCCTAACTTAACTTCCCACATGATACTGACTTCATTGAAACCTTTTCCATGACTCTGCTCAACAAGTCAAAAAAGATGTTATCTCAGAGCATACAAAGCATTTACATTGAAAGTGTATACATTTCCATTTTACTCACAAGTACTGACTGCAAACCTTATGGAAACATATCCACATAACTTCCTTCATGATTCTAAGTTGTATGAAACCTGCATCATTGCTCTGCACATCAAGATAAAAAAGTGGATGTCTCAGTGCGTTGAATGCTTTGACATTAAAAGCAGAATACATTTCAAATTTACTCCAATCTACTGACTGCAAACTTTATGGAAACATCCAAACTTAACTTCCCACGTGATACTGAGTTCATTCAAACCTTTTCCATGATTCTGCTCAACAAGACAAAAAAGTTGTTGTCAGTACATACAATGCTTTGACATTCCATGTGAATACATTTCAATTTTACTCAGAAGTACTGACTGCAAACCTTATGGAAAGATATCTACATAACGTCCTTCATGATTCTCAGTTGTTTGAAACCTGCATGATTGCTCTCTGCATCAAGATAAAAAAGTTGATTTCTCAGTGCATTGAAAGCTTTGATATTAAAAGCAGTATAGATTTCAATTTTACTCCAAACTACTGACTGCAAACTTTATGGAAACATCCTAACATTACTTCCCACATGATACTGACATCATTGAAACCTTTTCCATGACTGTGCTCAACAAGACAAAACGTTGTTATCTCAGAGAATACAATGCATTTACATTGAAAGTGTATTCATTTCCATTTTACTCAGAAGTACTGTCTGCAAACCTTATGGAAACATATCCACATAACTTCCCACGTGATTCTGAGTTGTTTGAAACCTGCATCTTTGATGTGCACAGCAAGATAAAAAAGAGGATTTCTCAGTGCGTTGAATGCTTTGACATTAAAAGCAGTATACATTTCAATTTTACTCCAACCTACTGACTTCATCCTTTATGGAAACATCCTAACTTAACTTCCCACATGATACTGAGCTCATTCAAACCTTTTCTATGATTCTGCTCAACAAAATAAAAAAGTTGTCGTCAGTACATACAATGCTTTGACATTCCATGTGAATAGATTTCAATTTTACTCAGAAGTCCTAACTGCAAACCTTATGGAAACACATCCACATAACTTGCTTCATGATTCTCAATTGTTTGAAACATGCATGATTGCTCTGCACATCAAGATAAAAAACTGGATTTCTCAGTGCATTGAAAGCTTTGACATTAAAAGCAGTATACATTTCAATTTTACTCCAAACTACTGAATTCAAACTTTATTGAAACATCCGAACTTAACTTCCCACTTGATACTGACTTCATTGAAACCTTTTCCTGGACTCTGCTCAACAACACAAAAAAGTTGTTATCTCTGAGCATACAATGCATTTACATTGAAAGTGTATACAATTCCATTTTACTCACAAGTACTGACTGCAAACCTTATGGAAACATATCCACATAACTTCCTTCATAATTCTAAGTTGTATGAAACCTGCATCTTTGCTGTGCACATCAAGATAAAAAAGTGGATTTCTCAGTGCGTTGAATGCTTTGACATTAAAAGCAGTATACATTTCAACTTTACTCTAATCTACTGACTGCAAACTTTATGGAAACATCCTAACTTTACTTCCCACGTGATACTGAGTTCATTCAAACCTTTTCCATGATTCTGCTCAACAAGATAAAAAAGTTGATGTCAGTACATACAATGCTTTGACATTCCATGTGCATACATTTCAATTTTACTCAGAAGTCCTGACTGCATACCTTATGGAAACATATCCACATAATTCCCACATGATTCTGAGTTGTTTGAAACTGCGTCATTGCTGTGCATATCAAGATAAAAAAGTGTATTTCTCACTGCGTTGAATGCCTTGACAATAAAAGCAGGACACATTTCAAAATTATTCCAACCCACTGACTTCAAACTTTATGGAAACATCCTAACTAATCTTCTCACATGATCCTGAGTTCATTCAAACCTTTTCCATGATTCTGCTCAAGAAGATAAAAAAGTTGGTGGTAGTGCATACAATGCTTTGACATTCCATGTGAATACATTTCAATTTTACTCAGAAGTACTGACTGCAAACCTTATGGAAACATATCTACATAACTTACTTCATGATTCTCAGGTGTTTGAAACCTGCATGATTGCTCTGCACATCAAGATAAAAAAGTGGATTTCTCAGTGGATTGAAAGCTTTGACATTAAAAGCAGTATACATTTCAATTTTACTCCAAACAACTGAATTCAAACTTTATTGAAACATCCGAACTTAACTTCCCACTTGATACTGACTTCATTGAAACCTTTTCCTTGACTCTGCTCAACAACACAAAAAAGTTGTTATCTCAGAGCATACAATGCATTTACATTGAAAGTGTATAAAATTCCATTTTACTCACAAGTACTGACTGCAAACCTTATGGAAACATATCCACATAACTTCCTTCATAATTCTAAGTTGTATGAAACCTGCATCTTTGCTGTGCACATCAAGATAAAAAAGTGGATTTCTCAGTGCGTTGAATGCTTTGACATTAAAAGCAGTATACATTTCAACTTTACTCTAATCTACTGACTGCAAACTTTATGGAAACATCCTAACTTTACTTCCCACGTGATACTGAGTTCATTCAAACCTTTTCCATGATTCTGCTCAACAAGATAAAAAAGTTGTTGTCAGTACATACAATGATTTGACATTCCATGTGCATACATTTCAATTTTACTCAGAAGTCCTGACTGCATACCTTATGGAAACATATCCACATAATTCCAACATGATTCTGAGTTGTTTGAAATCTGCGCCATTACTGTGCATATCAAGATAAAAAAGTGTATTTCTCACTGCGTTGAATGCCTTGACAATAAAACCAGGACACATTTCAAAATTATTCCAACCCACTGACTTCAAACTTTATGGAAACATCCTAACTAATCTTCTCACATGATCCTGAGTTCATTCAAACCTTTTCCATGATTCTGCTCAAGAAGATAAAAAAGTTGGTGGTAGTGCATACAATGCTTTGACATTCCATGTGAATACATTTCAATTTTACTCAGAAGTACTGACTGCAAACCTTATGGAAACATATCTACATAACTTACTTCATGATTCTCAGGTGTTTGAAACCTGCATGATTGCTCTGCACATCAATATAAAAAAGTGGATTTCTCAGTGGATTGAAAGCTTTGACATTAAAAGCAGTATACATTTCAATTTTACTCCAAAATACTGACTTCAAACTTTATGGAAACATCCTAACTTAACTTCCCACATGATACTGACTTCATTGAAACCTTTTCCATGACTCTGCTCAACAAGTCAAAAAAGATGTTATCTCAGAGCATACAAAGCATTTACATTGAAAGTGTATACATTTCCATTTTACTCACAAGTACTGACTGCAAACCTTATGGAAACATATCCACATAACTTCCTTCATGATTCTAAGTTGTATGAAACCTGCATCATTGCTCTGCACATCAAGATAAAAAAGTGGATGTCTCAGTGCGTTGAATGCTTTGACATTAAAAGCAGAATACATTTCAAATTTACTCCAATCTACTGACTGCAAACTTTATGGAAACATCCAAACTTAACTTCCCACGTGATACTGAGTTCATTCAAACCTTTTCCATGATTCTGCTCAACAAGACAAAAAAGTTGTTGTCAGTACATACAATGCTTTGACATTCCATGTGAATACATTTCAATTTTACTCAGAAGTACTGACTGCAAACCTTATGGAAAGATATCTACATAACGTCCTTCATGATTCTCAGTTGTTTGAAACCTGCATGATTGCTCTCTGCATCAAGATAAAAAAGTTGATTTCTCAGTGCATTGAAAGCTTTGATATTAAAAGCAGTATAGATTTCAATTTTACTCCAAACTACTGACTGCAAACTTTATGGAAACATCCTAACATTACTTCCCACATGATACTGACATCATTGAAACCTTTTCCATGACTGTGCTCAACAAGACAAAACGTTGTTATCTCAGAGAATACAATGCATTTACATTGAAAGTGTATTCATTTCCATTTTACTCAGAAGTACTGTCTGCAAACCTTATGGAAACATATCCACATAACTTCTCACGTGATTCTGAGTTGTTTGAAACCTGCATCTTTGATTTGCACAGCAAGATAAAAAAGAGGATTTCTCAGTGCGTTGAATGCTTTGACATTAAAAGCAGTATACATTTCAATTTTACTCCAACCTACTGACTTCATCCTTTATGGAAACATCCTAACTTAACTTCCCACATGATACTGAGCTCATTCAAACCTTTTCTATGATTCTGCTCAACAAAATAAAAAAGTTGTCGTCAGTACATACAATGCTTTGACATTCCATGTGAATAGATTTCAATTTTACTCAGAAGTCCTAACTGCAAACCTTATGGAAACACATCCACATAACTTGCTTCATGATTCTCAATTGTTTGAAACATGCATGATTGCTCTGCACATCAAGATAAAAAACTGGATTTCTCAGTGCATTGAAAGCTTTGACATTAAAAGCAGTATACATTTCAATTTTACTCCAAACTACTGAATTCAAACTTTATTGAAACATCCGAACTTAACTTCCCACTTGATACTGACTTCATTGAAACCTTTTCCTGGACTCTGCTCAACAACACAAAAAAGTTGTTATCTCTGAGCATACAATGCATTTACATTGAAAGTGTATACAATTCCATTTTACTCACAAGTACTGACTGCAAACCTTATGGAAACATATCCACATAACTTCCTTCATAATTCTAAGTTGTATGAAACCAGCATCTTTGCTGTGCACATCAAGATAAAAAAGTGGATTTCTCAGTGCGTTGAATGCTTTGACATTAAAAGCAGTATACATTTCAACTTTACTCTAATCTACTGACTGCAAACTTTATGGAAACATCCTAACTTTACTTCCCACGTGATACTGAGTTCATTCAAACCTTTTCCATGATTCTGCTCAACAAGATAAAAAAGTTGATGTCAGTACATACAATGCTTTGACATTCCATGTGCATACATTTCAATTTTACTCAGAAGTCCTGACTGCATACCTTATGGAAACATATCCACATAATTCCCACATGATTCTGAGTTGTTTGAAAACTGCGTCATTGCTGTGCATATCAAGATAAAAAAGTGTATTTCTCACTGCGTTGAATGCCTTGACAATAAAAGCAGGACACATTTCAAAATTATTCCAACCCACTGACTTCAAACTTTATGGAAACATCCTAACTAATCTTCTCACATGATCCTGAGTTCATTCAAACCTTTTCCATGATTCTGCTCAAGAAGATAAAAAAGTTGGTGGTAGTGCATACAATGCTTTGACATTCCATGTGAATACATTTCAATTTTACTCAGAAGTACTGACTGCAAACCTTATGGAAACATATCTACATAACTTACTTCATGATTCTCAGGTGTTTGAAACCTGCATGATTGCTCTGCACATCAAGATAAAAAAGTGGATTTCTCAGTGGATTGAAAGCTTTGACATTAAAAGCAGTATACATTTCAATTTTACTCCAAACAACTGAATTCAAACTTTATTGAAACATCCGAACTTAACTTCCCACTTGATACTGACTTCATTGAAACCTTTTCCTTGACTCTGCTCAACAACACAAAAAAGTTGTTATCTCAGAGCATACAATGCATTTACATTGAAAGTGTATAAAATTCCATTTTACTCACAAGTACTGACTGCAAACCTTATGGAAACATATCCACATAACTTCCTTCATAATTCTAAGTTGTATGAAACCTGCATCTTTGCTGTGCACATCAAGATAAAAAAGTGGATTTCTCAGTGCGTTGAATGCTTTGACATTAAAAGCAGTATACATTTCAACTTTACTCTAATCTACTGACTGCAAACTTTATGGAAACATCCTAACTTTACTTCCCACGTGATACTGAGTTCATTCAAACCTTTTCCATGATTCTGCTCAACAAGATAAAAAAGTTGTTGTCAGTACATACAATGATTTGACATTCCATGTGCATACATTTCAATTTTACTCAGAAGTCCTGACTGCATACCTTATGGAAACATATCCACATAATTCCAACATGATTCTGAGTTGTTTGAAAACTGCGCCATTACTGTGCATATCAAGATAAAAAAGTGTATTTCTCACTGCGTTGAATGCCTTGACAATAAAACCAGGACACATTTCAAAATTATTCCAACCCACTGACTTCAAACTTTATGGAAACATCCTAACTAATCTTCTCACATGATCCTGAGTTCATTCAAACCTTTTCCATGATTCTGCTCAAGAAGATAAAAAAGTTGGTGGTAGTGCATACAATGCTTTGACATTCCATGTGAATACATTTCAATTTTACTCAGAAGTACTGACTGCAAACCTTATGGAAACATATCTACATAACTTACTTCATGATTCTCAGGTGTTTGAAACCTGCATGATTGCTCTGCACATCAATATAAAAAAGTGGATTTCTCAGTGGATTGAAAGCTTTGACATTAAAAGCAGTATACATTTCAATTTTACTCCAAAATACTGACTTCAAACTTTATGGAAACATCCTAACTTAACTTCCCACATGATACTGACTTCATTGAAACCTTTTCCATGACTCTGCTCAACAAGTCAAAAAAGATGTTATCTCAGAGCATACAAAGCTTTTACATTGAAAGTGTATACATTTCCATTTTACTCACAAGTACTGACTGCAAACCTTATGGAAACATATCCACATAACTTCCTTCATGATTCTAAGTTGTATGAAACCTGCATCATTGCTCTGCACATCAAGATAAAAAAGTGGATGTCTCAGTGCGTTGAATGCTTTGACATTAAAAGCAGAATACATTTCAAATTTACTCCAATCTACTGACTGCAAACTTTATGGAAACATCCAAACTTAACTTCCCACGTGATACTGAGTTCATTCAAACCTTTTCCATGATTCTGCTCAACAAGACAAAAAAGTTGTTGTCAGTACATAGAATGCTTTGACATTCCATGTGAATACATTTCAATTTTACTCAGAAGTACTGACTGCAAACCTTATGGAAAGATATCTACATAACGTCCTTCATGATTCTCAGTTGTTTGAAACCTGCATGATTGCTCTCTGCATCAAGATAAAAAAGTTGATTTCTCAGTGCATTGAAAGCTTTGATATTAAAAGCAGTATAGATTTCAATTTTACTCCAAACTACTGACTGCAAACTTTATGGAAACATCCTAACATTACTTCCCACATGATACTGACATCATTGAAACCTTTTCCATGACTGTGCTCAACAAGATAAAAAAGTTGTTAACTCAGTGCATACAATGCTTTGATATTCCATGTGAATACATTTCAATTTTGCTCAGAAGTCCTGACTGCAAACCTTATGGAACAATATCCACATATCGTCCTTCATGATTCTAAGTTGTTTGAAACCTGCATGATTGTTCTGCACATCAAGATAAAAAAGTTGATTGCTCAGTGCTTTGAAAGCTTTCACATTAAAAGCAATATACATATCAATTTTACTCCAAAGTAGTGACTGCAAACTTTATGGAAACATCCTAACGTAACTTCCCACATGATACTGACATCATTGAAACCTTTTCCATGACTCTGCTCAACAAGAGAAAAAAGTTGTTATCTCAGTGCAGAGAATGCATTTACATTGAAAGTGTATACAATTCCATTTTACTCACAAGTACTGACTGCAAACCTTATGGAAACATATCCACATAACTTCCCACATGATTCTGAGTTGTTTGAAACCTGCATCATTGCTGTGCACATCAAGATAAAAAAGTTGATTTCACAGTGCGTTGAATGCTTTGACATTAAAAGCAGTATACATTTCAACTTTACTCCAAAGTACTGACTGCAAGCTTTATGGAAACATCCTAACTTAACTTTCCACATGATAATGAGTTGACTGAACCCATTTTCATGACTCTGCTCAGCAAGATACATAAATTGTTACCTTAGAGCATAGAATGCTTTTACATTGAAAGTGTATTCATTTCCATTTTACTCACAAGTACTGACTGCAAACCTTATGGAAATAAAAGCAGTATGCATTTCAATTTTACTCCAAACTACTGACTGCAAACTTTATGGAAACATCCTAACTTAACTTCCCACATGATACTGACTTCATTGAAACCTTTTCCATGACTCTGCTCAACAAGACAAAACGTTGTTATCTCAGAGAATACAATGCATTTACATTGAAAGTGTATTCATTTCCATTTTACTCAGAAGTACTGTCTGCAAACCTTATGGAAACATATCCACATAACTTCCCACGTGATTCTGAGTTGTTTGAAACCTGCATCTTTGATGTGCACAGCAAGATAAAAAAGAGGATTTCTCAGTGCGTTGAATGCTTTGACATTAAAAGCAGTATACATTTCAATTTTACTCCAACCTACTGACTTCATCCTTTATGGAAACATCCTAACTTAACTTCCCACATGATACTGAGCTCATTCAAACCTTTTCTATGATTCTGCTCAACAAAATAAAAAAGTTGTCATCAGTACATACAATGCTTTGACATTCCATGTGAATAGATTTCAATTTTACTCAGAAGTCCTAACTGCAAACCTTATGGAAACACATCCACATAACTTGCTTCATGATTCTCAATTGTTTGAAACATGCATGATTGCTCTGCACATCAAGATAAAAAACTGGATTTCTCAGTGCATTGAAAGCTTTGACATTAAAAGCAGTATACATTTCAATTTTACTCCAAACTACTGAATTCAAACTTTATTGAAACATCCGAACTTAACTTCCCACTTGATACTGACTTCATTGAAACCTTTTCCTTGACTCTGCTCAACAACACAAAAAAGTTGTTATCTCTGAGCATACAATGCATTTACATTGAAAGTGTATACAATTCCATTTTACTCACAAGTACTGACTGCAAACCTTATGGAAACATATCCACATAACTTCCTTCATAATTCTAAGTTGTATGAAACCTGCATCTTTGCTGTGCACATCAAGATAAAAAAGTGGATTTCTCAGTGCGTTGAATGCTTTGACATTAAAAGCAGTATACATTTCAACTTTACTCTAATCTACTGACTGCAAACTTTATGGAAACATCCTAACTTTACTTCCCACGTGATACTGAGTTCATTCAAACCTTTTCCATGATTCTGCTCAACAAGATAAAAAAGTTGATGTCAGTACATACAATGCTTTGACATTCCATGTGCATACATTTCAATTTTACTCAGAAGTCCTGACTGCATACCTTATGGAAACATATCCACATAATTCCCACATGATTCTGAGTTGTTTGAAAACTGCGTCATTGCTGTGCATATCAAGATAAAAAAGTGTATTTCTCACTGCTTTGAATGCCTTGACAATAAAAGCAGGACACATTTCAAAATTATTCCAACCCACTGACTTCAAACTTTATGGAAACATCCTAACTAATCTTCTCACATGATCCTGAGTTCATTCAAACCTTTTCCATGATTCTGCTCAAGAAGATAAAAAAGTTGGTGGTAGTGCATACAATGCTTTGACATTCCATGTGAATACATTTCAATTTTACTCAGAAGTACTGACTGCAAACCTTATGGAAACATATCTACATAACTTACTTCATGATTCTCAGGTGTTTGAAACCTGCATGATTGCTCTGCACATCAAGATAAAAAAGTGGATTTCTCAGTGGATTGAAAGCTTTGACATTAAAAGCAGTATACATTTCAATTTTACTCCAAAATACTGACTTCAAACTTTATGGAAACATCCTAACTTAACTTCCCACATGATACTGACTTCATTGAAACCTTTTCCTTGACTCTGCTCAACAACACAAAAAAGTTGTTATCTCTGAGCATACAATGCATTTACATTGAAAGTGTATACAATTCCATTTTACTCACAAGTACTGACTGCAAACCTTATGGAAACATATCCACATAACTTCCTTCATAATTCTAAGTTGTATGAAACCTGCATCTTTGCTGTGCACATCAAGATAAAAAAGTGGATTTCTCAGTGCGTTGAATGCTTTGACATTAAAAGCAGTATACATTTCAACTTTACTCTAATCTACTGACTGCAAACTTTATGGAAACATCCTAACTTTACTTCCCACGTGATACTGAGTTCATTCAAACCTTTTCCATGATTCTGCTCAACAAGATAAAAAAGTTGATGTCAGTACATACAATGCTTTGACATTCCATGTGCATACATTTCAATTTTACTCAGAAGTCCTGACTGCATACCTTATGGAAACATATCCACATAATTCCCACATGATTCTGAGTTGTTTGAAAACTGCGTCATTGCTGTGCATATCAAGATAAAAAAGTGTATTTCTCACTGCGTTGAATGCCTTGACAATAAAAGCAGGACACATTTCAAAATTATTCCAACCCACTGACTTCAAACTTTATGGAAACATCCTAACTAATCTTCTCACATGATCCTGAGTTCATTCAAACCTTTTCCATGATTCTGCTCAAGAAGATAAAAAAGTTGGTGGTAGTGCATACAATGCTTTGACATTCCATGTGAATACATTTCAATTTTACTCAGAAGTACTGACTGCAAACCTTATGGAAACATATCTACATAACTTACTTCATGATTCTCAGGTGTTTGAAACCTGCATGATTGCTCTGCACATCAAGATAAAAAAGTGGATTTCTCAGTGGATTGAAAGCTTTGACATTAAAAGCAGTATACATTTCAATTTTACTCCAAAAAACTGACTTCAAACTTTATGGAAACATCCTAACTTAACTTCCCACATGATACTGACTTCATTGAAACCTTTTCCATGACTCTGCTCAACAAGTCAAAAAAGATGTTATCTCAGAGCATACAAAGCATTTACATTGAAAGTGTATACATTTCCATTTTACTCACAAGTACTGACTGCAAACCTTATGGAAACATATCCACATAACTTCCTTCATGATTCTAAGTTGTATGAAACCTGCATCATTGCTCTGCACATCAAGATAAAAAAGTGGATGTCTCAGTGCGTTGAATGCTTTGACATTAAAAGCAGAATACATTTCAAATTTACTCCAATCTACTGACTGCAAACTTTATGGAAACATCCAAACTTAACTTCCCACGTGATACTGAGTTCATTCAAACCTTTTCCATGATTCTGCTCAACAAGACAAAAAAGTTGTTGTCAGTACATACAATGCTTTGACATTCCATGTGAATACATTTCAATTTTAGTCAGAAGTACTGACTGCAAACCTTATGGAAAGATATCTACATAACATCCTTCATGATTCTCAGTTGTTTGAAACCTGCATGATTGCTCTGCGCATCAAGATAAAAAAGTTGATTTCTCAGTGCATTGAAAGCTTTGATATTAAAAGCAGTATAGATTTCAATTTTACTCCAAACTACTGACTGCAAACTTTATGGAAACATCCTAACATTACTTCCCACATGATACTGACATCATTGAAACCTTTTCCATGACTGTGCTCAACAAGATAAAAAAGTTGTTAACTCAGTGCATACAATGCTTTGATATTCCTTGTGAATACATTTCAATTTTGCTCAGAACTCCTGACTGCAAACCTTATGGAACAATATCCACATAACGTCCTTCAAGATTCTAAGTTGTTTGAAACCTGCATGATTGTTCTGCACATCAAGATAAAAAAGTTGATTTCTCAGTGCGTTGAATGCTTTGACATTAAAAGCAGTATACATTTCAACTTTACTCAAAATTACTGACTGCAAACTTTATGGAAACATCCTAACTTAACTTTCCACATGATAATGAGTTGACTGAACCCATTTTCATGACTCTGCTCAACAAGATACATAAATTGTTACCTTAGAGCATAGAATGCTTTTACATAGAAAGTGTATTCATTTCCATTTTACTCACAAGTACTGACTGCAAACCTTATGGAAATAAAAGCAGTATGCATTTCAATTTTACTCCAAACTACTGACTGCAAACTTTATGGAAACATCCTAACTTTACTTCCCACGTGATACTGAGTTCATTCAAACCTTTTCCATGATTCTGCTCAACAAGATAAAAAAGTTGATGTCAGTACATACAATGCTTTGACATTCCATGTGCATACATTTCAATTTTACTCAGAAGTCCTGACTGCATACCTTATGGAAACATATCCACATAATTCCCACATGATTCTGAGTTGTTTGAAAACTGCGTCATTGCTGTGCATATCAAGATAAAAAAGTGTATTTCTCACTGCGTTGAATGCCTTGACAATAAAAGCAGGACACATTTCAAAATTATTCCAACCCACTGACTTCAAACTTTATGGAAACATCCTAACTAATCTTCTCACATGATCCTGAGTTCATTCAAACCTTTTCCATGATTCTGCTCAAGAAGATAAAAAAGTTGGTGGTAGTGCATACAATGCTTTGACATTCCATGTGAATACATTTCAATTTTACTCAGAAGTACTGACTGCAAACCTTATGGAAACATATCTACATAACTTACTTCATGATTCTCAGGTGTTTGAAACCTGCATGATTGCTCTGCACATCAAGATAAAAAAGTGGATTTCTCAGTGGATTGAAAGCTTTGACATTAAAAGCAGTATACATTTCAATTTTACTCCAAACAACTGAATTCAAACTTTATTGAAACATCCGAACTTAACTTCCCACTTGATACTGACTTCATTGAAACCTTTTCCTTGACTCTGCTCAACAACACAAAAAAGTTGTTATCTCAGAGCATACAATGCATTTACATTGAAAGTGTATAAAATTCCATTTTACTCACAAGTACTGACTGCAAACCTTATGGAAACATATCCACATAACTTCCTTCATAATTCTAAGTTGTATGAAACCTGCATCTTTGCTGTGCACATCAAGATAAAAAAGTGGATTTCTCAGTGCGTTGAATGCTTTGACATTAAAAGCAGTATACATTTCAACTTTACTCTAATCTACTGACTGCAAACTTTATGGAAACATCCTAACTTTACTTCCCACGTGATACTGAGTTCATTCAAACCTTTTCCATGATTCTGCTCAACAAGATAAAAAAGTTGTTGTCAGTACATACAATGATTTGACATTCCATGTGCATACATTTCAATTTTACTCAGAAGTCCTGACTGCATACCTTATGGAAACATATCCACATCATTCCAACATGATTCTGAGTTGTTTGAAAACTGCGCCATTGCTGTGCATATCAAGATAAAAAAGTGTATTTCTCACTGCGTTGAATGCCTTGACAATAAAACCAGGACACATTTCAAAATTATTCCAACCCACTGACTTCAAACTTTATGGAAACATCCTAACTAATCTTCTCACATGATCCTGAGTTCATTCAAACCTTTTCCATGATTCTGCTCAAGAAGATAAAAAAGTTGGTGGTAGTGCATACAATGCTTTGACATTCCATGTGAATACATTTCAATTTTACTCAGAAGTACTGACTGCAAACCTTATGGAAACATATCTACATAACTTACTTCATGATTCTCAGGTGTTTGAAACCTGCATGATTGCTCTGCACATCAAGATAAAAAAGTGGATTTCTCAGTGGATTGAAAGCTTTGACATTAAAAGCAGTATACATTTCAATTTTACTCCAAAATACTGACTTCAAACTTTATGGAAACATCCTAACTTAACTTCCCACATGATACTGACTTCATTGAAACCTTTTCCATGACTCTGCTCAACAAGTCAAAAAAGATGTTATCTCAGAGCATACAAAGCTTTTACATTGAAAGTGTATACATTTCCATTTTACTCACAAGTACTGACTGCAAACCTTATGGAAACATATCCACATAACTTCCTTCATGATTCTAAGTTGTATGAAACCTGCATCATTGCTCTGCACATCAAGATAAAAAAGTGGATGTCTCAGTGCGTTGAATGCTTTGACATTAAAAGCAGAATACATTTCAAATTTACTCCAATCTACTGACTGCAAACTTTATGGAAACATCCAAACTTAACTTCCCACGTGATACTGAGTTCATTCAAACCTTTTCCATGATTCTGCTCAACAAGACAAAAAAGTTGTTGTCAGTACATACAATGCTTTGACATTCCATGTGAATACATTTCAATTTTACTCAGAAGTACTGACTGCAAACCTTATGGAAAGATATCTACATAACGTCCTTCATGATTCTCAGTTGTTTGAAACCTGCATGATTGCTCTCTGCATCAAGATAAAAAAGTTGATTTCTCAGTGCATTGAAAGCTTTGATATTAAAAGCAGTATAGATTTCAATTTTACTCCAAACTACTGACTGCAAACTTTATGGAAACATCCTAACATTACTTCCCACATGATACTGACATCATTGAAACCTTTTCCATGACTGTGCTCAACAAGATAAAAAAGTTGTTAACTCAGTGCATACAATGCTTTGATATTCCATGTGAATACATTTCAATTTTGCTCAGAAGTCCTGACTGCAAACCTTATGGAACAATATCCACATATCGTCCTTCATGATTCTAAGTTGTTTGAAACCTGCATGATTGTTCTGCACATCAAGATAAAAAAGTTGATTGCTCAGTGCTTTGAAAGCTTTCACATTAAAAGCAATATACATATCAATTTTACTCCAAAGTAGTGACTGCAAACTTTATGGAAACATCCTAACGTAACTTCCCACATGATACTGACATCATTGAAACCTTTTCCATGACTCTGCTCAACAAGAGAAAAAAGTTGTTATCTCAGTGCAGAGAATGCATTTACATTGAAAGTGTATACAATTCCATTTTACTCACAAGTACTGACTGCAAACCTTATGGAAACATATCCACATAACTTCCCACATGATTCTGAGTTGTTTGAAACCTGCATCATTGCTGTGCACATCAAGATAAAAAAGTTGATTTCACAGTGCGTTGAATGCTTTGACATTAAAAGCAGTATACATTTCAACTTTACTCCAAAGTACTGACTGCAAGCTTTATGGAAACATCCTAACTTAACTTTCCACATGATAATGAGTTGACTGAACCCATTTTCATGACTCTGCTCAGCAAGATACATAAATTGTTACCTTAGAGCATAGAATGCTTTTACATTGAAAGTGTATTCATTTCCATTTTACTCACAAGTACTGACTGCAAACCTTATGGAAATAAAAGCAGTATGCATTTCAATTTTACTCCAAACTACTGACTGCAAACTTTATGGAAACATCCTAACTTAACTTCCCACATGATACTGACTTCATTGAAACCTTTTCCATGACTCTGCTCAACAAGACAAAACGTTGTTATCTCAGAGAATACAATGCATTTACATTGAAAGTGTATACAATTCCATTTTACTCACAAGTACTGACTGCAAACCTTATGGAAACATATCCACATAACTTCCTTCATAATTCTAAGTTGTATGAAACCTGCATCTTTGCTGTGCACATCAAGATAAAAAAGTGGATTTCTCAGTGCGTTGAATGCTTTGACATTAAAAGCAGTATACATTTCAACTTTACTCTAATCTACTGACTGCAAACTTTATGGAAACATCCTAACTTTACTTCCCACGTGATACTGAGTTCATTCAAACCTTTTCCATGATTCTGCTCAACAAGATAAAAAAGTTGATGTCAGTACATACAATGCTTTGACATTCCATGTGCATACATTTCAATTTTACTCAGAAGTCCTGACTGCATACCTTATGGAAACATATCCACATAATTCCCACATGATTCTGAGTTGTTTGAAAACTGCGTCATTGCTGTGCATATCAAGATAAAAAAGTGTATTTCTCACTGCGTTGAATGCCTTGACAATAAAAGCAGGACACATTTCAAAATTATTCCAACCCACTGACTTCAAACTTTATGGAAACATCCTAACTAATCTTCTCACATGATCCTGAGTTCATTCAAACCTTTTCCATGATTCTGCTCAAGAAGATAAAAAAGTTGGTGGTAGTGCATACAATGCTTTGACATTCCATGTGAATACATTTCAATTTTACTCAGAAGTACTGACTGCAAACCTTATGGAAACATATCTACATAACTTACTTCATGATTCTCAGGTGTTTGAAACCTGCATGATTGCTCTGCACATCAAGATAAAAAAGTGGATTTCTCAGTGGATTGAAAGCTTTGACATTAAAAGCAGTATACATTTCAATTTTACTCCAAAAAACTGACTTCAAACTTTATGGAAACATCCTAACTTAACTTCCCACATGATACTGACTTCATTGAAACCTTTTCCATGACTCTGCTCAACAAGTCAAAAAAGATGTTATCTCAGAGCATACAAAGCATTTACATTGAAAGTGTATACATTTCCATTTTACTCACAAGTACTGACTGCAAACCTTATGGAAACATATCCACATAACTTCCTTCATGATTCTAAGTTGTATGAAACCTGCATCATTGCTCTGCACATCAAGATAAAAAAGTGGATGTCTCAGTGCGTTGAATGCTTTGACATTAAAAGCAGAATACATTTCAAATTTACTCCAATCTACTGACTGCAAACTTTATGGAAACATCCAAACTTAACTTCCCACGTGATACTGAGTTCATTCAAACCTTTTCCATGATTCTGCTCAACAAGACAAAAAAGTTGTTGTCAGTACATACAATGCTTTGACATTCCATGTGAATACATTTCAATTTTAGTCAGAAGTACTGACTGCAAACCTTATGGAAAGATATCTACATAACATCCTTCATGATTCTCAGTTGTTTGAAACCTGCATGATTGCTCTGCGCATCAAGATAAAAAAGTTGATTTCTCAGTGCATTGAAAGCTTTGATATTAAAAGCAGTATAGATTTCAATTTTACTCCAAACTACTGACTGCAAACTTTATGGAAACATCCTAACATTACTTCCCACATGATACTGACATCATTGAAACCTTTTCCATGACTGTGCTCAACAAGATAAAAAAGTTGTTAACTCAGTGCATACAATGCTTTGATATTCCTTGTGAATACATTTCAATTTTGCTCAGAACTCCTGACTGCAAACCTTATGGAACAATATCCACATAACGTCCTTCAAGATTCTAAGTTGTTTGAAACCTGCATGATTGTTCTGCACATCAAGATAAAAAAGTTGATTTCTCAGTGCGTTGAATGCTTTGACATTAAAAGCAGTATACATTTCAACTTTACTCAAAATTACTGACTGCAAACTTTATGGAAACATCCTAACTTAACTTTCCACATGATAATGAGTTGACTGAACCCATTTTCATGACTCTGCTCAACAAGATACATAAATTGTTACCTTAGAGCATAGAATGCTTTTACATAGAAAGTGTATTCATTTCCATTTTACTCACAAGTACTGACTGCAAACCTTATGGAAATAAAAGCAGTATGCATTTCAATTTTACTCCAAACTACTGACTGCAAACTTTATGGAAACATCCTAACTTTACTTCCCACGTGATACTGAGTTCATTCAAACCTTTTCCATGATTCTGCTCAACAAGATAAAAAAGTTGATGTCAGTACATACAATGCTTTGACATTCCATGTGCATACATTTCAATTTTACTCAGAAGTCCTGACTGCATACCTTATGGAAACATATCCACATAATTCCCACATGATTCTGAGTTGTTTGAAAACTGCGTCATTGCTGTGCATATCAAGATAAAAAAGTGTATTTCTCACTGCGTTGAATGCCTTGACAATAAAAGCAGGACACATTTCAAAATTATTCCAACCCACTGACTTCAAACTTTATGGAAACATCCTAACTAATCTTCTCACATGATCCTGAGTTCATTCAAACCTTTTCCATGATTCTGCTCAAGAAGATAAAAAAGTTGGTGGTAGTGCATACAATGCTTTGACATTCCATGTGAATACATTTCAATTTTACTCAGAAGTACTGACTGCAAACCTTATGGAAACATATCTACATAACTTACTTCATGATTCTCAGGTGTTTGAAACCTGCATGATTGCTCTGCACATCAAGATAAAAAAGTGGATTTCTCAGTGGATTGAAAGCTTTGACATTAAAAGCAGTATACATTTCAATTTTACTCCAAACAACTGAATTCAAACTTTATTGAAACATCCGAACTTAACTTCCCACTTGATACTGACTTCATTGAAACCTTTTCCTTGACTCTGCTCAACAACACAAAAAAGTTGTTATCTCAGAGCATACAATGCATTTACATTGAAAGTGTATAAAATTCCATTTTACTCACAAGTACTGACTGCAAACCTTATGGAAACATATCCACATAACTTCCTTCATAATTCTAAGTTGTATGAAACCTGCATCTTTGCTGTGCACATCAAGATAAAAAAGTGGATTTCTCAGTGCGTTGAATGCTTTGACATTAAAAGCAGTATACATTTCAACTTTACTCTAATCTACTGACTGCAAACTTTATGGAAACATCCTAACTTTACTTCCCACGTGATACTGAGTTCATTCAAACCTTTTCCATGATTCTGCTCAACAAGATAAAAAAGTTGTTGTCAGTACATACAATGATTTGACATTCCATGTGCATACATTTCAATTTTACTCAGAAGTCCTGACTGCATACCTTATGGAAACATATCCACATCATTCCAACATGATTCTGAGTTGTTTGAAAACTGCGCCATTGCTGTGCATATCAAGATAAAAAAGTGTATTTCTCACTGCGTTGAATGCCTTGACAATAAAACCAGGACACATTTCAAAATTATTCCAACCCACTGACTTCAAACTTTATGGAAACATCCTAACTAATCTTCTCACATGATCCTGAGTTCATTCAAACCTTTTCCATGATTCTGCTCAAGAAGATAAAAAAGTTGGTGGTAGTGCATACAATGCTTTGACATTCCATGTGAATACATTTCAATTTTACTCAGAAGTACTGACTGCAAACCTTATGGAAACATATCTACATAACTTACTTCATGATTCTCAGGTGTTTGAAACCTGCATGATTGCTCTGCACATCAAGATAAAAAAGTGGATTTCTCAGTGGATTGAAAGCTTTGACATTAAAAGCAGTATACATTTCAATTTTACTCCAAAATACTGACTTCAAACTTTATGGAAACATCCTAACTTAACTTCCCACATGATACTGACTTCATTGAAACCTTTTCCATGACTCTGCTCAACAAGTCAAAAAAGATGTTATCTCAGAGCATACAAAGCTTTTACATTGAAAGTGTATACATTTCCATTTTACTCACAAGTACTGACTGCAAACCTTATGGAAACATATCCACATAACTTCCTTCATGATTCTAAGTTGTATGAAACCTGCATCATTGCTCTGCACATCAAGATAAAAAAGTGGATGTCTCAGTGCGTTGAATGCTTTGACATTAAAAGCAGAATACATTTCAAATTTACTCCAATCTACTGACTGCAAACTTTATGGAAACATCCAAACTTAACTTCCCACGTGATACTGAGTTCATTCAAACCTTTTCCATGATTCTGCTCAACAAGACAAAAAAGTTGTTGTCAGTACATACAATGCTTTGACATTCCATGTGAATACATTTCAATTTTACTCAGAAGTACTGACTGCAAACCTTATGGAAAGATATCTACATAACGTCCTTCATGATTCTCAGTTGTTTGAAACCTGCATGATTGCTCTCTGCATCAAGATAAAAAAGTTGATTTCTCAGTGCATTGAAAGCTTTGATATTAAAAGCAGTATAGATTTCAATTTTACTCCAAACTACTGACTGCAAACTTTATGGAAACATCCTAACATTACTTCCCACATGATACTGACATCATTGAAACCTTTTCCATGACTGTGCTCAACAAGATAAAAAAGTTGTTAACTCAGTGCATACAATGCTTTGATATTCCATGTGAATACATTTCAATTTTGCTCAGAAGTCCTGACTGCAAACCTTATGGAACAATATCCACATATCGTCCTTCATGATTCTAAGTTGTTTGAAACCTGCATGATTGTTCTGCACATCAAGATAAAAAAGTTGATTGCTCAGTGCTTTGAAAGCTTTCACATTAAAAGCAATATACATATCAATTTTACTCCAAAGTAGTGACTGCAAACTTTATGGAAACATCCTAACGTAACTTCCCACATGATACTGACATCATTGAAACCTTTTCCATGACTCTGCTCAACAAGAGAAAAAAGTTGTTATCTCAGTGCAGAGAATGCATTTACATTGAAAGTGTATACAATTCCATTTTACTCACAAGTACTGACTGCAAACCTTATGGAAACATATCCACATAACTTCCCACATGATTCTGAGTTGTTTGAAACCTGCATCATTGCTGTGCACATCAAGATAAAAAAGTTGATTTCACAGTGCGTTGAATGCTTTGACATTAAAAGCAGTATACATTTCAACTTTACTCCAAAGTACTGACTGCAAGCTTTATGGAAACATCCTAACTTAACTTTCCACATGATAATGAGTTGACTGAACCCATTTTCATGACTCTGCTCAGCAAGATACATAAATTGTTACCTTAGAGCATAGAATGCTTTTACATTGAAAGTGTATTCATTTCCATTTTACTCACAAGTACTGACTGCAAACCTTATGGAAATAAAAGCAGTATGCATTTCAATTTTACTCCAAACTACTGACTGCAAACTTTATGGAAACATCCTAACTTAACTTCCCACATGATACTGACTTCATTGAAACCTTTTCCATGACTCTGCTCAACAAGACAAAACGTTGTTATCTCAGAGAATACAATGCATTTACATTGAAAGTGTATTCATTTCCATTTTACTCAGAAGTACTGTCTGCAAACCTTATGGAAACATATCCACATAACTTCCCACGTGATTCTGAGTTGTTTGAAACCTGCATCTTTGATGTGCACAGCAAGATAAAAAAGAGGATTTCTCAGTGCGTTGAATGCTTTGACATTAAAAGCAGTATACATTTCAATTTTACTCCAACCTACTGACTTCATCCTTTATGGAAACATCCTAACTTAACTTCCCACATGATACTGAGCTCATTCAAACCTTTTCTATGATTCTGCTCAACAAAATAAAAAAGTTGTCGTCAGTACATACAATGCTTTGACATTCCATGTGAATAGATTTCAATTTTACTCAGAAGTCCTAACTGCAAACCTTATGGAAACACATCCACATAACTTGCTTCATGATTCTCAATTGTTTGAAACATGCATGATTGCTCTGCACATCAAGATAAAAAACTGGATTTCTCAGTGCATTGAAAGCTTTGACATTAAAAGCAGTATACATTTCAATTTTACTCCAAACTACTGAATTCAAACTTTATTGAAACATCCGAACTTAACTTCCCACTTGATACTGACTTCATTGAAACCTTTTCCTTGACTCTGCTCAACAACACAAAAAAGTTGTTATCTCTGAGCATACAATGCATTTACATTGAAAGTGTATACAATTCCATTTTACTCACAAGTACTGACTGCAAACCTTATGGAAACATATCCACATAACTTCCTTCATAATTCTAAGTTGTATGAAACCTGCATCTTTGCTGTGCACATCAAGATAAAAAAGTGGATTTCTCAGTGCGTTGAATGCTTTGACATTAAAAGCAGTATACATTTCAACTTTACTCTAATCTACTGACTGCAAACTTTATGGAAACATCCTAACTTTACTTCCCACGTGATACTGAGTTCATTCAAACCTTTTCCATGATTCTGCTCAACAAGATAAAAAAGTTGATGTCAGTACATACAATGCTTTGACATTCCATGTGCATACATTTCAATTTTACTCAGAAGTCCTGACTGCATACCTTATGGAAACATATCCACATAATTCCCACATGATTCTGAGTTGTTTGAAATCTGCGTCATTGCTGTGCATATCAAGATAAAAAAGTGTATTTCTCACTGCGTTGAATGCCTTGACAATAAAAGCAGGACACATTTCAAAATTATTCCAACCCACTGACTTCAAACTTTATGGAAACATCCTAACTAATCTTCTCACATGATCCTGAGTTCATTCAAACCTTTTCCATGATTCTGCTCAAGAAGATAAAAAAGTTGGTGGTAGTGCATACAATGCTTTGACATTCCATGTGAATACATTTCAATTTTACTCAGAAGTACTGACTGCAAACCTTATGGAAACATATCTACATAACTTACTTCATGATTCTCAGGTGTTTGAAACCTGCATGATTGCTCTGCACATCAAGATAAAAAAGTGGATTTCTCAGTGGATTGAAAGCTTTGACATTAAAAGCAGTATACATTTCAATTTTACTCCAAAATACTGACTTCAAACTTTATGGAAACATCCTAACTTAACTTCCCACATGATACTGACTTCATTGAAACCTTTTCCTTGACTCTGCTCAACAACACAAAAAAGTTGTTATCTCTGAGCATACAATGCATTTACATTGAAAGTGTATACAATTCCATTTTACTCACAAGTACTGACTGCAAACCTTATGGAAACATATCCACATAACTTCCTTCATAATTCTAAGTTGTATGAAACCTGCATCTTTGCTGTGCACATCAAGATAAAAAAGTGGATTTCTCAGTGCGTTGAATGCTTTGACATTAAAAGCAGTATACATTTCAACTTTACTCTAATCTACTGACTGCAAACTTTATGGAAACATCCTAACTTTACTTCCCACGTGATACTGAGTTCATTCAAACCTTTTCCATGATTCTGCTCAACAAGATAAAAAAGTTGATGTCAGTACTTACAATGCTTTGACATTCCATGTGCATACATTTCAATTTTACTCAGAAGTCCTGACTGCATACCTTATGGAAACATATCCACATAATTCCCACATGATTCTGAGTTGTTTGAAAACTGCGTCATTGCTGTGCATATCAAGATAAAAAAGTGTATTTCTCACTGCGTTGAATGCCTTGACAATAAAAGCAGGACACATTTCAAAATTATTCCAACCCACTGACTTCAAACTTTATGGAAACATCCTAACTAATCTTCTCACATGATCCTGAGTTCATTCAAACCTTTTCCATGATTCTGCTCAAGAAGATAAAAAAGTTGGTGGTAGTGCATACAATGCTTTGACATTCCATGTGAATACATTTCAATTTTACTCAGAAGTACTGACTGCAAACCTTATGGAAACATATCTACATAACTTACTTCATGATTCTCAGGTGTTTGAAACCTGCATGATTGCTCTGCACATCAAGATAAAAAAGTGGATTTCTCAGTGGATTGAAAGCTTTGACATTAAAAGCAGTATACATTTCAATTTTACTCCAAAATACTGACTTCAAACTTTATGGAAACATCCTAACTTAACTTCCCACATGATACTGACTTCATTGAAACCTTTTCCATGACTCTGCTCAACAAGTCAAAAAAGATGTTATCTCAGAGCATACAAAGCATTTACATTGAAAGTGTATACATTTCCATTTTACTCACAAGTACTGACTGCAAACCTTATGGAAACATATCCACATAACTTCCTTCATGATTCTAAGTTGTATGAAACCTGCATCATTGCTCTGCACATCAAGATAAAAAAGTGGATGTCTCAGTGCGTTGAATGCTTTGACATTAAAAGCAGAATACATTTCAAATTTACTCCAATCTACTGACTGCAAACTTTATGGAAACATCCAAACTTAACTTCCCACGTGATACTGAGTTCATTCAAACCTTTTCCATGATTCTGCTCAACAAGACAAAAAAGTTGTTGTCAGTACATACAATGCTTTGACATTCCATGTGAATACATTTCAATTTTAGTCAGAAGTACTGACTGCAAACCTTATGGAAAGATATCTACATAACATCCTTCATGATTCTCAGTTGTTTGAAACCTGCATGATTGCTCTGCGCATCAAGATAAAAAAGTTGATTTCTCAGTGCATTGAAAGCTTTGATATTAAAAGCAGTATAGATTTCAATTTTACTCCAAACTACTGACTGCAAACTTTATGGAAACATCCTAACATTACTTCCCACATGATACTGACATCATTGAAACCTTTTCCATGACTGTGCTCAACAAGATAAAAAAGTTGTTAACTCAGTGCATACAATGCTTTGATATTCCTTGTGAATACATTTCAATTTTGCTCAGAAGTCCTGACTGCAAACCTTATGGAACAATATCCACATAACGTCCTTCAAGATTCTAAGTTGTTTGAAACCTGCATGATTGTTCTGCACATCAAGATAAAAAAGTTGATTTCTCAGTGCGTTGAATGCTTTGACATTAAAAGCAGTATACATTTCAACTTTACTCCAAAGTAATGACTGCAAACTTTATGGAAACATCCTAACTTAACTTTCCACATGATAATGAGTTGACTGAACCCATTTTCATGACTCTGCTCAACAAGATACATAAATTGTTACCTTAGAGCATAGAATGCTTTTACATTGAAAGTGTATTCATTTCCATTTTACTCACAAGTACTGACTGCAAACCTTATGGAAATAAAAGCAGTATGCATTTCAATTTTACTCCAAACTACTGACTGCAAACTTTATGGAAACATCCTAACGTAACTTCCCACATGATACTGACTTCATTGAAACCTTCTCCATGACTCTGCTCAACAAGACAAAACGTTGTTATCTCAGAGAATACAATGCATTTACATTGAAAGTGTATTCATTTCCATTTTACTCAGAAGTACTGTCTGCAAACCTTATGGAAACATATCCACATAACGTCCTTCATGATTCTAAGATGTTTGAAACCTCCATGATTGTTCTGCACATCAAGATAAAATGTTGATTGCTCAGTGCATTGAAAGCTTTGACATTAAGCGCAGTATACATATCAATTTTACTACAAAGTACTGACTGCAAACTTTATGGAAACATCATAACTTAACTTCCCACATGATACTGAGTTCACTCAAACCTTTTGCGTGATTCTGCTCAAGAAGATAAAAATGCTGATGGCAGTGCATACAATGCTTTGACATTCCATGTGAATACATTTCAATTTTACTCAGAAGTACTGACTGCAAACCTTATGGAAACATATCCAAATAACGTCCTTCATGATTCTAGGCTGTTTGAAACCTGCATGATTACTCTGCACATCAAGATAAAAAAGTGGATTTCTCAGTGCGTTGAATGCTTTGACATTAAAAGCACAATACATTTTAATTTTATTCCAAACTACTGACTGCAAACTTTATGGAAACATCCTAACTTAACTTCCCACATGATACTGACTTCATTGAAACCTTTTCCATGACTCTGCTCAACAAGACAAAACGTTGTTATCTCAGAGAATACAATGCATTTACATTGAAAGTGTATTCATTTCCATTTTACTCAGAAGTACTGTCTGCAAACCTTATGGAAACATATCCACATAACGTCCTTCATGATTCTAAGTTGTTTGAAACCTGCATGATTGTTCTGCACATCAAGATAAAATGTTGATTGTACAGTGCATTGAAAGCTTTGACATTAAGCGCAGTATACATATCAATTTTACTACAAAGTACTGACTGAAAACTTTATGGAAACATCATAACTTAACTTCCCACATGATACTGAGTTCACTCAAACCTTCTGCGTGATTCTGCTCAAGAAGATAAAAATGCTGATGGCAGTGCATACAATGCTTTGACATTCCATGTGAATACATTTCAATTTTACTCTGAAGTACTGACTGCAAACCTTATGGAAACATATCCACATAACGTCCTTCATGATTCTAGGCTGTTTGAAACCTGCATGATTGCTCTGCACATCAAGATAAAAAAGTGGATTTCTCAGTGCGTTGAATGCTTTGACATTAAAAGCACAATACATTTTAATTTTATTCCAAACTACTGACTGCAAACTTTATGGAAACATCGAAACCTAACTTCCGACATGATAGTGAGTTCATTGAAATCTTTTCCATCACTGTGCTCAACAAGATAAAAAAAATTGTTATCTCAGTGCATAGAATGCTTTGACATTCCATGTGAATACATTTCAATTTTACTCAGAAGTCCTGACTGCAAACCTTATGGAAACATATCCACATAACGTCCTTCATAATTCTAAGTTGCTTGAAACCTGCATGATTGTTCTCCACATCAAGATAAAAAAGTTTATTTCTCAATGCGTTGAATGCTTTGACATTAAAAGCAGTATACATTTCAAATTTACTCCAAAGTACTGACTGCAAACTTTATGGAAACATCCTAACTTAACTTTCCACAGGATAATGAGTTGACTGAACCTATTTTCATGACTCTGCTCAACAAGATACATAAGTTGTTATCTCAGAGCATAGAATGCATTTACATTGAAAGTGTATTGATTTCCATTTTACTCAGAAGTACTGACTGCAAACCTGATGGAAAGATATCCAAATAACGTTTTAATGATTCTCAGCTGTTTGAAACCTGCATGATTGCTCTGCTCATCAAGATAAAAAGGAGGATTACTCAGTGATTTGAATGCTTAGACTTTAAAAGAAGTATAAATTTCAATTTTACTCCAACCGACTGACTTCAAACTTTATGGAAACATCCTAACTTAACTTCCCACATGATACTGAGTTCATTCAAACCTATTCCATGATTCTCCTCAACAAGATAAAAAAATTGTTTTCAGTGCATACAATGCTTTGACATTCCATGTGAAAACATTTCAATTTTACTCAGAACTACTGACTGCAAACCTTATGCAAACATATCCACATGACTTCCTTCATGATTCTGAGTTGTTTGAAACCTGCATCATTGCTCTGCACATCAAGATAAAAAAGTTTATTTCTCAGTGCATTGAAAGCATTGACATTAAAAGCAGTATGCATTTCAGTTTTACTCCAAACTACTGACTGCAAACTTTATGGAAACATCCTAACTTAAATTCCCACATGATACTGACTTCATTGAAACCTGTTCCATAACTCGGCTCAACAAGACAAAAAAGTTGTTATCTCAGACAATACAATGCATTTACATTGAAAGTGTATTAATTTCCATTTTACTCACAAGTACTGACTGCAAACCTTGTGGAAACATATCCATATAACTTCTCACATGATTCTGAATTGTTTGAAACCTGCATCATTGAGTGCACATCAAGATAAAATTGGATTTCTCAGTGCGTTGAGTGCTTTGACAATAAAAGCAGTATACATTTCAATTTTACTCCAACCTACTGACTTCAAATTTCATGGAAACATCCTAACTTAACTTCCCACATGATACTGACTTCATTGAAACCTTTTCCTTGACTCTGCTCAACAAGACAAAAAAGTTGTTATCTCAGTGCATAGAATGCATTTAAATTGAAAGTGTATTCATTTCCATTTTACTCACAAGTACTGACTGCAAACCTTATGGAAACATATCCACATAACTTCCCACATGATTCTGAGTTGTCTGAAACCTGCATCATTGCTGTGCACATCAAGATAAAAAAGTGGATTTCTCAGTGCTTTGAATGCCTTGACAATAAAAGCAGGAAACATTTCAATTTTACTCAAACCTACTGACTTCAAACTTTATGGAAACATCCTAACTTAACTTCCCACATGATACTGAGTTCATTCAAACCTTTTCCATGATTCTGCTCAAGAAGATAAAAAAGTTGATGGCAGTGCATACAATGCTTTGACATTCCATGTGAATACATTTCAATTTTACTCAGAAGTACTGACTGTAAACCTTATGGAAACATATCCACATAACTTCCTTCATGATTCTATGTTGTATGAAACCTGCATCATTGCTCTGCACATCAAGATAATAAACTTGATTTCTCAGTGCGTTGAATGCTTTGACATTAAAAGCACAATACATTTTAATTTTATTCCAAACTACTGACTGCAAACTTTATGGAAACATCGAAACCTAACTTCCGACATGATAGTGAGTTCATTGAAATCTTTTCCATCACTGTGCTCAACAAGATAAAAAAAATTGTTATCTCAGTGCATAGAATGCTTTGACATTCCATGTGAATACATTTCAATTTTACTCAGAAGTCCTGACTGCAAACCTTATGGAAACATATCCACATAACGTCCTTCATAATTCTAAGTTGCTTGAAACCTGCATGATTGTTCTCCACATCAAGATAAAAAAGTTTATTTCTCAATGCGTTGAATGCTTTGACATTAAAAGCAGTATACATTTCAACTTTACTCCAAAGTACTGACTGCGAACTTTATGGAAACATCCTAGCTTAACTTTCCACAGGATAATGAGCTGACTGAACCTATTTTCATGACTCTGCTCAACAAGATACATAAGTTGTTATCTCAGAGCATAGAATGCATTTACATTGAAAGTGTATTGATTTCCATTTTACTCAGAAGTACTGACTGCAAACCTGATGGAAAGATATCCAAATAACGTCCTTCATGATTCTCAGCTGTTTGAAACCTGCATGATTGCTCTGCTCATCAAGATAAAAAAGAGGATTACTCAGTGATTTGAATGCTTAGACTTTAAAAGAAGTATAAATTTCAATTTTACTCCAACCGACTGACTTCAAACTTTATGGAAACATCCTAACTTAACTTCCCACATGATACTGAGTTCATTCAAACCTATTCCATGATTCTCCTCAACAAGATAAAAAAGTTGTTTTCAGTGCATACAATGCTTTGACATTCCATGTGAAAACATTTCAATTTTACTCAGAACTACTGACTGCAAACCTTATGGAAACATATCCACATGACTTCCTTCATGATTCTGAGTTGTTTGAAACCTGCATCATTGCTCTGCACATCAAGATAAAAAAGTTTATTTCTCAGTGCATTGAAAGCATTGACATTAAAAGCAGTATGCATTTCAGTTTTACTCCAAACTACTGGCTGCAAACTTTATGGACACATCCAAACTTAACTTCCGACATGATAGTGAGTTCATTGAATCCTTTTCCATGACTGTGCTCAACAAGATAAAAAAGTTGTTATCTCAGTGCGTACAATGCTTTGACATTCCATGTGAATACATTTCAATTTTACTCAGAACTACTGACTGCAAACCTTATGGAAACATATCCACATGACTTCCTTCATGATTCTGAGTTGTTTGAAACCTGCATCATTGCTCTGCACATCAAGATAAAAAAGTTTATTTCTCAGTGCATTGAAAGCATTGACATTAAAAGCAGTATGCATTTCAGTTTTACTCCAAACTACTGACTGCAAATTTATGGAAACATCCTAACTTAACTTCCCACATGATACTGACTTCATTGAAACCTGTTCCATAACTCTGCTCAACAAGACAAAAAAGTTGTTATCTCAGACAATACAATGCATTTACATTTAAAGCGTATTAATTTCCATTTTACTCACAAGTACTGACTGCAAACCTTGTGGAAACATATCCATATAACTTCCCACATGATTCTGAATTGTTTGAAACCTGCATCATTGCTGTGCACATCAAGATAAAATTGGATTTCTCAGTGCGTTGAATGCTTTGACAATAAAAGCAGTATGCATTTCAATTTTACTCCAACCTACTGACTTCAAATTTCATGGAAACATCCTAACTTAACTTCCCACATGATACTGACTTCATTGAAACCTTTTCCTTGACTCTGCTCAACAAGACAAAAAAGTTGTTATCTCGGTCCATAGAATGCATTTACATTGAAAGTGTATTCATTTCCATTTTACTCACAAGTACTGACTGCAAACCTTATGGAAACATATCCACATAACTTCCCACATGATTCTGAGTTGTCTGAAACCTGCATCATTGCTGTGCACATCAAGATAAAAAAGTGGATTTCTCAGTGCTTTGAATGCCTTGACAATAAAAGCAGGAAACATTTCAATTTTACTCAAACCTACTGACTTCAAACTTTATGGAAACATCCTAACTTAACTTCCCACATGATACTGAGTTCATTCAAACCTTTTCCATGATTCTGCTCAAGAAGATAAAAAAGTTGATGGCAGTGCATACAATGCTTTGACATTCCATGTGAATACATTTCAATTTTACTCAGAAGTACTGACTGTAAACCTTATGGAAACATATCCACATAACTTCCTTCATGATTCTATGTTGTATGAAACCTGCATCATTGCTCTGCACATCAAGATAATAAAGTTGATTTCTCAGTGCGTTGAATGCTTTGACATTAAAAGCTGTATACATTTTAATTTTATTCCAAACTACTGACTGCAAACTTTATGGAAACATCCAAACCTAACTTCCGACATGATAGTGAGTTCATTGAAATCTTTTCCATCACTGTGCTCAACAAGATACATAAGTTGTTATCTCAGAGCATAGAATGCATTTGCATTGAAAGTGTATTCATTTCCATTTTACTCACAAGTACTTACTGCAAACCTATGGAAACATATACACATAACTTCCCACATGATTCTGAGTTGTTTGAAACCTGCATCATTGCACTGCACATCAAGAAAAAAAAGAGGATTTCTCAGTGCGTTGAATGCTTTGTTTTAAAAGCAGTATAAAATTCAATTTTACTCCAAGCGACTGACATCAAACTTTATGGAAACATCCTAACTTAACTTCCCACATGATACTGACTTCATTGAAACCTTTTCCATGACCCTGCTCAACAAGACAAAAA
This sequence comes from Mobula birostris, assembly GCF_030028105.1. Classification (NCBI taxonomy): domain Eukaryota; kingdom Metazoa; phylum Chordata; class Chondrichthyes; order Myliobatiformes; family Myliobatidae; genus Mobula; species Mobula birostris. The sequence continues at coordinate 112,486,007 of NC_092372.1, forward strand.
AGTTGTTATCTCAGACAATACAATGCATTTACATTGCAAGTGTATTCATTTCCATTTTACTCACAAGTACTGTCTGCAAACCTTGTGGAAACATATCCATATAACTTCCCACATGATTCTGAATTGTTTGAAACCTGCATGATTGTTCTGCACATCAAGATAAAAAAGTTGATTTCTCTGTGCGTTGAATGCTTTGACATTAAAAGCAGTATACATTTCAACATTACTCCAAAGTACTGACTGCAAACTTTATCGAAACATCCTAACTTAACTTTCCACATGATAATGAGTTGACTGAACCCATTTTCATGACTCTGCTCAACAAGACAAAAAAGTTGTTATCTCAGAGCATACAAAGCATTTACATTGAAAGTGTATACATTTCCATTTTACTTGCAAGTACTGACTGCAAACCTTATGGAAACATGTCCACATAACTTCCTTCATTATTCTAAGTTGTATGAAACCTGCATCATTGCTCTGCACATCAAGATAAAAAAGCTGATTTCTCAGTGCGTTGAATGCTTTGAAATTAAAACAGAATACATTTCAACTTTACTCCAATCTACTGACTGCAAACTTTATGGAAACATCCTAACTTAACTTCCCACGTGATACTGAGTTCATTCAAACCTTTTCCATGATTCTGCTCAACAAGATAAAAAAGTTGTTATCAGTAAATTCAATGCTTTGACATTCCATGTGAAGACATTTCAATTTTACTCAGAAGTATTGACTGCAAACCTTATGGAAAAATATCTACATAACTTCCTTCATGATTCCCAGTTGTTTCAAACCTGCATGATTGCTCTGCACATCAAGATAAAAAAGTTGATTTCTCAGTGCATTGAAAGCTTTGACATTAAAAGCAGTTTACATTTCAATTTTACTCCAAACTACTGACTGCAAACTTTATGGAAACATCCTAACTTAACTTCCCATATGATACTGACTTCATTGAAACCTTTTCCATGACTCTGCTCAACAAGACAAAAAAGTTGTTATCTCAGAGCATGCAATGCATTTACATTGAAAGTGTATTCATTTCCATTTTACTCAGAAGTACTGTCTGCAAACCTTGTGGAAACATATCAATATAACTTCCCACATGATTCTGAATTGTTCGAAACTGCATCATTGCTGTGCACATCAAGATAAAAAAGTGGATTTCTCAGAGCTTTGAATGCTTTGACAATAAAAGCAGTATACATTTCAATTTTACTCCAGCCTACTGACTAAAAACTTCATGGAAACATCCTAACTGAACTTCCCACATGATACTGACTTCATTGAAACCTTTTCCTTTACTCTGCTCAACAAGGCAAAGAAGTTGTTATCTCAGTGCATACTATGCTTTGACATTCCATGTGAATACATTTCAATTTTACTCAGAAGTCCTGACTGCAAACCTTATGGAAACATATCCACATAACGTCCTTCATGATTCTAAGTTGTTTGAAACCTGCATGATTGTTCTGCACATCAAGATAAAAAATTGATTGCTCAGTGCTTTGAATGCTTTGACATTAAACGCTGTATAGATATCAATTTTACTACAAAGTACTGACTGCAAACTTTATGGAAACATCATAACGTAACTTCCCACATGATACTGACTTCATTGAAACCTTTTCCATGACTCTGCTCAACAAGATAAAAAAGTTGTTGTCAGTAAATACAATGCTTTGACATTCCATGTGAAGACATTTCAATTTTACGCAGAAGTACTGACTGCAAACCTTATGGAAACTTATCTACATAACTTACTTCATGATTCCCAGTTGTTTCAACCCTGCATGATTGCTCTGCACATCAAGATAAAAATGTTGATTTCTCAGTGCGTTGAATGCTTTGGCATTAAAAGCAGTATACATTTCAACTTTACTCCAATCTACTGACTGCAAACTTTATGGAAACATCCTAACTTAACTTTCCACATGATAATGAGTTGACTGAAACCATTTTCATGACTCTGCTCAACAAGATACTTAAGTTGTTATTTCAGAGCATACAATGCATTTACATTGAAAGTGTATTCATTTCCATTTTACTCAGAAGTACTGACTGCAAACCTTATGGAAACATATCCACATTACTTCCCACACGATTCAGAGTTGTATGAAACCTGCATCATTGCTGTACACAGCAAGATAAAAAAGTGGATTTCTCAGTGCGTTGAATGCTTTGACATTAAAAGCAGTATAAAATTCAATTTTACTCCAAACTACTGACTTCAAGCTTTATGGAAACATCCGAACTTAACTTCGCACATGATACTGACTTCATTGAAACCTTTTTCAATGACTCTGCTGAAAAAGACAAAAAAGTTGTTATCTCAGAGCATACTAAGCATTTACATTGAAAGTGTATACATTTCCATTTTACTCACAAGTACTGACTGCCAACCTTATGGAAACATATCCACATAACTTCCTTCATGATTCTAAGTTGTTTGATACCTGAATGATTAATCTGCACATCAAGATAAAAAAGTTGATTTCTCAGTGCGTTATATGCTTTGACATTAAAAGCAGTATACATTTCAACTGTACTCCAATGTACTGACTGCAAACTTTATGGAAACATCCTAACTTTACTTCCCACGTAATACTGAGTTTATTCAAACCTTTTCCATGATTCTGCTCAAGAAGATAAAAAATTTGGTGGTAGTGAATACAATGCTTTGACATTCCATGTGAATACATTTCAATTTTACTCAGAAGTACTGACTGCAAACCTTATGGAAACATATCTACATAACTTACTTCATGATTCTCAGTTGTTTCAAACCTGCATGATTGCTCTGCACATCAAGATAAAAATGTTGATTTCTCAGTGCGTTGAATGCTTTGGCATTAAAAGCAGTATACATTTCAACTTTACTCCAATCTACTGACTGCAAACTTTATGGAAACATCCTAACTTAACTTTCCACATGATAATGAGTTGACTGAAACCATTTTCATGAGTCTGCTCAACAAGATGCATAAGTTGTTATCTCAGAGCATACAATGCATTTACATTGAAAGTGTATTCATTTCCATTTTACTCACAAGTACTGACTGCAAACCATATGAAAACATATCCACATAACTTCCCAGATGAATCAGAGTTGTTTGAAACCTGCATCTTTGATGTGCACAGCAAGATAAAAAAGAGGATTTCTCAGTGCGTTGAATGCTTTGACATTAAAAGCAGTATACATTTCTATTTTACTCCAACCTACTGACTTCAACCTGTATGGAAACATCCTAACTTAACTTCCCACATGATATTGAGTTCATTCAAACCTTTTCCATGATTCTGCTCAACAAGATAAAAAAGTTGTTGTCAGTACATACAATGCTTTCACATTCCATGTGAATAGATTTCAATTTTACTCAGAAGTACTGACTGCAAACCTTATGGAAACAGATCCACATAACTTCCTTCATGATTCTCAGTTGTTTGAAACCTGCATCATTGCTCTGCACATCAAGATAAAAAAGTTGATTTCTCAGTGCATTGAAAGCTTTTACATTAAAAGCAGTATACATTTCAATTTTACTCCAAACTACTGACTGCAAACTTTATGGAAACCTCCTAACTTAAGTTCCCACATGATACTGACTTCATTGAATCCTTTTCCATGACTCTGCTGAACAAGACAAAAAAGTTGTTATCTCAGAGCATACAATGCATTTACATTGAAAGTGTATTCATTTCCATTTTACTCACAAGTACTGTCTGCAAACCTAAATGGAAACATATCCACATAACTTCCTTCATGATTCTAAGTTGTATGAAAGCTGCATCATTGCTCCGCCCATCAAGATAAAAAAGTTGATTCCTCAGTGCAGTGAAAGCTCTAACATTAAAAGCAGTATACATTATAATTTTACTCCAAACTACTGACTGCAAACTTTATGGAAACATCCAAACTTAACTTCCGCCATGATAGTGAGTTCATTGAATCCTTTTCCATGACTGTGCTCAACAAGATAAAAAAGTTGTTATCTCAGTGCGTACAATCCTTTGACATTCCATGTGAATACATTTCAATTTTACTCAGAAGTCCTGACTGCAAACCTTACGGAAACATATCCACATAACATCCTTCATGATTCTCAGTTGTTTGAAACCTGCATGATTGCTCTGCACATCAAGATAAAAAAGTGGATTTCTCAGTGCATTGAATGCTTTGTCATTAAAAGCAGAATACATTTCAACTTTACTCCAATCTACTGACTGCTAAATTTATGGAAACATCCTAACTTAACTTCCCACGTGATACTGAGTTCATTCAAACCTTTTCCATGATTCTGCTCAACAGGATAAAAAATTTTTGTCAGTACATACAATGCTTTTACTTTCCCTGTGAATACATTTCAATTTTACTCAGAAGTAGTGACTGCAAACCTTATGGAAACATATCTACATAACTTCCTTCATGATTCTCAGTTGTTTGAAAGCTGCATGATTGCTCTGCACATCAAGATAAAATAGTTGATTGCTCAGTGCGTTGTATGCTTTGACATTAAAACATGAAAACATTTCAACTTTACTCCAATCTACTGACTGCAAACTTTATGGAAACATCCTAACTTAACTTTCCACATGATAATGAGTTGACTGAAACCATTTTCATGACTCTGCTCAACAAGATACATAAGTTGTTATGTCAGAGCATACAATGCGTTTACATTGAAAGTGTATTCATTTCCATTTTACTCACAAATACTGACTGCAAACCTTATGAAAACATATCCACATAACTTCCCACATGATTCTGAGTTGTTTGAAACCTGCATCTTTGATGTGCACAGCAAGATAAAAAAGAGGATTTCTCAGTGCGTTGAATGCTTTGACATTAAAAGCAGTATACATTTCAATTTTACTCCAACCTACTGACTTCAACCTTTATGGTAACATCCTAACTTAACTTCCCACATGACACTGAGTTCATTCAAACCTTTTCCAAGATTCTGCTCAACAAGATAAAAAAGTTGTTGTCAGTACATACAATGCTTGACATTCCATGTGAATACATTTCAATTTTACTCAGAAGTACTGACTGCAAACCTTATGGAAACAGATCCACATAACTTCCTTCATGATTCTCAGTTGTTTGAAACCTGCATGATTGCTCTGCACATCAAGATAAAAAAGTGGATTGGAAGCTTTGACATTAAAAGCAGTATACATTTCAATTTTACTCAAAAATACTGACTTCAAACTTTATGGAAACCTCCTAACTTAACTTCCCACGTGATACTGACTTCATTGAATCCTTTTCCATGACTCTGCTCAACAAGAGAAAAAAGTTGTTATCTCAGAGCATACAAAGCATTTACATTGAAAGTGTATACATTTCCATTTTACTCAGAAATACTGACTGCAAACCTTATGGAAACATATTCACATAACTTCCTTCATGATTCTAAGTTGTATGAAACCTGCATCATTGCTCTGCACATCAAGATAAAAAAGTGGATTTCTCAGTGCGTTGAATGCTTTGACATTAAAACATGAAAACATTTCAACTTTACTGCAAACTACTGACTGCAAACTTTATGGAAACATCCTAACTTCACTTTCCACATCATAATGAGTTGACTGAAACCATTTTCAGGACTCTTCTCAACAAGATACATAAGTTGTTATCTCAGAGCATACAATGCATTTACATTGAAAGTGTATTCACTTCCATTTTACTCACAAGCACTGACTGCAAACCTTATGAAAACATATCCACAGAACTTCCCACGTGATTCTGAGTGTTTGAAACGTGCATCTTTGATGTGCACAGCAAAATAAAAAAGAGGATTTCTCAGTGCGTTGAATGGTTTGACATTAAAAGCAGTATACATTTCAATTTTACTCCAACCTCCTGACTTCAACCTTTATGGAAACATCCTAACTTAACTTCCCACAAGATACTGAGTTCATTCAAACCTTTCCATGATTCTGCTCAACAAGATAAAAAAGTTGTTGTCAATACATACAATGCTTGGACATTCCATGTGAATAGATTTCAATTTTACTCAGAAGTACTGACTGCAAACCTTATGGGAACACATCCACATAACTTCCTTCATGATTCTCAGTTGTTTGAAACCTGCATGATTGCTCCGCACATCAAGATAAAAAAGTTGATTTCTCAGTGCATTGAAAGCTTTGACATTAAAAGCAGTATACATCTCAATTTTACTCCAAACTACTGACTGCAAACTTTACGGAAACCTCCTAACTTAACTTCCCACATGATACTGACTTCATTGAAACCTTTTCCATGACTCTGCTCAACAAGACAAAAAAGTTGTTATCTCAGAGGATACAATGCATTTAAATTGAAAGTGTATTCATTTCCATTTTACTCAGAAGTACTGTCTGCAAACCTAAATGGAAACATATCCCCATAACTTCCCACATGATTCTGATTTGTTTGAAACCTGCATCATTGCTATGTTCATCAAGATAAAAAAGTTGATTCCTCAGTGCAGTGAAAGCTCTAACATTAAAAGCAGTATACATTATAATTTTACTCCAAACTACTGACTGCAAACTTTATGGAAACATCCAAACTTAACTTCCGACATGATAGTGAGTTCATTGAAACCTTTTCCATTGCTGTGTTCAACAAGATAAAAAGGTTGTTATCTCAGTGCGTTGAATGCTTTGACATTAAAAGCAGTACACATTTCAATTTTACTCCAAACTACTGACTTCAAACTTTATGGAAACATCCTAACTTAACTTCGCACATGATACTGACTTCATTGAAACCTTTTCCATGACTCTGCTCAACAAGACAAAAAAGTTGTTATCTCAGAGCATACAATGCATTTACATTGAAAGTGCATTCATTTCCATTTTACTCACAAGTACTGTCTGCAAACCAAAATGGAAACATATCCCCATAACTTCCCACATGATTCTGAGTTGTTTGAACCCTGCATCATTGCTCCGCCCATCATGATAAAAAAGTTGATTTCTCAGTGCATTGAAAGCCTTGACATTAAAAGTAGTATACATTTTAATTTTACTCCAAACTACTGACTGCCTACTTTATGGAAACATCCAATCTTAACATCTAACATGATAGTGAGTTCATTGAAACCTTTTCCATGACTGTGCTCAACAAGATAAAAAAGTTGTTATCTCAGTGCATACAATGCTTTGACATTTCATGTGAATACATTACAATTTTACTCAGAAGTCCTGACTGCAAACCTTATGGAAACATATCCACATAACATCCTTGATGATTCTCAGTTGTTTGAAACCTGCATGATTGCTCTGCACATCAAGATAAAAAAGTGGATTTCTCAGTGCATTGAAAGCTTTGAGATTAAAAGCAGTATACATTTCAATTTTACTCCAAACTACTGACTTCAAACTTTATGGAAACATGCTAACTTAACTTCGCACATCATACTGACTTCATTGAAACCTTTTCAATGACTCTGCTCAACAAGACAAAAAAGTTGTTATCTCAGAGCATACAATGCATTTTCATTGAAAGTGTATTCATTTCCATTTTACTCACAAGTACTGTCTGCACACCAAAATGGAAACATATCCCCATAACTTCGCACATGATTCTGAGTTGTTTGAACCCTGCATCATTGCTCCGCCCATCAAGATAAAAAAGTTGATTTCTCAGTGCATTGAAAGCCTTGACATTAAAAGTAGTATACATTTTAATTTTACTCCAAACTACTGACTGCAAACTTTATGGAAACATCCAAACTTAACATCCAACATGATAGTGAGTTCATTGAAACCTTTTCCATGATAGTGCTCAACAAGATAAAAAAGTTGTTATCTCAGTGCATACAATTCTTTGACATTCCATATGAATACATTTAAATTTTACTCAGGAGTACTGACTGCAAACCTTATGGAAACATATCCACATAACATTCTTCATGATTCTCAGTTGTTTGAAACCTGCATGATTGCTCTGCACATCAAGATAAAAAAGTGGATTTCTCAGTGCATTGAGAGCTTCGACATTAGAAGCAGTATACATTTCAATTTTACTCCAAACTACTGACTTCAAGCTTTATGAAAACATCCTAACTTGACTTCCCACATGATACTGACTTCATTGAAACCTTTTCCATGACTCTGCTCAACAAGACAAAAAAGTTGTTATCTCAGAGCATACAGAGCATTTATATTGAAAGTGTATATATTTCCATTTTACTCACAAGTACTGTCTGCAACACTTATGGAAACATGTTCTCATAACTTCCTTCATGATTCTCAGTTGTTTGAAACCTGCATCATTGCTCTGAACATCAAGATAAAAAAGTTGATTTCTCAGTGCATTGAAAGCTTTGACATTAAAAGCAGTATACATTTCAATTTTACTCCAAACTACTGACTGTAAACTTTATGGAAACATCCAAACTTAACTTCTCACATGACACTGACTTCATTCAAACCTTTTCCATGATTCTGCTCAAGAAGATAAAAAAGTTGGTGGTAGTGCATACAATGTTTTGACATTCCATGTGAATACATTTCAATTTTACTCACAAGTACTGACTGCAAACCTTATGGAAACATATCCACATAACTTCCTTCATGATTCTAAGTTGTATGAAACCTGCATCATTGCTCCGCCCATCAAGATAAAAAAGTTGATTTCTCAGTGCATTGAAAGCTTTGACATTAAAAGTAGTATACATTTTAATTTTACTCCAAACTACTGACTGCAAACTTTATGGAAACATCCTAACTTAACTTCCCACATGATACTGACTTCATTGAAACCTTTTCCATGACTCTGCTCAATAAGACAAAAAAGTTGTTATCTCAGTGCATAGAATGCATTTACATTGAAAGTGTACACATTTACATTTTACTCACAAGTACTGACTGCAAACCTTATGGAAATATATCCACATAACATTCTTCATGATTCTCAGTTTTTTGAAACCTGCATGATTGCTCTGCACATCAAAATAAAAAAGTGGATTTCTCAGTGCATTGAGAGCTTTGACATTAGAAGCAGTATACATTTCAACTTTACTCCAAACTACTGACTGTAAACTTTATGGAAACATCCTAACTTAACTTCCCTCATGATACTGACATCATTGTAATCTTTTCCATGACTCTGCTCAACAAGACAAAGAAGTTGTTATGTCAGTGCATACAGTGCATTTACATTGAAAGTTTATTCATTTCCATTTTACTCAGAAGTACTGTCTGCAAACCTTATGAAAACATATCCACATAACTTCATACGTGATTCTGAGTTGATTGAAACCTGCATCTTTGATGTGCACAGCAAGATAAAAAAGAGGATTTCTCAGTGCGTTGAATGCTTTGACATTAAAAGCAGTGTACATTTCAACTTTACTCTAATCTACTGACTGCAAACTTTATGGAAACATCCTAACTTTACTTCCCACGTGATACTGAGTTCATTCAAACCTTTTCCATGATTCTGCTCAACAAGATAAAAAAGTTGTTGTCAGTACATACAATGCTTTGACATTCCATGTGCATACATTTCAATTTTACTCAGAAGTCCTGACAGCATACCTTATGGAAACATATTCACATAACTTCCCACATGATTCTGAGTTGTTTGAAACCTGCGTCATTGCTGTGCACATCAAGGTAAAAAAGTATTTCTCACTGCGTTGAATGCCTTGACAATAAAGCAAGACACATTTCAAAATTATTCCAACCCACTGACTGCAAACTTTATGGAAACATCCTAACTAATCTTCTCACATGATCCTGAGTTCATTCAAACCTTTTCCATGATCCGGCTCAAGAAGATAAAAAAGTTGGTGGTCGTGCATAGAAAGCTTTGACATTCCATGCGAATACATTTCAATTTTACTCAGAAGTACTGACTGCAAACCTTATGGAAACATATCCACATAACTTCCCACATGATTCTGAGTTGTTTGAAACCTGCATCATTGCTCTGCACATCAAGATAAAAAAGAGGATTTCTCAGTGCGTTGAATGCTTTGAATTTAAAAGCAGTATAAAATTCAATTTTACTACAAGCGACTGACATCAAACTTTATGGAAACATCCTAACTTAACTTCCCACATGATACTGACTTCATTGAAACCTTTTCCATGACTCTGATCAACGAGACAAAAAAGTTGTTATCTCAGACAATACAATGCATTTACATTGAAAGTGTATTCATTTCCATTTTACTCACAAGTACTGTCTGCAAACCTTGTGGAAACATATCCATGTAAATTCCCACATGATTCTGAATTGTTTGAAACCTGCATCATTGCTGTGCACATCAAGATAAAATTGGATTTCTCAGAGCATTGAATGCTTTGAGATTAAAAGCAGTATACATTTCAATTTTACTCCAAACTACTGACTGCAAACTTTATGGAAACATCCTAACTTAAATTCCCACATGATACTGACTTCATTGAAACCTTTTCCATGGCTCTGCTCAACAAGACAAAAAAGTTGTTATCTCAGAGCATACAATGCCTTTACATGGAAAGTGTATACATTTCCATTTTACTCACAAGTACTGACTGCAAACCTTATGGAAACATATCCACATAACTTCCTTCATGATTCTAAGTTGTATGAAACCTGCATCATTGCTCTGCACATCAACATAAAAAAGTTGATTTCTCAGTGCGTTGAATGCTTTGACATTAAAAGCTGTATACATTTTAATTTTATTCCAAACTACTGACTGCAAACTTCATGGATACATCCAAACCTAACTTCCGACATGATAGTGAGTTCATTGAAATCTTTTCCATCACTGTGCTCAACAAGATAAAAAAAATTGTTATCTCAGTGCATATAATGCTTTGACATTCCATGTGAATATATTTCAATTTTACTCAGAAGTCCTGACTGCAAACCTTATGGAAACATATCCACATAACGTCCTTCATAATTCTAAGTTGCTTGAAACCTGCATGATTGTTCTGCACATCAAGATAAAAAAGTTGATTTCTCTGTGCGTTGAATGCTTTGACATTAAAAGCAGTATACATTTCAACATTACTCCAAAGTACTGACTGCAAACTTTATGGAAACATCCTAACTTAACTTTCCACATGATAATGAGTTGACTGAACCCATTTTCATGACTCTACTCAACAAGATACATAAGTTGTTATCTCAGAGCATAGAATGCATTTACATTGAAAGTGTATTCATTTCCATTTTACTCACAAGTACTGACTGCAGACCTGATGGAAACATATACACATAACTTCCCACAGGATTCTGAGTTGTTTGAAACCTGCATCACTGCTCTGCACATCAAGATAAAAAAGAGGATTTCTCAGTGCGTTGAATGCTTTGAATTTAAAAGCAGTATAAAATTCAATTTTACTCAAACCGACTGACATCAAACTTTATGGAAACATCCTAACTTAACTTTCCACTTGATAATGAGTTGACTGAACCCATTTTCATGACTCTGCTCAACAAGATACTTAAGTTGTTACTTTGAGCATGGAATGCATTTACATTGAAAGTGTATTCATTTCCATTTTACTCACAAGTACTGACTGCAAACCTTATGGAAATAAAAGCAGTATGCATTTCAATTTTACTCCAAACTACTGTCTGCAAACTTTATGGAAACATCCTAACTTAATTTCCCACACGATACTGACTTCATTGAAACCTTTTCCATGACTCTGCTCAACAAGACAAAACGTTGTTATCTCAGAGAATACAATGCATTTACATTGAAAGTGTATTCATTTCCATTTTACTCAGAATGCAAACCTTATGGAAACAGATCCACATAACGTCCTTCATGATTCTAAGTTGTTTGAAACCTGCATGATTGTTCTGCACATCAAGATAAAAAAGTTGATTGCTCAGTGCATTGAAAGCTTTGACATTAAACGCAGTATATATATCAATTTTACTACAATGTACTGACTGCAAACTTTATGGAAACATCATAACTTAACTTCCCACATGATACTGAGTTCACTCAAACATTTTCCGTGATTCTGCTCAAGAAGTTAAAAAAGTTGATGGCAGTGCATACAATGCTTTGACATTCCATGTGAATACATTTCAATTTTACTCAGAAGTACTGACTGCAAACCTTATGGAAACATATCCACATAACGTCCTTCATGATTCTCAGCTGTTTGAAACCTGCATGATTGCTCTGCACATCAAGATAAAAAAGTGGATTTCTCAGTGCGTTGAATGCTTTGACATTAAAAGCAGTATACATACCAATTTTACTCCAAAGTAGTGACTGCAAACTTTATGGAAGCATCCTAACGTAACTTCCCACTTGATACTGACATCATTGAAACCTTTTCCATGACTCTGCTCAACAAGAGAAAAAAGTTGTTATCTCAGTGCATAGAATGCATTTACATTGAAAGTCTATTCATTTCCATTTTACTCACAAGTACTGACTGCAAACCTTATGGAAACATATCCACATAACTTCCCACATGATTCTGAGTTGTTTGAAACCTGCATCATTGCTGTGCACATCAAGATAAAAAAGTGGATTTCTCAGTGCGTTGAATGCCTTCACAATAAAAGCAGGATACATTTCAATTTTACTCCAACCTACTGACTTCAAACTTTATGAAAACATCCCAACTTAACTTCCGACATGATAGTAAGTTGATTGAAACGTTTTCCATCACTATGCTCGACAAGTTAAAAAAATTGTTATCTCAGTGCATACAATGCTTTGAGATTCCATGTGAATACATTTCAATTTTACTCAGAAGACCTGACTGCAAACATTATGGAAACATATCCAGATAACGTCCTTCATGATTCTAAGCTGCTTGAAACCTGCATGATTTTTCTGCACATCAAGATGAAAAAGTTGATTTCTCAGTGCGTTGAATGCTTTGACATTAAAAGCAGTATACATTTCAACTTTACTCCAAAGTACTGACTGCAAACTTTATGGAAACATCCTAACTTAACTTTCCACATGATAATGAGTTGACTGAACCCATTTTCATGACTCTGCTCAACAAGATACTTAAGTTGTTACTTTGAGCATAGAATGCATTTACATTGATAGTGTATTTATTTCCATTTTACTCACAAGTACTGACTGCAAACCTTATGGAAATAAAAGCAGTATGCATTTCAATTTTACTCCAAACTACTGTCTGCAAACTTTATGGAAACATCCTAACTTAACTTCCCACATGATACTGACTTCATTGAAACCTTTTCCATGACTCTGCTCAACAAGACAAAACGTTGTTATCTCAGAGAATACAATGCATTTACATTGAAAGTGTATTCATTTCCATTTTACTCAGAATGCAAACCTTATGGAAACATATCCACATAACGTCCTTCATGATTCTAAGTTGTTTGAAACCTGCATGATTGTTCTGCACATCAAGATAAAAAAGTTGATTACTCAGTGCATTGAAAGCTTTGACATTAAACGCAGTATATATATCAATTTTACTACAATGTACTGACTGCAAACTTTATGGAAACATCATAACTTAACTTCCCACATGATACTGAGTTCACTCAAACATTTTCCGTGATTCTGCTCAAGAAGTTAAAAAAGTTGATGGCAGTGCATACAATGCTTTGACATTCCATGTGAATACATTTCAATTTTACTCAGAAGTACTGACTGCAAACCTTATGGAAACATATCCACATAACGTCCTTCATGATTCTCAGCTGTTTGAAACCTGCATGATTGCTCTGCACATCAAGATAAAAAAGTGGATTTCTCAGTGCGTTGAATGCTTTGACATTAAAAGCAGTATACATATCAATTTTACTCCAAAGTAGTGACATGCAAACTTTATGGAAGCATCCTAACGTAACTTACCACATGATACTGACATCATTGAAACCTTTTCCATGACTGTGCTCAACAGGACAAAAAAGTTGTTATCTCAGACCATACAAAGCATTTACATTGAAAGTGTATACATTTCCATTTTACTCGCAAGTACTGACTGCAAACCTTATGGAAACATATCCACATAACTTCCTTCATGATTCTAAGTTGTATGAAACCTGCATCATTGCTCTGCACATCAAGATAAAAAAGTTGATTTCTCAGTGCGTTGAATGCTTTGAAATTAAAACAGAATACATTTCAACTTTACTCCAATCTACTGACTGCAAACTTTATGGAAACATCCTAACTTAACTTCCCACGTGATACTGAGTTCATTCACACCTTTTCCATGATTCTGCTCAACAAGATAAAAAAGTTGTTGTCAGTAAATACAATGCTTTGACATTCCATGTGAAGACATTTCAATTTTACTCAGAAGTACTGACTGCAAACCTTATGGAAAGATATCTACATAACTTCCTTCATGATTCCCAGTTGTTTCAAACCTGCATGATTGCTCTGCACATCAAGATAAAAAAGTTGATTTCTCAGTGCATTGAAAGCTTTGACATTAAAAGCAGTTTACATTTCAATTTTACTCCAAACTACTGACTGCAAACTTTATGGAAACATCCTAACTTAACTTCCCATATGATACTGACTTCATTGAAACCTTTTCCATGACTCTGCTCAACAAGACAAAAAAGTTGTTATCTCAGAGCAAACAATGCATTTGCATTGAAAGTGTATTCATTTCCATTTTACTCGCAAGTACTGACTGCAAACCTTAAGGAAATAAAAGCAGTATGCATTTCAATTTTACTCCAAACTACTGACTGCAAACTTTATGGAAACATCCTAACTTAACTTCCCACATGATACTGACTTCATTGAAACCTTTTCCATGACTCTGCTCAACAAGACAAAACGTTGTTATCTCAGAGAATGGAATGCATTTACATTGAAAGTGTATTCATTTCCATTTTACTCAGAAGTACTGTCTGCAAACCTTGTGGAAACATATCCATATAACTTCCCACATGATTCTGAATTGTTGAAAACTGCATCATTGCTGCGCACATCAAGATAAAAAAGTGGATTTCTCAGAGCATTGAATGCTTTGACAATAAAAGCAGTATACATTTCAATTTTACTCCAACCTACTGACTTCAAACTTTATGGAAACATCCTAACTGAACTTCCCACATGATACTGACTTCATTGAAACCTTTTCCTTTACTCTGCTCAACAAGGCAAAGAAGTTGTTATCTCAGTTCATACTATGCTTTGACATTCCATGTGAATACATTTCAATTTTACTCAGAAGTACTGACTGCAAACCATATGGAAACATATCTACATAACTTCCTTCATGATTCCCAGTTGTTTGAAATCTGCATGATTGCTCTTCACATCAAGATAAAAAAGTTGATTTCTCAGTGCATTGAAAGCTTTCACATTAAAAGCAGTATACATTTCAATTTTACTCCAAACTGCTGACTGCAAACTTTATGGAAACATCCTAACTTCACTTCCCACATGATACTGACTTCATTGAAACCTTTTCCATGACTCTGCTCAACAAGACAAAAAAGTTGTTATCTCAGAGCATACAATGCATTTACATGGAAAGTGTATTCATTTCCATTTTACTCACAAGTACTGACTGCAAACCTTATGGAAACATATCCACATAACTTCCTTCATGATTCTAATTTGTATGAAACCTACATCATTACTCTGCACATCAAGATAAAAAAGTTGATTTCTTAGTGCGTTGAATGCTTTGACATTAAAAGCTGTATACATTTTAATTTTATGCCAAACTACTGACTGCAAACTTTATGGAAACATCCAAACCTAACTTCCGACATGATAGTGAGTTCATTGAAATCTTTTCCATCACTGTGCTCAACAAGATAAAAAAAATTGTTATCTCAGTGCATACAATGCTTTGACATTCCATGTGAATACATTTCAATTTTACTCAGAAGTCCTGACTGCAAACCTTATGGAAACATATCCACATAACGTCCTTCATAATTCTAAGTTGCTTGAAACCTGCATGATTGCTCTGCACATTAAGATAAAAAAGTTGATTTCTCAATGCGTTGAATGCTTTGACATTAAAAGCAGTTTACATTTCAATTTTACTCCAAAATACTGACTGCAAACTTTATGGAAACATCCTAACTTAACTTCCCATATGATACTGACTTCATTGAAACCTTTTCCATGACTCTGCTCAACAAGACAAAAAAGTTGTTATCTCAGAGCAAACAATGCATTTGCATTGAAAGTGTATTCATTTCCATTTTACTCGCAAGTACTGACTGCAAACCTTAAGGAAATAAAAGCAGTATGCATTTCAATTTTACTCCAAACTACTGACTGCAAACTTTATGGAAACATCCTAACTTAACTTCCCACATGATACTGACTTCATTGAAACCTTTTCCATGACTCTGCTCAACAAGACAAAACGTCGTTATCTCAGAAAATACAATGCATTTACATTGAAAGTGCATTCATTTCCATTTTACTCAGAAGTACTGTCTGCAAACCTTGTGGAAACATATCCAAATAACTTCCCACATGATTCTGAATTGTTGAAAACTGCATCATTGCTGTGCACATCAAGATAAAAAAGTGGATTTCTCAGAGCTTTGAATGCTTTGACAATAAAAGCAGTATACATTTCAATTTTACTCCAACCTACTGACTTCAAACTTTATGGAAACATCCTAACTGAACTTCCCACATGATACTGACTTCATTGAAACCTTTTCCTTTACTCTGCTCAACAAGGCAAAGAAGTTGCTATCTCAGTGCACACTATGCCTTGACATTCCATGTGAATACATTTCAATTTTACTCAGAAGTCCTGACTGCAAAGCTTATGGAAACATATCCACATAACATCCTTCATGATTCTCAGTTGTTTGAAACCTGCATGATTGTTCTGCACATCAAGATAAAAAATTGATTGCTCAGTGCATTGAATGCTTTGACATTAAACGCAGTATACGTATCAATTTTACTACAAAGTACTGACTGCAAACTTTATGGAAATATCATAACGTAACTTCCCACATGATACTGACTTCATTGAAACCTTTTCCTTGACTCTCCTCAACAAGACAAAAAAGTTGTTATCTCAGTGCATGGAATGCATTTACATTGAAAGTGTATTCATTTCCATTTTACTCACAAGTACTGACTGCAAACCTTATGGAAACATATCCACATAACTTCCCACATGATTCTGAGTTGTCTGAAACCTGCATCATTGCTGTGCACATCAAGATAAAAAAGTAGATTTTCTCAGTGCTTTGAATGCCTTGACAATAAAAGCAGGAAACATTTCAATTTTACTCCAACCTACTGACTTCAAACTTTATGGAAACATCCTAACTTAACTTGCGACATGATAGTGAGTTCATTGAAACCTTTTCCATGACTCTGCTCAACAAGATAAAAAAGTGGTTGTCAGTAAATATAATGCTTTGACATTCCATGTGAAGACATTTCAATTTCACTCAGAAGTACTGACTGCAAACCTTATGGAAACATATCTACATAACTTCCTTCATGATTCCCAGTTGTTTCAACCCTGCATGATTGCTCTGCACATCAAGATAAAAAAGTTGATTTCTCAGTGCATTGAATGCTTTCACATTAAAAGCAGTATACATTTCAATTTTACTCCAAACTACTGACTGCAAACTTTATGGAAACATCCTAACTTAACTTCCCACATGATACTGACTTCATTGAAACCTTTTCCATGACTCTGCTCAACAAGACAAAAAAGTTGTTATCTCAGAGCATACAATGTATTTCCATGGAAAGTGTATTCATTTCCATTTTACTCACAAGTACTGACTGCAAACTTTATGGAAACATATCCACATAACTTCCTTCATGATTCTAAGTTGTATGAAACCTGCATCATTGCTTGCACATCAAGATAAAAAAGTTGATTTCTCAGTGCGTTGAATGTCTTGACATTAAAAGCTGTATACATTTTAATTTTATTCCAAACTACTGACTGCAAACTTTATGAAAACATCAAAACCTAACTTCCGACATGATAGTGAGTTCATTGAAATCTTTTCCATCACTCTGCTCAACAAGATAAAAAAAATTGTTATCTCAGTGCATACAATGCTTTGATAATCCATGTGAATACATTTCAATTTTACTCAGAGGTACTGACTGCAAACATTATGGAAACATATCCACATAACGTTCTTCATGATTCTCAGCTGTTTGAAACCTGCATGATTGCCCTGCACATCAAGATAAAAAAGTTAATTGCTCAGTGCATTGAAAGCTTTGACATTAAAAGCAGTATACATTTCAATTTTACTCCAAACTACTGACTTCAAACTTTATGGAAACATCCTAACTTAACTTCCCACATGATACTGACTTCATTGAAACCTTTTCCATGACTCTGCTCAACAAGACAAAAAAGTTGTTATCTCAGAGCATACAAAGCATTGACATTGAAAGTGTATACATTTCCATTTTACTCGCAAGTACTGACTGCAAACCTTATGGAAACACATCCACATAACTTCCTTCATGATTCTAAGTTGTATGAAACCTGCATCATTGCTCTGCACATCAAGATAAAAAAGTTGATTTCTCAGTGCGTTGAATGCTTTGACATTAAAACAGAATACATTTCAACTTTACTCCAATCTACTGACTGCAAACTTTATGGAAACATCCTAACTTAACTTCCCACGTGATACTGAGTTCATTCAAACCTTTTCCATGATTCTGCTCAACAAGATAAAAAAGTTGTTGTCAGTAAATACAATGCTTTGACATTCCATGTGAAGACATTTCAATTTTCCTCAGAAGTACTGACTGAAAACCTTATGGAAACATATCTACATAACTTCCTTCATGATTCCCAGTTGTTTCAAACCTGCATGATTGCTCTGCACATCATGATAAAAAAGTTGATTTCTCAGTGCATTGAAAGCTTTGACATTAAAAGCAGTTTACATTTCAATTTTACTCCAAACTACTGACTGCAAACTTTATGGAAACATCCTAACTTAACTTCCCATATGATACTGACTTCATTGAAACCTTTTCCATGACTCTGCTCAACAAGACAAAACGTTGTTATCTCAGAGAATGGAATGCATTTACATTGAAAGTGTATTCATTTCCATTTTACTCAGAAGTACTGTCTGCAAACCTTGTGGAAACATATCCATATAACTTCCCACATGATTCTGAATTGTTGAAAACTGCATCATTGCTGCGCACATCAAGATAAAAAAGTGGATTTCTCAGAGCATTGAATGCTTTGACAATAAAAGCAGTATACATTTCAATTTTACTCCAACCTACTGACTTCAAACTTTATGGAAACATCCTAACTGAACTTCCCACATGATACTGACTTCATTGAAACCTTTTCCTTTACTCTGCTCAACAAGGCAAAGAAGTTGTTATCTCAGTTCATACTATGCTTTGACATTCCATGTGAATACATTTCAATTTTACTCAGAAGTACTGACTGCAAACCATATGGAAACATATCTACATAACTTCCTTCATGATTCCCAGTTGTTTGAAATCTGCATGATTGCTCTTCACATCAAGATAAAAAAGTTGATTTCTCAGTGCATTGAAAGCTTTCACATTAAAAGCAGTATACATTTCAATTTTACTCCAAACTGCTGACTGCAAACTTTATGGAAACATCCTAACTTCACTTCCCACATGATACTGACTTCATTGAAACCTTTTCCATGACTCTGCTCAACAAGACAAAAAAGTTGTTATCTCAGAGCATACAATGCATTTACATGGAAAGTGTATTCATTTCCATTTTACTCACAAGTACTGACTGCAAACCTTATGGAAACATATCCACATAACTTCCTTCATGATTCTAAGTTGTATGAAACCTACATCATTACTCTGCACATCAAGATAAAAAAGTTGATTTCTTAGTGCGTTGAATGCTTTGACATTAAAAGCTGTATACATTTTAATTTTATTCCAAACTACTGACTGCAAACTTTATGGAAACATCCAAACCTAACTTCCGACATGATAGTGAGTTCATTGAAATCTTTTCCATCACTGTGCTCAACAAGATAAAAAAAATTGTTATCTCAGTGCATACAATGCTTTGACATTCCATGTGAATACATTTCAATTTTACTCAGAAGTCCTGACTGCAAACCTTATGGAAACATATCCACATAACGTCCTTCATAATTCTAAGTTGCTTGAAACCTGCATGATTGCTCTGCACATTAAGATAAAAAAGTTGATTTCTCAATGCGTTGAATGCTTTGACATTAAAAGCAGTTTACATTTCAATTTTACTCCAAACTACTGACTGCAAACTTTATGGAAACATCCTAACTTAACTTCCCATATGATACTGACTTCATTGAAACCTTTTCCATGACTCTGCTCAACAAGACAAAAAAGTTGTTATCTCAGAGCAAACAATGCATTTGCATTGAAAGTGTATTCATTTCCATTTTACTCGCAAGTACTGACTGCAAACCTTAAGGAAATAAAAGCAGTATGCATTTCAATTTTACTCCAAACTACTGACTGCAAACTTTATGGAAACATCCTAACTTAACTTCCCACATGATACTGACTTCATTGAAACCTTTTCCATGACTCTGCTCAACAAGACAAAACGTTGTTATCTCAGAGAATACAATGCATTTACATTGAAAGTGTATTCATTTCCATTTTACTCAGAAGTACTGTCTGCAAACCTTGTGGAAACATATCCAAATAACTTCCCACATGATTCTGAATTGTTGAAAACTGCATCATTGCTGTGCACATCAAGATAAAAAAGTGGATTTCTCAGAGCTTTGAATGCTTTGACAATAAAAGCAGTATACATTTCAATTTTACTCCAACCTACTGACTTCAAACTTTATGGAAACATCCTAACTGAACTTCCCACATGATACTGACTTCATTGAAACCTTTTCCTTTACTCTGCTCAACAAGGCAAAGAAGTTGCTATCTCAGTGCACACTATGCTTTGACATTCCATGTGAATACATTTCAATTTTACTCAGAAGTCCTGACTGCAAAGCTTATGGAAACATATCCACATAACATCCTTCATGATTCTCAGTTGTTTGAAACCTGCATGATTGTTCTGCACATAAAGATAAAAAATTGATTGCTCAGTGCATTGAATGCTTTGACATTAAACGCAGTATACGTATCAATTTTACTACAAAGTACTGACTGCAAACTTCATGGAAACATCCTAACTTAACTTCCCACATGATACTGACTTCATTGAAACCTTTCCATGACTTTGCTCAACAAGACAAAAAAGTTGTTATCTCAGACAATACAATGCATTTACATTCAAAGTGTATTCATTTCCATTTTACTCACAAATACTGCCTGCAAACCTTGTGGAAACATATCCATATAACTTCCCACATGATTCTGAATTGTTTGAAACTTGCATCATTGCTGTGCACATCAAGATAAAATTGGATTTCTCAGTGCGTTGAATGCTTTGACAATAAAAGCAGGAAACATTTCAATTTTCTCCAACCGACTGACTTCAAACTTTATGGAAACATCCTAACTTAACTTCCCACATGATACTGACTTCATTGAAACCTTTTCCTTGACTCTGCTCAGCAAGACAAAAAAGTTGTTATCTCAGTGCATAGAATGCATTTACATTGAAAGTGTATTCATTTCCATTTTACTCACAAGTACTGTCTGCAAACCTTATGGAAACATATCCACATAACTTCCCACATGACTCTGAGTTGTCTGAAACCTGCATGATTGCTGTGCACATCAAGATAAAAAAGTGGATTTCTCAGTGCGTTGAATGCCTTGTCAATAAAAGCAGGAAACATTTCAATTTTCTCCAACCTACTGACTTCAAACTTTATGGAAACATCCTAACTTAACTTCCCACATGATACTGAGTTCATTCAAACCTTTTCCATGATTCTGCTCAAGAAGATAAAAAAGTTGATGGCAGTGCATACAATGCTTTGACATTCCATGCGAATACATTTCAATTTTACTCAGAAGTACTGACTGCAAACCTTACGGAAACATATCCACATAACGTCCTTCATGATTCTCAGCTGTTTGAAACCTGCATGATTGTTCTGCACATCAAGATAAAAAAGAGGATTTCTCAGTGCTTTGAATGCTTTGACTTTAAAAGCAGTATAAAATTCAATTTTACTCCAACCGACTGACATCAAACTTTATGGAAACATCCTAACTTAACTTCCCACATGATACTGACTTCATTGAAACCTTTTCCATGACTCTGCTCAACAAGACAAAAAAGTTGTTATCTCAGACAATACAATGCATTTACATTGAAAGTGTATTCACTTCTATTTTACTCACAACTACTGTCTGCAAACCTTGTGGAAACATATCCATATAACTTCCCACATGATTCTGAATTGGTTGAAACCTGCATCATTGCTGTGCACATCAAGATAAAATTGGATTTCCCAGAGCGTTGAATGCTTTGACAATAAAAGCAGAATACATTTCAATTTTACTCCAACCTACTGACTTCAAACTTTATGGAAACATCCTAACGTAACTTCCCACATCATACTGACTTCATTGAAACCTTTTCCTTGACTCTGCTGAACAAGACAAAAAAGTTGTTGTCTCAGTGCATAGAATGCATTTACATTGACATTTACATGCATTTACATTCATTTCTTTTTTACTCACAAGTACTGACTGCTAACCTTATGGAAACATATCCACATAACTTCCCACATGATTCTGAGTTGTTTGAAACCTGCATCATTGCTCTGCACATCAAGATAAAAAAGTTGATTTCTCAGTGCGTTGAATGATTTGACATTAAAAGCTGTATGCATTTCAATTTTACTCCAAACTACTGACTGCAAACTTTATGGAAACATCCAAACTTAACTTCCCACATGATAGTGAGTTCATTGAAACCTTTTCCATGACTGTGCTCAGCAAGATAAAAATGTTGTTATCTCAGTGCATACAATGCTTTGACATTCCATGTGAATACATTTCAATTTTACTCAGAAGTCCTGACTGCAAACCTTATGGAAACATACCACATAACTTCCCACGTGATTCTGAGTTGTTTGAAACCTGCATCATTACTCTACACATCAAGATAAAAAAGTTAATTTCTCAGTGCATTGAATGATTTGACATTAAAAGCAGTATACATTTCAACTTTACTCCAATCTACTGACTGCAAGCTTTATGGAAACATCCTAACTTAACTTCCCACACGATACTGAGTTCATTCAAACCTTTTCCATGATTCTGCTCAACAAGATAAAAAAGTTGTTGTCAGTGCATACAATGCTCTGACATTCCATGTGAATACATTTCAATTTTACACAGAAGTACTGACTGCAAACCATGTGGAAACATATCCACATAACTTCCTTCATGATTCTAAGTTGTATGAAACCTGCATGATTGCTCTGCACATCAAGATAAAGAAGTGGATGTCTCAGTGCGTTGAATGCTTTGACATTAAAAGCAGAATACATTTCAAATTTACTCCAATCTACTGACTGCAAACCTTATGGAAACATCCTAACTTAACTTTCCACATGATAATGAGTTGACTGAACCCATTTTCATGACTCTGCTCAACAAGATGCATAAGTTGTTATCTCAGAGAATAGAATGCATTCACATTGAAAGTGTATTCATTTCCATTTTACTCACAAGTACTGACTGCAAACCTATGGAAACATATACACATAACTTCCTACATGATTCTGAGTTGTTTGAAACCTGCATCATTGCTCTGCACATCAGGATAAAAAAGTGGATTTCTCAGTGCGTTGAATGCTTTGAATTTAAAAGCAGTATAAAATTCAATTTTACTCCAAACTACAGACTGCAAACTTTATGGAAACATCCTAACTTAACTTCCCACATGATACTGACTTCATTGAAACCTTTTCCATGACTCTGCTCAACAAGACAAAAAAGTTGTTATCTCAGAGCATACAATGCCTTTACATGGAAAGTGTATACATTTCCATTTTACTCACAAGTACTGACTGCAAACCTTATGGAAACATATCCACATAACTTCCTTCATGATTCTAAGTTGTATGAAACCTGCATCATTGCTCTGCACATCAAGATAAAAAAGTTGATTTCTCAGTGCGTTGAATGCTTTGACATTAAAAGCTGTATACATTTTAATTTTATTCCAAACTACTGACTGCAAACTTTATGGAAACACCCAAACCTAACTTCCGACATGATAGTGAGTTCATTGAAATCTTTTCCATCACTGTGCTAAACAAGATAAAAAAAATTGTTATCTCAGTGCATACAATGATTTGACATTCCATGTGAAAACATTTCAATTTTACTCAGAAGTCCTGACTGCAAACCTTATGGAAACATATCCACATAACGTCCATCATAATTCTAAGTTGCTTGAAACCTGCATGATTGTTCTGCACATCAAGATAAAAAAGTTGATTTCTCTGTGTGTTGAATGCTTTGACATTAAAAGCAGTATACATTTCAACATTACTCCAAAGTACTAACTGCAAACTTTATGGAAACATCCTAACTTAACTTTCCACATGATAATGAGTTGACTGAACCCATTTTCATGACTCTACTCAACAAGATACATAAGTTGTTATCTCAGAGCGTAGAATGCATTTACATTGAAAGTGTATTCATTTCCATTTTACTCACAAGTACCGATTGCAAACCTGATGGAAACATATACACATAACTTCCCACATGATTCTGAGTTGTTTGAAACCTGCATCATTGCTCTGCACATCAAGATAAAAAAGAGGATTTCTCAGTGCGTTGAATGCTTTGAATTTAAAAGCAGTATAAAATTCAATTTTACTCCAACCGACTGACATCAAACTTTAAGGAAACATCCTAACTTAACTTCCCACATGATACTGACTTCATTGAAACCTTTTCCATGACTCTGCTCAACAAGACAAAAAAGTTGTTATCTCAGACAATACAATGCATTTACATTGAAAGTGTATTCATTTCCATTTTACTCACAAGTACTGTCTGCAAACCTTGTGGAAACATGTGCATATAACTTCCCACATGATTCTGAATTGTTTGAAACCTGCATCATTGCTGTGCACATCAAGATAAAATTGGATTTCTCAGTGCGTTGAATACCTTCACAATAAAAGCAGGATACATTTCAATTTTACTCCAACCTACTGACTTCAAACTTTATGGAAACATCCAAAATTAACTTCCGACATGATAGTAAGTTGATTGAAACCTTTTCCATCACTGTGCTCGACAAGTTAAAAAAATTGTTATCTCTGTGCATACAATGCTTTGACATTCCATGTGAATATATTTCAATTTTACTCAGAAGTCCTGACTGCAAACATTATGGTAACATATCCACATAACTTCCCACATGATTCTGAGTTGTTTGAAACCTGCATCATTGCTGTACACAGCAAGATAAAAAAGAGGACTTCTCAGTGCGTTGAATGCTTTGACATGAAAAGCAGCATACATTTCAATTTTACTCCAACCTACTGACTTCAAACTTTATGGAAACATCCTCACTTAACTTCCCACA
The DNA here is from genome assembly GCF_030028105.1 of Mobula birostris. Taxonomy (NCBI): domain Eukaryota; kingdom Metazoa; phylum Chordata; class Chondrichthyes; order Myliobatiformes; family Myliobatidae; genus Mobula; species Mobula birostris. Next base: position 112,511,471 of record NC_092372.1, read on the forward strand.
TGATACTGAGTTCATTGAAACCATTTCCATGATTCTGCTCAACAAGATAAAAAAGTTGTTCTCAGTGCATGAAATGCATTTCCATTGAAAGTGTATTCATTTCCATTTTCCTCAGAAGTACTCACTGCAAATCTTATGGAAATATATCCACATAACTTCCTTCATGATTCTAAGTTGTATGAAACCTGCATCATTGCTCTGCACATCAAGATAAAAAAGTTGGTTTCTCAGAGCGTTGAATGCTTTGACATTAAAAGGAGTATACATTTCAACTTTTCTCCAATCTACTGACTGCAAACTTTATGGAAACATCCTAACTTAACTTCCCACATAATACTGAGTTCATTGAAACCTTTTCCATGACTCTGCTCAACAAGACAAAAAAGTTGTTATCTCAGAGCATACAATGCATTTACATTGAAAGTTTATTCATTTCCATTTTACTCACAAGAACTGTCTGCAAAACTTATGGAAACATATCCACATAATTTCCCACATGATTCTGAGTTGTTTGAAACCTGCATCATTGCTGTACACAGCAAGATAAAAATGAGGACTTCTCAGTGCGTTGAATGCTTTGACATTAAAAGCAGTATACATTTCAATTTTACTCAAACCTACTGAGTTCAAACTTCATGGAAACATGCTCACTTTACTTCCCACATGATACTGAGTTCATTCAAACCTTTTCCATGATTCTCTTCAACAAGATAAAAAAGTTGTTATCTCAGAGCCTACAATGCATTTACATTGAAAGTGTATTCATTTCCATTTTACTCACAAGTACTGACTGCAAACCTTATGGAAATATATCCACATAACCTCCTTCATGATTGTAAGTTGTATGAAACCTGCATCATTAATCTGCACATCATGATAAAAAAGTTTGTTTCTCAGAGCGTTGAATGCTTTGACATTTAAAGCAGTATACATTTCAACTTTACTCCAATCTACTGACTGCAAACTTTATGGAAACATCCTAACTTTACTTCCCACGTGATACTGAGTTCATTCAAACCTTTTCCATGATTCTGCTCAACAAGATAAAAAAGTTGTTGTCAGTACATACAATGCTTTGACATTCCATGTGCATACATTTCAATTTTACTCAGAAGTCCTGACTGCATACCTTATGGAAACATATTCACATAACTTCCCACATGATTCTGAGTTGTTTGAAACCTGCGTCATTGCTGTGCACAACAAGATAAAAAAGTGTATTTCTCACTGCGTTGAATGCCTTGACAATAAAGCAGGACACATTTCAAAATTATTCCAACCCACTGACTTCAAACTTTATGGAAACATCCTAACTAATCTTCTCACATGATCCTGAGTTCATTCAAACTTTTTCTATGATTCTGCTCAAGAAGATAAAAAAGTTGGTGGTAGTGCATAGAATGCTTTGACATTCCATGTGAATACATTTCAATTTTACTCAGAAGTACTGACTGCAAACCTTATGGAAACATATCCACATAACTTCCCACATGATTCTCAGTTGTTTGAAACCTGCATCATTGCTCTGCACATCAAGATAAAAATGAAAATTTCTCAGTGCGTTGAAAGCTTTGAATTTAAAAGCAGTATAAAATTCAATTTTACTCCAAGCGACTGACATCAAACTTTATGGAAACATCCTAACTTAACTTCCCACATGATACTGACTTCATTGAAACCTTTTCCATGACTCTGATCAACAAGACAAAAAAGTTGTTATCTCAGACAATACAATGCATTTACATTGAAAGTGTATTCATTTCTATTTTACTCAGAAGTACTGTCTGCAAACCTTGTGGAAACATATCCATATAACTTCCCACATGATTCTGAATTGTTTGAAACCTGCATCATTGCTGGGCACATCACGATAAAATTGGATTTCTCAGAGCGTTGAATGCTTTGACATTAAAAGCAGAATACATTTCAACTTTACTCCAATCTACTGACTGCAAACTTTATGGAAACATCCTAACTTAACTTCCCACGTGATACTGAGTTCAATCAAAACTTTTCCATGATTCTGCTCAACAAGATAAAAAAGTTGTTGTCAGTAAATACAATGCTTTGACATTCCATGTGAAGACATTTCAATTTTACTCAGAAGTACTGACTGCAAACCTTATGGAAACATATCTACATAACTTCCTTCATGATTCCCAGTTGTTTCAAACCTGCATGATTGCTCTGCACATCAAGATAAAAAAGTGGATTTCTCAGTGCATTTAAAGCTTTGAGATTAAAAGCAGTATACATTTCAATTTTACTCCAAACTACTGACTGCAAACTTTATGGAAACATCCTAACTTAAATTCCCACATGATACTGACTTCATTGAAACCTTTTCCATGACTCTGCTCAACAAGACAAAAAAGTTGTTATCTCAGACAATACAATGCATTTACATTGAAAGTGTATTCATTTCCATTTTACTCACAAGTACTGTCTGCAAACCTTGTGGAAACATATCCATATAACTTCCCACATGATTCTGAATTGTTTGAAACCTGCATTATTGCTGTGCACATCAAGATAAAATTGGATTTCTCAGAGCGTTGAATGCTTTGACAATAAAAGCAGTATACATTTCAATTTTATTCCAACCTACTGACTTCAAACTTTATGGAAACATCCTAACTTAACTTCCCACATGATACTGACTTAATTGAACCCTTTTCCTTGACTCTGCTCAACAAGACAAAAAAGTTGTTATCTCAGTGCATAGAATGCATTTACATTGAAAGTGTATTCATTTCCATTTTACTCACAAGTACTGACTGCAAACCTTATGGAAACATATCCACATAACTTCCCACATGATTCTGAGTTGTTTGAAACCTGCATCATTGCTCTACACATCAAGATAAAAAAGTTGATTTCTCAGTGCATTGAATGATTTGACATTAAAAGCAGTATACATTTCAACTTTACTCCAATCTACTGACTGCAAACTTTATGGAAACATCCAAACTTAACTTCCCACGTGATACTGAGTTCATTCAAAATTTTTCCATGATTCTGCTCAACAAGATAAAAAAGTTGTTGTCAGTACATACAATGCTTTGACATTCCATGTGAATACATTTCACTTTACTCAGAAGTACTGACTGCAAACCTTATGGAAAGATATCTACATAACGTCCTTCATGATTCTCAGTTGTTTGAAACCTGCATTATTGCTCTGCGCATCAAGATAAAAAAGTTGATTTCTCAGTGCATTGAAAGCATTGACATTAAAAGCAGTATACATATCAATTTTACTCCAAAGTAGTGACTGCAAACTTTATGGAAGCATCCTAACGTAACTTCCCATATGATACTGACATCATTGAAACCTTTTCCATGACTCTGCTCAACAGGAGAAAAAAGTTGTTATCTCAGTGCATAGAATGCATTTACATTGAAAGTCTATTCATTTCCATTTTACTCACAAGTACTGACTGCAAACCTTATGGAAACATATCCACATAACTTCCCACATGATTCTGAGTTTTTTGAAACCTGCATCATTGCTGTGCACATCAAGATAAAAAAGTGGATTTCTCAGTGCTTTGAATGCCTTCACAATAAAAGCAGGATACTTTTCAATTTTACTCCAACCTACTGACTTCAAACTTTTTGGAAACATCCAAACTTAACTTCCGACATGATAGTAAGTTGATTGAAACCTTTTCCATCACTATGCTCGACAAGTTAAAAAAATTGTTATCTCAGTGCATACAATGCTTTGACATTCCATGTGAATACATTTCAATTTTACTCAGAAGTCCTGACTGCAAACATTATGGAAACATATCCAGATAACGTCCTTCATGATTCTAAGCTGCTTGAAACCTGCATGATTGTTCTGCACATCAAGATAAAAAAGTTGATTTCTCAGTGCGTTGAATGCTTTGACATTAAAAACAGTATACATTTCAACTTTACTGCAAAGTACTGACTGCAAACTTTATGGAAACATCCTAACTTAACTTTCCACATGATAATGAGTTGACTGAACCCATTTTCATGACTCTGCTCAACAAGATACTTAAGTTTTTACTTAGAGCATAGAATGCATTTGCATTGAAAGTGTATTCATTTCCATTTTACTCACAAGTACTGACTGCAAACCTTATGGAAATAAAAGTAGTATGCATTTCAACTTTACTCCAAACTACTGTCTGCAAACTTTATGGAAACATCCTAACTTAACTTCCCACACGATACTGACTTCATTGAAACCTTTTCCATGACTCTGCTCAACAAGACAAAACGTTGTTATCTCAGAGAATACAATGCATTTACATTGAAAGTGTATTCATTTCCATTTTACTCAGAATGCAAACCTTATGGAAACATATCCACATAACGTCCTTCATGATTCTAAGTTGTTTGAAACCTGCATGATTGTTCTGCACATCAAGATAAAAAAGTTGATTGCTCAGTGCATTGAAAGCTTTGACATTAAACGCAGTATATATATCAATTTTACTACAATGTACTGACTGCAAACTTTATGGAAACATCATAACTTAACTTCTCACATGATACTGAGTTCACTCAAACATTTTCCGTGATTCTGCTCAAGAAGTTAAAAAAGTTGATGGCAGTGCATACAATGCTTTGACATTCCATGTGAATACATTTCAATTTTACTCAGAAGTACTGACTGCAAACCTTATGGAAACATATCCACATAACTTCCTTCATGATTCTCAGCTGTTTGAAACCTGCATGATTGCTCTGCACATCAAGATAAAAAAGTGGATTTCTCAGTGCGTTGAATGCTTTGACATTAAAAGCAGTATACATATCAATTATACTCCAAAGTAGTGACTGCAAACTTTATGGAAGCATCCTAACGTAACTTCCCACATGATACTGACATCATTGAAACCTTTTCCATGACTCTGCTCAACAAGAGAAAAAAGTTGTTATCTCAGTGCAGAGAATGCATTTACATTGAAAGTCTATTCATTTCCATTTTACTCACAAGTACTGACTGCAAACCTTATGGAAACATATCCACATAACTTCCTACATGATTCTCAGTTGTTTGAAACCTGCATCATTGCTCTACACATCAAGATAAAAAAGTTGATTTCTCAGTGCATTGAATGATTTGACATTAAAAGCAGTATACATTTCAACTTTACTCCAATCTACTGACTGCAAGCTTTATGGAAACATCCTAACTTAACTTCCCACACGATACTGAGTTCATTCAAACCTTTTCCATGATTCTGCTCAACAAGATAAAAAAGTTGTTGTCAGTGCATACAATGCTTTGACATTCCATGTGAATACATTTCAATTTTACACAGAAGTACTGACTGCAAACCATGTGGAAACATATCCACATAACTTCCTTCATGATTCTAAGTTGTATGAAACCTGCATGATTGCTCTGCACATCAAGATAAAGAAGTGGATGTCTCAGTGCGTTGAATGCTTTGACATTAAAAGCAGAATACATTTCAAATTTACTCCAATCCACTGACTGCAAACTTTATGGAAACATCCAAACTGTACTTCCCACATGATACTGAGTTCATTCAAACCTTTTCCATGATTTTGCTCAACAAGATAAAAAAGTTGTTGTCAGTACATACAATGCTTTGACATTCCATGTGAATACATGTCAATTTTACTCAGAAGTACTGACTGCAAACCTTATGGAAAGATATCTACATAACGTCCTTCATGATTCTCAGTTGTTTGAAACCTGCATGATTGCTCTGCGCATCAAGATAAAAAAGTTGATTTCTCAGTGCATTGAAAGCTTTGATATTAAAAGCAGTATACATTTCAATTTTACTCCAAACAACTGACTGCAAACTTTATGGAAACATCCTAAAGTTCCTTCCCACATGATAGTGACATCATTGAAACCTTTTCTATGACTGTACTCAACAAGATAAAAAATGTTGTTATCTCAGTGCATACAATGCTTTGATATTCCATGTGAATACATTTCAATTTTGCTCAGAAGTCCTGACTGCAAACCTTATGGAAACATATCCACATAACGTCCTTCATGATTCTAAGTTGTTTGAAACCTGCATGATTGTTCTGCACATCAAGATAAAAAAGTTGATTGCTCAGTGCTTTGAAAGCTTTGACATTAAAAGCAGTATACATATCAATTTTACTCCAAAGTAGTGACGGCAAACTTTATGGAAACATCCTAACGTAACTTCCCACATGATACTGACATCATTGAAACCTTTTCCATGACTCTGCTCAACAAGAGAAAAAAGTTGTTATCTCAGTGCATAGAATGCATTTACATTGAAAGTCTATTCATTTCCATTTTACTCACAAGTACTGACTGCAAACCTTATGGAAACATATCCACATAACTTCCCACATGATTCTGAGTTGTTTGAAACCTGCATTATTGTACTGCACATCAAGATAAAAAAGTTGATTTCTCAGTGCGCTGAATGCTTTGACATTAAAAGCAGTATACATTTCAACATTACTCCAAACTACTGACTGCAAACCTTATGGAAACATCCTAACTTAACTTTCCACATGATAATGAGTTGACTGAACCCATTTTCATGACTCTGCTCAACAAGATACATAAGTTGTTATCTCAGAGAATAGAATGCATTCACATTGAAAGTGTATTCATTTCCATTTTACTCACAAGTACTGACTGCAAACCTATGGAAACATATACACATAACTTCCTACATGATTCTGAGTTGTTTGAAACCTGCATCATTGCTCTGCACATCAGGATAAAAAAGTGGATTTCTCAGTGCGTTGAATGCTTTGAATTTAAAAGCAGTATAAAATTCAATTTTACTCCAAACTACAGACTGCAAACTTTATGGAAACATGCTAACTTAACTTCCCACATGATACTGACTTCATTGAAACCTTTTCCATGACTCTGCTCAACAAGACAAAAAAGTTGTTATCTCAGAGCATACAATGCCTTTACATGGAAAGTGTATACATTTCCATTTTACTCACAAGTACTGACTGCAAACCTTATGGAAACATATCCACATAACTTCCTTCATGATTCTAAGTTGTATGAAACCTGCATCATTGCTCTGCACATCAAGATAAAAAAGTTGATTTCTCAGTGCGTTGAATGCTTTGACATTAAAAGCTGTATACATTTTAATTTTATTCCAAACTACTGACTGCAAACTTTATGGAAACATCCAAACCTAACTTCCGACATGATAGTGAGTTCATTGAAACCTTTTCCATGACTCTGCTCAACAAGACAAAAAAGTTGTTATCTCAGACAATACAATGCATTTACATTGAAAGTGTATTCATTTCCATTTTACTCACAAGTACTGTCTGCAACCCTTGTGGAAACATGTGCATATAACTTCCCACATGATTCTGAATTGTTTGAAACCTGCATCATTGCTGTGCACATCAAGATAAAATTGGATTTCTCAGTGCGTTGAATGCCTTCACAATAAAAGCAGGATACATTTCAATTTTACTCCAACCTACTGACTTCAAACTTTATGGAAACATCCAAAATTAACTTCCGACATGATAGTAAGTTGATTGAAACCTTTTCCATCACTGTGCTCGACAAGTTAAAAAAATTGTTATCTCTGTGCATACAATGCTTTGACATTCCATGTGAATATATTTCAATTTTACTCAGAAGTCCTGACTGCAAACATTATGGTAACATATCCACATAACTTCCCACATGATTCTGAGTTGTTTGAAACCTGCATCATTGCTGTACACAGCAAGATAAAAAAGAGGACTGCTCAGTGCGTTGAATGCTTTGACATGAAAAGCAGCATACATTTCAATTTTACTCCAACCTACTGACTTCAAACTTTATGGAAACATCCTCACTTAACTTCCCACATGATACTGAGTTCATTCAAACCTTTTCCATGATTCTGCTCAACAAGATAAAAGTTGTTGTCACTGCATACAAAGTTTTGACATTCCATGTGAATACATTTCAATTTTACTCGTAAGTACTGACTGCAAACCTTATGGAAACATATCCACATAACTTCCTTCATGATTCTAAGTTGTATGAAACCTGCATCATTGCTCTGCACATCAAGATAAAAAAGTTGATTTCTCAGTGCGTTGAATGCTTTGACATTAAAAGCAGTATGCATTTCAACTTTACTCCAATCTACTGACTGCAAACTTTATGGAAACATCTTAACTTAACTTCCCACATGATACTGAGTTCATTCAAACCTTTCCATCATTCTGCTCAACAAGATAAAAAAAGTTGTTATCTCAGTGCATAGAATGCATTTACATTGAAATTGTTATCATTTCCATTGTACTCACAAGTACTGACTGCAAACCTGATGGAAATATATCCACATAACTTCCCACATGATTCTGAGTTGTTTGAAACCTGCATCATTGCTGTGCACATCAAGATAAAAAAGTGGCTTTCTCAGCGCGTTGAATGCTTTGACATTAAAAGCAGTATACATTTCAATTTTACTCCTACCTACAAACTTCAGACTTTATGGAAATATGATAACTTCACTTCCCACATGATACTGAGTTCATTGAAACCATTTCCATGATTCTGCTCAACAAGATAAAAAAGTTGTTCTCAGTGCATGAAATGCATTTACATTGAAAGTGTATTCATTTCCATTTTCCTCAGAAGTACTCACTGCAAATCTTATGGAAATATATCCACATAACTTCCTTCATGATTCTAAGTTGTATGAAACCTGCATCATTGCTCTGCACATCAAGATAAAAAAGTTGGTTTCTCAGAGCGTTGAATGCTTTGACATTAAAAGGAGTATACATTTCAACTTTTCTCCAATCTACTGACTGCAAACTTTATGGAAACATCCTAACTTAACTTCCCACATAATACTGAGTTCATTGAAACCTTTTCCATGACTCTGCTCAACAAGACAAAAAAGTTGTTATCTCAGAGCATACAATGCATTTACATTGAAAGTTTATTCATTTCCATTTTACTCACAAGAACTGTCTGCAAAACTTATGGAAACATATCCACATAATTTCCCACATGATTCTGAGTTGTTTGAAACCTGCATCATTGCTGTACACAGCAAGATAAAAATGAGGACTTCTCAGTGCGTTGAATGCTTTGACATTAAAAGCAGTATACATTTCAATTTTACTCAAACCTACTGAGTTCAAACTTCATGGAAACATGCTCACTTTACTTCCCACATGATACTGAGTTCATTCAAACCTTTTCCATGATTCTCTTCAACAAGATAAAAAAGTTGTTATCTCAGAGCCTACAATGCATTTACATTGAAAGTGTATTCATTTCCATTTTACTCACAAGTACTGACTGCAAACCTTATGGAAACATATCCACATAACCTCCTTCATGATTGTAAGTTGTATGAAACCTGCATCATTAATCTGCACATCATGATAAAAAAGTTTGTTTCTCAGAGCGTTGAATGCTTTGACATTTAAAGCAGTATACATTTCAACTTTACTCCAATCTACTGACTGCAAACTTTATGGAAACATCCTAACTTTACTTCCCACGTGATACTGAGTTCATTCAAACCTTTTCCATGATTCTGCTCAACAAGATAAAAAAGTTGTTGTCAGTACATACAATGCTTTGACATTCCATGTGCATACATTTCAATTTTACTCAGAAGTCCTGACTGCATACCTTATGGAAACATATTCACATAACTTCCCACATGATTCTGAGTTGTTTGAAAACTGCGTCATTGCTGTGCACAACAAGATAAAAAAGTGTATTTCTCACTGCGTTGAATGCCTTGACAATAAAGCAGGACACATTTCAAAATTATTCCAACCCACTGACTTCAAACTTTATGGAAACATCCTAACTAATCTTCTCACATGATCCTGAGTTCATTCAAACTTTTTCTATGATTCTGCTCAAGAAGATAAAAAAGTTGGTGGTAGTGCATAGAATGCTTTGACATTCCATGTGAATACATTTCAATTTTACTCAGAAGTACTGACTGCAAACCTGCATCATTGCTCTGCACATCAAGATAAAAATGAGGATTTCTCAGTGCGTTGAAAGCTTTGAATTTAAAAGCAGTATAAAATTCAATTTTACTCCAAGCGACTGACATCAAACTTTATGGAAACATCCTAACTTAACTTCCCACATGATACTGACTTCATTGAAACCTTTTCCATGACTCTGATCAACAAGACAAAAAAGTTGTTATCTCAGACAATACAATGCATTTACATTGAAAGTGTATTCATTTCCATTTTACTCAGAAGTATTGTCTGCAAACCTTGTGGAAACATATCCATATAACTTCCCACATGATTCTGAATTGTTTGAAACCTGCATCATTGCTGTGCACATCACGATAAAATTGGATTTCTCAGAGCGTTGAATGCTTTGACATTAAAAGCAGAATACATTTCAACTTTACTCCAATCTACTGACTGCAAACTTTATGGAAACATCCTAACTTAACTTCCCACGTGATACTGAGTTCATTCAAAACTTTTCCATGATTCTGCTCAACAAGATAAAAAAGTTGTTGTCAGTAAATACAATGCTTTGACATTCCATGTGAAGACATTTCAATTTTACTCAGAAGTACTGACTGCAAACCTTATGGAAACATATCTACATAACTTCCTTCATGATTCCCAGTTGTTTCAAACCTGCATGATTGCTCTGCACATCAAGATAAAAAAGTGGATTTCTCAGTGCATTGAAAGCTTTGAGATTAAAAGCAGTATACATTTCAATTTTACTCCAAACTACTGACTGCAAACTTTATGGAAACATCCTAACTTAAATTCCCACATGATACTGACTTCATTGAAACCTTTTCCATGACTCTGCTCAACAAGACAAAAAAGTTGTTATCTCAGACAATACAATGCATTTACATTGAAAGTGTATTCATTTCCATTTTACTCACAAGTACTGTCTGCAAACCTTGTGGAAACATATCCATATAACTTCCCACATGATTCTGAATTGTTTGAAACCTGCATTATTGCTGTGCACATCAAGATAAAATTGGATTTCTCAGAGCGTTGAATGCTTTGACAATAAAAGCAGTATACATTTCAATTTTATTCCAACCTACTGACTTCAAACTTTATGGAAACATCCTAACTTAACTTCCCACATGATACTGACTTAATTGAACCCTTTTCCTTGACTCTGCTCAACAAGACAAAAAAGTTGTTATCTCAGTGCATAGAATGCATTTACATTGAAAGTGTATTCATTTCCATTTTACTCACAAGTACTGACTGCAAACCTTATGGAAACATATCCACATAACTTCCCACATGATTCTGAGTTGTTTGAAACCTGCATCATTGCTCTACACATCAAGATAAAAAAGTTGATTTCTCAGTGCATTGAATGATTTGACATTAAAAGCAGTATACATTTCAACTTTACTCCAATCTACTGACTGCAAACTTTATGGAAACATCCAAACTTAACTTCCCACGTGATACTGAGTTCATTCAAAATTTTTCCATGATTCTGCTCAACAAGATAAAAAAGTTGTTGTCAGTACATACAATGCTTTGACATTCCATGTGAATACATTTCACTTTACTCAGAAGTACTGACTGCAAACCTTATGGAAAGATATCTACATAACGTCCTTCATGATTCTCAGTTGTTTGAAACCTGCATTATTGCTCTGCGCATCAAGATAAAAAAGTTGATTTCTCAGTGCATTGAAAGCATTGACATTAAAAGCAGTATACATATCAATTTTACTCCAAAGTAGTGACTGCAAACTTTATGGAAGCATCCTAACGTAACTTCCCATATGATACTGACATCATTGAAACCTTTTCCATGACTCTGCTCAACAGGAGAAAAAAGTTGTTATCTCAGTGCATAGAATGCATTTACATTGAAAGTCTATTCATTTCCATTTTACTCACAAGTACTGACTGCAAACCTTATGGAAACATATCCACATAACTTCCCACATGATTCTGAGTTTTTTGAAACCTGCATCATTGCTGTGCACATCAAGATAAAAAAGTGGATTTCTCAGTGCTTTGAATGCCTTCACAATAAAAGCAGGATACTTTTCAATTTTACTCCAACCTACTGACTTCAAACTTTTTGGAAACATCCAAACTTAACTTCCGACATGATAGTAAGTTGATTGAAACCTTTTCCATCACTATGCTCGACAAGTTAAAAAAATTGTTATCTCAGTGCATACAATGCTTTGACATTCCATGTGAATACATTTCAATTTTACTCAGAAGTCCTGACTGCAAACATTATGGAAACATATCCAGATAACGTCCTTCATGATTCTAAGCTGCTTGAAACCTGCATGATTGTTCTGCACATCAAGATAAAAAAGTTGATTTCTCAGTGCGTTGAATGCTTTGACATTAAAAACAGTATACATTTCAACTTTACTGCAAAGTACTGACTGCAAACTTTATGGAAACATCCTAACTTAACTTTCCACATGATAATGAGTTGACTGAACCCATTTTCATGACTCTGCTCAACAAGATACTTAAGTTGTTACTTAGAGCATAGAATGCATTTACATTGAAAGTGTATTCATTTCCATTTTACTCACAAGTACTGACTGCAAACCTTATGGAAATAAAAGTAGTATGCATTTCAATTTTACTCCAAACTACTGTCTGCAAACTTTATGGAAACATCCAAACTTAACTTCCGACATGATAGTAAGTTGATTGAAACCTTTTCCATCACTATGATCGACAAGTTAAAACAATTGTTATCTCAGTGCATACAATGCTTTGACATTCCATGTGAATACATTTCAATTTTACTCCGAGGTACTGACTGCAAACCTTATGGAAACATATCCACATAACGTTCTTCATGATTCTCAGCTGTTTGAAACCTGCATGATTGCCCTGCACATCGAGATAAAAAAGTTGATTTCTCAGTGCATTGAAAGCTTTGACATTAAAAGCAGTATACATTTCAATTTTACTCGAAACTACTGACTTCAAACTTTATGGAAACATCCTAACTTAACTTCCCACATGATACTGACTTCATTGAAACCTTTTCCATGACTCTGCTTAACAAGACAAAAAAGTTGTTATCTCAGAGCATACAAAGCATTGACATTGAAAGTGTATACATTTCCATTTTACTCGCAAGTACTGACTGCAAACCTTATGGAAACACATCCACATAACTTCCTTCATGATTCTAAGTTGTATGAAACCTGCATCATTGCTCTGCACATCAAGATAAAAAAGTTGATTTCTCAGTGCGTTCAATGCTTTGACATTAAAACAGAATACATTTCAACTTTACTCCAATCTACTGACTGCAAACTTTATGGAAACATCCTAACTTAACTTCCCACGTGATACTGAGTTCATTCAAACATTTTCCATGATTCTGCTCAACAAAATAAAGAAGTTGTTGTCAGTAAATACAATGGTTTGACATTCCATGTGAAGACATTTCAATTTTACTCAGAAGTACTGACTGAAAACCTTATGGAAACATATCTACATAACTTCCTTCAGATTCCCAGTTGTTTCAAACCTGCATGATTGCTCTGCACATCATGATAAAAAAGTTGATTTCTCAGTGCATTGAAAGCTTTGACATTAAAAGCAGTTTACATTTCAATTTTACTCCAAACTACTGACTGCAAACTTTATGGAAACATCCTAACTTAACTTCCCATATGATACTGACTTCATTGAAACCTTTTCCATGACTCTGCTCAACAAGACAAAAAAGTTGTTATCTCAGAGCATACAACGCATTTACATTGAAAGTGTATTCATTTCCATTTTACTCACAAGTACTGACTGCAAACCTTATGGAAATAAAAGCAGTATGCATTTCAATTTTACTCCAAACTACTGACTGCAAACTTTATGGAAACATCCTAACTTAACTTCCCACATGATACTGACTTCATTGAAACCTTTTCCTTTACTCTGCTCAACAAGGCAAAGAAGTAGTTATCTCAGTGCATACTATGCTTTGACATTCCATGTGAATACATTTCAATTTTACTCAGAAGTACTGACTGCAAACCTTATGGAAACATATCTACATAACTTCCTTCATGATTCCCAGTTGTTTCAAATCTGCATGATTGCTCTGCACATCAAGATAAAAAAGTTGATTTCTCAGTGCATTGAAAGCTTTCATATTAAAAGCAGTATACATTTCAATTTTACTCCAAACTGCTGACTGCAAACTTTATGGAAACATCCTAACTTCACTTCCCACATGATACTGACTTCATTGAAACCTTTTCCATGACTCTGCTCAACAAGACAAAAAAGTTGTTATCTCAGAGCATACAAAGCATTTACATGGAAAGTGTATTCATTTCCATTTTACTCACAAGTACTGACTGCAAACCTTATGGAAACATATCCACATAACTTCCTTCATGATTCTAAGTTGTATGAAACCTGCATCATTACTCTGCACATCAAGATAAAAAAGTTGATTTCTTAGTGCGTTGAATGCTTTGACATTAAAAGCTGTATACATTTTAATTTTATTCCAAACTACTGACTGCAAACTTTATGGAAACATCCAAACCTAACTTCCGACATGATAGTGAGTTCATTGAAATCTTTTCCATCACTGTGCTCAACAAGATAAAAAAAATTGTTATCTCAGTGCATACAATGCTTTGACATTCCATGTGAATACATTTCAATTTTACTCAGAAGTCCTGACTGCAAACCTTATGGAAACATATCCACATAACGTCCTTCATAATTCTAAGTTGCTTGAAACCTGCATGATTGCTCTGCACATTAAGATAAAAAAGTTGATTTCTCAAGGCGTTGAATGCTTTGACATTAAAAGCAGTATACATTTCAACTTTACTCCAAAGTACTGACTGCAAACTTTATGGAAACATCCTAACTTAACTTCGCACATGATACTGACTTCATTGAAACCTTTCCATGACTTTGCTCAACAAGACAAAAAAGTTGTTATCTCAGACAATACAATGCATTTACATTGAAAGTGTATTCATTTCCATTTTACTCACAAATACTGTCTGCAAACCTTGTGGAAACATATCCATATAACTTCCCACATGATTCTGAATTGTTTGAAACCTGCATCATTGCTGTGCACATCAAGATAAAATTGGATTTCTCAGTGCGTTGAATGCTTTGACAATAAAAGCAGGAAACATTTCAATTTTCTCCAACCTACTGACTTCAAACTTTATGGAAACATACTAACTTAACTTCCCACATGATACTGACTTCATTGAAACCTTTTCCTTGACTCCGCTCAACAAGACAAAAAAGTTGTTATCTCAGTGCATAGAATGCATTTACATTGAAAGTGTATTCATTTCCATTTTACTCACAAGTACTGTCTGCAAACCTCATGGAAACATATCCACATAACCTCCCACATGATTCTGAGTTGTCTGAAACCTGCATGATTGCTGTGCACATCAAGATAAAAAAGTGGATTTCTCAGTGCATTGAATGCCTTGTCAATAAAAGCAGGAAACATTTCAATTTTCTCCAACCTACTGACTTCAAACTGTATGGAAACATCCTAACTTAACTTCCCACATGATACTGAGTTCATTCAAACCTTTTCCATGATTCTGCTCAAGAAGATAAAAAAGTTGATGGCAGTGCATACAATGCTTTGATATTCCATGCGAATACATTTCAATTTTACTCAGAAGTACTGACTGCAAAAATTACGGAAACATATCAACATAACGTCCTTCATGATTCTCAGCTGTTTCAAACCTGCATGATTGTTCTGCACATCAAGATAAAAAAGTGGATTTCTCAGTGCATTGAAAGCTTTGACATTATAAGCAGTATACATTTCAATTTTACTCCAAACTACTGACTTCAAACTTTATGGAAACATCCTAACGTAACTTCCCACATGATACTGACTTCATTGAAACCTTTTCCATGACTCTGCTCAACAAGACAAAAAAGTTATCTCAGAGCATACAAAGCAATTACATTGAAAGTGTATACATTTCCATCTTACTCACAAGTACTGACTGCAAACCTTATGGAAACATATCCACATAATTCCTTCATGATTCTAAGTTGTATGAAACCTGCATCATTGCTCTGCACATCAAGATAAAAAAGTTGATTGCTCAGTGCGTTGAATGCTTTGACATTAAAAGCAGAATACATTTCAAATTTACTGCAATCCACTGACTGCAAACTTTATGGAAACATCCAAACTGAACTTCCCACATGATACTGAGTTCATTCAAACCTTTTCCATGATTTTGCTCAACAAGATAAAAAAGTTGTTGTCAGTACATACAATGCTTTGACATTCCATGTGAATACATGTCAATTTTACTCAGAAGTACTGACTGCAAACCTTATGGAAAGATATCTACATAACGTCCTTCATGATTCTCAGTTGTTTGAAACCTGCATGATTGCTCTGCGCATCAAGATAAAAAATGTTGATTTCTCAGTGCATTGAAAGCTTTGATATTAAAAGCAGTATACATTTCAATTTTACTCCAAACAACTGACTGCAAACTTTATGGAAACATCCTAAAGTTCCTTCCCACATGATACTGACATCATTGAAACCTTTTCCATGACTGTGCTCAACAAGATAAAAAATGTTGTTATCTCAGTGCATACAATGCTTTGATATTCCATGTGAATACATTTCAATTTTGCTCAGAAGTCCTGACTGCAAACCTTATGGAAACATATGCACATAACGTCCTTCATGATTCTAAGTTGTTTGAAACCTGCATGATTGTTCTGCACATCAAGATAAAAAAGTTGATTGCTCAGTGCTTTGAAAGCTTTGACATTAAAAGCAGTATACATATCCATTTTACTCCAATGTAGTGACGGCAAACTTTATGGAAACATCCTAACGTACCTTCCCACATGATAATGACATCATTGAAACCTTTTCCATGACTCTGCTCAACAAGAGAAAAAAGTTGTTATCTCAGTGCATAAAATGCATTTACATTGAAAGTCTATTCATTTCCATTTTACTCACAAGTACTGACTGCAAACCTTATGGAAACATATCCACATAACTTCCCACATGATTCTGAGTTGTTTGAAACCTGCATGATTGTTCTGCACATCAAGATAAAAAAGTTGATTTCTCAGTGCGCTGAATGTTTTGACATTAAAAGCAGTATACATTTCAACATTACTCCAAACTACTGACTGCAAACCTTACGGAAACATCCTAACTTAACTTTCCACATGATAATGAGTTGACTGAACCCATTTTCATGACTCTGCTCAACAAGATACATACGTTGTTATCTCAGAGCATAGAATGCATTTACATTGAAAGTGTATTCATTTCCATTTTACTCACAAGTACTGACTGCAAACCTATGGAAACATATACACATAACTTCCCACATGATTCTGAGTTGTTTGAAACCTGCATCATTGCTCTGCACATCAAGATAAAAAAGTGGATTTTTCAGTGCGTTGACTGCTTTGAATTTAAAAGCAGTATAAAATTCAATTTTTCTCCAAACTACTGACTGCAAACTTTATGGAAACATCCTAACTTAACTTCCCACATGATATTGACTTCATTGAAACCTTTTCCATGACTCTGCTCAACAAGACAAAAAAGTTGTTATCTCAGAGCATACAATGCCTTTACATGGAAAGTGTATACATTTCCATTTTACTCACAAGTACTGACTGCAAACCTTATGGAAACATATCCACATAACTCCCTTCATGATTCTAAGTTGTATGAAACCTGCATCATTGCTCTGCACATCAAGATAAAAAAGTTGATTTCTCAGTGCGTTGAATGCTTTGACATTAAAAGCTGTATACTTTTTAATTTTATTCCAAACTACTGACTGCAAACTTTATGGAAACATCCAAACCTAACTTCCGACATGATAGTGAGTTCATTGAAATCTTTTCCATCACTGTGCTCAACAAGATAAAAAAAATTGTTATCTCAGTGCATACAATGCTTTGACATTCCATGTGAAAACATTTCAATTTTACTCAGAAGTCCTGACTGCAAACCTGATGGAAACATATCCACATAACGTCCTTCATAATTCTAAGTTGCTTGAAACCTGCATGATTGTTCTGCACATCAAGATAAAAAAGTTGATTTCTCTGTGTGTTGAATGCTTTGACATTAAAAGCAGTATACATTTCAACATTACTCCAAAGTACTAACTACAAACTTTATGGAAACATCCTAACTTAACTTCCCACATGATAATGAGTTGACTGAACCCATTTTCATGACTCTACTCAACAAGATACATAAGTTGTTATCTCAGAGCATAGAATGCTTTTACATTGAAAGTGTATTCATTTCCATTTTACTCACAAGTACTGATTGCAAACCTGATGGAAACATATACACATAACTTCCCACATGATTCTGAGTTGTTTGAAACCTGCATCATTGCTCTGCAAATCAAGATAAAAAAGAGGATTTCTCAGTGTGTTGAATGCTTTGAATTTAAAAGCAGTATAAAATTCAATTTTACTCCAACCGACTGACATCAAACTTTATGGAAACATCCTAACTTAACTTCCCACATGATACTGACTTCATTGAAACCTTTTCCATGACTCTGCTCAACAAGAGAAAAAAGTTGTTATCTCAGACAATACAATGCATTTACATTGAAAGTGTATTCATTTCCATTTTACTCACAAGTACTGTCTGCAAACCTTGTGGAAACATATCCATATAACTTCCCACATGATTCTGAATTGTTTGAAACCTGCATCATTGCTGTGCACATCAAGATAAAATTGGATTTCTCAGTGCGTTGAATGCCTTCACAATAAAAGCAGGATACATTTCAATTTTACTCCAACCTACTGACTTCAAACTTTATGGAAACATCCAAACTTAACTTCCGACATGATAGTAAGTTGATTGAAACCTTTTCCATCACTGTGCTCGACAAGTTAAAAAAATTCTTATCTCTGTGCATACAATGCTTTGACATTCCATGTGAATATATTTCAATTTTACTCAGAAGTCCTGACTGCAAACATTATGGTAACATATCCACATAACGTCCCACATGATTCTGAGTTGTTTGAAACCTGCATCATTGCTGTACACAGCAAGATAAAAAAGAGGACTTCTCAGTGCGTTGAATGCTTTGACATGAAAAGCAGCATACATTTCAATTTTACTCCAACCTACTGACTTCAAACTTTATAGGAAACATCCTCACTTAACTTCCCACATGATACTGAGTTCATTCAAACCTTTTCCATGATTCTGCTCAACAAGATAAAAGTTGTTGTCACTGCATACAAAGTTTTGACATTCCATGTGAATACATTTCAATTTTACTCATAAGTACTGACTGCAAACCTTATGGAAACATATCCACATAAGTTGCTTCATGATTCTAAGTTGTATGAAACCTGCATCATTGCTCTGCACATCAAGATAAAAAAGTTGATTTCTCAGTGCGTTGAATGCTTTGACATTAAAAGCAGTATACATTTCAACTTTACTCCAATCTACTGACTGCAAACTTTATGGAAACATCTTAACTTAACTTCCCACATGATACTGAGTTCATTCAAACCTTTTCCATGATTCTGCTCAACAAGATAAAAAAAGTTGTTATCTCAGTGCATAGAATGCATTTACATTGAAATTGTTATCATTTCCATTTTACTCACAAGTACTGACTGCAAACCTGATGGAAACATATCCACATAACTTCCCACATGATTCTGAGTTGTTTGAAACCTGCATCATTGCTGTGCACATCAAGATAAAAAAGTGGCTTTCTCAGCGCGTTGAATGCTTTGACATTAAAAGCAGTATACATTTCAATTTTACTCCTACCTACAAACTTCAAACTTTATGGAAATATGATAACGTAACTTCCCACATGATACTGAGTTCATTGAAACCATTTCCATGATTCTGCTCAACAAGATAAAAAAGTTGTTCTCAGTGCATGCAATGCATTTACATTGAAAGTGTATTCATTTCCATTTTCCTCAGAAGTACTGACTGCAAATCTTATGGAAACATATCCACATAACTTCCTTCATGATTCTAAGCTGTATGAAACCTGCATCATTGCTCTGCACATCAAGATAAAAAAGTTGGTTTCTCAGAGCGTTGAATGCTTTGACATTAAAAGCAGTATACATTTCAACTTTTCTCCAATCTACTGACTGCAAACTTTATGGAAACATCCTAACTTAACTTCCCACATGATACTGAGTTCATTGAAACCTTTTCCATGACTCTGCTCAACAAGACAAAAAAGTTGTTATCTCAGAGCATACAATGCATTTACATTGAAAGTTTATTCATTTCCATTTTACTCACAAGAACTGACTGCAAAACTTATGGAAACATATCCACATAATTTCCCACATGATTCTGAGTTGTTTGAAACCTGCATCATTGCTGTACACAGCAAGATAAAAATGAGGACTTCTCAGTGCGTTGAATGCTTTGACATTAAAAGCAGTATACATTTCAATTTTACTCAAACCTACTGAGTTCAAACTTTATGGAAACATGCTCACTTTACTTCCCACATGATACTGAGTTCATTCAAACCTTTTCCATGATTCTCTTCAACAAGATAAAAAAGTTGTTATCTCAGAGCCTACAATGCATTTACATTGAAAGTGTATTCATTTCCATTTTACTCACAAGTACTGACTGCAAACCTTATGGAAACATATCCACATAACCTCCTTCATGATTCTAAGTTGTATGAAACCTGCATCATTAATCTGCACATCATGATAAAAAAGTTTGTTTCTCAGAGCGTTGAATGCTTTGACATTTAAAGCAGTATACATTTCAACTTTACTCCAATCTACTGACTGCAAACTTTATGGAAACATCCTAACTTTACTTCCCACGTGATACTGAGTTCATTCAAACCTTTTCCATGATTCTGCTCAACAAGACAAAAAAGTTGTTGTCAGTACATACAATGCTTTGACATTCCATGTGCATACATTTCAATTTTACTCAGAAGTCCTGACTGCATACCTAATGGAAACATATTCACATAACTTCCCACATGATTCTGAGTTGTTTGAAACCTGCGTCATTGCTGTGCACATCAAGATAAAGAAGTGTATTTCTCACTGCGTTGAATGCCTTGACAATAAAGCAGGACACATTTCAAAATTATTCCAACCCACTGACTTCAAACTTTATGGAAACATCCTAACTAATCTTCTCAGATGATCCTGAGTTCATTCAAACCTTTTCCATGATTCTGCTCAAGAAGATAAAAAAGTTGGTGCTAGTGCATAGAATACTTTGACATTCCATGTGAATACATTTCAATTTTACTCAGAACTACTGACTGCAAACCTTATGGAAACATATCCACATAACGTCCCACATGATTCTGAGTTGTTTGAAACCTGCATCATTGCTCTGCACATCAAGATAAAAAAGAGGATTTCTCAGTGCGTTGAATGCTTTGAATTTAAAAGCAGTATAAAATTCAATTTTACTCCAAGCGACTGACATCAAACTTTATGGAAACATCCTAACTTAACTTCCCACATGATACTGACTTCATTGAAACCTTTTCCATGACTCTGATCAACAAGACAAAAAAGTTGTTATCTCAGACAATACAATGCATTTACATTGAAAGTGTATTCATTTCCATTTTACTCACAAGTACTGTCTGCAAACCTTGTGGAAACATATCCATATAACCTCCCACATGATTCTGAATTGTTTGAAACCTGCATCATTGCTGTGCACAACAAGATAAAATTGGATTTCTCAAAGCATTGAATGCTTTGACATTAAAAGCAGAATACATTTCAACTTTACTCCAATCTACTGACTGCAAACTTTATGGAAACATCCTAACTTGACTTCCCACGTGATACTGAGTTCATTCAAAACTTTTCCATGATTCTGCTCAACAAGATAAAAAAGTTGTTGTCAGGAAAGACAATGCTTTGACATTCCATGTGAAGACATTTCAATTTTACTCAGAAGTACTGACTGCAAACCTTATGCAAACATATCCACATAACTTCCCACATGATTCTGAGTTGTTTGAAACCTGCATCATTGCTCTGCACATCAAGATAAAAAAGAGGATTTCTCAGTGCGTTGAATGCTTTGAATTTAAAAGCAGTATAAAATTCAATTTTACTCCAAGCGACTGACATCAAACTTTATGGAAACATCCTAACTTAACTTCCCACATGATACTGACTTCATTGATACCTTTTCCATGACTCTGATCAACAAGACAAAAAAGTTGTTATCTCAGACAATACAATGCATTTACATTGAAAGTGTATTCATTTCCATTTTACTCACAAGTACTGTCTGCAAACCTTGTGGAAACATATCCATATAACTTCCCACATGATTCTGAATTGTTTGAAACCTGCATCATTGCTGTGCACATCAAGATAAAATTGGATTTCTCAAAGCGTTGAATGCTTTGACATTAAAAGCAGAATACATTTCAACTTTACTCCAATCTACTGACTGCAAACTTTATGGAAACATCCTAACTTAAATTCCCACATGATACTGACTTCATTGAAACCTTTTCCATGAGTCTGCTCAACAAGACAAAAAAGTTGTTATCTCAGAGCATACAATGCCTTTACATGGAAAGTGTATACATTTCCATTTTACTCACAAGTACTGACTGCAAACCTTATGGAAACATATCCACATAACTTCCTTCATGATTCTAAGTTGTATGTAACCTGCATCATTGCTCTGCACATCAAGATAAAAAAGTTGATTTCTCAGTGCGTTGAATGCTTTGACATTAAAAGCTGTATACATTTTAATTTTATTCCAAACTACTGACTGCAAACTTTATGGAAACATCCAAACCTAACTTCCGACATGATAGTGAGTTCATTGATCTCTTTTCCATCACTGTGCTCAACAAGATAAAAAAAATTGTTATCTCAGTGCATATAATGCTTTGACATTCCATGTGAATATATTTCAATTTTACTCAGATGTCCTGACTGCAAACCTTATCGAAACATATCCACATAACGTCCTTCATAATTCTAAGTTGCTTGAAACCTGCATGATTGTTCTGCACATCAAGATAAAAAAGTTGATTTCTCTGTGCGTTGAATGCTTTGACATTAAAAGCAGTATACATTTCAACATTACTCTAAAGTACTGACTGCAAACTTTATGGAAACATCCTAACTTAACTTTCCACATGATAATGAGTTGACTGAACCCATTTTCATAACTCTACTCAACAAGATACATAAGTTGTTATCTCAGAGCATAGAATGCAATTACATTGAAAGTGTATTCATTTCCATTTTACTCACAAGTACTGACTGCAAACCTGATGGAAACATATACACATAACTTCCCACATGACTCTGAGTTGTTTGAAACCTGCATCACTGCTCTGCACATCAAGATAAAAAGAGGATTTCTCAGTGCGTTGAATGCTTTAATTTAAAAGCAGTATAAAATTCAATTTTACTCAAACCGACTGACATCAAACTTTATGGAAACATCCTAACGTAACTTCCCACATGATACTGACTTCATTGAAACCTTTTCCATGACTCTGCTCAACAAGACAAAAAAGTTGTTATCTCAGACAATACAATGCATTTACATTGAAAGTGTATTCATTTCCATTTTACTCACAAGTACTGTCTGCAAACCTTGTGGAAACATATCCATATAACTTCCCACATGATTCTGAATTGTTTGAAACCTGCATCATTGCTGTACACATCAAGATAAAATTGGATTTCTCAGAGCGTTGAATGCTTTGACAATAAAAGCAGTATACATTTCAATTTTATTCCAACCTACTGACTTCAAACTTTATGGAAACATCCTAACTTAACTTCCCACATGATACTGACTTAATTGAACCGTTTTCCTTGACTCTGCTCAACAAGGCAAAAAAGTTGTTATCTCAGTGCATAGAATGCATTTACATTGAAAGTGTATTCATTTCCATTTTACTCACAAGTACTGACTGCAAACCTTATGGAAACATATCCACATAACTTCCCACATGATTCTGAGTTGTTTGAAACCTGCATCATTGCTCTACACATCAAGATAAAAAAGTTGATTTCTCAGTGCATTGAATGATTTGACATTAAAAGCAGTATACATTTCAACTTTACTCCAATCTACTGACTGCAAACTTTATGCAAACATCCAAACTTAACTTCCCACGTGATACTGAGTTCATTCAAAACTTTTCCATGATTCTGCTCAACAAGATAAAAAAGTTGTTGTCAGTACATACAATGCTTTGACATTCCATGTGAATACATTTCAATTTTACTCAGAAGTACTGACTGCAAACCTTATGGAAAGATATCTACATAACGTCCTTCATGATTCTCAGTTGTTTGAAACCTGTATTATTGCTCTGCGCATCAAGATAAAAAAGTGGATTTCTCAGTGCGTTGAATGCTTTGACATTAAAGCAGTATACATATCAATTTTACTCCAAAGTAGTGACTGCAAACTTTATGGAAGCATCCTAACGTAACTTCCCACATGATACTGACATCATTGAAACCTTTTCCATGACTCTGCTCAACAAGAGAAAAAAGTTGTTATCTCAGTGCATAGAATGCATTTACATTGAAAGTCTATTCATTTCCATTTTACTCACAAGTACTGACTGCAAACCTTATGGAAACATATCCACATAACTTCCCACATGATTCTGAGTTGTTTGAAACCTGCATCATTGCTGTGCACATCAAGATAAAAAAGTGGATTTCTCAGTGCGTTGAATGCCTTCACAATAAAAGCAGGATACATTTCAATTTTACTCCAACCTACTGACTTCAAACTTTATGAAAACATCCCAACTTAACTTCCGACATGATATTAAGTTGATTGAAACCTTTTCCATCACTATGCTCGACAAGTTAAAAAAATTGTTATCTCAGTGCATACAATGCTTTCACATTCCATGTGAATACATTTCAATTTTACTCAGAAGTCCTGACTGCAAACATTATGGAAACGTATCCAGATAACGTCCTTCATGATTCTAAGCTGCTTGAAACCTGCATGATTGTTCTGCACATCAAGATAAAAAAGTTGATTTCTCAGTGCGTTGAATGCTTTGACATTAAAAGCAGTATACATTTCAACTTTACTCCAAAGTACTGACTGCAAACTTTATGGAAACATCCTAACTTAACTTCCCATATGATACTGACTTCATTGAAACCTTTTCCATGACTCTGCTCAACAAGACAAAAAAGTTGTTATCTCAGAGCATACAACGCATTTACATTGAAAGTGTATTCATTTCCATTTTACTCGCAAGTACTGACTGCAAACCTTATGGAAATAAAAGCAGCATGCATTTCAATTTTACTCCAAACTACTGTCTGCAAACTTTATGGAAACATCCTAACTTACCTTCCCACATGATACTGACTTCATTGAAACCTTTTCCATGACTCTGCTCAACAAGACAAAACGTTGTTATCTCAGAGAATACAATGCATTTACATTGAAAGTGTATTCATTTCCATTTTACTCAGAATGCAAACCTTATGGAAACATATCCACATAACGTCCTTCATGATTCTAAGTAGTTTGAAACCTGCATGATTGTTCGGCACATCAAGATAAAAAAGTTGATTACTCAGTGCATTGAAAGCTTTGACATTAAACGCAGTATATATATCAATTTTACTACAATGTACTGACTGCAAACTTTATGGAACCGTCATAACTTAACTTCCCACATGATACTGAGTTCACTCAAACATTTTCCGTGATTCTGCTCAAGAAGTTAAAAAAGTTGATGGCAGTGCATACAATCCTTTGACATTCCATGTGAATACATTTCAATTTTACTCAGAAGTACTGACTGCAAACCTAATGGAAACATATCCACATAACGTCCTTCATGATTCTCAGCTGTTTCAGACCTGCATGATTGCTCTGCACATCAAGATAAAAAACTGGATTTCTCAGTGCGTTGAATGCTTTGACATTAAAAGCAGTATACATATCAATTTTACTCCAAAGTAGTGACATGCAAACTTTATGGAAGCATCCTAACGTAACTTCCCACATGATGCTGACATCATTGAAACCTTTTCCATGACTGTGCTCAACAGGACAAAAAAGTTGTTATCTCAGAGCATACAAAGCATTTACATTGAAAGTGTATACATTTCCATTTTACTCGCAAGTTCTGACTGCAAAACTTATGGAAACATATCCACATTACTTCCTTCATGATTCTAAGTTGTATGAAACCTGCATCATTGCTCTGCACATCAAGATAAAAAAGTTGATTTCTCAGTGCGTTTAATGCTTTGAAATTAAAACAGAATACATTTCAATTTTACTCCAATCTACTGACTGCAAACTTTATGGAAACATCCTAACTTAACTTCCCACGTGATACTGAGTTCATTCAATCCTTTTCCATGATTCTGCACAACAAGACAAAAAAGTTGTTATCTCAGAGCAAACAATGCATTTACATTGAAAGTGTATTCATTTCCATTTTACTCGCAAGTACTGACTGCAAACCTTAAGGAAATAAAAGCAGTATGCATTTCAATTTTACTCCAAACTACTGACTGCGAACTTTATGGAAACATCCTAACTTAACTTCCCACATGATACTGACTTCATTGAAACCTTTTCCATGACTCTGCTCAACAAGACAAACGTTGTTATCTCAGAAAATACAATGCATTTACTTCGAAAGTGTATTCATTTCCATTTTACTCAGAAGTACTGTCTGCAAACCTTGTGGAAACATATTCAAATAACTTCCCACATGATTCTGAATTGTTGAAAACTGCAAAATTGCTGTGCACATCAAGATAAAGAAGTGGATTTCTCAGAGCTTTCAATGCTTTGACAATAAAAGCAGTATACATTTCAATTTTACTCCAACCTACTGACTTCAAACTTTATGGAAACATCCTAACTGAACTTCCCACATGATACTGACTTCATTGAAACCTTTTCCTTTACTCTGCTCAACAAGGCAAAGAAGTTGTTATCTCAGTGCATACTATGCTTTGACATTCCATGTGAATACATTTCAATTTTACTCAGAAGTCCTGACTGCAAAGCTTATGGAAACATATCCACATAACGTCCTTCATGATTCTAAGTTGTTTGAAACCTGCATGATTGTTCTGCACATCAAGATAAAAAATTGATTGCTCAGTGCATTGAATGCTTTGACATTAAACGCACTATACATTTCAATTTTACTCCAAACTACTGACTTCAAACTTTACGGAAACATCCAAACGTAACTTCCCACATGATACTGACTTCATTGAAACCTTTTCCATGACTCTGCTCAACAAGACAAAAAAGTTATCTCAGAGCATACAAAGCAATTACATTGAAAGTGTACACATTTCCATCTTACTCACAAGTACTGACTGCAAACCTTATGGAAACATATCCACATAACTTCCTTCATGATTCTAAGTTGTATGAAACCTGCATCATTGCTCTGCACATCAAGATAAAAAAGTTGATTTCTCAGTGCGTTGAATGCTTTGACATTAAAAGCAGAATACATTTCAACTTTACTCCAATCTACTGACTGCAAACTTTATGGAAACATCCTAACTTAACTTCCCACGTGATAGTGAATTCATTCAAAACTTTTCCATGATTCTGCTCAACAAGATAAAAAAGTTGTTGTCAGTAAGTACAATGCTTTCACATTCCATGTGAAGACATTTCAATTTTACTCAGAAGTACTGACTGCAAACCTTACGGAAACATATCCACATAACTTCCCACATGATTCTGAGTTGTTTGAAACCTGCATCATTGCTCTGCACATCAAGATAAAAAAGAGGATTTCTCAGTGCTTTGAATGCTTTGACTTTAAAAGCAGTATAAAATTCAATTTTACTCCAACCGACTGACATCAAACTTTATGGAAACATCCTAACTTAACTTCCCACATGATACTGACTTCATTGAAACCTTTTCCATGACTCTGCTCAACAAGACAAAAAAGTTGTTATCTCAGACAATACAATGCATTTACATTGAAAGTGTATTCATTTCTATTTTACTCACAACTACTATCTGCAAACATTGTGGAAACATATCCATATAACTTCCCACATGATTCTGAGTTGTTTGAAACCTGCATCATTGCTCTGCACATCAAGATAAAAAAGTTGATTTCTCAGTGCGTTGAATGATTTGACATTAAAAGCTGTATGCATTTCAATTTTACTCCAAACTACTGACTGCAAACTTTATGGAAACATCCAAACTTAACTTCCCACATGATAGTGAGTTCATTGAAACCTTTTCCATGACTGTGCTCAGCAAGATAAAAATGTTGTTATCTCAGTGCATACAATGCTTTGACATTCCATGTGGATACATTTCAATTTTACTCAGAAGTCCTGACTGCAAACCTTATGGAAACATACCACATAACTTCCCACGTGATTCTGAGTTGTTTGAAGCCTGCATCATTACTCTACACATCAAGATAAAAAAGTTGATTTCTCAGTGCATTGAATGATTTGACATTAAAAGCAGTATACATTTCAACTTTACTCCAATCTACTGACTGCAAGCTTTATGGAAACATCCTAACTTAACTTCCCACATGATACTGAGTTCATTCAAACCTTTTACATGATTTTGCTCAACAAGATAAAAAAGTTGTTGTCAGTACATACAATGCTTTGACATTCCATGTGAATACATGTCAATTTTACTCAGAAGTACTGACTGCAAACCTTATGGAAAGATATCTACATAACGTCCTTCATGATTCTCAGTTGTTTGAAACCTGCATGATTGCTCTGCGCATCAAGATAAAAAAGTTGATTTCTCAGTGCATTGAAAGCTTTGATATTAAAAGCAGTATACATTTCAATTTTACTCCAAACAACTGACTGCAAACTTTATGGAAACATCCTAAAGTTCCTACCCACATGATACTGACAACATTGAAACCTTTTCTTTGACTATGCTCAACAAGATAAAAAAAGTTGTTATCTCAGTGCATACAATGCTTTGATATTCCATGTGAATACATTTCAATTTTGCTCAGAAGTCCTGACTGCAAACCTTATGGAAACATATCCACATAACGTCCTTCATGATTCTAAGTTGTTTGAAACCTGCATGATTCTTCTGCACATCAAGATAAAAAAGTTGATTGCTCAGTGCATTGAAAGCTTTGACATTAAAAGCAGTATACATATCAATTTTACTCCAAAGTAGTGACGGGAAACTTTATGGAAACATCCAAACATAACTTCCCACATGATACTGACATCATTGAAACCTTTTCCATGACTCTGCTCAACAAGAGAAAGAAGTTGTTATCTCAGTGCATAGAATGCATTTACATTGAAAGTCTATTCATTTCCATTTTACTCACAAGTACTGACTGCAAACCTTATGGAAACATATCCACATAACTTCCCACATGATTCTGAGTTGTTTGAAACCTGCATGATTGTTCTGCACATCAAGATAAAAAAGTTGATTTCTCAGTGCGCTGAATGCTTTGACATTAAAAGCAGTATACATTTCAACATTACTCCAAACTACTGACTGCAAACCTTATGGAAACATCCTAACTTAACTTTCCACATGATAATGAGTTGACTGAACCCATTTTCATGACTCTGCTCAACAAGATACATAAGTTGTTATCTCAGAGCATAGAATGCATTTACATTGAAAGTGTATTCATTTCCACTTTACTCACAAGTACTGATTGCAAACCTGATGGAAACATATACACATAACTTCCCACATGATTCTGAGTTGTTTGAAACCTGCATCATTGCTCTGCACATCAAGATAAAAAAGAGGATTTCTCAGTGCTTTGAATGCTTTGAATTTAAAAGCAGTATAAAATTCAATTTTACTCCAACCGACTGACATCAAACTTTATGGAAACATCCTAACTTAACTTCCCACATGATACTGACTTCATTGAAACCTTTTCCATGACTCTGCTCAACAAGACAAAAAAGTTGTTATCTCAGACAATACAATGCATTTACATTGAAAGTGTATTCATTTCCATTTTACTCACAAGTACTGTCTGCAAACCTTGTGGAAACATACCATATAACTTCCCACATGATTCTGAATTGTTTGAAACCTGCATCATTGCTGTGCACATCAAGATAAAATTGGATTTCTCAGTGCGTTGAATACCTTCACAATAAAAGCAGGATACATTTCAATTTTACTCCAACCTACTGACTTCAAACTTTATGGAAACATCCAAACTTAACTTCCGACATGATAGTAAGTTGATTGAAAACTTTTCCATCACTGTGCTCGACAAGTTAAAAAAATTATTATCTCTGTGCATGCAATGCTTTGACATTCCATGTGAATATATTTCAATTTTACTCAGAAGTCCTGACTGCAAACATAATGGTAACATATCCACATAACTTCCCACATGATTCTGAGTTGTTTGAAACCTGCATCATTGCTGTACACAGCAAGATAAAAAGAGGACTTCTCAGTGCGTTGAATGCTTTGACATGAAAAGCAGCACACATTTCAATTTTACTCCAACCTACTGACTTCAAACTTTATGGAAACATCCTCACTTAACTTCCCACATGATACTGAGTTCATTCAAACCTTTTCCATGATTCTGCTCAACAAGATAAAAAAGTTGTTATCTCAGAGCCTACATTGCATTTACATTGAAAGTGTAATCATTTCCATTTTACTCACAAGTACTGACTGCAAACCTTATGGAAACATATCCACATAACTTCCCACATGATTCTGAGTTGTTTGAAACCTGCATCATTGCTGTACACAGCAAGATAAAAAAGAGGATTTCTCAGTGCGTTGAATGCTTTGACATTAAAAGCAGTATACATTTCAATTTTACTCCAACCTACTGACTTCAAACTTTATGGAAGCATCCTCACTTAACTTCCCACATGATACTGAGTTCATTGAAACCATTTCCATGATTCTGCTCAACAAGATAAAAAAGTTGTTCTCAGTGCATGCAATGCATTTACATTGAAAGTGTATTCATTTCCATTTTCCTCAGAAGTACTGACAGCAAATCTTATGGAAACATATCCACATAACTTCCTTCATGATTCTAAGTTGTATGAAACCTGCATCATTGCTCTGCAAATCAAGATAAAAAAGTTGGTTTCTCAGAGCATTGAATGCTTTGACATTAAAAGCAGTATACATTTCAACTTTTCTCCAATCTACTGACTGCAAACTTTATGGAAACATCCTAACTTAACTTCCCACATGATACTGAGTTCATTGAAACCTTTTCCATGACTCTGCTCAACAAGACAAAAAAGTTGTTATCTCAGAGCATACAATGCATTTACATTGAAAGTTTATTCATTTCCATTTTACTCACAAGAACTGACTGCAAAACTTATGGGAACATATCCACATAATTTCCCACATGATTCTGAGTTGTTTGAAACCTGCATCATTGCTGTACACAGCAAGATAAAAATGAGGACTTCTCAGTGCGTTGAATGCTTTGACATTAAAAGCAGTATACATTTCAATTTTACTCAAACCTACTGAGTTCAAACTTTATGGAAACATGCTCACTTTACTTCCCACATGATACTGAGTTCATTCAAACCTTTTCCATGATTCTCTTCAACAAGATAAAAAAGTTGTTATCTCAGAGCCTACAATGCATTTACATTGAAAGTGTATTCATTTCCATTTTACTCACAAGTACTGACTGCAAACCTTATGGAAACATATCCACATAACCTCCTTCATGATTCTAAGTTGTATGAAACCTGCATCATTAATCTGCACATCATGATAAAAAAGTTTGTTTCTCAGAGCTTTGAATGCTTTGACATTTAAAGCAGTATACATTTCAACTTTACTCCAATCTACTGACTTCAAACTTTATGGAAACATCCTAACTTAACTTCCCACATGATAATGAGTTGACTGAAACCATTTTCATGACTATGCTCAGCAATATACATAAGTTGTTATCTCAGAGCCTACAATGCATTTACATTGAAAGTGTATTCATTTCCATTTTACTCACAAGTACTGACTGCAAACCTTATGGAAACACATCCACATAACTTCCCACATGATTCTGAGTTGTTTGAAACCCTCATCATTGCTGTACACAGCAAGATAAAAAAGAGAATTTCTTAGTGCGTTGAATGCTTTGACATTAAAAGCAGTATACATTTCAAGTTTACTCGAATCTACTGACTTCAAACTTTATGGAAACATCCTCACATAACTTCCCAGTGATACTGAGTTCATTCAAACTTTTTCCATGATTCTTCTCAACAAGATAAAAAAGTTGT
The DNA here is from genome assembly GCF_030028105.1 of Mobula birostris. Taxonomy (NCBI): domain Eukaryota; kingdom Metazoa; phylum Chordata; class Chondrichthyes; order Myliobatiformes; family Myliobatidae; genus Mobula; species Mobula birostris. The sequence continues at coordinate 112,543,778 of NC_092372.1, forward strand.
TCTCAGTGCATGCAATGCATTTACATTGAAAGTGTATTTATTTCCATTTTCCTCAGAAGTACTGACTGCAAAACTTATGGAAACATATGCACATAACTTCCTTCATGATTCTAAGTTGTATGAAACCTGCATCATTGCTCTGCACATCAAGATAAAAAAATTGGTTTCTCAGAGCGTTGAATGCTTTCACATTAAAAGCAGTATACATTTCAATTTTACTCCAACCGACTGACTTCAAACATAATGGAAACATGATAACTTAACTTCCCACATGATACTGAGTTCATTGAAACCATTTCCTTGACTCTGCTCAACAAGACAAAAAAGTTGTTATCTCAGAGCATACAAAGCATTTACATTGAAAGTGTATTCATTTCCATTTTACTCACAAGTACTGACTGCAAAACTTATGGAAATATATCCACATAACTTCCCACATGATTCTGAGTTGTTTGAAACCTGCATCGTTGCTGTACACAGCAAGATAAAAAAGTGGACTTCTCAGTGCGTTGAATGCTTTGACATTAAAAGCAGTATAGATTTCAATTTTACTCCAACCTACAAACTTCAAACTTTATGGAAATATGATAACGTAACTTCCCACATGATACTGAGTTCATTGAAACCATTTCCATGATTCTGCTCAACAAGATAAAAAAGTTTTTCTCAGTGCATGCAATGCATTTACATTGAAAGTGTATTCATTTCCATTTTCCTCAGAAGTACTGACTGCAAACCTTATGGAAACATATCCACATAACTTCCTTCATGATTCTAAGTTGTATGAAACCTGCATCATTGCTCTGCACATCAAGATAAAAAAGTTGGTTTCTCAGAGCGTTGAATGCTTTGACATTAAAAGCAGTATACATTTCAACTTTACTCCAATCTACTGACTGCAAACTTTATGGAAACATCCTAACTTAACTTCCCACATGATACTGAGTTCATTGAAACCTTTTCCATGACTCTGCTCAACAAGATAAAAAAGTTGTTGTCAGTACATACAATGCTTTGACATTCCATGTGAATACATTTCAATTTTACTCAGAAGTACTGACTGCAAAACTTATGGAAACATATCCACATAACTTCCCACATGATTCTGAGTTGTTTGAAACCTGCATCATTGCTGTGCACATCAAGATAAAAAAGTGGCTTTCTCAGCACGTTGAATGCTTTCACATTAAAAGCAGTATACATTTCAATTTTACTCCTTCCTACTGACTTCCAACTTTATGGAAACATGATAACTTAACTTCCCACATGATACTGAGCTCATTGAAACCATTTCCTTGACTCTGCTCAACAAGATAAAAAAGTTGTTATCTCAGAGCCTACAATGCATTTACATTGAAAGTGTATTCATTTCCATTTTACTCACAAGTACTGACAGCAAACCTTATGGAAACATATCCACATAACCTCCTTCATTATTCTAAGTTGTATGAAACCTGCATCATTAATCTGCACATCATGATAAAAAAGTTTGTTTCTCAGAGCGTTGAATGCTTTGACATTTAAAGCAGTATACATTTCAACTTTACTCCAATCTACTGACTGCAAACTTTATGGAAACATCCTAACTTAACTTCCCACATGATAATGAGTTGACTGAAACCATTTTCATGACTATGCTCAGCAATATACATAAGTTGTTATCTCAGAGCCTACAATGCATTTACATTGAAAGTGTATTCATTTCCATTTTACTCACAAGTACTGACTGCAAACCTTATGGAAACACATCCACATAACTTCCCACATGATTCTGAGTTGTTTGAAACCCTCATCATTGCTGTCCACATCAAGATAAAAAAGTTGCTTTCTCAGCACGTTGAATGCTTTCACATTAAAAGCAGTATACATTTCAATTTTACTCCTACCTACTGACTTCAAACTTTATGGAAACATGATAACTTAACTTCCCACATGATACTGAGATCATTGAAACCATTTCCTTGACTCTGCTCAACAAGACAAAAAAGTTGTTATCTCAGAGCATACAAAGCATTTACATTGAAAGTGTATTCATTTCCATTTTACTCACAAGTACTGACTGCAAAACTTATGGAAATATATCCAAATAACTTCCTTCATGATTCTAAGTTGTATGAAACCTGCATCATTGCTCTGCACATCAAGATAAAAAAGTTGATTTCTCAGTGCGTTGAATGCTTTGACATTAAAAGCAGTATACATTTCAACTTTACTCCAATCTACTGACTGCAAACTTTATGGAAACATCCTTACTTAACTTCCGACATGATACTGAGTTCATTCAAACCTTTTCCATGATTCTGCTCAACAAGATAAAAAAAGGTTGCTATCTCAGTGCATAGAATGCCTTTACATTGATATTGTTATCAATTCCATTTTACTCACAAGAACTGACTGCAAAACTTATGGTAACATATCCACATAACTTCCCACATGATTCTGAGTTGTTTGAAACCTGCATCATTGCTGTACACAGCAAGATAAAAATGAGGACTTCTCAGTGCGTTGAATGCTTTGACATTAAAAGCAGTATACATTTCAATTTTACTCCAACCTACTGAGTTCAAACTTTATGGAAACATCCTAACTTAACTTCCCACATGATAATAAGTTGACTGAAACCATTTTCATGACTATGCTCAGCAAGATACATAAGTTGTTATCTCAGAGCCTACAATGCATTTACATTGAAAGTGTATTCATTTCCATTTTACTCACAAGTACTGACTGCAAACCTTATGGAAACATATCCACATAACTTCCCACATGATTCTGAGTTGTTTCAAACCTGCATCATTGCTGTGCACATCAAGATAAAAAAGTGGCTTTCTCAGCACGTTGAATGCTTTCACATTAAAAGCAGTATACATTTCAATTTTACTCCTTCTTACTGACTTCAAACTTTATGGAAACATGATAACCTAGCTTCCCACATGATACTGAGTTCATTGAAACCATTTCCTTGACTCTGCTCAACAAGACAAAAAAGTTGTTATCTCAGAGCATACAGTGCATTTACATTGAAAGTGTATTCATTTCCATTTTACTCACAAGTACTGACTGCAAAACTTATGGAAACATATCCACATACCTTCCTTCATGATTCTCAGTTGTTTGAAACCTGCATGATTCTGCACATCAAGATAAAAAAGTTGATTTCTCAGTGCGTTGTATGCTTTGACATTAAAAGCACTATACATTTCAACTTTACTCCAGTCTACTGACTGCAAACTTTATGGAAACATCCTAACTTAACTTCCCACATTATACTGAGTTCATTCAAACCTTTTCCATGATTCTGCTCAACAAGATAAAAAGTTGTTGTCTGTCCATACAATGCTTTGACATTCCATGTGAATACATTTCAATTTTACTCAGAAGTACTGACTGCAAACCTTATGGAAACATATCCACACAACTTCCTTCATGATTCTAAGTTGTATGAAACCTGCATCATTCCTCTGCACATCAAGATAAAAAAAGTTGATTTCTCAGTGCGTTGAATGCTTTGACTTTAAAAGCAGAATACATTTCAACTTTATTCCAGTCTACTGACTGCAAACTTTATGGAAACATCCTAACTTAACTTCCCACATGATACTGAGTTCATTCAAACCTTTTGCATGATTCTGCTCAACAAGATAAAAAAGTTGTTATCTCAGTGCATAGAATGCATTTACATTGAAAGTGTAATCATTTCCATTTTACTCACAAGTACTGACTGCAAACCTGATGGAAACATATACACATAACTTCCCACATGATTCTGAGTTGTTTGAAACCTGCATCATTGCTGTACACAGCAAGATAAAAAAGAGGACTTCTCAGTGCGTTGAATACTTTGACATTCAAAGCAGTATACATTTCAATTTTACTCCAACCTACTGACTTTAAACTTTATGGAAACATCCTCACTTAACTTCCCACATGATACTGAGTTCATTCAAACCTTTTCCATGATTCTCTTCAACAAGATAAAAAAGTTGTTATCTCAGAGCCTACAATGCATTTACAATGAAAGTGTATTCATTTCCATTTTGCTCACAAGTATTGACTGCAAACCTTATGGAAACATATCCACATAACTTCCCACATGATTCTGAGTTGTTTGAAACCTGCATCATTGCTGTACACAGCAAGATAAAAAAGAGGATTTCTCAGTGCGTTGAATGCTTTGACATTAAAAGCAGTATACATTTCAATTTTACTCCAACCTACTGACTTCAAACTTCATGGAAACATCTTCACATAACTTCCCACATGATACTGAGTTCATTCAAACCTTTTCCATGATTCTGCTCATCAAGATAAAAAAGTTGTTATCTCAGTGCATAGAATGCATTTCCATTGAAAGTGTAATCATTTCCATTTTACTCACAAGTACTGACTGCAAAACTTATGGAAACATATCCACATACCTTCCTTCATGATTCTCAGTTGTTTGAAACCTGCATGATTGTTCTGCAAATCAAGATAAAAAAGTTGATTTCTCAGTGCGTTGTATGCTTTGACATTAAAAGCACTATATATTTCAACTTTACTCCAGTCTACTGACTGCAAACTTTATGGAAACATCCTAACTTAACTTCCCACATTATACTGAGTTCATTCAAACCTTTTCCATGATTCTGCTCAACAAGATAAAAAGTTGTTCTCAGTGCATGCAATGCATTTACATTGAAAGTGTATTCATTTCCATTTTGCTCAGAAGTACTGACTGCAAACCTAATGGAAACATCTCCACATAACTTCCTTCATGATTCTAAGTTGTATGAAACCTGCATCATTGCTCTGCACATCAAGATAAAAAAGTTGGTTTCTCAGAGCGTTGAACGCTTTGACATTAAAAGCAGTATACATTTCAACTTTACTCCAATCTACTGACTGCAAACTTTATGGAAACATCCTAACTTAACTTCCCACATGATACTGAGTTCATTGAAACCTTTTCCATAACTCTGCTCAACAAGACAAAAAAGTTGTTATCTCAGTGCATCGAATGCATTTACATTGAAAGTGTAATCATTTCCATTTTACTCGCAAGTACTGACTGCAAAACTTATGGCAACTTATCCACATAACTTCCCACATGATTCTGAGTTGTTTGAAACCTGCATCATTGCTGTACACAGCAAGATAAAAAAGAGGATTTCTCAGTGCCTTGAATGCTTTGACATTAAAAGCAGTATACATTTCAATATTACTCCAACCTACTGACTTCAAACTTTATGGATACATCCTCACATAACTTCCCACATGATGCTGAGTTCATTCAAACCTTTTCCATGATTCTGCTCAACAAGATAAAAAAGTTGTGATCTCAGTGCATAGAATACATTTACATTGAAAGTGTAATCATTTCCATTTTACTCAGAAGTACTGACTGCAAAACTTATGGAAACATATCCAGATAACTTCCTTCATGACTCTAAGTTGTATGAAACCTGCATCATTGCTCTGCACATCAAGATAAAAAAGTTGGTTTCTCAGTGCGTTGAATGCTTTGAGATTAAAAGCAGTATACATTTCAATTATACTCCAACCTACTGACTTCAAACTTTATGGAAACATCCTCACTTAACTTCCCACATGATACTGAGTTCATCCAAACATTTTCCATGATTCTCTTCAACAAGATAAAAAAGTTGTTATCTCAGTGCACAGAATGCATTTCCATTGAAAGTGTAATCTTTTCCATTTTACTCACAAGTACTGACTGCAAAACTTATGGAAACATATTCACATAACTTCCTTCATGATTCTCAGTTGTTTGAAACCTGCATGATTGTTCTGCAAATCAAGATAAAAAAGTTGATTCCTCAGTGCGTTGTATGCTTTGACATTAAAAGCACTATATATTTCAACTTTACTCCAGTCTACTGACTGCAATCTTTATGGAAACATCCTAACTTAACTTCCCACATTATACTGAGTTCATTCAAACCTTTTCCATGATTCTGCTCAACAAGATAAAAAGTTGTTCTCAGTGCATGCAATGCATTTACAGTGAAAGTGTATTCATTTCCATTTTGCTCAGAAGTACTGACTGCAAACTTGATGGAAACATCTCCACATAGCTTCCTTCATGATTCTAAGTTGTATGAAACCTGCATCATTGCTCTGCACATCAAGATAAAAAAGTTGGTTTCTCAGAGCGTTGAACGCTTTGACATTAAAAGCAGTATACATTTCAATTTTACTCCAACCTACTGACTTCAAACTTTATGGAAACATCCTCACTTAACTTCCCACATGATACTGAGTTCATTGAAACCTTTTCCATGATTGTGCTCAACAAGATAAAAAGTTGTTGTCAGTGCATATAATGCTTTGACATTCCATGTGAATACATTTCAATTTTACTCAGAAGTACTGACTGCAAACCTTATGGAAACATATCCACATAGCTTCCTTCATGATTCTAAGTTGTATGAAACCTGCATCATTGCTCTGCACATCAAGATAAAAAAGTTGATTTCTCAGTGCGTTGAATGCTTTGACATTAAAAGCAGTATACATTTCAACTTTACTCCAATCTACTGACTACAAACTTTATGGAAACATCCTAACTTAACTTCCCACATGATGCTGAGTTCATTCAAACCATTTCCATGATTCTGCTCAACAAGATAAAAAAAAGTTGTTATCTCAGTGCCGAGAATGCCTTTACATTGAAATTGTTATCACTTCCATTTTACTCACAAGTACTGACTGTAAACCTCATGGAAACGTATCCAGATAACTTCCCACATGATTCTGAGTTGTTGAAACCTGCATCATTGCTGTGCACATCAAGATAAAAAAGTGGATTTCTCAGCGCGTTGAATGCTTTGACATTAAAAGCTGTATACATTTCAACTTTACTCCAATCTACTGACTGCAAACTTTATGGACACGTCCTAACTTAACTTCCTACATGATGATTATTTGACTGAAACCATTTTCATGACTATGCTCAGCAAGATACATAAGTTGTTATCTCAGAGCCTACAATGCATTTACATTGAAAGTGTATTCATTTCCATTTTACTCACAAGTACTGACTGCAAACCTTATGGAAACATATCCACATAACTTCCCACATGATTCTAAGTTGTATGAAACCTGCATCATTGCTCTGCACATCAAGATAAAAAAGGTTGGTTTCTCAGAGCGTTGAATGCTTTGACATTTAAAACAGTATACATTTCAACTTTACTCCAATCTACTGACTGCAAACTTTATGGAAACATCCTAACGTAATTTCCCACATGATACTGAGTTCATTGACACCTTTTCCATGACTCTGCTCAACAAGACAGAAAAGTTGTTGTCAGTGCATACAATGCTTTGACATTCCATGTGAATACATTTCAATTTTACTCAGAAGTACTGACTGCAAACCTTATGGAAATATATCCACATAACTTCCTTCATGATTCTAAGTTGTATGAAACCTGCATCATTGCTCTGCACATCAAGATAAATAAGTTGATTTCTCAGTGCGTTGAATGCTTTGACATTAAAAGCAGTATACATTTCAACTTTACTCCAATCTACTGACTGCAAACGTTATGGAAACATCCTAACTTAACTTCCCACATGATAATGAGTTGACTGAAACCATTTTCATGACTGCTCAGCAAGATACATAAGTTGTTATCTCAGAGCCTACAATGCATTTAGATTGAAAGTGCATTCATTTCCATTTTACTCACAAGTAATGACTGCAAACCTTATGGAAAAGCCGTACACATTTCAACTTTACTCCAATCTACTGACTGCAAACTTTATGGAAACATCCTAACTTAACTTCCCACATGATACTGAGTTCAATGAAACCTTTTCCACAGCTCTGCTCAACAAGACAAAAAAGTTGTTATCTCTGAGCATAGAATGCATTTACATTGAAAGTGTATTCATTTCCATTTTACTCACAAGTACTGACTGCAAAACTTATGGAAACATATCCACATAACTTCCCACATGCTTCTCAGTTGTTTGAAACCTGCATCATTGCTGTACACAGCAAGATAAAAAAGAGGACTTCTCAGTGCATTGAATGCTTTGACATTAAAAGCAGTATACATTTCAATTTTACTCCAACCTACTGACTTCTAACTTTATGGAAGCATCCTCACTTAACTTCCCACATGATATGGTCTTCATTCAAACCTTTTCCATGATTCTGCTCAACAAGATAAAAAAGTTGTTCTCAGTGCATACAATGCTTTGACATTCCATGTGAATACATTTCAATTTTACTCACAAGTACTGACTGCAAACCTTATGGAAACATATCCACATAACTTCCTTCATGATTCTAAGTTTGTATGAAACCTGCATAATTGCTCTGCACATCAAGATAAAAAAGTTGATTTCTCAGTGCGTGGAATGCTTTGACATTAAAAGCAGTATACATTTCAATTTTACTCCAATCTACTGACTGCAAACTTTATGGAAGCATCCTAACTTAACTTCCCACATGATACTGAGTTCATTCAAACCTTTTCCATGATTCTGCTCAACAAGATAAAAAAGTTGTTATCTCAGTGCATAGAATGCATTTACATTGAAAGTGTAATCATTTCCATTTTACGCACAGGTACTGACTGCAAACCTGATGGAAACATATCCACATAACTTCCCACATGATTCTGAGTTGTTTGAAACCTGCATCATTGCTGTACACAGCAAGATAAAAAAGAGGACTTCTCAGTGCGTTGAATGCTTTGTCATTTAAAGCAGTATACATTTCAATTTTACTCCTACCTACTGACTTCAAACTTTATGGAAACATGATAACTTAACTTCCCACATCATACTGAGTTCATTGAAACCATTTCCTTCACTCTGCTTAACAAGACAAAAAAGTTGTTATCTCAGAGCATACAATGCATTTACATTGAAAGTGTATTCATTTCCATTTTACTCTCAAGTACTGACTGCAAAACTTATGGAAACATATCCACATAACTTCCCACATGATTCTCAGTTGTTTGAAACCTGCATCATTGCTGTACACAGCAAGATAAAAAAGAGGACTTCTCAGTGCATTGAATGCTTTGACATTAAAAGCAGTATACATTTCAATTTTACTCCAACCTACTGACTTCAAACTTTATGGAAGCATCCTCACTTAACTTCCCACATGATATTTTCTTCATTCAAACCTTTTCCATGATTCTGCTCAACAAGATAAAAAAGTTGTTCTCAGTGCTTACAATGCTTTGACATTCCATGTGATTACATTTCAATTTTACTCAGAAGTACTGACTGCAAATCTTATGGAAACATATCCACATAACTTCCTTCATGATTCTAAGTTTGTATGAAACCTGCATAATTGCTCTGCACATCAAGATAAAAAAGTTGATTTCTCAGTGCGTGGAATGCTTTGACATTAAAAGCAGTATACATTTCAATTTTACTCCAATCTACTGACTGCAAACTTTATGGAAGCATCCTAACTTAACTTCCCACATGATACTGAGTTCATTCAAACCTTTTCCATGATTCTGCTCAACAAGATAAAAAAGTTGTTATCTCAGTCCATAGAATGCATTTACATTGAAAGTGTAATCATTTCCATTTTACTCACAAGTACTGACTGCAAACCTGATGGAAACATATCCATATAACTTCCCACATGATTCTCAGTTGTTTGAAACCTGCATCATTGCTGTACACAGCAAGATAGAAAAGAGGACTTCTCAGTGCGTTGAATGCTTTGACATTAAAAGCAGTATACATTTCAATTTTACTCCAACCTACTGACTTCAAAATTTATGGAAATATCCTCACTTAACTTCCCACATGATATTGTCTTCATTCAAACCTTTTCCATGATTCTGCTCAACAAGATAAAAAAGTTGTTCTCAGTGCATACAATGCTTTAACATTCCATGTGAATACATTTCAATTTTACTCAGAAGTACTGACTGCAAACCTTATGGAAACATATCCACCTAACTTCCTTCATGATTCTCAGTTGTTTGAACTCTGCATGATTGCTCTGCACATCAAGATAAAAAAGTTCATTTCTCTGTGCATTGAAAGCTTTGACATTAAAAGCAGTATACATTTCAACTTTACTCCAATCTACTGACTGCAAACTTTATGGAAACATCCTAACTTAACTTCCCACATGATACTGAGTTCATTGAAACCTTTTCCATGACTCTGCTCAACATGACAAAACGTTGTTATCTCAGAGAATACAATGCATTTACATTGAAAGTGTATTCATTTCCATTTTACTCAGAATGCAAACCTTATGGAAACATATCCACATAACGTCCTTCATGATTCTAAGTTGTTTGAAACCTGCATGATTGTTCTGCACATCAAGATAAAAAAGTTGATTGCTCAGTGCATTGAAAGCTTTGACATTAAACGCAGTATATATATCAATTTTACTACAATGTACTGACTGCAAACTTTATGGAAAGATCATTACTTAACTTCCCACATGATACTGTGTTCACTCAAACATTTTCCGTGATTCTGCTCAAGAAGTTAAAAAAGTTGATGGCAGTGCATACAATGCTTTGGCATTCCATGTGAATACATTTCAATTTTACTCAGAAGTACTGACTGCAAACCTTATGGAAACATATCCACATAACGTCCCACATGATTCTCAGCTGTTTGAAACCTGCATGATTGCTTTGAACATCAAGATAAAAAAGTGGATTTCTCAGTGCGTTGAAAGCTTTGACATTAAAAGCAGAATACATTTTAATTTTATTCCAAACTACTGACTGCAAACTTTATGGAAACATCCTAGCTTAACTACCCACATGATACTGACTTCATTGAAACCTTTTCCATGACTCTGCTCAACAAGACAAAAAAGTTGTTATCTCAGAGCATACAAAGCATTTACATTGAAAGTGTAATCATTTCCATTTTACTCACAAGTACTGACTGCAAACCTGATGGAAACATATCCACATGACTTCCCACATGATTCTGAGTTGTTTGAAACCTGCATCATTGCTGTACACAGCAAGATAAAAAAGAGGATTTCTCAGGGCGTTGAATGCTTTGACATTAAAAGCAGTATACATTTCAATTTTACTCCAACCTACTGACTTCAAACTTTATGGAAACATCCTCACTTAACTTCCCACATGATACTGAGTTCATTCAAACCTTTTCCATGATTCTGCTCAACAAGATGAAAAAGTTGTTCTCAGTGCATACAATGCTTTGACATTCCATGTGAATACATTTCAATTTTACTCAGAAGTACTGACTGCAAACCTTATGGAAACATATCCACATAACTTCCTTCATGATTCTCAGTTGTTTGAAACCTTCATGATTGCTCTGCACATCAAGATAAAAAAGTTCATTTCTCAGCGCATTGAAAACTTTGACGTTAAAAGCAGTATACATTTCAATTTTACTCCAAACTACTGAGTGCAAACTTTATGGAAACATCCAAACATAACTTCCCACATGATACTGACTTCATTGAAACCTTTTCCATGATTCTGCTCAACAAGATAAAAAAGTTGTTCTCTGTGAATGCAATGCATTTACATTGAAAGTGTATTCATTTCCATTTTCCTCAGAAGTACTGACTGCAAACCTTATGGACACATATCCACATAACTTCCTTCATGATTCTAAGTTGTATGAAACCTGCATCATTGCTCTGCACATCAAGATAAAAAAGATGGTTTCTCAGAGCGTTGAATGCTTTGACATTAAAAGCAGTACACATTTCAACTTTACTCCAATCTACTGACTGCAAACTTTATGGAAACATCCTCACGTAACTACCCACATGATACTGAGTTCATTCAAACCTTTTCCATGATTCTGCTCAACAAGCTAAAAAAATTTGTTATCTCAGTGCATAGAATGCATTTACATTGAAAGTGTAATCATTTCCATTTTACTCACAAGTACTGACTGCAAACCTTATGGAAACATATCCACATAACTTCCCACATGATTCTGAGTTGTTTGAAACCTGCATCATTGCTGTGAACATCAAGATAAAAAAGTGGCTTTCTCAGCACGTTCAATGCTTTCACATTAAAAGCAGAAGACATTTCAATTTTACTCCTACCTACTGTCTTCAAACTTTATGGAAACATCCTAACTTAACTTCCCACATGATACTGAGTTCATTGAAACCTTTTCCATAGCTCTGCTCAACAAGACAAAAAAGTTGTTATCTCTGAGCATAGAATGCATTTACATTGAAAGTGTATTCATTTCCATTTTACTCACAAGTACTGACTGCAAAACTTATGGAAACATATCCACATAACTTCCCACATGATTCTCAGTTGTTTGAAACCTGCATCATTGCTGTACACAGCAAGATATAAAAGAGGACTTCTCAGTGCATTGAATGCTTTGACATTGAAAGCAGTATACATTTCAATTTTACTCCAACCTACTGACTCAAACTTTATGGAGACATCCTCACTTAACTTCCCACATGATATTGTCTTCATTGAAACCTTTTCCATGATTCTGCTCAACAAGATAAAAAAGTTGTTCTCAGTGCATACAATGCTTTGACATTCCATGTGAATACATTTCAATTTTACTCAGAAGTACTGACTGCAAACCTTATGGAAACATATCCACATAACTTCCTTCATGATTCTCAGTTGTTAGAAACCTGCATGATTGCTCTGCACATCAAGATAAAAAAGTTCATTTCTCAGTGCATTGAAAGCTTTGACATTAAAAGCAGTATACATTTCAATTTTACTCCAAACTTCTGACTGCAAACTTTATGGAAACATCCAAACATAACTTCCCACATGATACTGACTTCATTGAAACCTTTTCCATGAGTCTGCTCAACAAGACAAAAAAGTTGTTATCTCAGAGCATACAATGCATTTGCATTGAAAGTGTATTCATTTCCATTTTACTCACAAGTACTGACTGCAAACCTTATGGAAACATATCCACATAACTTCCTTCATGATTCTAAGTTGTATGAAACCTGCATAATTGCTCTGCACATCAAGATAAAAAAGTTGATTTCTCAGTGCTTGAATGTTTTGACATTAAAAGCAGTATACATTTCAACTTTACTCCAATCTACTGACTGCAAACTTTATGGAAGCATCCAAACTTAACTTCCCACATGATACTCAGTTCATTCAAACCTTTTCCATGATTCTGCTCAATAAGATAAAAAAGTTGTTATCTCAGTGCATAGAATGCATTTACATTGAAAGTGTAATCATTTCCATTTTACTCACAAGTACTGGCTGCAAACCTGATGGAAACATATCCACATAACTTCCCACATGATTCTGAGTTGTTTGAAACCTGCATCATTGCTGTACACAGCAAGATAAAAAAGAGGACTTCTCAGTGCGTTGAATGCTTTGACATTAAAAGCAGTATACATTTCACTTTTACTCCAATCTACTGACTTCAAACTTTATGGAAACATCCTCACGTAACTTCCCACATGATAGTGAGTTCATTGAAACCATTTCCTGGACTCTGCTCCACAAGACAAAAAAATTGTTATCTCAGAGCATACAATGCATTTACATTGAAAGTGTATTCATTTCTATTTTACTCACAAGTACTGACTGCTAAACTTACGGAAACATATCCACATAATTTTCCACATGATTCTGAGTTGTTTGAAACCTGCATCATTGCTGTACACAGCAAGATAAAAAAGAGGATTTCTCCGTGCGTTGAATGCTTTGACATTAAAAGCAGTATACATTTCAATTTTACTCCAACCTACTGACTTCAAACTTTATGGAAACATCCTCACATAACTTCCCATATGATACTGAGTTCATTCAAACCTTTTCCAGGATTCTGCTCAGCAAGATAAAAAAGTTGTTCTCAGTGAATGCAATGCATTTACATTGAAAGTGTATTCATTTCCATTTTCCTCAGAAGTACTGACTGCAATCCTTATGGACACATATCCACATAACTTCCTTCATGATTCTAAGTTGTATGAAACCTGCATCATTGCTCTGCACATCAAGATAAAAAAGATGGTTTCTCAGAGCGTTGAATGCTTTGACATTAAAAACAGTATACATTTCAACTTTACTGCAATCTACTGATTGCAAACTTTATGGAAACATCCTAACTTAACTTCCCACATGATACTGAGTTCATTGAAACCTTTTCCCTGACCCTGCTCAACAAGAAAAAAAAGTTGTTATCTCAGAGCATACAATGCATTTACATTGAAAGTGTATTCATTTCCATTTTACTCACAAGTACTGACTGCAAAACTTATGGAAACATATCCACATAACTTCCCACATGATTCTCAGTTGTTTGAAACCTGCATCATTGCTGTACACAGCAAGATAAAAAAGAGGACTTCTCAGTGCGTTGAATGCTTTGACATTAAAAGCAGTAAACATTTCAATTTTACTCCAACCTACTGACTTCAAACTTTATGGAAATATCCTCACTTAACTTCCCAGATGATATTGACTTCATTCAAACCTTTTCCATGATTCTGCTCAACAAGATAAAAAAGTTGTTCTCAGTGCATACAATGCTTTGACATTCCATGTGAATACATTTCAATTTTACTCAGAAGTACTGACTGCAAACCTTATGGAAACATATCCACATAACTTCCTTCATCGTTCTCAGTTGTTTGAAACCTGCATGATTGCTCTGCACATCAAGATAAAAAAGTTCATTTCTCAGTGCATTGAAAGCTTTGACATTAAAAGCAGTATACATTTCAATTTTACTCCAAACTTCTGACTGCAAACTTTATGGAAACATCCAAACATAACTTCCCACATGATACTGACTTCATTGAAACCTTTTCCATGAGTCTGCTCAACAAGACAAAAAAGTTGTTATCTCAGAGCATACAATGCATTTGCATTGAAAGTGTATTCATTTCCATTTTACTCACAAGTACTGACTGCAAACATAATGGAAACATATCCACATAACTTCCTTCATGATTCTAAGTTGTATGAAACCTGCATAATTGCTCTGCACATCAAGATAAAAAAGATGATTTCTCAGTGCGTTGAATGCTTTGACATTAAAAGCAGTATACATTTCAACTTTACTCCAATCTACTGACTGCAAACTTTATGGAAGCATCCAAACTTAACTTCCCACATAATACTGAGTTCATTCAAACCTTTTCCATGATTCTGCTCAACAAGATAAAAAAGTTGTTATCTCAGTGCATAGAATGCATTTACATTGAAAGTGTAATCATTTCCATTTTACTCACAAGTACTGACTGCAAACCTGATGGAAACATATCCACATAACTTCCCACATGATTCTGAGTTGTTTGAAACCTGCATCATTGCTGTACACAGCAAGATAAAAAAGAGGACTTCTCAGTGCGTTGAATGATTTGTCATTTAAAGCAGTATACATTTCAATTTTACTCCTACCTACTGACTTCAAACTTTATGGAAACATGATAACCTAACTTCCCACATCTTACTGAGTTCATTGAAACCATTTCCTTGACTCTGCTCAACAAGACAAAAAAGTTATTATCTCAGAGCATACACTGCATTTACATTGAAAGTGTATTCATTTCTATTTTACTCAGAAGTACTGACTGCAAACCTTTTTGACACATATCCACATAACTTCCTTCATGATTCTAAGTTGTATGAAACCTGCATCATTGCTCCGCACATCAAGATAAAAAAGATGGTTTCTCAGAGCGTTGAATGCTTTGACATTAAAAACAGTATACATTTCAACTTTACTGCAATCTACTGATTGCAAACTTTATGGAAATATCCTCACTTAACTTCCCACATGATATTGACTTCATTCAAACCTTTTCCATGATTCTGCTCAACAAGATAAAAAAGTTGTTCTCAGTGCATGCAATGCATTTACATTGTAAGTGTATTCATTTCCATTTTCCTCAGAAGTACTAACTGCAATCCTTATGGAAACATATCCACAGAACATCCTTCATGATTCTAAGTTGTATGAAACCTGCATCATTGCTCTGCACATCAAGATAAAAAAGTTGGTTGCTCAGAGCGTTGAATGCTTTGACATTTAAAGCAGTATACATTTCAACTTTACTCCAATCTACTGACTGCAAACTTTATGTAAACATCCTAACTTAGCTTCCCACATGATACTGAGTTCATTGAAACCTTTTCCATAGCTCTGCTCAACAAGACAAAAAAGTTGTTATCTCAGAGCATGCAATGCATTTACATTGAAAGTGTATTCATTTCCATTTTACACACAAGTACTGACTGCAAACCTTATGGAAACATATCCACATAACTTCCCACATGATTCTGAGTTGTTTGAAACCTGCATCATTGCTGTACACAGCAAGATAAAAAAGAGGACTTCTCAGTGCGTTGAATGCTTTGACATTAAAAGCAGTATACATTTCAATTTTACTCCAACCTACTGACTTCAAACTTTATGGAAACATCCTCACATAACTTCCCATATGATACTGAGTTCATTCAAACCTTTTCCATGATTCTGCTCAACAAGATAAAAATGTTGTTCTCAGTGAATGCAATGCATTTACATTGAAAGTGTATTCATTTCCATTTTCCTCAGAAGTACTGACTGCAAACCTTATGGACACATATCCACATAACTTCCTTCATGATTCTAAGTTGTATGAAACCTGCATCATTGCTCTGCACATCAAGATAAAAAAGATGGTTTCTCAGAGCGTTGAATGCTTTGACATTAAAAACAGTATACATTTCAACTTTACTGCAATCTACTGATTGCAAACTTTATGGAAACATCCTAACTTAACTTCCCACATGATACTGAGTTCATTGAAACCTTTTCCATGACTCTGCTCAACAAGAAAAAAAAGTTGTTATCTCAGAGCATACAATGCATTTACATTGAAAGTGTATTCATTTACATTTTACTCACAAGTACTGACTGCAAAACTTCTGGAAACATATCCACATAACTTCCCACATGATTCTCAGTTGTTTGAAACCTGCATCATTGCTGTACACAACAAGATAAAAATGAGGACTTCTCAGTGCGTTAAATGCTTTGACATTAAAAGCAGTATACATTTCAATTTTACTCCAACCTACTGACTTCAAACTTTATGGAAATATCCTCACTTAACTTCCCACATGATATTGACTTCATTCAAACCTTTTCCATGATTCTGCTCAACAAGATAAAAAAGTTGTTCTCAGTGCATAGAATGCTTTGACATTCCATGTGAATACATTTCAATATTACTCAGAAGTACTGACTGCAAACCTTATGGAAACATATCCACATAACTTCCTTCATCGTTCTCAGTTGTTTGAAACCTGCATGATTGCTCTGCACATCAAGATAAAAAAGTTCATTTCTCAGTGCATTGAAAGCTTTGACATTAAAAGCAGTATACATTTGAATTTGACTCCAACCTACTGACTTCAAACTTTATGGAAACATCCTCACATAACTTCCCACATGATACTGAGTTCATTCAAACCTTTTCCATGATTCTGCTCTACAAG
Source organism: Mobula birostris (assembly GCF_030028105.1). NCBI lineage: Eukaryota > Metazoa > Chordata > Chondrichthyes > Myliobatiformes > Myliobatidae > Mobula > Mobula birostris. The sequence continues at coordinate 112,561,249 of NC_092372.1, forward strand.
ATAAAAAAGTTGTTCTCAGTGCATGCAATGCATTTACATTGAAAGTGTATTCATTTCAATTTTCATCAGAAGTACTAACTGCAAAACTTATGGAAACATATCCACAGAACTTCCTTCATGATTCTAAGTTGTATGAAACCTGCATCATTGCTCTGCACATCACGATAAAAAAGTTGGTTTCTCAGAGCGTTGAATGCTTTGACATTTAAAGCAGTATACTATTCAGCTTTACTCCAATCTACTGACTGCAAACTTTATGCAAACATCCTAACTTATCTTCCCACATGATACTGAGTTCATTGAAACCTTTTCCATAACTCTGCTCAACAAGACAAAAAAGTTGTTATCTCAGAGCATGCAATGCATTTGCATTGAAAGTGTATTCATTTCCATTTTACTCACAAGTACTGACTGCAAACCTTATGGAAACATATCCACATAACTTCCTTCATGATTCTAAGTTGTATGAAACCTGCATAATTGCTCTGCACATCAAGATAAAAAAGATGATTTCTCAGTGCGTTGAATGCTTTGACATTAAAAGCAGTATACATTTCAACTTTACTCCAATCTACTGACTGCAAACTTTATGGAAGCATCCAAACTTAACTTCCCACATGATACTGAGTTCATTCAAACCTTTTCCATGATTCTGCTCAACAAGATAAAAAAGTTGTTATCTCAGTGCATAGAATGCATTTACATTGAAAGTGTAATCATTTCCATTTTACTCACAAGTACTGACTGCAAACCTGATGCAAACATATCCACATAACTTCCCACATGATTCTGAGTTGTTTGAAACCTGCATCATTGCTGTACACAGCAAGATAAAAAAGAGGACTTCTCAGTGCGTTGAATGCTTTGTCATTTAAAGCAGTATACATTTCAATTTTACTCCTACCTACTGACTTCAAACTTTATGGAAACATGATAACCTAACTTCCCGCATCACACTGAGTTCATTGAAACCATTTCCTTGACTCTGCTCAACAAGACAAAAAAGTTGTTATCTCAGAGCATACACTGCATTTACATTGAAAGTGTATTCATTTCTATTTTACTCAGAAGTACTGACTGCAAACCTTATGGACACATATCCACATAACTTCCTTCATGATTCTAAGTTGTATGAAACCTGCATCATTGCTCCGCACATCAAGATAAAAAAGATGGTTTCTCAGAGCGTTGAATGCTTTGACATTAAAAACAGTATACATTTCAACTTTACTGCAATCTACTGATTGCAAACTTTATGGAAGCATCCAAACTTAACTTCCCACATGATACTGAGTTCATTGAAACCTTTTGCATGATTCTGCTCAACAAGAAAAAAAAGTTGTTATCTCAGAGCATACAATGCATTTACATTGAAAGTGTATTCATTTACATTTTACTCACAAGTACTGACTGCAAAACTGATGGAAACATATCCAGATAACTTCCCACATGATTCTCAGTTGTTTGAAACCTGCATCATTGCTGTACACAGCAAGATAAAAAAGAGGACTTCTCAGTGCGTTAAATGCTTTGACATTAAAAGCAGTATACATTTCAATTTTGCTCCAACCTAATGACTTCAAACTTTATGGAAATATCCTCACTTAACTTCCCACATGATATTGACTTCATTCAAACCTTTTCCATGATTCTGCTCAACAAGATAAAAAAGTTGTTCTCAGTGCATGCAATGCATTTACATTGAAAGTGTATTCATTTCCATTTTCCTCAGAAGTACTAACTGCAAACCTTATGGAAACATATCCACAGAACATCCTTCATGATTCTAAGTTGTATGAAACCTGCATCATTGCTCTGCACATCAAGATAAAAAAGTTGGTTGCTCAGAGTGTTGATTGCTTTGACTTTTAAAGCAGTATACATTTCAACTTTACTCCAATCTACTGACTGCAATCTTTATGTAAACATCCTAACTTAGCTTCCCACATGATACTGAGTTCATTGAAACCTTTTCCATAGCTCTGCTCAACAAGACAAAAAAGTTGTTGTCTCAGAGCATGCAATGCATTTACATTGAAAGTGTATTCATTTCCATTTTACTCACAAGTACTGACTGCAAAACTATGGAAACATATCCACATAACTTCCCACATGATTCTCAGTTGTTTGAAACCTGCATCATTGCTGTACACAGCAAGATAAAAAAGAGGACTTCTCAGCGCATTGAATGCTTTGACATTAAAAGCAGTATACATTTTAATTTTACTCCAAACTATTGACTGCAAACTTTATGGAAACATCCAAACATAACTTCCCACATGATACTGACTTCATTGAAACCTTTTCCATGAGTCTGCTCAACAAGACAACAAAGTTGTTATCTCAGAGCATACAATGCATTTACATTGAAATGGTATTCATTTCCATTTTACTCACAAGTGCTGACTGCAAACCTTATGGAAGCATATCCACATAAATTCCTTCATGATTCTAAGTTGTATGAAACCTGCATCATTGCTCTGCACATCAAGATAAAAAAGTTGGTTTCTCAGAACGTTGAATGCTTTGACATTTAATACAGTATACATTTCAACTTTACTCCAATCTACTGATTGCAAACTTTATGGAAACATCCTAACTTAACTTCCCACATGATACTGAGTTCATTGAAACCTTTTCTATACTTCTGCTCAACAAGACAAAAAAGATGTTATCTCGGAGCATACAAAGCATTTACTCTGAAAGTGTATTCATTTCCATTTTACTCACAAGTGCTGACTGCAAACCTTATGGAAACATATCCACATAATTTCCTCCATGATTCTAAGTTGTATGAAACCTGCATCATTGCTCTGCACATCAAGATAAAAAAGTTGATTTCTCAGTGCGTTGAATGCTGTGACATTAAAAGCAGTATACATTTCAACTTTACTCCAATGTACTGACTGCAAACTTTATGGAAACATCCTAACTTTACTTCCCACATGATACTGAGTTTATTCAAACCATTTCCTTTGCTCTGCTCAACAAGACAAAGTAGTTGTTATCTCAGAGCATGCAATGCATTTACATTGAAAGTGTATTCATTTCCATTTTACTCACAAGTACTGACTGCAAAACTTATGGAAACAAATCCACATAACTTCCCACATGATTCCCAGTTGTTTGAAACCTGCATCATTGCTGTACACAGCAAGATAATAAAGAGGACTTCTCAGTGCGTTGAATGCTTTGACGTTAAAAGCAGTATACATTTCAATTTTACTCCAACCTACTGACTTCAAACTTTATGGAAACATCCTCACTTAACTTCCCACATGATACTGAGTTCATTGAAACCATTTCCTGGACTCTGCTCAACAGGACAAAAAAGTTGTTATCTCAGTGCATAGAATGCATTTACATTGAAAGTGTATTCATTTCCATTTTACTCACAAGTACTGACTGCAAACCTTATGGAAACATATCCACATAACTTCCCACATGATTCTGAGTTGTTTGAACCCTGCATCATTGCTCTGCACATCAAGATAAAAAAGTTGATTTCTCAGTGCGTTGAATGATTTCACATTAAAAGCTGTATGCATTTCAATTTTACTCCAATCTACTGACTGCAAGCTTTATGGAAACATCCTAACTTAACTTCCCACATGATACTGAGTTCATTCAAACCTTTTCCATGATTCTGCTCAACTAGATAAAAAAGTTGTTGTCAGTGCATACAATGCTTTGACATTCCATGTGAATACATTTCAATTTTACACAGAAGTACTGACTGCAAACCATGTGGAAACATATCCACATAACTTCCTTCATGATTCTCAGTTGTTTGAAACCTGTATGATTGCCCTGCGCATCAAGATAAAAAAGTTTATTTCTCAGTGCATTGAAAGCTTTGATATTAAAAGCAGTATACATTTCAATTTTACTCCAAACAACTGACTGCAAACTTTATGGAAACATCCTAAAGTTCCTACCCACATGATACTGACATGATTGAAACCTTTTCTTTGCTGTGCTCAACAAGATAAAAAATGTTGTTATCTCAGTGCATACAATGCTTTGATATTCCATGTGAATACATTTCAATTTTGCTCAGAAGTCCTGACTGCAAACCTTTTGGACACATATCCACATAACGTCCTTCATGATTCTAAGTTGTTTGAAACCTGCATGATTGTTCTGCACATCAAGATAAAAAAGTTGATTGCTCAGTGCATTGAAAGCTTTGACATTAAAAGCAGTATACATATCAATTTTACTCCAAAGAAGTGACGGCAAAATTAATGGAAACATCCTAACATAACTTCCCACATGATACTGACATCATTGAAACCTTTTCCATGACTCTGCTCAACAAGAGAAAAAAGTTGTTATCTCAGTGCATAGAATGCATTTACATTGAAAGTCTATTCATTTCCATTTTACTCACAAGTACTGACTGCAAACCTTATGGAAACATATCCACATAACTTCCCACATGATTCTGAGTTGTTTGAAACCTGCATGATTGTTCTGCACATCAAAAATAAAAAAGTTGATTTCTCAGTGCGCTTAATGCTTTGACATTAAAAGCAGTATACATTTCAACATTACTCCAAACTACTGACTGCAAACCTTATGGAAACATCCTAACTTAACTTTCCACATGATAATGAGTTGACTGAACCCATTTTCATGACTCTGCTCAACAAGATACATAAGTTGTTATCTCAGAGCATAGAATGCATTTACATTGAAAGTGTATTCATTTCCATTTTACTCACAAGTACTGATTGCAAACCTGATGGAAACATATACACATAACTTCCCACATGATTCTGAGTTGTTTGAAACCTGCATCATTGCTCTGCACATCAAGATAAAAAAGAGGATTTCTCAGTGCTTTGAATGCTTTGAATTTAAAAGCAGTATAAAATTCAATTTTACTCCAACCGACTGACATCAAACTGTATGGAAACATCCTAACTTAACTTCCCACATGATACTGACTTCATTCAAACATTTTCCATGACTCTGCTCAACAAGACAAAAAAGTTGTTATCTCAGACAATACCATGCATTTACATTGAAAGTGTATTCATTTCCATTTTACTCACAAGTACTGTCTGCAAACCTTGTGGAAACATATCCATATAACTTCCCACATGATTCTGAATTGTTTGAAACCTGCATCATTGCTGTGCACATCGAGATAAAATTGGATTTCTCAGTGCGTTGAATGCCTTCACAATAAAAGCAGGATACATTTCAATTTTACTCCAACCTACTGACTTCAAACTTTATGGAAACATCCAAACTTAACTTCCGACATGATAGTAAGTTGATTGAAAACTTTTCCATCACTGTGCTCGACAAGTTAAAAAAATTGTTATCTCTGTGCATACAATGCTTTGACATTCCATGTGAATATATTTCAATTTTACTCAGAAGTCCTGACTGCAAACATTATGGTAACATATCCACATAACTTCCCACATGATTCTGAGTTGTTTGAAACCTGCATCATTGCTGTACACAGCAAGATAAAAAAGAGGATTTCTCAGTGCGTTGAATGCTTTGACATTAAAAGCAGTATACATTTCAATTTTACTCCAACCTACTGACTTCAAACTTTATGGAAGCATCCTCACATAACTTCCCACATGATACTGAGTTCATTCAAACCTTTTCCATCATTCTGCTCAACAAGATAAAAAAAGTTGTTATCTCAGTGCATAGAATGCATTTACATTGAAATTGTTATCATTTCCACTGTACTCACAAGTACTGACTGCAAACCTGATGGAAACATATCCACATAACTTCCCACATGATTCTGAGTTGTTTGAAACCTGCATCATTGCTGTGCACATCAAGATAAAAAAGTGGCTTTCTCAGCGCGTTGAATGCTTTGACATTAAAAGCAGTATACATTTCAATTTTACTCCTACCTACAAACTTCAAACTTTATGGAAATATGATAACGTAACTTCCCACATGATACTGAGTTCATTGAAACCATTTCCATGATTCTGCTCAACAAGATAAAAAAGTTGTTCTCAGTGCATGCAATGCATTTACATTGAAAGTGTATTCATTTCCATTTTCCTCAGAAGTACTGACTGCAAATCTTATGGAAACATATCCACATAACTTCCTTCATGATTCTAAGTTGTATGAAACCTGCATCATTGCTCTGCACATCAAGATAAAAAAGTTGGTTTCTCAGAGCATTGAATGCTTTGACATTTAAAAAAGTATACATTTCAACTTTACTCCAATCTACTGACTGCAAACTTTATGGAAACATCCTAACTTAACTTCCCACATGATACTGAGTTCATTGAAACCTTTTCCATGACTCTGCTCAACAAGACAAAAAAGTTGTTATCTCAGAGCATACAATGCATTTACATTGAAAGTTTATTCATTTCCATTTTACTCACAAGAACTGACTGCAAAACTTATGGAAACATATCCACATAATTTCCCACATGATTCTGAGTTGTATGAAACCTGCATCATTGCTGTACACAGCAAGATAAAAATGAGGACTTCTCAGTGCGTTGAATGCTTTGACATTAAAAGCAGTATACATTTCAATTTTACTCAAACCTACTGAGTTCAAACTTTATGGAAACATGCTCACTTTACTTCCCACATGATACTGAGTTCATTCAAACCTTTTCCATGATTCTCTTCAACAAGATAAAAAAGTTGTTATCTCAGAGCCTACAATGCATTTACATTGAAAGTGTATTCATTTCCATTTTACTCACAAGTACTGACTGCAAACCTTATGGAAACATATCCACATAACCTCCTTCATGATTCTAAGTTGTATGAAACCTGCATCATTAATCTGCTCCTCATGATAAAAAAGTTTGTTTCTCAGAGCGTTGAATGCTTTGACATTTAAAGCAGTATACATTTCAACTTTACTCCAATCTACTGACTGCAAACTTTATGGAAACATCCTAACGTAACTTCCCACATGATAATGAGTTGACTGAAACCATTTTCATGACTATGCTCAGCAATATACATAAGTTGTTATCTCAGAGCCTACAATGCATTTACATTGAAAGTGTATTCATTTCCATTTTACTCACAAGTACTGACTGCAAACCTTATGGAAACACATCCACATAACTTCCCACATGATTCTGAGTTGTTTGAAACCCTCATCATTGCTGTACTCAGCAAGATAAAAAAGAGAATTTCTCAGTGCGTTGAATGCTTTGACATTAAAAGCAGTATACATTTCAAGTTTACTCCAACCTACTGACTTCAAACTTTATGGAAACATCCTCACATAACTTCCCACATGATACTGAGTTCATTCAAACTTTTTCCATGATTCTTCTCAACAAGATAAAAAAGTTGTTCTCAGTGCATGCAATGCATTTACATTGAAAGTGTATTCATTTCCATTTTCCTCAGAAGTACTGACTGCAAAACTTATGGAAACATATCCACATAACTTCCTTCATGATTCTAAGTTGTATGAAACCTGCATCATTGCTCTGCACATCAAGATAAAAAAATTGGTTTCTCAGAGCGTTGAATGCTTTAACATTAAAAGCAGTATACATTTCAACTTTACTCCAATCTACTGACTGCAAACTTTATGGAAACATCCGAACTTAACTTCCCACATGATACTGAGTTCATTGAAACCTTTTCCATAACTCTGCTCCACAAGACAAAAAAGTTGTTATCTCACTGCATAGAATGCATTTACATTGAAAGTGTAATCATTTCCATTTTAGTCACAAGTACTGACTGCAATACTTATGGAAACATATCCACATAACTTCCCACATGATTCTGAGTTGTTTGAAACCTGCATCATTGCTGTCCACATCAAGATAAATAAGTGGCTTTCTCAGCACGTTGAATGCTTTCACATTAAAAGCAGTATACATTTCAATTTTACTCCTACCTACTGACTTCAAACATTATGGAAACATGATAACTTAACTTCCCACATGATACTGAGTTTATTGAAACCATTTCCTTGACTCTGCTCAACAAGACAAAAAAGTTGTTATCTCAGAGCATACAAAGCATTTACATTGAAAGTGTATTCATTTCCATTTTACTCACAAGTACTGACTGCAAAACTTATGGAAATATATCCAAATAACTTCCTTCATGATTCTAAGTTGTATGAAACCTGCATCGTTGCTCTGCACATCAAGATAAAAAAGTTGATTTCTCAGTGCGTTGAATGCTTTGACATTAAAAGCAGTATACATTTCAACTTTACTCCAATCTACTGACTGCAAACTTTATGGAAACATCCTAACTTAACTTCCCACATGATACTGAGTTCATTCAAACCTTTTCCATGATTCTGCTCAACAAGATAAAAAAGTTGTTGTCAGTGCATACAATGCTTTGACATTCCATGTGAATACATTTCAATTTTACACAGAAGTACTGACTGCACACCATATGGAAACATATCCACATAACTTCCATCATGATTCTAAGTTGTATGAAACCTGCATGATTGCTCTGCACATCAAGATAAAAAAGTGGATGTCTCAGTGCGTTGAATGCTTTCACATTAAAAGCAGAATAAATTTCAAATTTACTCCAATCTACTGACTGCAAACTTTATGGAAACATCCAAACTGAACTTCCCACATGATACTGAGTTCATTCAAACCTTTTCAATGATTTTGCTCAGCAAGATAAAAAAGTTGTTGTCAGTACATACAATGCTTTGACATTCCATGTGAATACATTTCAATTTTACTCAGAAGTACTGACTGCAAACCTTATGGAAAGATACCTACATAACGTCCTTCATGATTCTCAGTTGTTTGAAATCTGCATGATTGCTCTGCGCATCAAGATAAAAAAGTTGATTTCTCAGTGCATTGAAAGCTTTGATATTAAAAGCAGTATACATTTCAATTTTACTCCAAACAACTGACTACAAACTTAATGGAAACATCCTAAAGTACCTTCCCACATGATACTGACATCATTGAAACCTTTTCCATGACTGTGCTCAACAAGATAAAAAAGTTGATTGCTCAGTGCTTTGAAAGCTTTGACATTAAAAGCAGTATACATATCAATTTTACTCCAAAGTAGTGACGGCAAACTTTATGGAAACATCCTAACGTAACTTCCCACATGATACTGACTTCATTGAAACCTTTTCCATGACTCTGCTCAACAAGAGAAAAAAGTTGTTATCTCAGTGCATAGAATGCATTTACATTGAAAGTCTATTCATTTCCATTTTACTCACAAGTACTGACTGCAAAACTTATGGAAACATATCCACATAACTTCCCACATGATTCTGAGTTGTTTGAAACCTGCATCATTGCTGTCCACATCAAGATAAATAAGTGGCTTTCTCAGCACGTTGAATGCTTTCACATTAAAAGCAGTATACATTTCAATTTTACTCCTACCTACTGACTTCAAACATTATGGAAACATGATAACTTAACTTCCCACATGATACTGAGTTCATTGAAACCATTTCCTTGACTCTGCTCAACAAGACAAAAAAGTTGTTATCTCAGAGCATACAAAGCATTTACATTGAAAGTGTATTCATTTCCATTTTACTCACAAGTACTGACTGCAAAACTTATGGAAATATATCCAAATAACTTCCTTCATGATTCTAAGTTGTATGAAACCTGCATCATTGCTCTGCACATCAAGATAAAAAAGTTGATTTCTCAGTGCGTTGAATGCTTTGACATTAAAAGCAGTATACATTTCAACTTTACTCCAATCTACTGACTGCAAACTTTATGGAAACATCCTTACTTAACTTCCCACATGATACTGAGTTCATTCAAACCTTTTCCATGATTCTGCTCAACAAGATAAAAAAAGTTGCTATCTCAGTGCATAGAATGCCTTTACATTGAAATTGTTATCATTTCCATTTTGCTCACGAGTACTGACTGCAAACCTGATGGAAACATATCCACATAACTTCCCACATGATTCTGATTTGTTTGAAACCTGCATCATTGCTGTACACATCAAGATAAAAAACTGGCTTTCTCAGCGCGTTGAATGCTTTGACATTAAAAGCAGTATACATTTCAACTTTACTCCAATCTACTGACTGCAAACTTTATGGAAACATCCTAACTTAACTTCGCACATGATACTGAGTTCATTCAAACCTTTTCCATGATTCTGCTCAACAAGGTAAAAAAGTTGTTCTCAGTGCATGCAATGCATTTACATTGAAAGTGTATTCATTTCCATTTTCCTCAAAAGTACTGACTGCAAACGTTATGGAAACATATCCACATAACTTCCTTCATGATTCTAAGTTGTATGAAACCTGCATCATTGCTCTGAACATCAAGATAAAAAAGTTGGTTTCTCAGAGCATTGAATGCTTCACATTAAAAGCAGTATACATTTCAACTTTATTCCAATCTACTGACTGCAAACTTTATGGAAACATCCTAACTTAACTTCCCACATGATACTGAGTTCATTCAAACCTTTTCCATGATTCTGCTCAACAAGATAAAAAAGTTGTTGTCAGTGCATACAATCCTTTGACATTCCATGTGAATACATTTCAATTTTACACAGAAGTACTGACTGCACACCATATGGAAACATATCCACATAACTTCCATCATGATTCTAAGTTGTATGAAACCAGCATGATTGCTCTGCACATCAAGATAAAAAAGTGGATGTCTCAGTGCGTTGAATGCTTTCACATTAAAAGCAGAATAAATTTCAAATTTACTCCAATCTACTGACTGCAAACTTTATGGAAACATCCAAACTGAACTTCCCACATGATACTGAGTTCATTCAAACCTTTTCCATGATTTTGCTCAACAAGATAAAAAAGTTGTTGTCAGTACATACAATGCTTTGACATTCCATGTGAATACATTTCAATTTTACTCAGAAGTACTGACTGCAAACCTTATGGAAAGATACCTACATAACGTCCTTCATGATTCTCAGTTGTTTGAAATCTGCATGATTGCTCTGCGCATCAAGATAAAAAAGTTGATTTCTCAGTGCATTGAAAGCTTTGATATTAAAAGCAGTATACATTTCAATTTTACTCCAAACAACTGACTACAAACTTAATGGAAACATCCTAAAGTACCTTCCCACATGATACTGACATCATTGAAACCTTTTCCATGACTGTGCTCAACAAGATAAAAAAGTTGATTGCTCAGTGCTTTGAAAGCTTTGACATTAAAAGCAGTATACATATCAATTTTACTCCAAAGTAGTGACGGCAAACTTTATGGAAACATCCTAACGTAACTTCCCACATGATACTGACTTCATTGAAACCTTTTCCATGACTCTGCTCAACAAGAGAAAAAAGTTGTTATCTCAGTGCAAAGAATGCATTTACATTGAAAGTCTATTCATTTCCATTTTACTCACAAGTACTGACTGCAAACCTTATGGAAACATATCCACATTACTTCCCACATGATTCTGAGTTGTTTGAAACCTGCATCATTGCTGTGCACATCAAGATAAAAAAGTGGATTTCTCAGTGCTTTGAATGCCTTCACAATAAAAGCAGGATACATTTCAATTTTACTCCACCCTACTGACTTCAAACTTTATGGAAACATCCAAACTTAACTTACGACATGATAGAAAGTTGATTGAAACCTTTTCCATCACTGTGCTCGACAAGTTAAAAAAATTGTTAACTCAGTGCATACCATGCTTTGACATTCCATGTGAATATATTTCCATTTTACTCAGAAGTCCTGACTGAAAACATTATGGAAACATATCCACATAACTTCCCACATGATTCTGAGTTGTTTGAAACCTGCATCATTGTTGTACACAGCAAGATAAAAAGGAGGACTTCTCAGTGCGTTTAATGCTTTGACATTAAAAGCAGTATACATTTCAACTTCAATCCAATCTACTGACTGCAAACTTTATGGAAACATCCTAACTTAACTTCCCACATGATAATCAGTTGACTGAAACCATTTTCATGACTATGCTCAGCAAGATACATAAGTTGTTATCTCAGAGCCTACAATGCATTTACATTGAAAGTGTATTCATTTCCATTTTACTCACAAGTACTGACTGCAAACCTAATGGAAAGATATCCACATAACTTCCCACATGATTCTGAGTTGTTTGAAACCTGCATCGTTGCTGTACACAGCAAGATTAAAAAGTGGACTTCTCAGTGCGTTGAATGCTTTGACATTAAAAGCAGTATAGATTTCAATTTTACTCCAACCTACAAACTTCAAACTTTATGGAAATATGATAACGTAACTTCCCACATGATACTGAGTTCATTGAAACCATTTCCATGATTCTGCTCAACAAGATAAAAAAGTTTTTCTCAGTGCATGCAATGCATTTACATTGAAAGTGTATTCATTTCCATTTTACTCACAAGAACTGACTGCAAAACTTATGGAAACATATCCACATAACTTTCCACATGATTCTGAGTTGTTTGAAACCTGCATCATTGCTGTACACAGCAAGATAAAAAAGAGGACTTCTCAGTGCGTTGAATGCTTTGACATTAAAAGCAGTATACATTTCAAATTTACTCCAACCTACTGAGTTCAAACTTTATGGAAACATCCAAACTGAACTTCCCACATGATACTGAGTTCATTCAAACCTTTTCCATGATTTTGCTCAACAAGATAAAAAAGTTGTTGTCAGTACATACAATGCTTTGACATTCCATGTGAATACATTTCAATTTTACTCAGAAGTACTGACTGCAAAACTTATGGAAACATATCCACATAACTTCCCACATGATTCTGAGTTGTTTGAAACCTGCATCATTGCTGTGCACATCAAGATAAAAAAGTGGCTTTCTCAGCACGTTGAATGCTTTCACATTAAAAGCAGTATACATTTCAATTTTACTCCTTCCTACTGACTTCAAACTTTATGGAAAATGATAACTTAACTTCCCACATGATACTGAGTTCATTGAAACCATTTCCTTGACTCTGCTCAACAAGATAAAAAAGTTGTTATCTCAGAGCCTGCAATGCATTTACATTGAAAGTGTATTCATTTCCATTTTACTCACAAGTACTGACTGCAAACCTTATGGAAACATATCCACATAACTTCCCACATGATTCTGAGTTGTTTGAAACCTGCATCATTGCTGTGCACATCAAGATAAAAAAGTGGCTTTCTCAGCACGTTGAATGCTATCACATTAAAAGCAGTATACATTTCAATTTTACTCCTTCCTACTGACTTCAAACTTTATGGAAACATGATAACCAAACTTCCCAGATGATACTGAGTTCATTGAAACCATTTCCTTGACTCTGCTCAACAAGACAAAAAAGTTGTTATCTCAGAGCATACAGTGCATTTACATTGAAAGTGTATTCATTTCCATTTTACTCACAAGTACTGACTGCAAAACTTATGGAAACATATCCACATAACTTCCTTCATGATTCTCAGTTGTTTGAAACCTGCATGATTCTGCACATCAAGATAAAAAAGTTGATTTCTCAGTGCGTTGTATGCTTTGACATTAAAAGCACTATACATTTCAACTTTACTCCAGTATACTGACTGCAAACTTTATGGAAACATCCTAACTTAACTTCCCACATTATACTGAGTTCATTCAAACCTTTTCCATGATTCTGCTCAACAAGATAAAAAGTTGTTGTCAGTCCATACAATGCTTTGACATTCCATGTGAATACATTTCAATTTTACTCAGAAGTACTGACTGCAAACCTTATGGAAACATATCCACACAACTTCCTTCATGATTCTAAGTTGTATGAAACCTGCATCATTCCTCTGCACATCAAGATAAAAAAAGTTGATTTCTCAGTGCGTTGAATGCTTTGACTTTAAAAGCAGAATACATTTCAACTTTATTCCAGTCTACTGACTGCAAACTTTATGGAAACATCCTAACTTAACTTCCCACATGATACTGAGTTCATTCAAACCTTTTGCATGATTCTGCTCAACAAGATAAAAAAGTTGTTATCTCAGTGCATAGAATGCATTTACATTGAAAGTGTAATCATTTCCATTTTACTCACAAGTACTGACTGCAAACCTGATGGAAACATATACACATAACTTCCCGCATGATTCTGAATTGTTTGAAACCTGCATCATTGCTGTGCACATCAAGATAAAAAACTGGCTTTCTCAGCGTGTTGAATGCTTTGACATTAAAAGCAGTATACATTTCAAGTTTACTCCAATCTATTGACTTCAAACTTTATGGATACATCCTCACATAACTTCCCACATGATACTGAGTTCATTCAAATCTTTTCCATGATTCTGCTCAACAAGATAAAAAAGTTGTGATCTCAGTGCATAGTATGCATTTACATTGAAAGTGTAATCATTTCCATTTTACTCAGAAGTACTGACTGCAAAACTTATGGAAACATATCCACATAACTTCCTTCATGACTCTAAGTTGTATGAAACCTGCATCATTGCTCTGCACATCAAGATAAAAAAGTTGGTTTCTCAGTGCGTTGAATGCTTTGAGATTAAAAGCAGTATACATTTCAATTATACTCCAACCTACTGACTTCAAACTTTATGGAAACATCCTCACTTAACTTCCCACATGATACTGAGTTCATTCAAACATTTTCCATGATTCTCTTCAACAAGATAAAAAAGTTGTTATCTCAGAGCCTACAATGCATTTACATTGAAAGTGTATTCATTTCCATTTTACTCACAAGTATTGACTGCAAACCTTATGGAAACATATCCACATAACATCCCACATGATTCTGAGTTGTTTGAAACCTGCATCATTGCTGTACACAGCAAGATAAAAAAGAGGATTTCTCAGTGCGTAGAATGCTTTGACATTAAAAGCAGTATACATTTCAATTTTACTCCAACCAACTGACTTCAAAATTTATGGAAACATCCTCACATAACTTCCCACATGATACTGAGTTCATTCAAACCTTTTCCATGATTCTGCTCAACAAGATAAAAAAGTTGTTATCTCAGTGCATAGAATGCATTTACATTGAAAGTGTATTCATTTCCATTTTCCTCAGAAGTACTGACTGCAAACCTTATGGAAACATATCCACATAACCTCCTTCATGATTCTAAGTTGTATGAAACCTGCATCATTAATCTGCACATCAAGATAAAAAAGTTGGTTTCTCAGAGCGTTGATTGCTTTCACAATAAAAGCAGTATACATTTCAATTTTACTCCTACCTACTGACTTCAAACTTTATGGAAACATCCTCACTTAACTTCCCACATGATACTGAGTTCATTGAAACCATTTCCTTGACTCTGCTCAACAAGACAAAAAAGTTGTTATCTCAGAGCATAGAATGCATTTACATTGAAAGTGTATTCATTTCCATTTTACTCAGAAGTACTGACTGCAAAACTTATGGAAACATATCCACATAACTTCCCACATGATTCTGAGTTGTTTGAAACCTGCATCATTGCTGTACACAGCAAGATAAAAATGAGGACTTCTCAGTGCGTTGAATACTTTGACATTCAAAGCAGTATACATTTCAATTTTACTCCAACCTACTGACTTTAAACTTTATGGAAACATCCTCACTTAACTTCCCACATGATACTAAGTTCATTCAAACCTTTTCCATGATTCTCTTCAACAAGATAAAAAAGTTGTGATCTCAGTGCATAGAATGCATTTACATTGAAAGTGTAATCATTTCCATTTTACTCAGAAGTACCGACTGCAAAACTTATGGAAACATATCCACATAACTTCCTTCATGACTCTAAGTTGTATGAAACCTGCATCATTGCTCTGCACATCAAGATAAAAAAGTTAGTTTCTCAGTGCGTTGAATGCTTTGAGATTAAAAGCAGTATACATTTCAATTATACTCCAACCTACTGACTTCAAACTTTATGGAAACATCCTCACTCAACTTCCCACATGATACTGAGTTCATTCAAACATTTTCCATGATTCTCTTCAACAAGATAAAAAAGTTGTTATCTCAGAGCCTACAATGCATTTACATTGAAAGTGTATTCATTTCCATTTTACTCACAAGTACTGACTGCAAAACTTATGGAAACATATCCACATAACTTCCCACATCATTCTGAGTTGTTTGAAACCTGCATTATTGCTGTACACAGCAAGATAAAAAAGAGGACTTCTCAGTGCGTTGAATACTTTGACATTCAAAGCAGTATACATTTCAATTTTAATCCAACCTACTGACTTTAAACTTTATGAAAACATCCTCACTTAACTTCCCACATGATACTTAGTTCATTCAAACCTTTTCCATGATTCTCTTCAACAGGATAAAAAAGTTGTTATCTCAGAGCCTACAATGCATTTACAATGAAAGTGTATTCATTTCCATTTTGCTCACAAGTATTGACTGCAAACCTTATGGAAACATATCCACATAACTTCCCACATGATTCTGAGTTGTTTGAAACCTGCATCATTGCTGTACACAGCAAGATAAAAAAGAGGATTCCTCAGTGCGTTGAATGCTTTGACATTAAAAGCAGTATACATTTCAATTTTACTCCAACCTACTGACTTCAAACTTCATGGAAACATCCTCACATAACTTCCCACATGATACTGAGTTCATTCAAACCTTTTCCATGATTCTGCTCAGCAAGATAAAAAAGTTGTTATCTCAGTCCATAGAATGCATTTCCATTGAAAGTGTAATCATTTCCATTTTACTCACAAGTACTGACTGCAAAACTTATGGAAACATATCCACATAACTTCCTTCATGATTCTCAGTTGTTTGAAACCTGCATGATTGTTCTGCAAATCAAGATAAAAAAGTTGATTTCTCAGTGCGTTGTATGCTTTGACATTAAAAGCACTATATATTTCAACTTTACTCCAGTCTACTGACTGCAAACTTTATGGAAACATCCTAACTTAACTTCCCACATTATACTGAGTTCATTCAAACCTTTTCCATGATTCTGCTCAACAAGATAAAAAGTTGTTCTCAGTGCATGCAATGCATTTACATTGAAAGTGTATTCATTTCCATTTTGCTCAGAAGTACTGACTGCAAACCTGATGGAAACATCTCCACATAACTTCCTTCATGATTCTAAATTGTATGAAACCTGTATCATTGCTCTGCACATCAAGATAAAAAAGTTGGTTTCTCAGAGCGTTGAACGCTTTGACATTAAAAGCAGTATACATTTCAACTTTACTCCAATCTACTGACTGCAAACTTTATGGAAACATCCTAACTTAACTTCCCACATGATACTGAATTCATTGAAGCCTTTTCCATAACTCTGCTCAACAAGACAAAAAAGTTGTTATCTCAGTGCATCGAATGCATTTACATTGAAAGTGTATTCATTTCCATTTTACTCACAAGTATTGACTGCAAACCTCATGGAAACATATCCACATAACCTCCTTCATGATTCTAAGTTGTATGAATCCTGCATCATTAATCTGCACATCAAGATAAAAAAGTTGGTTTCTCAGAGCGTTGATTGCTTTCACAATAAAAGCAGTATACATTTCAATTTTACTCCTACCTACTGACTTCAAACTTTATGGAAACATGATAACTTAACTTCCCACATGATACTGAGTTCATTGAAACCATTTCCTTGACTCTGCTCAACAAGACAAAAAAGTTGTTATCTCAGCGCATAGAATGCATTTACATTGAAAGTGTATTCATTTCCATTTTACTCAGAAGTACTGACTGCAAAACTTATGGAAACATATCCACATAACTTCCTACATGATTCTGAGTTGTTTGAAACCTGCATCATTGCTGTACACAGCAAGATAAAAAAGAGGACTTCTCAGTGTGTTGAATACTTTGACATTCAAAGCAGTATACATTTCAATTTTACTCCAACCTACTGACTTTAAACTTTATGGAAACATCCTCACTTAACTTCCCACATGATACTGAGTTCATTCAAACCTTTTCCATGATTCTCTTCAACAAGATAAAAAAGTTGTTATCTCAGAGCCTACAATGCCTTTACAATGAAAGTGTATTCATTTCCATTTTGCTCACAAGTATTGACTGCAAACCTTATGGAAACATATCCACATAACTTCCCACATGATTCTGAGTTGTATGAAACCTGCATCATTGCTGTACACAGCAAGATAAAAAAGGGGATTTCTCAGTGCGTTGAATGCTTTGACATTAAAAGCAGTATACATTTCAATTTTACTCCAACCTACTGACTTCAAACTTCATGGAAACATCCTCACATAACTTCCCACATGATACTGAGTTCAATCAAACCTTTTCCATGATTCTGCTCAACAAGATAAAAAAGTTGTGATCTCAGTGCATACAATGCATTTACATTGAAAGTGTAATCATTTCCATTTTACTCAGAAGTACTGACTGCAAAACTTATGGAAACATATCCACATAACTTCCTTCATGACTCTTAGTTGTATGAAACCTGCATCATTGCTCTGCACATCAAAATAAAAAAGTTGGTTTCTCAGTGCGTTGAATGCTTTCAGATTAAAAGCAGTATACATTTCAATTATACTCCAACCTACTGACTTCAAACTTTATGCAAACATCCTCACTTAACTTCCCACATGATACTGAGTTCATTCAAACATTTTCCATGATTCTCTTCAACAAGATAAAAAAGTTGTTATCTCAGAGCCTACAATGCATTTACATTGAAAGTGTACTCATTTCCATTTTACTCACAAGTATTGACTGCAAACCTTATGGAAACATATCCACATAACATCCCACATGATTCTGAGTTGTTTGAAACCTGCATCATTGCTGTACACAGCAAGATAAAAAAGAGGATTTCTCAGTGCGTTGAATGCTTTGACATTAAAAGCAGTATACATTTCAATTTTACTCCAACCTACTTACTTCAAAATTTATGGAAACATCCTCACATAACTTCCCACATGATACTGAGTTCATTCAAACCTTTTCCATGATTCTGCTCAACAAGATAAAAAAGTTGTTATCTCAGTGCATAGAATGCATTTACATTGAAAGTGTATTCATTTCCATTTTCCTCAGAAGTACTGACTGCAAACCTTATGGAAACATATCCACATAACCTCCTTCATGATTCTAAGTTGTATGAAACCTGCATCATTAATCTGCACATCAAGATAAAAAAGTTGTTTTCTCAGAGCGTTGATTGCTTTCACAATAAAAGCAGTATACATTTCAATTTTACTCCAACCTACTGACTTCAAACTTTATGGAAACATCCTCACTTAACTTCCCACATGATACTGAGTTCATTCAAACCTTTTCCATGATTCTCTTCAACAAGATAAAAAAGTTGTTATCTCAGAGCCTACAATGCATTTACAATGAAAGTGTATTCATTTCCATTTTGCTCACAAGTATTGACTGCAAACCTTATGGAAACATATCCACATAAATTCCCACATGATTCTGAGTTGTTTGAAACCTGCATCATTGCTGTACACAGCAAGATAAAAAAGAGGATTTCTCAGTGCGTTGAATGCTTTGACATTAAAAGCAGTATACATTTCAATTTTACTCCAACCTACTGACTTCAAACTTCATGGAAACATCCTCACATAACCTCCCACATGATACTGAGTTCATTCAAACCTTTTCCATGATTCTGCTCAGCAAGATAAAAAAGTTGTTATCTCAGTGCATAGAATGCATTTCCATTGAAAGTGTAATCATTTCCATTTTACTCACAAGTACTGACTGCAAAACTTATGGAAACATGTCCACATAACTTCCTTCATGATTCTCAGTTGTTTGAAACCTGCATGATTGTTCTGCAAATGAAGATAAAAAAGTTGATTTGTCAGTGCGTTGTATGCTTTGACATTAAAAGCACTATATATTTCAGCTTTACTCCAGTCTACTGACTGCAAACTTTATGGAAACATCCTAACTTAACTTCCCACATTATACTGAGTTCATTCAAACCTTTTCCATAATTCTGCTCAACAAGATAAAAAGTTGTTCTCAGTGCATGCAATGCATTTACATTGAAAGTGTATTCATTTCCATTTTGCTCAGAAGTACTGACTGCAAACCTGATGGAAACATCTCCACATAACTTCCTTCATGATTCTAAGTTGTATGAAACCTGCATCATTGCTCTGCACATCAAGATAAAAAAGTTGGTTTCTCAGAGCGTTGAACGCTTTGACATTAAAAGCAGTATAGATTTCAATTTACTCCAATCGACTGACTGCAAACTTTATGGAAACATCCTAACTTAACTTCCCACATGATACTGAGTTCATTGAAACCTTTTCCATAACTCTGCTCAACAAGACAAAAAAGTTGTTATCTCAGTGCATCGAATGCATTTACATTGAAAGTGTAATCATTTCCATTTTACTCACAAGTACTGACTGCAAAACTTATGGCAACATATCCACATAACTTCCCACATGATTCTGAGTTGTTTGAAACCTGCATCATTGCTGTACACAGCAAGATAAAAAAGAGGACTTCTCAGTGCGTTGAATGCTTTGACATTAAAAGCAGTATACATTTCAATATTACTCCAACCTACTGACTTCAAACTTTTTGGATACATCCTCACATAACTTCCCACATGATACTGAGTTCATACAAACCTTTTCCATGATTCTGCTCAACAAGATAAAAAAGTTGTGATCTCAGTGCATAGAATGCATTTACATTGAAAGTGTAATCATTTCCATTTTACTCAGAAGTACTGACTGCAAAACTTATGGAAACATATCCACATAACTTCCTTCATGACTCTAAGTTGTATGAAACCTGCATCATTGCTCTGCACATCAAGATAAAAAAGTTGGTTTCTCAGTGCGTTGAATGCTTTGAGATTAAAAGCAGTATACATTTCAATTATACTCCAACCTACTGACTTCAAACTTTATGGAAACATCCTCACTTAACTTCCCATATGATACTGAGTTCATTCAAACATTTTCCATGATTCTCTTCAACAAGATAAAAAAGTTGTTATCTCAGAGCCTACAATGCATTTACATTGAAAGTGTATTCATTTCCATTCTACTCACAAGTATTGACTGCAAACCTTATGGAAACATATCCACATAACATCCCACATGATTCTGAGTTGTTTGAAACCTGCATCATTGCTGTACACAGCAAGATAAAAAAGAGGATTTCTCAGTGCGTTGAATGCTTTGACATTAAAAGCAGTATACATTTCAATTTTACTCCAACCTACTGACTTTAAACTTTATGAAAACATCCTCACTTAACTTCCCACATGATACTTAGTTCATTCAAACCTTTTCCATGATTCTCTTCAACAAGATAAAAAAGTTGTTATCTCAGAGCCTACAATGCATTTACAATGAAAGTGTATTCATTTCCATTTTGCTCACAAGTATTGACTGCAAACCTTATGGAAACATATCCACATAACTTCCCACATGATTCTGAGTTGTTTGAAACCTGCATCATTGCTGTACACAGCAAGATAAAAAAGAGGATTTCTCAGTGCGTTGAATGCTTTGACATTAAAAGCAGTATACATTTCAATTTTACTCCAACCTACTGACTTCAAACTTCATGGAAACATCCTCACATAACTTCCCACATGATACTGAGTTCATTCAAACCTTTTCCATGATTCTGCTCAGCAAGATAAAAAAGTTGTTATCTCAGTCCATAGAATGCATTTCCATTGAAAGTGTAATCATTTCCATTTTACTCACAAGTACTGACTGCAAAACTTATGGAAACATATCCACATAACTTCCTTCATGATTCTCAGTTGTTTGAAACCTGCATGATTGTTCTGCAAATCAAGATAAAAAAGTTGATTTCTCAGTGCGTTGTATGCTTTGACATTAAAAGCACTATATATTTCAACTTTACTCCAGTCTACTGACTGCAAACTTTATGGAAACATCCTAACTTAACTTCCCACATTATACTGAGTTCATTCAAACCTTTTCCATGATTCTGCTCAACAAGATAAAAAGTTGTTCTCAGTGCATGCAATGCATTTACATTGAAAGTGTATTCATTTCCATTTTGCTCAGAAGTACTGACTGCAACCTGATGGAAACATCTCCACATAACTTCCTTCATGATTCTAAGTTGTATGAAACCTGTATCATTGCTCTGCACATCAAGATAAAAAAGTTGGTTTCTCAAAGCGTTGAACGCTTTGACATTAAAAGCAGTATACATTTCAACTTTACTCCAATCTACTGACTGCAAACTTTATGGAAACATCCTAACTTAACTTCCCACATGATACTGAGTTCATTGAAGCCTTTTCCATAACTCTGCTCAACAGGACAAAAAAGTTGTTATCTCAGTGCATCGAATGCATTTACATTGAAAGTGTAATCATTTCCATTTTACTCAGAAGTACTGACTGCAAAACTTATGAAAACATATCCACATAACTTCCTTCATGACTCTAAGTTGTATGAAACCTGCATCATTGCTCTGCACATCAAGATAAAAAAGTTGGTTTCTCAGTGCGTTGAATGCTTTGAGATTAAAAGCAGTATACATTTCAATTATACTCCAACCTACTGACTTCAAACTTTATGGAAACATCCTCACTTAACTTCCCACATGATACTGAGTTCATTCAAACATTTTCCATGATTCTCTTCAACAAGATAAAAAAGTTGTTATCTCAGAGCCTACAATGCATTTACATTGAAAGTGTATTCATTTCCATTTTACTCACAAGTATTGACTGCAAACCTTATGGAAACATATCCACATAACATCCCACATGATTCTGAGTTGTTTGAAACCTGCATCATTGCTGTACACAGCAAGATAAAAAAGAGGATTTCTCAGTGCGTTGAATGCTTTGACATTAAAAGCAGTATACATTTCAATTTTACTCCAACCTACTGACTTCAAAATTTATGGAAACATCCTCACATAACTTCCCACATGATAGTGAGTTCATTCAAACCTTTTCCATGATTCTGCTCAACAAGATAAAAAAGTTGTTATCTCAGTGCATAGAATGCATTTACATTGAAAGTGTATTCATTTCCATTTTCCTCAGAAGTACTGACTGCAAACCTTATGGAAACATATCCACATAACCTCCTTCATGATTCTAAGTTGTATGAATCCTGCATCATTAATCTGCACATCAAGATAAAAAAGTTGGTTTCTCAGAGCGTTGATTGCTTTCACAATAAAAGCAGTATACATTTCAATTTTACTCCTACCTACTGACTTCAAACTTTATGGAAACATGATAACTTAACTTCCCACATGATACTGAGTTCATTGAAACCATTTCCTTGACTCTGCTCAACAAGACAAAAAAGTTGTTCTCTCAGAGCATAGAATGCATTTACATTGAAAGTGTATTCATTTCCATTTTACTCAGAAGTACTGACTGCAAAACTTATGGAAACATATCCACATAACTTCCTACATGATTCTGAGTTGTTTGAAACCTGCATCATTGCTGTACACAGCAAGATAAAAAAGAGGACTTCTCAGTGTGTTGAATACTTTGACATTCAAAGCAGTATACATTTCAATTTTACTCCAACCTACTGACTTTAAACTTTATGGAAACATCCTCACTTAACTTCCCACATGATACTGAGTTCATTCAAACCTTTTCCATGATTCTCTTCAACAAGATAAAAAAGTTGTTATCTCAGAGCCTACAATGCATTTACAATGAAAGTGTATTCATTTCCATTTTGCTCACAAGTATTGACTGCAAACCTTATGGAAACATATCCACATAACTTCCCACATGATTCTGAGTTGTTTGAAACCTGCATCATTGCTGTACACAGCAAGATAAAAAAGAGGATTTCTCAGTGCGTTGAATGCTTTGACATTAAAAGCAGTATACATTTCAATTTTACTCCAACCTACTGACTTCAAACTTCATGGAAACATCCTCACTTAACTTCTCACATGATACTGAGTTCATTCAAACCTTTTCCATGAATCTGCTCAACAAGATAAAAAAGCTTGTTATCTCAGAGCCTACAATGCATTTACATTGAAAGTGTATTCATTTCCATTTTACTCACAAGTATTGACTGCAAACCTTATGGAAACATATCCACATAACATCCCACATGATTCTGAGTTGTTTGAAACCTGCATCATTGCTGTACACAGCAAGATAAAAAAGAGGATTTCTCAGTGCGTTGAATGCTTTGACATTAAAAGCAGTATACATTTCAATTTTACTCCAACCTACTGACTTCAAAATTTATGGAATCATCCTCACATAACTTCCCACATGATACTGAGTTCATTCAAACCTTTTCCATGATTCTGCTCAATAAGATAAAAAAGTTGTTATCTCAGTGCATAGAATGCATTTACATTGAAAGTGTATTCATTTCCATTTTCCTCAGAAGTACTGACTGCAAACCTTATGGAAACATATCCACATAACCTCCTTCATGATTCTAAGTTGTATGAAACCTGCATCATTAATCTGCACATCAAGATAAAAAAGTTGTTTTCTCAGAGCGTTGATTGCTTTCACAATAAAAGCAGTATACATTTCAATTTTACTCCTACCTACTGACTTCAAACTTTATGGAAACATGATAACTTAACTTCCCACATGATACTGAGTTCATTGAAACCATTTCCTTGACTCTGCTCAACAAGACAAAAAAGTTGTTATCTCAGAGCATAGAATGCATTTACATTGAAAGTGTATTCATTTCCATTTTGCTCACAAGTATTGACTGCAAACCTTATGGAAACATATCCACATAACTTCCCACATGATTCTGAGTTGTTTGAAACCTGCATCATTGCTGTACACAGCAAGATAAAAAAGAGGATTTCTCAGTGCGTTGAATGCTTTGACATTAAAAGCAGTATACATTTCAATTTTACTCCAACCTACTGACTTCAAACTTCATGGAAACATCCTCACATAACTTCCCACATGATACTGAGTTCATTCAAACCTTTTCCATGATTCTGCTCAGCAAGATAAAAAAGTTGTTATCTCAGTGCATAGAATGCATTTCCATTGAAAGTGTAATCATTTCCATTTTACTCACAAGTACTGACTGCAAAACTTATGGAAACATCTCCACATAACTTCCTTCATGATTCTAAGTTGTATGAAACCTGCATCATTGCTCTGCACATCAAGATAAAAAAGTTGTTTTCTCAGAGCGTTGATTGCTTTCACAATAAAAGCAGTATACATTTCAATTTTACTCCTACCTACTGACTTCAAACTTTATGGAAACATGATAACTTAACTTCCCACATGATACTGAGTTCATTGAAACCATTTCCTTGACTCTGCTCAACAAGACAAAAAAGTTGTTATCTCAGAGCATAGAATGCATTTACATTGAAAGTGTATTCATTTCCATTTTGCTCACAAGTATTGACTGCAAACCTTATGGAAACATATCCACATAACTTCCCACATGATTCTGAGTTGTTTGAAACCTGCATCATTGCTGTACACAGCAAGATAAAAAAGAGGATTTCTCAGTGCGTTGAATGCTTTGACATTAAAAGCAGTATACATTTCAATTTTACTCCAACCTACTGACTTCAAACTTCATGGAAACATCCTCACATAACTTCCCACATGATACTGAGTTCATTCAAACCTTTTCCATGATTCTGCTCAGCAAGATAAAAAAGTTGTTATCTCAGTGCATAGAATGCATTTCCATTGAAAGTGTAATCATTTCCATTTTACTCACAAGTACTGACTGCAAAACTTATGGAAACATCTCCACATAACTTCCTTCATGATTCTAAGTTGTATGAAACCTGCATCATTGCTCTGCACATCAAGATAAAAAAGTTGGTTTCTCAGAGCGTTGAACGCTTTGACATTAAAAGCAGTATACGTTTCAACTTTACTCCAATCTACTGACTGCAAACTTTATGGAAACATCCTAACTTAACTTCCCACATGATACTGAGTTCATTGAAACCTCTTCCATAACTCTGCTCAACAAGACAAAAAAGTTGTTATCTCAGTGCATCGAATGCATTTACATTGAAAGTGTAATCATTTCCATTTTACTCACAAGTACTGACAGCAAAACTTATGGCAACATATCCACATAACTTCCCACACGATTCTGATTTGTTAGAAACCTGCATCATTGCTGTACACAGCAAGATAAAAAAGAGGACTTCTCAGTGCGTTGAATGCTTTGACATTAAAAGCAGTATACATTTCAATATTGCTCCAACCTACTGACTTCAAACTTTATGGAAACATCCTCACTTAACTTCTCACATGATACTGAGTTCATTCAAACCTTTTCCATGAATCTGCTCAACAAGATAAAAAAGCTTGTTATCTCAGAGCCTACAATGCATTTACATTGAAAGTGTATTCATTTCCATTTTACTCACAAGTATTGACTGCAAACCTTATGGAAACATATCCACATAACATCCCACATGATTCTGAGTTGTTTGAAACCTGCATCATTGCTGTACACAGCAAGATAAAAAAGAGGATTTCTCAGTGCGTTGAATGCTTTGACATTAAAAGCAGTATACATTTCAATTTTACTCCAACCTACTGACTTCAAAATTTATGGAATCATCCTCACATAACTTCCCACATGATACTGAGTTCATTCAAACCTTTTCCATGATTCTGCTCAATAAGATAAAAAAGTTATCTCAGTGCATAGAATGCATTTACATTGAAAGTGTATTCATTTCCATTTTCCTCAGAAGTACTGACTGCAAACCTTATGGAAACATATCCACATAACCTCCTTCATGATTCTAAGTTGTATGAAACCTGCATCATTAATCTGCACATCAAGATAAAAAAGTTGTTTTCTCAGAGCGTTGATTGCTTTCACAATAAAAGCAGTATACATTTCAATTTTACTCCTACCTACTGACTTCAAACTTTATGGAAACATGATAACTTAACTTCCCACATGATACTGAGTTCATTGAAACAATTTCCTTGACTCTGCTCAACAAGACAAAAAAGTTGTTATCTCAGAGCATAGAATGCATTTACATTGAAAGTGTATTCATTTCCATTTTACTCAGAAGTACTGACTGCAAAACTTATGGAAACATATCCACATAACTTCCTACATGATTCTGAGTTGTTTGAAACCTGCATCATTGCTGTACACAGCAAGATAAAAAAGAGGACTTCTCAGTGCGTTGAATACTTTGACATTCAAAGCAGTATACATTTCAATTTTACTCCAACCTACTGACTTTAAACTTTATGGAAACAGCCTCACTTAACTTCCCACATGATACTGAGTTCATTCAAACCTTTTCCATGATTCTCTTCAACAAGATAAAAAAGTTGTTATCTCAGAGCCTACAATGCATTTACAATGAAAGTGTATTCATTTCCATTTTGCTCACAAGTATTGACTGCAAACCTTATGGAAACATATCCACATAACTTCCCACATGATTCTGAGTTGTTTGAAACCTGCATCATTGCTGTACACAGCAAGATAAAAAAGAGGATTTCTCAGTGCGTTGAATGCTTTGACATTAAAAGCAGTATACATTTCAATTTTACTCCAACCTACTGACTTCAAACTTCATGGAAACATCCTCACATAACTTCCCACATGATACTGAGTTCATTCAAACCTTTTCCATGATTCTGCTCAGTAAGATAAAAAAGTTGTTATCTCAGTGCATAGAATGCATTTCCATTGAAAGTGTAATCATTTCCATTTTACTCACAAGTACTGACTGCAAAACTTATGGAAACATCTCCACATAACTTCCTTCATGATTCTAAGTTGTATGAAACCTGCATCATTGCTCTGCACATCAAGATAAAAAAGTTGGTTTCTCAGAGCGTTGAACGCTTTGACATTAAAAGCAGTATACGTTTCAACTTTACTCCAATCTACTGACTGCAAACCTTATGGAAAGATATCCACATACACTCCTTCATGATTCTCAGTTGTATGAATCCTGCATCATTAATCTGCACATCAAGAAAAAAAAGTTGGTTTCTCAGAGCGTTGAATGCTTTCACAATAAAAGCAGTATACATTTCAATTTTACTCCTACCTACTGACTTCAAACTTTATGGAAACATCCTCACTTAACTTCCCACATGATACTGAGTTTATTCAAGCCTTTTTCCATGATTCTGCTCAACAACATAAAAAGTTGTTGTCAGTGCATACAATGCTTTGACATTCCATGTGAATACATTTCAATTTTACTCAGAAGTACTGACTGCAAACCTTATGGAAACATATCCACATAACTTCCTTCATGATTGTAAGTTGTATGAAACCTGCATCATTGCTCTGCACATCAAGATAAATAAGTTGATTTCTCAGTGCGTTGAATGCTTTGACATTAAAAGCAGTATACATTTAAACTTTACTCCAATCTACTGACTGCAAACTTTATCGAAACATCCTAACTTAACTTCCCAGATGATAATGAGTTGACTGAAACCATTTTCATGACTATGCTCAGCAAGATACATAAGTTGTTATCTCAGAGCCTACAATGCATTTAGATTGAAAGTGTATTCATTTCCATTTTACTCACAAGTAATGACTGCAAACCTTATGGAAAAGCCGTACACATTTCAACTTTACTCCAATCTACTGACTGCAAACTTTATGGAAACATGATAACTTAACTTCCCACATCATACTGAGTTCATTGAAACCATTTCCTTGACTCTGCTCAACAAGACAAAAAAGTTGTTATCTCAGAGCATACAATGCATTTACATTGAAAGTGTATTCATTTACATTTTACTCACAAGTACTGACTGCAAAACTTATGGAAACATATCCACATAACTTTCCACATGATTCTCAGTTGTTTGAAACCTGCATCATTGCTGTACACAGCAAGATAAAAAAGAGCACTTCTCAGTGCGTTGAATGCTTTGACATTAAAAGCAGTATACATTTCAATTTTACTCCAACCTACTGACTTCAAACTTTATGGAAATATCCTCACTTAACTTCCCACATGATATTGACTTCATTCAAACCTTTTCCATGATTCTGCTCAACAAGATAAAAAAGTTGTTCTCACTGCATACAATACTTTGACATTCCATGTGAATACATTTCAATTTTACTCAGAAGTACTGACTGCAAACCTCATGGAAACATATCCACATAACTTCCTTCATCGTTCTCAGTTGTTTGAAACCTGCATGATTGCTCTGCACATCAAGATAAAAAAGTTCATTTCTCAGTGCATTGAAAGCTTTGACATTAAAAGCAGTATACATTTGAATTTTACTCCAATCTACTGACTGCAAACTTTATGGAAACATCCTCACGTAACTTCCCACATGATACTGAGTTCATTGAAACCTTTTCCATGACTCTGCTCAGCAAGAAAAAAAAGTTGTTATCTCAGAGCATACAATGCATTTACATTGAAAGTGTATTCATTTACATTTTACTCACCAGTACTGACTGCAAAACTTATGGAAACATATCCACATAACTTCCCACATGATTCTCAGTTGTTTGAAACCTGCATCATTGCTGTACACAGCAAGACAAAAAAGAGCACTTCTCAGTGCGTTGAATGCTTTGACATTAAAAGCAGCATACATTTCAATTTTACTCCAACCTACTGACTTCAAACTTTATGGAAATATCCTCACTTAACTTTCCACATGATATTGACTTCATTCAAACCTTTTCCATGATTCTGCTCAACAAGATAAAAAAGTTGTTCTCAGTGCATACAATGCTTTGACATTCCATGTGAATACATTTCAATTTTACTCAGAAGTACTGACTGCAAACCTTATGGAAACATATCCACATAACTTCTTTCATCGTTCTCAGTTGTTTGAAACCTGCATGATTGCTCTGCACATCAACATAAAAAAGTTCATTTCTCAGTGCATTGAAAGCTTTGACATTAAAAGCAGTATACATTTGAATTTTACTCCAACCTACTGACTTCAAACTTTATGGAAACATCCTAGCTTAATTTGCCACATGATACTGACTTCATTGAAACCTTTTCCATGACTCTGCTCAACAAGACAAAAAAGTTGTTATCTCAGAGCATACAAAGCATTTACATTGATAGTGTAATCATTTCCATTTAACTCACAAGTACTGACTGCAAACCTGATGGAAACATATCCACATGACTTCCCACATGATTCTGAGTTGTTTGAAACCTGCATCATTGCTGTACGCAGCAAGATAAAACAGAGGATTTCTCAGTGTGTTGAATGCTTTAACATTAAAAGCAGTATACATTTCAATTTTACTCCAACCTACTGACTTCAAACTTTATGGAAACATCCTCACTTAACTTCCCACATGATACTGAGTTCATTCAAACCTTTTCCATGATTCTGCTCAACAAGATAAAAAAGTTGTTCTCAGTGCATACAATGCTTTGACATTCCATGTGAATACATTTCAATTTTACTCAGAAGTACTGACTGCAAACCTTATGGAAACATATCCACATAACTTCCTTCATGATTCTCAGTTGTTTGAAACCTTCATGATTGCTCTGCACATCAAGATAAAAAAGTTCATTTCTCAGTGCATTGAAAGCTTTGACATTAAAAGCAGTATACATTTCAATTTTACTCCAAACTACTGAGTGCAAACTTTATGGAAACATCCAAACATAACTTCCCAGATGATACTGACTTCATTGAAACCTTTTCCATGATTCTGCTCAACAAAATAAAAAAGTTGTTCTCAGTGAATGCAATGCATTTACATTGAAAGTGTATTCATTTCCATTTTCCTCAGAAGAACTGACTGCAAACCTAATGGACACATATCCACATAACTTCCTTCATGATTCTAAGTTGTATGAAACCTGCATCATTGCTCTGCACATCAAGATAAAAAAGATGGTTTCTCAGAGCGTTGAATGCTTTGACATTAAAAGCAGTACACATTTCAACTTTACTCCAATCTACTGACTGCAAAATTTATGGAAACATCCTCACGTAACTTCCCACATGATACTGAGTTCATTCAAACCTTTTCCATGATTCTGCTCAACAAGATAAAAAATTTGTTATCTCAGTGCATAGAATGCATTTACATTGAAAGTGTAATCATTTCCATTTTACTCACAAGTACTGACTGCAAACCTTATGGAAACATATCCACATAACTTCCCACATGATTCTGAGTTGTTTGAAACCTGCATCATTGCTGTGCACATCAAGATAAAAGAGTGGCTTTCTCAGCACGATCAATGCTTTCACATTAAAAGCAGTAGACATTTCAATTTTACTCCTACCTACTGACTTCAAACTTTATGGAAACATGATATCTTAACTTCCCACATGATACTGAGTTCATTGAAACCATTTCCTTGACTCTGCTCAACAAGATAAAAATGTTGTTCTCAGAGCATACAATGCATTTATACTGAAAGTGCATTCATTTCTATTTTACTCACAAGTACTGACTGCTAAACTTATGGAAACATATCCACATAATTTCCCACATGATTCTGAGTTGTTTGAAACCTGCATCATTGCTGTACACAGCAAGATAAAAAAGAGGATTTCTCCGTGCGTTGAATGCTTTGACATTAAAAGCACTATACATTTCAATTTCACTCCAACCTACTGACTTCAAACTTTATGGAAACATCCTCACATAACTTCCCAGATGATACTGAGTTCATTCAAACCTTTTCCATGATTCTGCTCAACAAGATAAAAAAGTTGTTCTCAGTGAATACAATGCATTTACATTGAAAGTGTATTCATTTCCATTTTCCTCAGAAGTACTGACTGCAAACCTTATGGACACATATCCACATAACTTCCTTCATGATTCTAAGTTGTATGAAACCTGCATCATTGCTCTGCACATCAAGATAAAAAAGATGGTTTCTCAGAGCGTTGAATGCTTTGACATTAAAAACAGTATACATTTCAACTTTACTGCAATCTACTGATTGCAAACTTTATGGAAACATCCTAACATAACTTCCCACATGATACTGAGTTCATTGAAACCTTTTCCATAGCTCTGCTCAACAAGACAAAAAAGTTGTTATCTCTGAGCATAGAATGCATTTACATTGAAAGTGTATTCATTTCCATTTTACTCACAAGTACTGACTGCAAAACTTATGGAAACATATCCACATAACTTCCCACATGCTTCTCAGTTGTTTGAAACCTGCATCCTTGCTGTACACAGCAAGATAAAAAAAGAGGAATTCTCAGTGCATTGAAAGTTTTGACATTAAAAGCAGTATACATTTCAATTTTACTCCAACCTACTGACTTCAAACTTTATGGAAACATCCTCACGTAACTTCCCACATGATATTGACTTCATTCAAACCTTTTCCATGATTCTGCTCAACAAGATAAAAAAGTTGTTCTCACTGCATACAATACTTTGACATTCCATGTGAATACATTTCAATTTTACTCAGAAGTACTGACTGCAAACCTCATGGAAACATATCCACATAACTTCCTTCATCGTTCTCAGTTGTTTGAAACCTGCATGATTGCTCTGCACATCAAGATAAAAAAGTTCATTTCTCAGTGCATTGAAAGCTTTGACATTAAAAGCAGTATACATTTGAATTTTACTCCAATCTACTGACTGCAAACTTTATGGAAACATCCTCACGTAACTTCCCACATGATACTGAGTTCATTCAAACCTTTTCCATGATTCTGCTCAACAAGATAAAAAATTTGTTATCTCAGTGCATAGAATGCATTTACATTGAAAGTGTAATCATTTCCATTTTACTCACAAGTACTGACTGCAAACCTTATGGAAACATATCCACATAACTTCCCACATGATTCTGAGTTGTTTGAAACCTGCATCATTGCTGTGCACATCAAGATAAAAGAGTGGCTTTCTCAGCACGTTCAATGCTTTCACATTAAAAGCAGTAGACATTTCAATTTTACTCCTACCTACTGACTTCAAACTTTATGGAAACATGATATCTTAACTTCCCACATGATACTGAGTTCATTGAAACCATTTCCTTGACTCTGCTCAACAAGATAAAAATGTTGTTCTCAGAGCATACAATGCATTTATACTGAAAGTGCATTCATTTCTATTTTACTCACAAGTACTGACTGCTAAACTTATGGAACCATATCCACATAATTTCCCACATGATTCTGAGTTGTTTGAAACCTGCATCATTGCTGTCCACAGCAAGATAAAAAAGAGGATTTCTCCGTGCGTTGAATGCTTTGACATTTAAAGCAGTATACATTTCAAGTTTACTCCAATCTACTGACTGCAAACTTTATGGAAACATCCTAACTTAACTTCCCACATGATACTGAGTTCATTCAAACCTTTTCCATAGCTCTGCTCAACAAGACAAAAAAGTTGTTATCTCTGAGCATAGAATGCATTTACATTGAAAGTGTATTCATTTCCATTTTACTCACAAGTACTGACTGCAAAACTTATGGAAACATATCCACATAACTTCCCACATGCTTCTCAGTTGTTTGAAACCTGCATCATTGCTGTACACAGCAAGATAAAAAAGAGGACTTCTCAGTGCATTGAATGTTTTGACATTAAAAGCAGTATACATTTCAATTTTACTCCAACCTACTGACTTCAAACTTTATGAAAGCATCCTCACTTAACTTCCCACATGATATTGTCTTCATTCAAACCTTTTCCGTGATTCTGCTCAACAAGATAAAAAAGTTGTTCTCAGTGCATACAATGCTTTGACATTCCATGTGAATACATTTCAATTTTACTCAGAAGTACTGACTGCAAACCTTATGGAAACATATCCACATAACTTCCTTCATGATTCTAAGTTTGTATGAAACCTGCATAATTGCTCTGCACATCAAGATAAAAAAGTTGATTTCTCAGTGCGTGGAATGCTTTGACATTAAAAGCAGTATACATTTCAATTTTACTCCAATCTACTGACTGCAAACTTTATGGAAGCATCCTAACTTAACTTCCCACATGATACTGAGTTCATTCAAACCTTTTCCATGATTCTGCTCAACAAGATAAAAAAGTTGTTATCTCAGTGCATAGAATGCATTTACATTGAAAGTGTAATCATTTCCATTTTACTCACAAGTACTGACTGCAAACCTGATGGAAACATATCCACATAACTTCCCACATGATTCTGAGTTGTTTGAAACCTGCATCATTGCTGTACACAGCAAGATAAAAAAGAGGACTTCTCAGTGCGTTGAATGCTTTGTCATTTAAAGCAGTATACATTTCAATTTTACTCCTACCTACTGACTTCAAACTTTATGGAAACATGATAACTTAACTTCCCACATCATACTGAGTTCATTGAAACCATTTCCTTGACTCTGCTCAACAAGACAAAAAAGTTGTTATCTCAGAGCATACAATGCATTTACATTGAAAGTGTATTCATTTACATTTTACTCACAAGTACTGACTGCAAAACTTATGGAAACATATCCACATAACTTCCCACATGATTCTCAGTTGTTTGAAACCTGCATCATTGCTGTACACAGCAAGATAAAAAAGAGCACTTCTCAGTGCGTTGAATGCTTTGACATTAAAAGCAGTATACATTTCAATTTTACTCCAACCTACTGACTTCAAACTTTATGGAAATATCCTCACTTAACTTCCCACATGATATTGACTTCATTCAAACCTTTTCCATGATTCTGCTCAACAAGATAAAAAAGTTGTTCTCACTGCATACAATACTTTGACATTCCATGTGAATACATTTCAATTTTACTCGGAAGTACTGACTGCAAACCTCATGGAAACATATCCACATAACTTCCTTCATCGTTCTCAGTTGTTTGAAACCTGCATGATTGCTCTGCACATCAAGATAAAAAAGTTCATTTCTCAGTGCATTGAAAGCTTTGACATTAAAAGCAGTATACATTTGAATTTTACTCCAATCTACTGACTGCAAACTTTATGGAAACATCCTCACGTAACTTCCCACATGATACTGAGTTCATTCAAACCTTTTCCATGATTCTGCTCAACAAGATAAAAAATTTGTTATCTCAGTGCATAGAATGCATTTACATTGAAAGTGTAATCATTTCCATTTTACTCACAAGTACTGACTGCAAACCTTATGGAAACATATCCACATAACTTCCCACATGATTCTGAGTTGTTTGAAACCTGCATCATTGCTGTGCACATCAAGATAAAAGAGTGGCTTTCTCAGCACGTTCAATGCTTTCACATTAAAAGCAGTAGACATTTCAATTTTACTCCTACCTACTGACTTCAAACTTTATGGAAACATGATATCTTAACTTCCCACATGATACTGAGTTCATTGAAACCATTTCCTTGACTCTGCTCAACAAGATAAAAATGTTGTTCTCAGAGCATACAATGCATTTATACTGAAAGTGCATTCATTTCTATTTTACTCACAAGTACTGACTGCTAAACTTATGGAACCATATCCACATAATTTCCCACATGATTCTGAGTTGTTTGAAACCTGCATCATTGCTGTCCACAGCAAGATAAAAAAGAGGATTTCTCCGTGCGTTGAATGCTTTGACATTAAAAGCAGTATACATTTCAATTTCACTCCAACCTGCTGACTTCAAACTTTATGGAAACATCCTCACATAACTTCCCACATGATACTGAGTTCATTCAAACCTTTTCCATGATTCTGCAACAACAAGATAAAAAAGTTGTTCTCAGTGAATGCAATGCATTTACATTGAAAGTGTATTCATTTCCATTTTCCTCAGAAGTACTGACTGCAAAACTTATGGAAACATATCCACAGAACTTCCTTCATGATTCTAAGTTGTATGAAACCTGCATCATTGCTCTGCACACCACGATAAAAAAGTTGGTTTCTCAGAGCGTTGAATGCTTTGACATTTAAAGCAGTATACGTTTCAACTTTACTCCAATCTACTGACTGCAAACTTTATGGAAACATCCTAACTTAACTTCCCACATGATACTGAGTTCATTCAAGCCTTTTCCATAGCTCTGCTCAACAAGACAAAAAAGTTGTTATCTCTGAGCATAGAATGCATTTACATTGAAAGTGTATTCATTTCCATTTTACTCACAAGTACTGACTGCAAAACTTATGGAAACATATCCACATAACTTCCCACATGCTTCTCAGTTGTTTGAAACCTGCATCATTGCTGTACACAGCAAGATAAAAAAGAGGACTTCTCAGTGCATTGAATGTTTTGACATTAAAAGCAGTATACATTTCAATTTTACTCCAACCTACTGACTTCAAACTTTATGAAAGCATCCTCACTTAACTTCCCACATGATATTGTCTTCATTCAAACCTTTTCCGTGATTCTGCTCAACAAGATAAAAAAGTTGTTCTCAGTGCATACAATGCTTTGACATTCCATGTGAATACATTTCAATTTTACTCAGAAGTACTGACTGCAAACCTTATGGAAACATATCCACATAACTTCCTTCATGATTCTAAGTTTGTATGAAACCTGCATAATTGCTCTGCACAGCAAGATAAAAAAGAGGACTTCTCAGTGCGTTGAATGCTTTGTCATTTAAAGCAGTATACATTTCAATTTTACTCCTACCTACTGACTTCAAACTTTATGGAAACATGATAACTCAACTTCCCACATCATACTGAGTTCATTGAAAGCATTTCCTTCACTCTGCTCAACAAGACAAAAAAGTTGTTATCTCAGAGCATACAATGCATTTACATTGAAAGTGTATTCATTTCCATTTTACTCACAAGTACTGACTGCAAAACTTATGGAAACATATCCACATAACTTCCCACATGATTCTCAGTTGTTTGAAACCTGCATCATTGCTGTACACAGCAAGATAAAAAAGAGGACTTCTCAGTGCATTGAATGCTTTGACATTAAAAGCAGTATACATTTCAATTTTACTCCAATCTACTGACTTCAAACTTTATGGAAATATCCTCACTTAACTTCCCACATGATATTGTCTTCATTCAAACCTTTTCCATGATTCTGCTCAACAAGATAAGAAAGTTGTTCTCAGTGCATACAATGCTTTAACATTCCATGTGAATACATTTCAATTTTACTCAGAAGTACTGACTGCAAACCTTATGGAAACATATCCACCTAACTTCCTTCATGATTCTCAGTTGTTTGAAATCTGCATGATTGCTCTGCATATCAAGATAAAAAAGTTCATTTCTCTGTGCATTGAAAGCTTTGAGATTAAAAGCAGTATACATTTCAACTTTACTCCAATCTACTGACTGCAAACTTTATGGAAACATCCTAACTTAACTTCCCACATGATACTGAGTTCATTGAAACCTTTTCCAGGACTCTTCTCAACATGACAAAACGTTGTTATCTCAGAGAATACAATGCATTTACATTGAAAGTGTATTCATTTCCATTTTACTCAGAATGCAAACCTTATGGAAACATATCCACATAACGTCCTGCATCATTCTAAGATGTTTGAAACCTGCAAGATTGTTCTGCACATCAAGATAAAAAAGTTGATTGCTCAGTGCATTGAAAGCTTTGACATTAAACGCAGTATATATATCAATTTTACTACAATGTACTGACTGCAAACTTTATGGAAACATCATAACTTAACTTCCCACATGATACTGTGTTCACTCAAACATTTTCCGTGATTCTGCTCAACAAGATAAAAAAGTTGTTCTCAGTGAATGCAATGCATTTACATTGAAAGTGTATTCATTTCCATTTTCCTCAGAAGTACTGACTGCAAACCTTATGGACACATATCCACATAACTTCCTTCATGATTCTAAGTTGTATGAAACCTGCATCATTGCTCTGCACATCAAGATAAAAAACATGGTTTCTCAGAGCGTTGAATGCTTTGACATTAAAAGCAGTACACATTTCAACTTTACTCCAATCTACTGACTGCAAACTTTATGGAAACATCCTCACGTAACTACCCACATGATACTGAGTTCATTCTAACCTTTTCCATGATTCTGCTCAACAAGATAAAAAATTTGTTATCTCAGTGCATAGAATGCATTTACATTCAAAGTGTAATCATTTCCATTTTACTCACAAGTACTGACTGCAAACCTTATGGAAACATATCCACATAACTTCCCACATGATTCTGAGTTGTTTGAAACCTGCATCATTGCTGTGCACATCAAGATAAAAAAGTGGCTTTCTCAGCACGTTCAATGCTTTCACATTAAAAGCAGTAGACATTTCAATTTTACTCCTACCTACTGACTTCAAACTTTATGGAAACATGATATCTTAACTTCCCACATGATACTGAGTTCATTGAACCCATTTCCTTGACTCTGCTCAACAAGATAAAAATGTTGTTCTCAGAGCATACAATGCATTTATACTGAAAGTGCATTCATTTCTATTTTACTCACAAGTACTGACTGCTAAACTTATGGAAACATATCCACATAATTTCCCACATGATTCTGAGTTGTTTGAAACCTGCATCATTGCTGTACACAGCAAGATAAAAAAGAGGATTTCTCCGTGCGTTGAATGCTTTGACATTAAAAGCAGTATACATTTCAATTTTACTCCAACCTACTGACTTCAAACTTTATGGAAACATCCTCACATAACTTCCCACATGATACTGAGTTCATTCAAACATTTTCCATGATTCTGCTCAACAAGATAAAAAAGTTGTTCTCAGTGAATGCAATGCATTTACATTGAAAGTGTATTCATTTCCATTTTCCTCAGAAGTACTGACTGCAAACCTTATGGACACATATCCACATAACTTCCTTCATGATTCTAAGTTGTATGAAACCTGCATCATTGCTCTGCACGTCAAGATAAAAAAGATAGTTTCTCAGAGCGTTGAATGCTTTGACATTAAAAACAGTATACATTTCAACTTTACTGCAATCTACTGATTGCAAACTTTATGGAAACATCCTAACTTAACTTACCACATGATACTGAGTTCATTCAAACCTTTTCCATGATTCTGCTCAACAAGATAAAAAAGTTGTTCTCAGTGCATACAATGCTTTGACATTCCATGTGAATACATTTCAATTTTACTCAGAAGTACTGACTGCAAACCTTATGGAAACATATCCACATAACTTCCTTCATGATTCTCAGTTG